>NC_133327.1:465891986-467091986 GCF_042186555.1 Aquarana catesbeiana | reverse complement strand
TTGAAAGTTTGAACTATAAAAAAACAAATGTAACCAATTTCAATAATTGTGCTGATAAATAGAAATATGATACAGCAAAATTATATATAAAAAACGGGACTTACTGATAAGTGAATTTCAACTATTTTTTCAAATTGTTTGAAAAAGAATTTGCGTCTATACTCCAAATATGTATGGGGCCAGCAGAGCCGCAATAACATTGAACGTGTGTATGGGAAAAAGACCCTTAGTGGGATCCAGCAATGCTTATGGCTAATAGAGCCAAATCTAGCCCGCTGTGCTTATAAATATAAAACATGAAAATATAAATTTAAAGATTCTGGTAGAGAACTGAAAAGTCTGTGCATGGATAAGTAATAAGTAGTACTTACAAGAAAGAAATCATATGGAAAATCCACATCCAATACACACGTCGAATGTTATTGCGGCTCTGCTGGCCCCATACATATTTGGAGTATAGGCGTTTACCTGCCCCTGCTCAAAGAATTTGAAAAAATTGTTGAAATTCACTTATTCAATAAACACTTGTTTATTGAATAAAAAAGTTTACTGGCTTAATACAAGTGTAGAAGCCGTGCACAATGCTTGAAGCCAAAAAGTCAATAAAAACAGCGGTGTACCAACCGCAAGCGAAAAGCACACAGACAGCGGGTGATGTCCACAATATACACCATGGACTGGATTCAAAGTTAGTTTATTGCACTGTAGACAATTACACAGCCACTAACAAGAGGCTGTTAGTGCTGGTACAGACTGCAGCAAATGGTAAAAAGCATATAGCTATTTAAATATATTTTATAAAAAAACTACAGCAACCTTCCAGCTTGCGGTTCACCAGTGCACAAAGGGTTCCAGTTTCCGGAGTGTCGTTGACGTCATCTCACGCTCCCTGGCTCCACTGGTTAAGCTCGGCTTCCCCGGCTCCATCCTCCAGCGGCGGCAGACACACTACACCCTATACAGCTTGGCACAGCGCTGTTGGATCATTGTGGTCAGTTCCAACCTTCACCACGGCCAGCCAGTGTCTCCCTGCTCATGCCACATTCCTCTGGGCCCTCATAGTACCTGACCTCCCGTCAGAGGCAAGAGGCTGCCTATCATCCCACTTTCTTCCATCAGGATAATACCGTTCCCCCATACGGTTTGGGATTACCCCTCTCCACGTGTGACCTGTGATCCATATATATATATATATATATATATATATATATATATATATATATATATATATATATATATATATATATATATATAATTTTTTTTTTAGCTCCTACACATAGAGTGCTGCGTTTGTCTTTTGAGTCCTGCTCCCCATTTCTCCAGTGGTTGGCAGCTGCACTGGGTATCAGTTTTATCCACATATGACTGACAGTCTCTAGCACTGTTGTTTGTAAATCTATTTATTTATTTATTTTTTTTGCGACACTGCATGTATGTAAACTATATATATATATATATATATATATATATATATATATATATATAAAATATCTAAAGTCTATGAATTATTGACTTCTAGTTCTAACAAGTTGTTCTACATGGACAAAAGGGAACAAGACCAAGTCCAGAAGTCCAGTTATTCTGGGAAAAAATATTCAAAATATATATGTCTGTGACAGGGATAAACTTACAATCAGATATATAAGTGGCAGTATTGTCAATGATCCCTGGATCAGTGAAAAATATAAAAAAGGGAATTCTAAAATATTTCCTAACTGCAGCACGAACCATTATAGCCAGAAAATGGAAAAGTAGAACAGCTCCCTTTATAGAGGAGTGGGAGTGTGAGATGGGCGAGATGCGTTCCCTTGAAGAGAGGATGTCAATGGAAGAAGGTTTAAAAAAACAGATAACAACATGGCAAATATGGGAAGAGTTTAGAGCATCGTCGTTGCTCTTGAGGGAAATATAGGATTCAGATTCAGAGTAAATTTTAGGCTGAATAAGAGGAGGAATTGGGAGTAATGCCCCCTTTCCCTCTATGTGTTTTTTTTTTTTTTATCTTTCTTTCTTTTCCCCTTCTCTCCTTTTCCTTTTGATATATATGTGAATGGTGTGTGATTGAGTATGACTGGTGAGGTGTTGGTATGATGTATAAAAGTGTGTTGATGAGTCAGGGCTCTTTCACACGGGGCGGATCAGTGATGATCCGCCTCGTGAACATCCGCTTGCTCAGCGGGGATCGCTCCGCCGATCCCCGCTGAGCAGGAAAATGACAGGTCCGTCGCTGCACACTGTGCAGCGACGGACCTGTCAGAGCACCGCTCTCCCCTGTGGGGGATCGGATGATGACGGACCGTAGAGTCCATCGTCACCCAATCCGAAAACGGATGAAAGAGTAGGGTCTTTCTCCGTTACTTTTCGGATCGGAGCGGGTCGGATGTCAGCGGACATGTCACCGCTGACATCCGACGCTCCATAGGGATACATGTATGTCCGTTTTTCATCCGAAAACGGAAGGATGAAAAACGGACATACGGATCCTCCGTATGAAAGAGCCCTAAGGATTTAGTTAGAATTAGGGGTGTGTATTTAAGAACATATTCGGTATTAGTAAGCAAGGGTTATAGGGATATGTGTAATCTGAATATGAAAGTAGAGGATAACTTAAACACACTATAGATAAAGTTATGGATGTGTATATGTTTTATAAAAATTGTAATAATGTTTTGATAAATAAAGATTAAAAAAAAAAAGGGAACAAGACTTAGGGTGAGACCTTGGAGACAGCTGATAAGGTTCAAGTTGACATAACTCGCTTCAGAATCGTATATTAATACTTCCTTGATTGAAGCAAACTATAAAGTCTTATTGCGATGGTACATGGTGCCAGTGAGATTGGCCTCCTGAGTCTCTCTTCCTCATTGTGCTATAGAGGGTGCGGTATGGATGGCACAGTGTTCCATATATGGTGGACGTGCCCAAAAGTGAAGCAATTTTGGATTTGCATACACAATTTCATCTACTCCCTTATCCAGTGATGATGGTGAACCTCATTAAAGTGATTGTAAAGTCTTTGTTCTTTTAGAAAAAAAAAAAAAAAAAACATGCAATACTTGCCTGCTCTGTGCAGTGGATTTGCTCAAAGCAGCCTGGCTCCTCCTCTTCTCAGGTCCCTCTTCTGTGCTCCTGGCCCCTCCCTCCTGTCAAGTGCCCCCACAGCAAGTAGCTTGCTATGGGGGCAACCGAGCTGAGTCACAGCTCCGTGTCCATTTAGACACGAAGCCGTGGCCCGGCCCTGCCCCCTCTCTCTCCTGATTGACTGACTTTGATAGCAGCAGGAGCCAATGGCGCAACTGCTGTGTCTCAGCCAATCAGTGGAGAGTCTCGGATACACACAAAAAAGAGTATCCAGCGCTAACCCAGGAGGACCCAGGCAATAATAAACTGCTAGCAGACGCTAAAGGCTAATTTAATAAAAACCTCATATAAACATCAGTAAATAAAGTGCTGGGCAATTCATAAGAGTCCATAAATTGATAAAAACACAAGTGGTGTTGGTGTAGATAAACGAGCAAATTGAAGTGCAAGTGACACGTAGGAAACAAATCTCAAAGACAGGTGTCGGTGATCCCTCCACCGCACACAGATGGCCTCTGTCCTCCCAAATTCGACCTGAAACAGGTCACACAGCGAGAGTCAGTGTAGCTGACACAGCAACTTAGGCAAACACTCCGGACATAGCCGCTCCATGATGCGTCTCAGTCAACATAATATGGCATGTGGAAAGAGATAACAAAGCGATCTAATGCTTTCTGTATGTTCAATCTTTTATTAAGGTAAAAAAGATAAGTTGCACTTACATATAATGGCACTCAGGTCCGAGTGCCGGCGGATAAACGAAACTGATAGTGAACGAGATGGCCGTGGGTGACGTCATGCGAACACCTGACCCTCGGGCCATCTCAACATCACCCGCGGCCATCTCGTTCACTATCAGTTTCGTTTGTCCGCCGGCACTCGGACCTGAGTGCCATTATATGTAAGTGCAACTTATCTTTTTTACCTTAATAAAGGATTAAACATACAGAGAGCATTAGATCGCTTTATCTCTTTCCACATGCCATATTATGTTGACTGAGACGCATCCTGGAGCGGCTATGTCCGGAGTGTTTGCCTGGATTGCTGTGTCAGCTACACTGACTCTCGCTGTGTGACCTGTTTCAGGTCGAATTTGGGAGGTGAGAGGCCATCTGTGTGCGGTGGAGGGATCACTGACACCCGTCTTTGAGATTTGTTTCCTGCGTGTCCCTTGCACTTCAATTTGCTCGTTTATCTACACCAACACCACTTGTGTTTTTATCAATTTATGGACTCTTATGAATTGCGCAGCACTTTATTTACTGAGAGTCTCGGATAGCCAAGACACTCGTGGACGTTGTTGGACAGAGATGGGGCTCAGCTAAGTATTAGGAGGGCTGAGGGGGGCTGCTGCACACAGAAGGCTTTTTATCTTAATGCATAGAATGCATTAAGATAACAAAACCTTCTGACCTTACAACCCCTTTAAGTCGGCTCGACTACTGGGTCTTCCGGTGGAGAGAGACATGCGAGGAGACTCAGCATTTATTTTTGTGGCAGCCAGAATCTCCGTTACTAGGTCACGGAAGTCCCCCACGATTCCATTTTGTCTTGGTGAAGACCAAGTTGTCTTGGATTCTGGTCAATGAGCGCCTCTCAGCAATACTACTCGATAAACGGGCCTTGTTCGGAAAAAAAAAGCTGGGAGCCCTGGATGCTTTATTAAGATTTACTCTGGATCCGGACAAAAATAGGGTGCACCCCTTACTGTGTTTCCTTTTTTATTTCTTCTTTCTACCTTCTTCCCTTTTTGTTTTTTGTCCAACAGATGTCATTATATGGTATTTAGACAACTAATTGTGTTATATCGTATCCCGATCTACTATAGGCACATACTCAGGTGTGACAACATTTGGTCTGTGCAACCATATTAGCCATACCTTTGTTCTCCATTCCTCATCAGTTGCCTTCACGGAACGTGGGAAGGATTGTAGTGGCAATATTGTCGTACGTACTCATTGCCACCCCTCTTTGGGGCGCTTTTGCTTGGGTTGGAGTGCAATTTAGTCAGGTTTTTTTTTTTTTTTTTTTTTTTACACAAGTTATGTTTTGGATATACAGTATATTTACTGGAAACCATGTTATTCATTCTTTCTGGAATGCATCACATTCCGGTATGCGTTTCTGGAGTATTGACTTTTTACATGCTAATGTTGGAGCGTTGTACTCTCCTTTTTGAAATATTTATAAAAGATGTTTGGAAAAGAAAATGACGTTTGCACACACCCCTCTTTTTTATTTATTTTTTGTATTGGCTGTATTGCATTAGATGTGATTGGCCAATTGGCCTGTATGCCTGCAAGGTATGAGTTTAACTTCCATGTCCCTGTGGTGGGTTCATGGTTACCTCATTATATGGAATTTGAATGTGAGTGGGGGAATGTTGCTTCTCTCACAGCATTTATGTTTTGAGTGTTCTACTTTGATCTCTCTACATGCAGGTAAGGGGTTAAAATTAGCAGTAAAATCATTAAGCCATTTAGATAATACTTTATGAAACTTTTTAGGACAATCTCTATTATAAGTATCCTTGTACAATGGAAGGCTAAGGCTAAAGTGTAAGTTCACATTTACAGAAAATCTGTAGGATGACCTTACACTGGACCCCTCCCCCCACCCCCCCGACCCACTGTACCAGAGTCCTGCAATCTCCCGGGGGTCCAATGTAAGGTCACCTTGCAGTTTTTTTTGTGAAGATGAACTTAGACTTTAAGCAGCTGTTTCCTGAATGCTACTGTGTGCTGGGAGGGATTTTTCCAGGTGAGGGCGGTAGCTTTCCTAGCGTAGAAAAGAATGGGCCAAGTATGGTACGCTACCATAGGGGCAAGCTCTTCCACAAGGCCTGACAAGCAGACCCATGGAGAGGAGGGAACAGATTCCAGAGACTGACTACACAACCTGTAGGACTGATGCCCAGTATTTGGCAACAAAACCAAAAAATATGATAGAAAGCACCAGGGGAGTCAGTGCATCTCCAGTAGCACGTGGGGACACTTGGATCCATATTGTGCACTCTGTACGGGGTAAAATAAGCTCTACAGACATCTTAAATTGAATGAGTCTGTCTCGTAGCGGCCAACTGTTTAAAGGGGAAATCCCAAATGTCGGACCGGTCGTCACCATCCAGATTCAGAATGTCAGTGAGCCACCTCTGTCAAAGGGAAGCCAATTCTGTCAGGGTAATCATACATAAATGGCTGTACAGTGTGGAGGTGGGCTTGGTGGAGCAGTCAGAATGGAGAAACTGTTCAAGGACAAATGGGGAGCGCACAATGGAGGAGTGAGAAAATTTACTTCTGAAGGCGTGAGATAGTTGCCAGTATCTAAAATAAAAGGTGATTGGGACTTTGGGCTCCATTCACAAAGCGGTAGCTTGCCGTATCCAAGTATGCTGTAAGATAACGCACAGCGTTTTTCAAAACTTTTTTTTGACATTCACTAAAAACAAGCTGCTAAAATACTGCATGATTTAGTAGTCATGCAGTATTTTAGTAGTGAAAGCCTGTGGTCATTTACCACTAGCAGTAGCTGGCGTCCTTAACACAGGCTTTAAATAGCTGGTGGTTAAGGAGCGGGCAGCCGCCACATCCTCAACCAATTAATCATCAGCTGTCAGTGGGTTTCCCCGCTGACAGCTGAATATCCAAAAATGTAAATGTAAAAAAAAAAAAATGCCGGCAATGAAAAATTAAGGAAAAAAATGGCGTGGAATCCCGATTCCTATAAGCCCACCACCCTCAGACCCCAGCCAGTGTTGTGGGGGAAGAGGCCATTGTCCCAATTCCCCTCTTTTCCTGATCTGCCAGGCTGCATGCTTATATAAGGGTCTGGTATGGATTTTGGAGGTGGACTTCATGCCATTTTTATTTTTATTTTTTTTTTTTCAATTTTGGCATGGGGGTTCCCCTCAAAATCCATCCCAGACCCTTTTTTTTTTTTTCTTCTTAATTTTACTTTGCTGGCTTTTTTTTTTTTTTTTTTTACTTACAGCTGTCAGCGGGGAACCCTGCTGACAACTGATGACTCATCAGTTGTTAACTCCTTCCCTACTGGCGCATTGTAAAATGACACTGGCAGTAACCTTTCCTCTCCCCGGACGGGCGTCAGATGATGTGCGTCCGTTCTCGACACGCAGAGCGGTGATTGGGGATGAGGCGATTCCCTCGGGGCACTGCCTATCCCTGTTCAGGGTAAAGAGCAAATGAAAATGACTTTGGGCACAGCCAATCATGTGGTAATCACAGCTGGTCACATGCATTGTCTTTGCGCATGCCGCTTGTGCGCTGCCCCAGGGGCATGCAGCACGGTTATCGGGATGAGGCGTGTCACGCTGACACAGTCCATCCCTGATCAGGGTAAAGAGCCAATTTAAACTGGCTCTTTACCACATGACCGGCTGTGCCCAATCATAGCTGGTTACAAATATCAACAAACCGCAGTAATTGGCTGTTACCGGGTTCTCCTCCTCATACACCGATCCTGTGTGAGGAGGAGATTGCGGTAACAGCTATTACTACCTACAGTAGAGAGTAAAACCCTGCCCCAGTAATGAAGAGTATCTGTCACCAGCCCATCAGAGTACCTGTCTCCAGCCCATCAGAACACCCTGAGTACCTGTCTCCAGCCCATCAGAATACCCCGAGTACCTGTCTCCAGCCCATCAGAATACCCCGAGTACCTGTCTCCAACCCATCAGAATACCCCGAGTACCTGTCTCCAACCCATCAGAATACCTGAGTACGCAAATTAATCAGAGGAAATCATGGACTTTTTAGGCACCAATATATTTTAAAAAAATGTTTTTTTTAGTAACAAATTAACAAAATGTATTTAAAAACCTGTAAAGTACAGACTTATAAAAGCGGTAAATGACACATCCAACTCTATCCGCTAGGCCTGGGTCAGTGCATGTATGACCACTAGGAAGTTCCCTTGGTAGAGTTGGGAGCAAAATAAACATTTTTTTAAAGATACAAGCTCGGCATGTTTCACGAATAACGCTTCTTTGGGAGCTTATCAATGTTTTTTCACAGAAAATATGTGTAGATACAACCTCACAGACACCTCCATCAGCAGATTTCATGCGGGCGTGAGCCTTCTGTCATACGATTGGGATTGCTTACTTGCTCTGAGAGATTTGTACTTGGAGGAGCTGCAGTCTGCTCACATAATTTGTAATAAAAACATCTTTGCCATTCTGGAGCTTCCCTCCAACCACTTTGCATATTTTTTTATATATACTGTGATTCTGTACTTGACAAATTTGCTGAGTCTGGCTGCAACCATTTTAATTGTGGGCAGCTGAAGCTGCTGCCTGTTCACTTCCTGGATTTACACAGAAGCACACATCCAGCTCTTCAGCTCTCATTGGTCCTCTTATGACTCATCCCCCCTCCCTTCCTGGCAAACTAAATGTATTTACTGGCAGAAAAAAAATGTTTTACTATCCAAAGTTAAAACAACAAGGGCAGAATATTAGATGAAAAAATGACTGAAGTTTCACTTTAATCACGCTCAGGACATCTGTGGGGAACTTAACTAATCATTGACCAGTGCGTCCTATTAATACTATAATAGCCCTTTTGAGCTTTACACACTCAATATATGGACATTATGGTATGCACCTATTGTGTATGTTTAAGATGACAGTTTAATGCTGTGAGCTGGCTATAAGCCTCTCTAATGCCGCCTTCCCCTGTTGGCTGAACTCTCTATGTTGAAGAATTAAATCCTATGGCCGCTGTATAGACACATACTTCTTTTCTGTGAAAAAAATTAAGCTCCCGAAGAAGCGTTATTTGTGAAACATGTCAAGCTTGTATCTTTAAAAATGGTATTTTGCTCCCACTCTACCAAGGGAACTTCCCAGTGGTCAAACATGCACTGACCCGGGCCCAGCGGATAGTTGGATGTGCTGTTTAACGTTTTTATAAGTCTGTACTTTTATATGTTTTTAAATAAATTTTGTTTATTTGTTACTAATGAACAGTTTTTTTTTTTTAACATATTGGTGCCTAAAAAGTCCATGATTTCCTCTGTTTAAATTGCATCTCTGTATAGGACACGACATTTTTTATCACTTCTTATACACCCACAGTACCATCCTGTGGTGGTGTATCTTTTGCCAAATTATCTGAGAGTACCTGGGTACCTGTCTCCAGCCCAGAGTACCAGACTACCTATCTGCAGCCCATGCCTCATTGAATATACGTTAGGGTGTTTGATTTCCAAAATGGGGTCATATTGTGGGCGTTTCCATTGTCCTAGTGCTCTAGGGCCTTCAAAAGTGTGATGGGTAGTCAGGAGATTAGATATGTAATTTATGCTCCTAGAACGCCTAAAGGTACTACTTGGATGTTGGGCCTCTGTATGTGGCCAAGCTGTGTAAAAATCTCACACGTGGTATGCCATACTCAGGAGGAGTAGCAGAATGTATTTTGGGGGTAATTTATGCTATGTACATGCGATGTGTTAAAAAAAAAAAATACATTTTCATTTCTTTCCACATTTTCTAAAAACGTGTGGGAAAAAAAACATGTTCAAAAGACTCATTATGCCTCAAAGAATATACGTTGGGTGTTTGCTTTCCAAAATAGGGTCATTTTGTGGGTAATTCCACTGTCCTGGTGCCCCAGGGCCTTCAGAGGTGTGGTAGGTTGTTAGGAAATCAGATGTTTAATTTATGCTCCTAGAACGCCTGACGGTTCTTCCTGCATGTTTGGCCTCTGTATGTGGCCAGGCTATGTAAAAGTCTCACACATGTTGTATCGCCATACTCGGGAGGAGTAGTAGAATGTATTTTTGGGGGGTAATTGCAAGTATGCATATGCTGTGTGTGTGTGTGAGAAATAACTTATGAAAATTGTGTGTAATAAAAAAAAATAATAATAATTTCTTCATTTTCCCAAGAACTGTGGGAAAAAATTACAACTTCAAAAAACTCACCATGCCTTTTACTAAATTTAACCCTAAACCCTTTAAATTTAATCTAAATTTAAACCATTTAACCCTCACTAAACACTGTCTACTTTCCACAAAGGGGTCATGGGGGGGGGTGTTTGTACTGTCCTGACCTTTCAGGGCCTCAAGAAATGAGATGGGGCATCAGTACATCAGGTGTGATCAATTTTTAATGATTGGTACCATAGCTTGTAAACACTCTAACTTTTATACAGACTAAATACTATCAAATAATTTGGGTTATTCTCACCAAAGATATGTAGCAGTAACGTCAACACATCAAAGAAGCTGCTTCTTATCACTGGATGCGGAGAAGGCATTCGATAGATTGGCCTGGGACTACATGTCTGAAGCTCTTAAAGCACTCGGCATTCAGGAACGTATGCTACAATTCATCTTAGCCCTTTACTCCTCTCCCACCACCAAAGTCAGAGTTAACGGCCACCTATCGAATGCCTTCTCTTTATCAAATGGAACTTGATCCTTTACTATGCCACCTCAGGACTAACCCCGATATAAAAGGGGTCTCGATATCCCAAACCACATTAAACTAGCTGCTTTCGCAGATATGATCTTATTTCTCACGGAACCACATGTTACATTTCCTAACTAGCGTAAAGAATTCTCTACGTTCAAACTCTTAACCAACCTACAAATAAATCTCTCCAAATCGCAAGCACTGAATATTTTCCTACCAACAGATATGCTTGAACAATGCCAATCGAATTACCCATTTAGATGGCGCAGGGATTCGATCACATATCTTGGGGTCCAATTACCTTCCAAATTGTCAGACCTATACGCTAAAAACGACCTCACAATTCTCCAAAACATTAAACGGTACGTAAAGTCCTGGTCTGCAGACCTGTTCTCCTGGTTTGGCAGGGCATCGATAAGATGAACATTCGACCCAGAATATTATATGTTATGCACACAGTTCCCATAAAACTACAGCAGGCTTTTTTCGCCTCCTGTCGCAGAGCCTGCACGGAATTTATTTGGGGTAAATCACGTCCTAGAAGAAGCTTTGAAAGACTAGTAGTTCCCAAGCTAAAGGGAGGTATTGGCCTTCCAGAGATCGTAAAATACCACAGGGCTTGCCAGTTAGGAAGAATTATAGACTGGAACGTTCACTCCCGGCTCAAAGCATGGGTACAAATCGAACACGCGTTCTCTCCACTACCTCTACACCAACTTCCATAGATAGCTACGTCCCAAATACCACAAGAGTGCAAACTACATCCGTTAAATGGCAACACGCTACACATCTTCAAAATGGCATGCCACAAACTGAAAATATCCTCCTCTCTAACCTCTATTTGCCACAATGCCGAATTCTCCCCAGGTTTATCAGATGCCTTTCTCTCAGATTTTGGACCCCATCCCAACATCAGAGCTGAACATTTTTTCTCACAGAATGCCTTCCTGACCTTACCCACATTATCTGCACAGATGCCAGGTCATTCCTTCCCCTTCTGGACATATATCCAATTAAGACATTTTCTAGACAAACCCCTATTACGCCCTGAATATTCTAGACAACATACGCCATTCAAAACATTATGCACAAGAAAAGAGCCGCAAAGACACCTGATCTCAGACTCTTATTTTCTGACATCAAGCCCAAATCCAACATAGCTAGCCAAAAGTGGGGAAAAGAACTTGCGATAAATCTCTCAGATGACGAATGGGAGAACATATTCTTTTGTGTACATAAGGGGACAATCAACGTATCTACACAATAAAACAGATTTAAGGTCTTTTCTAGATGGTATAAACCCCCCTCAGGCTTCACAAAATATCCCCTGCCACCCCCCCCCAAACTGCTGGCGCTGCTCAGACAAGGATGGATCACTTCTACACATATGGTGGCTCTGTCCCATAATCCAACCCTTCTGGACAGAAGTAAACTGCCTAATTACTCATGTCACTACCTACTCGATCGACTTCTCTATGGCCCAATGCTCCTACATCATTCTTCTACTCATCAAAAAGACTACAAGCGCTCCCTCACCTTACACTTCATTAACGCAGCCAGAATGACCATACCAGCCAAGTGGAAATCGCCCAACTCGCCAACCATTGCGGATTGGCTCAGGCGCATAAACAAGGTTGAGGAAATGGAAGACCTGGTCCATCAAGCCAAGGACACCTCCTCCAAATTTCGGAAAACTTGGTCTTGTTGGCGACACTTTAAAACAACTAACGAGTACTCCCAAATAATGATCCATTAAAGGATAGGTCATACACTTTACCAGATCGGAGGAGGAGGAATGATTATGGGTCAGTATTACCTTGTATATCCATGTATGTTGTGGTTGTTGAGGTTCTTATCTAATAGTTTCTTGAAACTATCAATGCCCCCCGCTGAGACCACCGCCTGTGGAAGGGAATTCCACGTCCTTGCTGCTCTTATGCCCCGTACACACATTCGGATTTTCCGATGGAAAATGTCCGATCGGAGCGTGTTGTCGGAAATTCCGACCGTGTGTGGGCTCCATCGGACATTTTCCATCAGATTTTCCGACACACAAAGTTGGAGAGCAGGAGATAAAATTTTCCGACAACAAAATCCGTTGTCGGAAATTCCGATCGTGTGTACACAAATCCGACGGACAAAGTGCCACGCATGCTCAGAATAAATAAAGAGATTAAAGCTATTGGCCACTGCCCCGTTTATAGTCCCGACGTAAATGTTTTACGTCACCGCGTTTAAAACGATCAGATTTTCCGACAACTTTGTGTGACCGTGTGTATGCAAGACAAGTTTGAGCCAACATCCGTCGGAAAAAATCCTAGGATTTTGTTGTCGGAATGTCCGAACAAAGTCCGACCGTGTGTACGCCCTATTACAGTAAAGAACCCTCTACGTAGTTTAAGGTTAAACCTCTTTTTTTCTTCTTTTAATGAGTGGCCACGAGTCTTGTTAAACTCCCTTCCGCAAAAAAGTTTTAACCCTATTGTGGGGTCACACGTATGGTATTTGTAAATTGAAATCATATCCCCTCTCAAGCTTCTCAGTTCAGTGCTCGCAACCTTTCCTCATAACCTCCAGACCCTTTATTAGCTTTGTTGCCCTTCTTTGTACTCGCTCCATTTCCAGTACAACCTTCCTGAGGACTGGTGCCCAGAACTGGACAGCATACTCTAGGTGCGGCCAGACCAGAGTCTTGTAGAGCTGGAGAATTATAATTTTATCTCTGGAATTAATCCCCTTTTTAATGCATGCCAATATTCCTTTTGCTTTGTTAGCAGCAGCTTGGCATTGCATGCCATTGCTAAGCCTATCATCTACTAAGGACCCCTAGGTCCTTTTTCATCCTAGATTCCCCCAGAGGTCCCCCCCCCCCCCCAAAGTGTATAGATTGCATTCATTATTCTTTATCGTACATCATAGGACACAGAGCCTCAAGTAATTACTTAGTGGGTTATGGGCCTACCTTCAGGAGTTGACACTAGTATAACCAATACAGGAAGTTGACTCCCCTATATAACCCCTCCTCCTTCCAGGAGTCCTCAGTTTTTTTTGCCAGTGTCTGAGGTGTTGGTCATGAGTGAAGATGTGCTCTGAGGAGCTCCAGGGAGGGATCCATGCTGGATTTAAAAAACCTCCACAACCGGATCCATCCTCGCCACTGAGGCCATAGGATGGTACATGGACCTCGATTCAAGCACGAGGTTTTGCCTGTAAGCTTCTCTTTGAGAGCTGGACCCTATGAACCAGGACTCGTTTGGTCTTGCTACATTACCTAAAACTGTTCCTGAGGGGTGCTATACAGGTCCAAAGAAGCAGAACACCTATTAAAAGGGCCCCAGTCTTTGAAGGTTTAACTACGCTGCCCGCCGTGATGGGTGAAAGTTGGATCTGTCTGTTAAATCAGCAGTATCCTGCAGTGAGGAAAAGGTAAGGGAAGAGGCTAGGTACTGTAAAAAAGGTGCCTATGCTTTCCTTTCATATTTAAATGTATGCCTTTAAAATGTCTCCTCTAGAAGGAGTAAGTTACCCATACCTTAATTTGATGCTTCAAGCAGCTCTGTGTCTGGCTATAAACAGCCATGTGTGGTCCCAGCAGCCAGAGGGGGGTTCTCTGAACAAAAAAACTGTTCTAGAGGAATCAAGGGGATACAGAAGTTACAGAAGCAGCAATTTTACAGGTTAAGGTACTCTGGCCGCAAATGCAGCAGCTCCATACAAGAGCAAACTGAAGTACACAGGCATAGGATTTTTAATCCACAAGCCACTAGTTCTGCTTCATGTAAATCATGTCGTGTAGATACAGCTACTATTGTAAGGCTATATGCCTGCTGGTAATATCCCCTCCCTCCACTGGGAGGCACACTGGTCAATTTCAGTTTTTTAAAACTTCCCCCTAGACACTTAGCTTGGCTGAGTTTTTATGCAAAAATAGCCAGCCTGTTGTTACAGGTAGTACTTTAGTACATATAGCGGCTTTACAGGCATTGCAGGCTCGTCGGCAACGCTGCCTCCTCCTCTCGTGTCTGTGTTTTAGTAAGAACAGCACGCGCCCACACAGACTATGTTATACTGAAGAGGAGGGGGCAGGTTGCTAAGGGGCGTGTTCTTTCAGAGGCGGCGCCGTGTGTAAACCATAAAGACGTCCACACAGCTGAACAATCTGGAAACACATGGTGCTAAGGGTGGAACATGCTGAGGACGCCAATCAGGTTTTTTTCACCTGATGCTTGTAACAATGCAAAGCTAAGCTCAAAAAAGTCTGTTACAGCTACGGCCACATCACACTAAAGAGACGCCGCAGCGCTGGGCATGAAAGGGGTGTAAGACAGGCATTTCCAGTACAAGAAATATATTATCAGCATTTTAAAGACTAACCCTATGATGACATTGTCTTCTTGAAAATTGTTAAAACAAAAAAGATATATTCAGTTACCTCTGTTTTTTGTACCTTGCATTATGACTTCCAGAGCTACTGTAAAGGTACCTAAGGTGCCACCCCCAGGCGCTGGGAAGCTCAGTCATGCCACCATACTGTCATCCTCTCCGAGGATACCAGACATGGCAAGCCAGGGTGAGTCATTGGAAACTAGCGGTGGTGCAACTGCTTCAAACACTTCAGCCCCTGTATACGTGACTGAAGATGCATTTTCCTCAGCCCTGCAGGGCCTTGAAGGAAGATTAGCGGCTTTAAAAGCAATCCTCCATCCAGGTGGATAGGAAGCGTCCTAGGTCCCCCTCCCCCACCCCCACCCCCACCTTAAATTCTTTACAAACAGTGGAGGGTATCACCCTCAGACAATTTAGATGAAAGACAAGCCGGTTATTCCTCTGCAGAGGAAACAATACTTGATGTTTCAGCTTCACAAACTGAAGTACAGAGCCTTACTTAAATGGTTCGCTCTGCTTTCATGCTACCCCTAACAGAGTTATCTGAAAGTCCGGTCTCCTCCCTGGGTTCCCTGAAACCTATACAGCCTCTGCATGCATTTCCGTCCACGCATTACTAGAGAAGCTTATTTTATACCGAATGGGATTATCTGGATAAGCATTTTCCTCTCCGAAGAGATTCTCAGTTCTCTATCCTATGGAGGAAAAATTCACAAAAAGATGGAACGTTCCAGCAGTTGACGCTGCGATTTCCAATGTGACTAAAAGTTTAACTTGTCCAGTGGACAATGCGCATATGCTTAAAGATCCAACAGATAAGAAGTTGGAAGGTCTGTTAAAATCTTTTTCCTTAGCAGGGAGCATGACTCATCTGGCTATTGCAGCTATATGCATCTGTCAGTCCTTAAAGGACCAGTTCACAGATGCTCTTAACGAGCTCCCTGCACAACAGGCCCGGGAGTTGGCAGAGCTACCAGGAGCATTATGCTTTGCCATAAATGCTATGAAGGATTCTATTCATCAGGCTTCTCGCCTTGCGCTTGTACTAGTTCATACCCTTTGGTCAGCTGAAGCGCCTTGTAAGAATCTTTTAACTAGTTTTCCCTTTAATGGAGAACGACTATTTGGCGAGAGTTTGGATAAATATATCCAAGCAATTTCTAGCGGAAAGAGTACTCTTTTGCCAGTTAAAAGAAAATATAAACGTCCTTTAAGTGCACTTTTTCTCCCGCACCAGGTACATCCACCTCTAGGCAGGGGCGACGGCCTCCACCGTCAGACTCTAGAGGAAGACCTCAAGGTCAAACCCAGGCACAAAGGAAGACCTGGGGCCGCAAGTCTGCAAAGCAAAATACCAAGGCCTCGTCATGAAGAGGCATCTCCCCTCACCAAAGTGGGGGGAAGACTTCTGAGGTACTCAGAAGTCTGGCAAAGGGAAATTCAAGACAAATGGACTCTCTCCACAGTCTCTCTAGGATACAAGCTAGAGTTTCGAGAGTTTTCACCGTCTCATTTTCGGGGATCAAATGTTCCCAAAGATCCAGGGAAAAGGCAATCCCTGTTGCAAGCATTAGACCGATTATTGGCTCAAGGGGTGATCATACAGATTCCCAAACAAGAGCAAGGTTTGGGGTTTTACTCAAACCTGTTTACGATACCAAAGCCAAATGGGGATATCAGACCAATTCTAGATCTGCGGAATCTAAATCAGTTCCTGAAGATCCGCTCCTTTCGCATGGAGTCAATCAAGTCAGTTGTTTCCATCCTACAAGGAGGAGAACTTCTAGCATCCATCGACATCAGAGATGCATATCTGCATGTCCCTATATTTCCTCCTCACCACAGGTTTCCACAGTTCGAAGTAGAACAAAAGCACTTTCAGTTTGTAGCCTTGCCCTTCGGGCTTGCTACAGCACCCCAGGTATTCACAAAAGTACTAGCCCCACCTCTAGCAAGGTTAAGGGCACAGGGCATAACTGTCTTGGCTTACTTAGACGAACTATTGTTAATAGACCAGTCGGTCTATTAGTGGCTCGCTTGAAGCAAGATGTAGCCATTACAAGCAGTTACTTGGAGAGTCTGGGTTGGATTCTCAACCTGAAGAAATCCTCCTAAAAGAAATCCACTAAAAAGGCTTGGGTATCTGGGCCTGATCATAGACACAGCCCAGGAAAGGGTGTTCTTGCCTCCCGCAAAGATCAGCTTCATACAAGAGCTGGTGCGGATGGTCAGGTCAAAGAGAAATCCCTCAGTACGTCTTTGCATGAGGTTGTTAGCAAAGATGGTAGCTTCATTTGAAGCAGTGACCTATGCCCAATTCCATTCAAGACTGTTTCAAAACAGTATCCTGTCTGCTTGGAACAAGACGATTCAAGCTTTAGATTTACCAATGCGGCTGTCCCCAAGAGTGTCCCAAAACCTCAGTTGTTGGTTACTAACTCGGAACCTGCTGAAGGGAAGGTCCTTCAGACCAATTATCTGGAAAGTAGTAACGACAGATGCCAGCCTTTCAGGCTGGGGAGCGGTACTAGAGAAGATGACTGTCCAGGGACAGTGGTCAAGAACTGAAAGAGCCTTGCCCATCAACATCCTAGAGATTCAGACAGTGTATTTGGCTCTGAGAATCTGGACCTCCAGGTTAAAGAATTGTCCTGTCAGGATGCAATCGGACAATGCCACAGCCGTGGCATAAATCAATCACCAAGGGGGCACCAAAAGTCTCTCAGCTCAGAGAGAGGTGAACCAGATTCTAACTTGGGCAGAAAAGAATGTCCCATGCCTATCGGCAGTTTTCATTCCGGGAGTAGAGAATTGGCAGGCGGACTAAGGTCGCCAGCAGTTATTCCCGGGGGAGTGGTCTCTTTACCCTGAGATTTTTCAGGCTGTTTGCCAAAGATGGGGGACTCCGGACGTAGACCTTCTAGCGTTCAGGTTCAACACGAAGCTAGTCAATTTTGTGTCCAGTACAAGGGACCCACTCGCATACTGAACAGATGCGTTGGTGACCCCATGGGATCAGTTTTCACTGATCTATGCATTTCCCCCGATTCAGTTGCTACCTCGACTTCTTTGCAGGATCAGGCTGGAAAGAAAGTCGGTAATACTGGTAGCTCCAGCATGGCCCAGAAGGTCATGGTATGCAGAGATCGTAAAGATGGCAGTGGAGGGTCCATGGCTCCTCCCACTAAGGCCAGACCTGCTATCACAGGGGTCAATATTCCATCCTACTTTACGAACGCTAAATTTAACGGCCTGGCTATTGAGACCCACATTCTGAAAAAACTTGAGCTTTCCAGGGCAGTTTCTACTTTAATGCTAGGAAGCCGGCTTCTAGAGCTATATATTATAGAGTCTGGAAAGCTTATGTTTCCTGGTGTGAATCCAAGGGTTGGCACCCTCAGAGATATAGTATAGGCAGAATTCTTGCCTTTCTACAATTGGGCATAGAAATTAAGTTTGCCCGAAGTACTATTAAGGGCCAAGTCTCAGCCTTATCAATTTTATTTCAAAGACCACTTGCTACGCATTCTTTAGTCCGGGGTTTCCTGCGAGGAGTGATGCGGATTAATCCGCCAGTTTAATCACCCTTAAGCCCTTGGGACTTGAATTTAGTTTTGTCAGTGTTACAAAAACCGCCATTTGAACCATTACAGCATGTTCCCTTAGTCCTTCTGACTAGGAAGCTGATATTTTTGGTTGCTATATCCTCAGCAAGGAGGGTTTCAGAATTGGCTGCTCTTTCCTGTAAAGAGCCATATTTGATTATTCATGAGGACAGAGTGGTGTTACGCCCTCGTCCAGGCTTTTTGCAAAAAGTGGTTTCAGGCTTTCATCTGAATGAAGATATTGTCCTGCCATCGTTTTTTCCAAAACCATGTTCCAAGGAAGAAAAGTCTCTACATTGTCTTGATGTGGGAGCAGTGAAGATCTATTTAAAGAAAACTGCTCAGATTCGTAAGACTGATGTCTTATTTATTCTGCCAGAGGGTCCTAAAAAAGGACAGGCAGCATCCGAAATCCACTGTGGCTAAGTGGATTCGGCAAGTTATAATTCAAACTTATGATTTAAAGGGAAAGATTCCCCCTTTTCAAGTTAGGGCGCACTCTTCCAGAGCGGTTGGTGCTTTTGGGCAGTGCGTCACCAGGCCTCCATGTCTCAGATCTGCAAGGCCGCGACTTGGTCTTCAGTACATACATTTACAAAATTGTATCAAGTAGATGTAAGATGGAATGAGAATATCGCCATCGGGTGCAGTGTGCTGCAGGCAGCAGTATAATTCCTTAAGGTCTGGGGGTGCCCTATGGGTTGTGTCTCCCTCCCCTCAAGTAGCATTGCTATGGGACGTCCCACTAAGTAATTACTTGAGGCCCTGTGTCCTATGATGTAAGATAAAGAAAATAGGATTTTTAAAACAGCTTACCTGTAAAATCCTTTTCTTGGAATACATAATAGGACACAGAGCTCCCGCCCCTCTGTTTTATGGGGTGAGAGTATATTGTTTATATTGCTTGGCTACAAAAACTGAGGACTCTTGGAAGGAAGAGGGGTTATATAGGGGGTCAACTTCCTGTATTGCTTATACCAGTGTCAACACCTGAAGGTAGGCCCATAACCCACTTAGTAATTACTTGAGTCTCTGTGTCCTATGATGTACTCCAAGAAAATAATTTTACAGGTAAGCTGTTTTAAAAATCCTATTTTTTGCCACCCAAATGCATTATTTTACATTTTTCTATTTGCCATGTAGTTGCCCACCCCATTAATTTGTTCAGATCTTTTTGCAAGGTTTTCACGTCCTACAGAGAAGTTATTGAACTGCTTAGCTTAGTACCGTCTGCAAATACAGAGATTGAACTGTTTACCCCATCCTCCAGATCATTTATGAACAAACTAAACAGGATTGGTCCCAGCACAGAACCCTGGGGGACCCCACTACCCACCCCTGACCATTCCGAGTACTCCCCATTTATCACCACCCTCTGAACTCGCCCTTGTAGCCAGTTTTCCATACATGTACTCACCCTATGGTCCATGCCAATGGACCTTATTTTGTACAGTAAACGTTTATGGGGAACTGTGTCAAATGCTTTTGCAAAATCCAGATGCGCCACGTCTGTGGGCCTTCCTTTATCTAGATGGCAACTCACCTCCTCATAGAAGGTTAATTGATTGGTTTGGCAAGAACGATTCTTCACGAATTCATGCTGATTAGTGCTAATGATACCGTTCTCATTACTAAAATCTTGTATATAGCCCCTTATCCCCTCCAAGAGTTTACATACTATTGATGTTAGGCTAACTGGTCTGTAATTCCCAGGGATGTATTTTGGGCCCTTTTTAAATATTTCCCAAGTCTAATTTTAATTCTGTCCTCAGTTAATCATGGAGCTGCTTCCTGTGATGTGTCATGAGGATAAACACTGCAGTTTTGGTTACTGAAGCCCCCCCGATTCCCTCGTGAAAACTGAGAAGAATAAATTCAATACCTTCGTCATCTCCTCATCCTTTGTAACCAGATGTCCTTCCTCGTTCTTTATGGGGCCAATATGGTCTGTCCTCTTTTTTTTAACTGTTTATGTACTTAAAGAATTTCTTGGGATCTTTTTTGCTCTCCTCCGCTATGTGTCTTTCATGTTCTATCTTAGCCGTCCTTATTGCACCCTTACATTTCTTGTTGCATTCTTTATAAAGTCTGAATGCTGTTGATGATCCCTCAACCTTGTATTTTTTGAAGGCCTTCTCCTTTGCTTTTATATGCATTTTTACATTGGAGTTAAGCCATCCAGGACTTTTGTTTGCTCTTTTAAATCTATGTGTAGGCGTATAGTGAGGCCAAAAGGATAGTTCCACACATGTGCCACCACAGTCCCTAACTTTACATGAGACATCAAATGAAGCCTCTGCTGGATAAAGGGTTCTACGAGATAGATCCGTAAGGAGGTGAATGTTAGCACCGTCAGATTGTATTGGGCCCCTACTCCAGGCGCATCGCATGATCTCCTCTTTCAGAAGGAAAAAATGCACCCTGCATAAGACATCTCTGGGTTGGGTGCGTTTTCCACCGCCAGGGACATTCACTCTGTGTACCCTATCCAGTTCAATGAACGCAGAAGTAGGCTTGCCCAAAATGTCATTAAATATGCCAATAACAGTGTCACGTAGGTCCGCCGCTCTTGAAGCCTCCGGAATGCCACACAACTTAATGTTAGTTTGCCTGTGATGATTTTCTAAATCATCATGCTGTAAGCGAAGATGGGTTATAGCAGTCTGTTTTTGCAGACCTTTCCACAGAGTCCAGCCTTTGCAGCATTGCATCTCTATCGGTAGAGAGAATATTAAGTGTTTTCAAGTTTTGGTATATTTTGAGGCACTTTGGTAATGTCCTGACGCAAGGATGGAAACCATCCTGGTCGCAATCGTTTCTATATCCTGTCTCATGGGTAGGGACAATAGGATAGCTGATGTCTTTGCAGGGGACAATACGGCATGAGTGTCAGGGGCAGGCAGAGCGCCTGGATCTGTGAAATCAGCCAACATGCTGTGTTGAATAGAGCTGACAGGCAAGTCCTCTCTAAATAGCACGGGTATGCTGGAGGGACTGGAGCTCAAAGGGGAGGGAGCCCTGTCAGTGGAGGAGGGAAGCAGAGGAAAGCTTCCTACCTGAGATAGAGCCGCAGGAGGTGCCTTGCTGTCCCTCGTGGTGGGTTCCGGTGCCATCTTGTCCTGGGAGGCCGATTTGAGTTCTCGATGTTCTCGGGGTGAAAATCTGTTGAATGGTGGCAGGTTGTGATCCCCGTGTTTAGGACCCCATTTTAACATGAAGTATGCGGGCAGTAGCGGGTGAGAAGCTCTTCCTGGTGTGGAGCTCGGACACTAGACGTCTTTACGCCACTATAGTGTAGCCACACCCTTTTGTTTTTTAAATAACAAACATGTTATACTTACCTCCTCTGTGCAAGGGTTTTGGAGTGGGAGTGGCCCCGATCATCCTTTTCTGAGGTCCCCCACGGGGCTCCTGGCTCCCCCTCTTCTCGAATGCACCCACGGAGAGCCGCATTCCATGGGGGCACTCGTGCGGGCGCGCTTCTGTCCTGCTGCATCTATTGACGCAGGACTCTGGCCCCACCCCTGGCTCCCATGTCACTGGATTTGATTGATAGCAGTGAGAGCCAATGGCCAATGGTGTTGCAGCACAAAAGGTTTTTCACCTTAAGGTGAAAAAACATGAAGGTTTACAAACCCCTTTAAGCTTTGATACAAAAAAATTGGAAGCTGATTGGCTTCTGTGCACAGCTGCACCAGGTTTTGTACTCTCCAGTTTTAGTAAATCAACCCCATTGTCTTCCTCGAACCATTCTTGAACCATTTTTGCAGTGTGGTAGGTTGCACTATCCTGCTGAAGGATCCCACTATCATCAGAGAATACCATTTCCATGAAGGGGTGTACTTGGTCAGTAATAATGTTTAGTTAGGTAAAATATGTCAAGTAACATGCACATGAATGGCAGGACACAAGGCTTTTCCAGCAGAATCTTGCCCAAACATCCCACTGCCTCGGCCATGTCATCTACTGGTGTTGGTCCACTGTGTTTTATCAAGTCCAAAGTCAGCGCAGCCCTCTACCAGGAAATTCTAGAGCACTTCATGCATCCCTCTGCTGACCAGCTTTATGGAGATGCTGATTTCATTTTCCAGCAGGACTTGGCACCTGCCCACACTGCCAAAAGAACCAATACATGGTTTAATGATAATGGTATTTTAGGGTGCTTGATTGGCCAGCAAACTCGCCTGACCTAAACCCCACTGAGAATCTGTGGGGTATTGTCGAAAGGAAGATGAGACACCAGACCCAACAATTCAGACGAGCTGAAGGCTGCTATCAAAGCAACCTGGGCTTCCTCCGCAGTGCTACGGCTCATCGCCTCCATACCACACCGCATTGATGCAGTAATAAATGCAAAAGGAGCCCCAACCAAGTATTGAGTGCATACTATACTGTACATATACATACATTTCATTAAACCAACATTTCTGTATTAAAAACCTTTTTTTTTTTTTTTTTTTTTTTTTTGTGGTCCTTATGTAGTATTCTAATTTTCTGAAATATTGAATTTTGGATTTCCACTATCTGTAAGCCAAAATCAAAATCAAAAGAAAGAAATACTTGAAATATATCACTCCATGTGTAACGCATCTATAAAATGAGTTTCACTTTTTAAATTTGAATTACTGAAATAAACTTTTTGATCTAATTTTGAGATGCACCTGTATATCCCACTGACTTTCAGATGCCATTGTAATAGGATAATTTATTCACTTAAAGTGTTTGTTACCCTTAAAAAAAAAAAAAAAAAAAATAGATCCTGTTCCCTTAAAGCATGCATAACAGCGTAATGCTTATGCTGTGTCATTTGGCCCCCTGTATAACCTAAAATACCTGTCTGGTTCTGCCTTCCCCCCTGTAAACTGACCGCAGTTTATCATGGCTGCTGAGCCCTGACACCGTGATCAGTTTACGTGCCTCCATCATCCTCAGCCCTGCCCTGTCCTCCTCCTCCCCCCCCCCCCCCGCCTGTCAGCTCGAAACACTACCAGCCCCTCCTGCTGCTATAAAAACAATATTATATTCATCCCATTCCCTCTGTTGAATAACAATATATATCCCATTGTCTGAGCTTTATAAAAAATATGCTGATTTCTACCTTTATGTCAGAGCTTTTCCCGACGCTCACATGACTCCTCCGCTCTCTCCTCTTCTCCTCCCGTCCTGAAGTCAGGGGGGGTTCTTGGCCTCTCCTGCTGTAGCTGTCAGCTTGGGAGAGGAGAGTGATGAGGAGTCACATGGGCACCGGGAGATGCTCTAAGGTAGAAATTTGCATCTTTTTTATATAGCTTGGACACTGGGACATATATTGTTGTTTAACAGATGGGATTAGATGAATATACAGTATCTCAGAAAAGTGAGTACACCCCTGATATTTTTGTAAATATGTTATTATATCTTTCCATGTGACAACACTGAAGAACTGACACTTTGCTACAATGTAAAGTAGTGAGTGTACAGCTTGTATAGCAGTGTAAATTTGCTGCCCCCTCAAAATAACTTGCCACACAGCCATTAATGTATAAACCGCTGGCAACAAAAGTGAGTACACCCCTAAGTGAAAATGTCCAAATTGGGCTCAATTAGCCATTTTCCCTCCCTGGTGTCATGTGACTCATTAGTGTTACATGGTCTCAGGTGTGAAGTGGGAGCAGGTTCAATTTGGTGCTGACGCTCTCACTCTCTCATACTGGTCACTGGAAGTTTAACATGGCACCTCATGGCAAAGAACTTTCTGAGGATCTGAAAAAAAGAATTATTGCTCTTCATAAAGATGGCCTAGGCTATAAGATTGCCAAGACCCTGAAACTGAGCTGGAGCAATGGTGGCCAAGACCATACAGCAGTTAAACAGGACAGGTTCCACTCAGAACAGGCCTCGCCATGGTTGACCAAAGAGTGCACGTGCTCAGCGCCATATCCAGAGGTTGTCTTTGGGAAATAAACGTATGAGTGCTGCCAGCATTGCTGCAGAGGTTGAAGGGGTGGGGGGTCAGCCTGTCAGTGCTCAGACTATACTCCGCACACTGCATCAAATTGGTCTGCATGGCTGTCATCCCAGAAGGAAGCCTCTTCTAAGTATGATGCACAAGAAAGCCTGCAAACAGTTTTCTGAAGACAAGCAGATTAAGGACATGGATTACTGGAACCATGTCCTGTGATCTGATGAGACCAAGATAAACCTATTTGGTTCAGATGGTGTCAAGCGTGTGTGGCGGCAACCAGGTGAGGAGTACAAAGACAAGTGTGTCTTGCCTACAGTCAAGCATGGTGGTGAGAGTGTCATGGTCTGGGCTGCATGAGTGCTGCTGGCACTGGGGAGCTACAGTTCATTGAGGGAACCATGAATGCCAATATGTATTGTGACATACTGAAGCAGTGCATGATCCCCTCCCTTCAGAGATTGGGTTGCACGGCAGTATTCCAACATGATAATGACCCCAAAGACACCTCCAAGATAACCGCTGCCTTGCTAAAGAAGCTGAGGGTAAAGGTAATGGACTGGTCAAGCATGTCTCCAGACCAAAACTTTATGGAGCATCTGTGGGGCATCCTCATACAGAAGGTGGAGGAGCGCAAGGTCTCTAACATCCACCAGCTCCGCAATGTCATCATGGAGGAGTTGAAGAGGACTCCAGTGACACCCTGTGAAGCACTGGTGAACTCCATGCCCAAGAGGGTTAAGGCAGTGCTGGAAAATAATGGTGGTCACACAAAATATTGACACTTTGAGCCCAATTTGAACATTTTTACTTAGGGGTGTACTCACTTTTGTTGCCAGTGGTACATTGTAGCAAAGTGTAATTTCTTCAGTGTTGTCACATGAAAAGATATAATAAAATATTTACAAAAATATGAGGGGTGTACTCACTTTTGTGAGATACTGTAATATAGTGGCTTAACAATCACTTTAACCTGTCAATGGTCATAAAGTTACGGCTGATCAGTGGTATTGGTGCACGTGCAACCAACGGGATGGGCTGCAGGTATCATTACTAATAGAGATTGCATTGGTTATTTTGTATGGCATTTCGTCATTTTACAGCTGGTCTCTTGATGCAGCCACCAGGAGCTGCAAAACCCAGTATAGTTTGCTGGGTTCACCATCTCTGCTGCATGAATTAGTACTGTGTGAACTGTCTTTAATAGCATTTGCGTTGCTTTGTACATATGTTTTTTTTTTTTCATTATTTTGTGTTGTTTGCCTACCTGATGCACAGTATGCAAGCCTGATTTGGCTACAGACCTATCTGATGTATAGGAGACCTGCGCATCTGTATCACATTTTTCAGTTCACCCATCTGCATACTGAATACAGTGTTTGGCGGGATTGTGTACACCTTTCCATACTTTTGGGCAGGTTCACTTCGTCAGGGCTGGGCTCAGCCCCTTCTTCTCAGAGCTCTGTACTTAGCTGTTGGTTAATTGCCAAAGTCTCTTCCTTCCAAAGTGAATCGCATGGTCTTCATTTCCTGCTCGTGAGCTAGAGCTGCTGGTTATATAAACTCCTTGGATCAGATCTTCAGTGCCTTTGCCTTGGTCAACATATCTGGACTCTCTCTCTGCTGTGTTTTCCCCTGAAAGACTTTTGCTTGACTGACTTCCCTTCTGGTTCCTGCTTCTGTTTGCTGCACCCGACTTCGCTGATCTCTGGACTCCTGTTTCTCTGGCTTGTTCTGACTACCCATCCAGGTTTTTGAACTCTGGCTATGTTTTGACTACTTTTGGTCTGTTTATACCAATTTATTAAATAGTGTGATTTTTACTGCACTTCCGTCTCGGTCTGATTCATGGTTCCTGACAGTAGGCAAAGGCCACAAATTCAAAAGTTGCAGGTAATCCACTAGTTGTTAATAATTTTTCCAGATTGGATGAGCAAGATCACCGCATGAATCAGTTTGCCATAGCGTTACAGATGCTCCTGAATCGCACTGCTCACCTGAAACCTCCCACTGTGGCTTCTCCGGTACAAGCTGTGTTGCAGGCTATCCCTGCTGCTGCTCTGTCTGCTGTCAAAGGCCTGATGTCCATCAAACAGGGTACAAGAACTGTTGCTGATTACACCATTGAGTTTCGTTCTCTGGCAGCAGAGGTTGCTTGGAATAATGAGGCCCTCGTGGCTGCTTTTTGTCATGGTCTCTCGGACCTCATTAAAGATGAAATAACAGCCCGAGACCTACCCGCGGAGCTGGAGACGTTGATCACATTTGCTATCCTCATTGACTCCAGACTCCGAGAGACCCTCTTTTAAGGAGTGCTTGCGGAAACCTGTATGTTTTGGCTCTGAGCTTTGCAGTCCCACCCTTGCCTCCCTCAGCTCCCATACCTCCTGGTATCGACTCTGCCAGTGAGGTAAAACCCATGCGGTTGGGCTTCGCACATCTCTGAGGATGAGAGGGCCTTTAGGAGGAGGGAGAGTTTGGCCTTTATTGTGGCCAAGCAGGTCACTTTTTGAAGTCTTGTCCTACCCATCCGGGAAACGCTTGCACCTGAGGTCTTGTAGGGGAAAGACCTTATGACCTTTGGCGTTGCTACGTCCCCAGTTATCCAGAAGGATAAGCCCCCGGTACTGGTTACCCTTTCTTGGTCCGAGTCATCCATCAAGATATTGGCTCTAATCGACTCTGGGGCTGCAGGCCTGTTCATAGATGATGCCTTGATGTCCAAGCACTCATTTCCGCTGCAGTTGAGTGCCACTCCACTTGCCATTGAGGCTATTGATGGGAGACCTCTACAAACCTGCCTAGGTGACTCATGAGACTGCTCCGTTGACCATGGTCTTGGGGGCTCTTCACCATGAGATAATCAAATTCCAAATCATTTCCTCACCTCATTTTCCGGGGGAGGTTATTGGTTATCCTTGGTTACAAAGGCACAACCCCTCTTTTGATTGGCTTAGTTCTGAGGTTCTTTCCTGGTCGCCACAATTCAGGGAAAGATGTTTTCTGAAAGTGGCTAAGGTCTTGTGTACCTCCTTCACTCTCTGCCCTGCCGGAAGAGTACCGCAAATTTTGCAATGTCTTTGACAAAGGTCAAGCCGGTAGTTTGACTCTGCACTGGTCAAATGATTGCGCAATTGACCTTCAACCAGGTGCCATACCCCCTCGTGGTCGGGTCTACCCTTTGTTTCGGTAGACAAAGCCATAGAGGATTACTTGGCCTACGCACTTTCTCGAGGATTTATCCGTAGATCCTCGTCTCCTGCTGGTTCTGGCTTCTTCTTTGTGAAAAAGAGTGGTGAACTCAGGCCTTGTATTGATTATAGGGGTCTCAATTGCTTCACGATTAGGAATGCGTATCCGATTCCTTTGATTACTGAGTTATTTGGCTGCCTCAAGGGAGCAACAGTTTTTACGAAGCTTGATTTGCGAGGGGCATATAATCTTGTGAGGATCAAGGAGGGCGACAAATGGAAAACTGCGTTTTTAATACCAGAACTGGCCATTATGAATACCTAGTTATGTTGTTTGGTCTTTGGAACGCTCTGGCAGTTTTCCGGGAATTTATCAATGATGTCCTCCGAGATTTGTTGCAGCTATGTGTGGTGGTTTATCTTGACTATATCATGATATTTTCAACATCCCTAGAGAACCATCACACAGATGTCTGCTGTGTGCTGCAGAGGTTGAGAGATTGGAGAAGTGCGAGTTTCATTGTGAACCCTGGGTTATGTCATTTCCACTGCTGGTTTTTCGATGGACCCAGAGAAAATTTCGGCAGTACTGGCCCTGACCCCTGGGTTTACGACCATTGCAGCGTTTTCTTGGCTTTGCCAATTATTATCCAAAGTTTATTCGTAACCTCTCGTCTCTGGTCAAACCTCTGACTGATATTACCAGAAAGGACTGTAACCCACAGAATTGGTCTCCAGAGTCCATTAATGCCTTTGAGAGTCTCAAGGCTGCCTTTGCTTCTGTGTTAGTACATCCTGATCCTACAATAACTTTCATCCTTGAAGTTGATGCATCTGAGACTGGAGTTTGTTCCCTGCTGCCTCAACATCCTACCTCCAGGACGCTATACATCCTTGTGGCTACTTTTCCAAGAAATCATCTCCTCCGGAGTGCAATTATTAGATTGGGGACAGAGTTGTTAGCGATCATTTTAGTCCTTAAAGAATGGAGGCATCTCCTTGAAGGTACCACTGTGCCGGTTCTTATTCTGACTGACCATAAGATTCTCACATTGTTGTCTGAGGCTAAATGCCTCTCTCCCAGAAGGGCGTGATGGGCTCTTTTCTTCACAAGTTTCAATTACCCAGTACTAAAAATCTAAGGGCTGATGGTTTGTCACAACGGTTTTCCTCCACTTCCAAGATGGAGTCGGTTCCTGTTCCTGTGATTCCTCCCGATCGTATTCTGGCTGCGGTTTGTACCAGTCTCGCTTCTCCTTTGGGTGACAAAATTCTTGCCGCTCAGATCCATTCTCCTCCTGAGAAATGTTGTGACCGCTGCTTTGTTCCCGAGAGTCTCCGTACTGCCGTGCTCCAGACTTGCCATTCTCCCAAAGCTGCTGGCCACCCAGGGAAGGATCAACTCTTTTGGGCTATTTCCCAACAATTCTGGTGGCCTAGTCTACGTGCTGATGTAGTCGCCTTCGTAGCTGCTTGTTCCGTGTGTGCTCAGAGTAAGACACCACGACACCTTCCAGTGGGCCTACTACAACCCATACCCAATGGAGAGAGGCCTTGGACCCACCGGTCAATGAATTTCATTGTGGAGTTGCCCAACTCTCAGGGCAACACAGTTATCCTCATGGTGGTTGAAAGGTTCTCGAAAATGTCTCGTTGTATTCCACTTAAGAAGTTGCCCACATCTAAAGAACTGGCTTCTGTTTTTGCTCTGGAGATCTTTCACTTACATTAGCTACCCAAGGTGGTCGTCTCGGACAGGGGTAGCCAGTTTGTGTCCAGGTTCTGGTGAGCTTTTTGTGCACAGTTGGGAATAAAGCTTTCTTTCTCCTCTGCGTATCACTCACAGTCCAGTGCGGCCGCAGAATGAGCCAAACATTCCTTGGAACAGTTTTTACATTGCTACATTTCTGACCACCATAACTGGTCAGACCTCTCTTACCTTGGGCAGAGTTTGCTCACAATAGTGCTGTCAATACCACTTTCCGATTTGTCTCCATTTATGGCGAATTATGGTTTCCAACCATCCATGTTGCTTGACTCATTTGTTCCTCAGCATTCCTGTATTGGAGGAGCATCTGCGTGGTCTTCGTTCCACTTGGGTACAGGTCCAAGAGTCATTACAACGTGCCAATGATAGGTACATACTCCTATTCTGACTGCAGACGCCTACCTGCGACTTCCTACCAAGTTGGGGACAGGGTCTGTCCGTCATCTCGCAACCTCCGACTCCATGTTCCCCCATTAAAACTGGCACCACAGTTTATTGGGACTTTCAGTATTCTCTGTAGGATCAACTCAATGGCTTACGCTTGAGACCTTCCTTCTAATATGCGTATTTCAAATGTATTTCATGTCTCCTGAACCGTTTCACCACTTCGGTACCACATCCTCACCCAGTTCAGGTTGAGAACCATGAGGAATATGAGATGCAATCTATCATTGATTCCCGTAGCTTCCGTGGGCGCATACAGTACCTGGTTAATTTGAAGGGGTACGGTCCGGAGGAACACTCTTGGGTCTCATCTTCGGACGTACATGCTCCTGTCCTCTGTGCCTTCTATAGATGTTTTCCCCTCAAACCTGGTGGTCCTCCGAGGGGGGAGGGGTCGTTGAGGAGGGGGTTACTGCTAGGGCTGGACTCAGCCCTTCTTTCTCAGAGCTCTGTCCTCAGCTGTCAGTTATTTGCCAAAGTCTCTTCCTTCCAGAGTGACTCATCTGGTCTTCATTTCCTGCCTCTTTAGCTAGAGCTGCTGGTTATATAAACTCCTTGGATCACATCTTCAGTGACTTTGCCTTGGTCAACATATCTGGACTCTCTCTGTTGTGTTTTTCCTGTGAAAGACTTTTGCTTGGCTGACTTCCCTTCTGCTTCCTGATCCTGTTTGCTGCACCCAACTTCGCTGATCTCTGGACTCCTTACTGATTACCGACACACCAGTCCCAGTGTCCGTATTACTGACCCACCAGTAAAAGTGATCGTATTACTGACACACCAGTCCCGGTGTCCCGGATTACTGACACACCAGTCCCGGTGTCCCGGATTACTGACACACCAGTCCCGGTGTCCCGGATTACTGACACACCAGTCCCGGTGTCCCGGATTACTGACACACCAGTCCCGGTGTCCCGGATTACTGACACACCAGTCCCGGGGGCCCGGATTACTGACACACCAGTCCCGGTGTCCCGGATTACTGACACACCAGTCCCGGTGTCCCGGATTACTGACACACCAGTCCCGGTGTCCCGGATTACTGACACACCAGTCCCGGTGTCCCGGATTACTGACACACCAGTCCCGGTGTCCCGGATTACTGACACATCAGTCCCGGTGTCCCGGATTACTGACACATCAGTCCCGGTGTCCCGGATTACTGACGCACCAGTCCCGGATTACTGACGCACCAGTCCCGGATTACTGACGCACCAGTCCCGGATTACTGACGCACCAGTCCCGGATTACTGACGCACCAGTCCCGGATTACTGACGCACCAGTCCCGGATTACTGACACACCAGTCCCGGATTACTGACACACCAGTCCCGGCATTCCGGATTACTGAGACACCAGTTAGTTTCCATAATCACCGCCACAGCGGTCATTGTATCACCATAAGGACTTGTTCACATCTGTGATGCTTTCCAAAGAGCCATCCATGTTTGGTTGGCTCTTCAGAGAGTATTTGGCAGGCAGTGAGGAGGAGTTGTATCACCTCCTCATCGCCTGCTTTAACTTCTTGCACAAGCAACCCCATTCACTTGAATGGGTCATGATCTGCGAGCAAACTGGGGCTATAATTCTTTCCACAGCTTCCAGAGCAAAGCATTGCCTCTATGACCCCGCTGCCAAACCAGTGCAGCTAGATTTGGTGTTCCTGATTTGCCTATTGAGCACGTTTGTGCCTGTTTGCCTGGACCAATCCTTTGCCTGCACCTGAACTGACCCATGTGCACATCAGACTATGTTCTTGCAAGACACAAGTCCCAGCCATTGACTGCAGACAACTGCACTTCTGGATCTACAGGAACTTTTGTTCTTCCTTTGGTCTCCTGCACTTTGACAACATGACATTCCTGGGGGCAGCCACGTGCCAGTAGGCTAGGCTTGTTTTGCTTATAGAAACAACGACTGCTATAGGTGACACAACACTGTATTCAATGATCACTCGTATAGAGATGACCATTGCAGTTCTGATAAAATTGGTTGATTTATGTGATACACAAGACTTGTGGCAAAAAAATGAAGTCTTCAGTAGACTCACCATGCCTCTTAGAAAATACCTTTGGGTGTTTGCTTTACAAAATGTGGTCATTTTATGGGTGTTTCCACTGTTCTGATGCTCCAGGGCCTCCAAAAATGTGATGGGTACTTAGGAAATTAGATGCATAAATGAAGGCCCTTAGAAAGCCTGAAGGTGCTCTTTGGATTTTGGGATGCTCTGTGTGGCTAGGCTGTGAAAAAATGTTACATACGTGCTATCCCCATACTCAGGAGGAGAAGCAGAATGTGTTTTGGGGTGTAATTCTAGGTATGCCTAATCATGTTTGTTAGAAATATCCTTCTAATTGGCAACTGTGTGCAAAAAGAAATAAATACATTTTCATTTTCTTTCCTACTTTTTCCAAAAACTTGTAGCAAAAAAAATTACATTTTCAAAAGACTCACCATGCCTCTTAGAAAATCCTTTTGAGTGTTTCCTTTCCAAAATGGTTATTTTGTTGGTGTTTCTATTGTCCTGGTACTCTGGGGACTCGACAGATGTGATGGGTAACCCGGATATTAGATGTGTAATTTATGTTCCTTGAAAGTCCAAAGGTGCTCCTTAGATTTTGGGCCCCTCTATGCATCTAGGCTGTGAAAAAGCCTCACACGTGTGGCATCCCCATACTCAGGAGGCATAGCATAATGTGTTTTGGGGTGTAAATATAACCATGCCTATGCTGTGTGTGAGACATAACTTGTTAAAATGACAACTTTGTGAAAAAAAAATGTAATTTCTTTATTTTCCAAAAAATTGTAGAAAAAGAAAAAAACACAACTTCAAAAAAAACTCTCCATGCCTCTTACTAAATACCTTGGACTGTCTACTTTCCAAAAAGTGCTAATTTTGTGGGTATTTGTACTGTTCTAGCATTGAACGACCTCAAGAAATGAGAGCCAGTCTGTACATCAGGATTAATCAATGTAGTATCATATAATCCTTAGTTTGTAGACTATTTCACACAAAACAAATATATTTTTTTAACCAAACAAATGTTTATATAGAAAAAAAAAACAATGGTAATTTAATTTGGGTACAGTGTTGCATGACTAAGTAATTGTCATTCAAACTGTGAACCCACTGAAAATGTGGCCTGGGCAGGGAGGGGGTGAAAGTGCAGGGCTGCTGCTGTTAGAAATGCCTATCTGACAGGGACCCCCCCCCCCCTTTTCAATCTTGAAAAATATAAAAACAACTGCTAGATTTAAAGGATAAAGCTGTATTGAGATAAAGTTGTGTGTAAATAGGGTCTTGGGGCTCATTCACATGGGGGCTGTGGTCTGTGCAGTGTGATTCAATGTTTTTCTTTTTAAATGTGACTATTACTGTGTGTGGGCAGCTTATGTTACGCAATGGGGATGCAGCAGTTGTATTAACACAGCCACAGGTCCTAATTTGACAGGCATGCAGATGCAAGTGTACATCCCCAAACACAAACAGTGTGCACTCGCCCTCACCTGCACACCTGTTAAATTAGGACCCCAGGCGTAGTTAATGCAGACGCTGCATCCCATAGAGTAACAATCAGAAACAAATCGCTCATTCACATTGTATGGGCCAGAGAACCCATGTGAATGAGCCCTTAATTCTTTTAATGATTTTTTTTTTTTTACAATTTAAAAAATAAAAAATTAATGTTGGGGGTGGGGGGTGCTTGGGAGAAATATCCAGGGTCTCAACAGACCCCTCAAATCTCACCTTTGAGACATAGGAATTGAGGACACAGATTCTCCAATTCCTTTCTTTGCAGCTTCAGCATTGAAAATGAATAAACAGGAGACAGAGGCTCTTGTTAATTCATAAACTGAAGCATAGCAAAGCAGCTTACTATGCTTGGTTATTAAAGGACACAGAAGTGATCAGTACGGATTGCTCGCTGTGTCCATTCAGAAAAGGAAGGGGCCAGTAAATTACATATTTACTGGCCTCTTCCCACGATCTCAGTTCTTACAGCTGATGCATCCCCCTGTGTGCCAGCAGCGGTGGCGGGGTTTGGGCGAGAACACGCGGAGACGATCAGATGTGGGGAGGAGAATTGGTGGGGCAGGGGCCAATTACAGGAACGATGCGCTGTTTCTTCCAGCAGTTGAAACCAGCTTTCATCTGCTGCAGGGAGAGCAGCATAGTGCATCGTTCCTGTAATTGCCCCTCCGCCCCGCCACATGGATCCCCCTCTCTCTTCAGTCCCCCCTGTGTGCCCGGGCTCCCTACAAGAGGACTGGTGGTCCCCCCTATCGGTGGCCCTGACAAGTGTGCGTTACCAAGGTGGTTAAAAACAGGATTTTTTTTTCTCGCAGGTGATCGTGTAATTGAAGTAATTCTTTAAGTGAGTTTTCACTTTTTGTAAAGTCAACACATGTAACTCCTTTAGCAGTGTGTTAGTACATTCAATGTTTTCCAGCTTTACTTAACCACTTCCCTCCCACCCACCCAGCGTCATATGATGCGGACTTTGAGCAGGGATATCTGAATGATGCCTGCAGCTACAGGCATCAGTCAGATATCTTCATTTACCGCCAGCGAGTCCCTTCACCATAAGAACAGTCATAGGGGACGCTTGATCGTTATAGGTGGTGCTTCTCCTGGCTCACCACTGCGATCACAGAACCGGAGAAGGAATGGACTGGAGCCGGATGATAATAGATATTTCCAGCGGGCCAGATGGTCCCCGAAGTCTCTATGATTGTTTGGAGGCCGGGCGCAATGTTATGACATCACACCCGGCCTCTGCATTTGAAAAAATGCCACCACCTTGGCTGGGAAGCCAGGATAGGATCTCTTTTTTTTTTTTTTTTTTTTTATTTATTTTTTTTTTTATTTAAGAATTTCCAGCCTAGAGTGAGATCTGGGGACTTATTGACCCCAGATCTGACTGTCAAGAGGACCTGTTACTGCACTATTCCTATTACAAGGGATGTTTACATTCCTTGTAATAGGAATAAAAGTGATCGAAAAAAAAAAAGTAAAAAGAAAGCATCAAACTAGAAAAATAAAAGTAAAATTAACAATAAAAAAAAAAAAAATCTAAAGTGCCCCTGTCTACGCGTGCTCGCTCGCAGAAGTGAACGCATACGTAAGTCGTGCCCACATATGTAAACAGCGTTCAAACCACACGTAAATGTTAGCACAAGAGCAATAATTCTAGCCCAAGACCTCCTCTGTAACTCAAAAATGTAACCTGTAAAATTTTTTAAAGTGCTGCCTATGGGAATTTTTAAGTACCGAAGTACAGTTTTGGCGCCGTTCCACCAGTGTGTGCAATTTTGAAGCGTGACATGTTTGGTATCTATTTACTTGGCGTAACTTTCACAATATGCAAAAAAATTGGGCTAACTTAACTCCCCGCCCCCCCCCCAAAAAAAACATTGCTGCGCAAATGCTGTGCAAGATAAAAAGTTGCAACTCTAGGGTCTCTGCTAAAAACACAACATATATAATGTTTGGGGGTTGTGTGTAATTTTTCAACAAAAAAAAAAAAAAACTCACTGACAGGTGTTTTTTCAAAAAACTCAAACCTTTACAACCCCTTTAAATATTGTTTTTCAAGGCCCAACCTTTTTTTTTTTTTTTTTTTTTTAAAGAATGTTTTTAGCATTGATTATTAGTGTGATCTTAAAGAGGTAAAAAATGTTTAGGTGTCAGCATACCCCCCCCCCTCCCTTTTTACTTACCAGAGCTCTCATTCGATCCAGTGCCGTGCACATCTGCAGTTCTTCTCTCCCCTCACTTCTGGGTCTCGCTGGCTTTGCTGGGACACCGGGAGCCATTGGCTCCCAGTGCTGTCAATCAAAGCCAGCGATGATGCAGTGGGGGGCAGGGCCAAGTCCTGCTGTCTGTGTCTATGGATGCAGCAGCAGGACTCAGGTGTGAGCACGCACGAGTGCCCCCATGGGAAGGAGCCAGGGGAGAGGCCAGGAGCACCGTTAAGGGACCTGAAAAGGAGGTTTGCAGCTGCTCTGTGCGATATATATTTACCCTTAACAATCACTTTTTCAGTTATTGTATTTGTATTGGATGATTGTATTTATTTATATCTGTATCCTAGTTCTGTCTCAAAATTTCCCTATTGTTTAAATAATGTTCGGTTGTAAGCTGTAAAAGTGTATATTAATAAATCAAATTCTCATCTGTGTTCTCATTTAACAGGTGGTATCACCAGAGTGTTGCGATGACATAGCTGTTAAAAAAGATTTTATTTTTGCACGCTCATTTAAAGATGGCAAATTGTAAGTAAGTTTTATTTTTTTTTTTTTTTTTTTTTTTCTTTTTGTTGACAGATATATTAATAAGTAGTCAATTTTGACAATTTTTGTTTTATTTTTTATAGCTTTTCTGTGGGGAAAGCAGATATTCGAGACATTGGTGACATTTCCCTTAAAACTGACTGCATTTTAAAGCCAGGTAAGAGCTATTTCGAATTCATATTCAGAATATTTTATTAATCCCAATTACCACTGTCAAGATGAATGTTGTATGTACCCGCCCTATCCACAACAATGCTCCGCACTTAGAACGATATACCCAACAGTATATATAGCATATATATAAATGAACACATGAATGAATAAATAGCAGCCGCTTAAATAATAGGTAATATATATATATATATAGGCAATTAGTGAGTCAGGTAAGTCAATAGCATTCCTTCAGTATTGCAGCAGCGCTGTGTGATCCCAATAAATAGGGTCCTTTTTTCCAATCAAGTTCATAAAGTGCGAAGACGGGAAACCGATGATAAAAATCCCCCTAGTCAATAATCTTGTGTTCTGTGAGGGTAGACACTTTTATTAAAACATCTAAACATTTCCCTTTAAAAACATGCGTACCAGATAATCATTAGATAAGAGCAAAGAAAATTAAGTGCACTGTGCCTGTTGCGTCCTTCAATCCGACAGGGATGACAGGAGCGCTCACTGTGTGTGGTTACAGCTGTGCGCTTCCTGATTCCTCGGCCGATGGAGCGCATGCGTCACTTCCAGTGCATCACCTCCCTGACGTTTCGTCCTATCCCGGACTTCTTCTGAGGGCCCTCAGAAGAAGTCCGGGATAGTACGAAACATCAGGGACGTGATGCACCGGAAGTGACGCATGCGCTCCATCGGCCGAGGAATCAGGAAGCGCACAGCTGTAACCACTGAGCGCTCCTGTCATCCCTGTCGGATTGAAGGACGCAACAGGCACAGTGCACTTAATTTTCTTTGCTCTTATCTAATGATTATCTGGTACGCATGTTTTTAAAGGGAAATGTTTAGATGTTTTAATAAAAGTGTTTAGCGGTATCACACTATGTGGACATTTATTTCTCCCACATATTGCATTGGAACTACGGAGAATTAGACTGACATCTGGTGGTCGTTTGGAAATTGGTGCAGACCAACTAATACTAATCAAGGCTCATATTGATTAAATTTCTGGTGAGTGAGTTTTTCATTGGGGATCCCAGCACGTGGTGTATCGCTTGGTGAACGGATTAACTACCCTCACAGAACACAAGATTATTGACTAGGGGGATTTTTATCATCTGTTTCCCGTCTTCGCACTTTATGAACTTTAATGGAAAATAGGACCCTATTTATTGGGATCACACAGCGCTGCTGCAATACTGAAGGAATGCTATTGACTTAACTGACTCACTATTGCCTATATATATAAATCCCAATTACCAATTTGGTAAAAGTGATTATTTTCCTGTTTCATAAAAATGGGGGATTTTGTTGACAACAGATACAGAGATGGGCAGCCAAACTGATAAGAGGTATGGAGCAGCTCAGTTAAGAGGAAAGATTAGCTGAACTGAATTTTTTTCCTTAATTGAGAAAAAGAGATCAAGGCTGGTTTTCCCTGCATCCAATTCGCATGACAGTCGAATCGACTCTCAATGGAGCCGGTTCACACACCTCCGGGGTAGCCATGGAGCGCACTGGAAAAGGGTCACGTGCGTCTTCAGCTCTGTTTCTGGTCCAAATTCAGGCAAAAATTTGGACCTGATTTGCACCTGAAATAGAGAACAGGGACGCACAGGATCCCCTGCTGCGAGCCACGGCCGCAGCTAGTGTGAACCCAGCCTTAGAGAAATATATAAATACATAGGTGGTCCATATAGTGAACTTGGTGTAGAACTATTCCCTTTAACTGCTTGCCGACCAGCCGCAGAATGGCACGGCTGGGCAAAACGATGTTAGGTGATGTCGCTATGCCTTTTGGCCACTAGGGGCGAGCGCGCACGATCGCTCGTGACAGAGCGAGAACCAGGATCTGTGTGTGTGTAAACACACGAATCCCGGTTCTTTCAGGGGAGTAGACAGTTCTAAGTACTAAGCATGAACACCGATCTCTCTCCTCCTAGACAGTCCCATCCCCTCCACAGTTAGAACACATCTAGGGAACACAGTTAACCCCTTGATCACCCCCTAGTGTTAACCCCTTCCCTGCTAGTGACATTTATACAGTAATCTGAATTTTTATAGCATTGATTGCTGTATAATTGTCAGTGGTCCCAAAAATGTGTTCAATTTGTCTGCCGCAATAACGCAGTCCTGATAAAAATCGCAGATCGCTGCCATTACTTGTAAAAATAAATAATAAAAATGCTATAAATCTATCCCCTATTTGGTTTGCGCAAAAGTTATAGCGTCTAAAAATCAATATACACTTATTGTGATTTTTATTACCAAAAATATGTAGAAGAATACATTTCTGCCTAAACTGACGAAAAAAATTGCTTTAAAAAAAAAAAAAAAATTGGAGATATTTATTATAGCTAAAAGTACAAAATATTGTTTTATTTCAAAATTGACGCTCTTTTTTTGTTTATTGTGTAAAAAATAACAGCAGAGATTATCAAATATCACCAAAAGAATTAAGTTCTATTTGTGGGGAAAAAAAGGACGTCAAATTTGTTTGGGTACGTCACACTACCGCGTAATTGTCATTTAAAGCGACGCAGTGTCGAATCGCAAATTATGGCCTGGTCATTCAGCAGCCAAATCTTCCGGGGCTGAAGTAAAGGTCATCGCAGAGGACAAGGGGGCACTGTTTACGTCTGAAGGAAAAGAGTTGATCTCAAAATACAAGCTTCTTCACAGTAAGCGCTGTGAAAACGTGGAATAGAATCCCTCAAGAGATGGTTCTGGCCAGTTCAGTACAGGCGGTCCCCAGGTTACAAACAACCGACTTACAAATGACTCCTACTTACAAACGGAGGGAGACAACAGGAAGTGAGAGGAAATCTACCCCTAGGAAGTTAAAGTGGAGGTCCACCACAAAAAAAAAAAATTGCATCAAAAAATCCCTAAAAAAAAAATGGAGGAAAAAAAAAAAAAATGTTTTAACTCACCTTAAATGGCTGTTTGCTAGTCAGTCTTCCTAATCTGCCTCTTCCTACTCCGCTGCGATGTTCTGTGTTCTTCTCCCTGCATTGTCTTCTGGAGAATGGGGCGCGGTGTGTTATGGGAACTGTGTGTGTCCCACAACATATCGCGTCCCATTCACAAAGCTCTGTGCGACTTGCGCATGCGCAGTAGGGAACGGGCAGTGAAGCCGTAATGCTCCACTGCCTGTTTCCCTTAGGATGGTGGTGCCGGGACCCGAGAGCCGAGGGACGGGTCAGCCTCGGGCGGCCGACATCGCGAGCACCCAGGACAGGTAAGTTGGCTTATTTAAAGTCAGCAGCTACAGTGTTTGTAGCTGCTGACTTTTAAATTTTTTTCTTCCCGGCCGGAACCCCCCTTTTAATTTCACCCCTCTAAGAGTTATCATGGGAAAAAGGTGTCTTCACTGAAGCTATATCACCAATCCTTGTTTTCACAACAACCCACAATTTTCAAAATCCAATTGTCATAAGGACAGAAAGTGAGGTGAAATCTTCTGAACAGGGGCACAGACAGCAAAGCAAACATTACAGGGGTGTGATGTCGCTATGCCTTTTGGCCACTAGGGGCGAGCTATCCCAAAAAAAAAAAATTTTTTTTTGGTTGGAGCTACACTTAACCACTTGAGCCCCGGACCATTATGCTGCCTAAGGACCAGAGGTCTTTTTCCAATTTGGCACTGCGTCGCTTTAACTGCTAATTGCGCGGTCATGCAATGCTGTACCCAAACGAAATTTGCGTCCTTTTCTTCCCACAAATAGAGCTTTCTTTTGATGGTATTTGATCACCTCTGCAGTTTTTATTTTTTGCGCTATAAACGGAAAAAGACCGAAAATTTTGAAAAAAAATGATATTTTCTACTTTTTGTTATAAAAAAAATCCAATAAACTAAATTTTAGTCATACATTTAGGCCAAAATGTATTCGGCCACATGTCTTTGGTACAGTACAAAACCCCCCCAAATGACCCCATTTTGGAAAGTAGACACCCCAAGGAAATTGCTGAGAGGCGTGTTGAACCCATTGAATATTTATTTTTTTTGTCCCAAGTGATTGAATAATGACAAAAAAAAAAAAAAAAAAATATTTACAAAAATGATAAATGATATATTGCTCACACAGGCCATGGGCCTATGTGGAATTGCACCCCAAAATACATTCAGCTGCTTCTCCTGAGTATGGGGATACCACGTGTGGGACTTTTTGGGAGCCTAGCCGCGTACGGGGCCCCGAAAACCAATCACTGCCTTCAGGATTTCTAAGGGTGAAAATTTTTGATTTCACTCTTCACTGCCTATCACAGTTTCGGAGGCCATGGAATGCCCAGGTGGCACAAAACCCCCCCCCCAAATGACCCCATTTTAGAAAGTAGACACCCCAAGCTATTTGCTGAGAGGCATGGTGAGTATTTTGCAGCTCTCATTTGTTTTTGAAAATGAAGAAAGACAAGAAAAAACTTTTTTTTTTTTTTCTTTTTTCAATTTTCAAAACTTTGTGACAAAAAGTGAGGTCTGCAAAATACTCACTATACCTCTCAGCAAATAGCTTTGGGTGTCTACTTTCCAAAATGGGGTCATTTGGGGGGGTTTTGTGCCACCTGGGCTTTCCATGGCCTCCGAAACTGTGATAGGCAGTGAAGAGTGAAATCAAAAATTCACGCCCTTAGAAAGCCTGAAGGCGGTGCTTGGTTTTCGGGGTCCCGTACGCGGCTAGGCTCCCAAAAAGTCTCACACATGTGGTATCCCCGTACTCAGGAGAAGCAGCAGAATTTATTTTGGGGTGTAATTTCACATATTCCCATGGCATGTTTGAGCAATATATCATTTAGTGACAACTTTGTGCAAAAAAAAAAAAAAAATTGTCTCTTTCCCGCAACTTGTGTCGCAATATAAAATATTCCATGGACTCGACATGCCTCTCAGCAAATAGCTTGGGGTGTCTACTTTCCAAAATGGGGTCATTTGGGGGGGTTTTGAACTGTCCTGGCATTTTATGCACAACATTTAGAAGCTTATGTCACACATCACCAACTCTTCTAACCACTTGAAGACAAAGCCCTTTCTGACACTCATTGTTTACATGAAAAAGTTTTTTTTTTTTTGCAAAAAAATTACTTTGAACCCCCAAACATTATATATTTTTTTAAAGCAAATGCCCTACAGATTAAAATGGTGGGTGTTTCATTTTTTTTTTTCACACAGTATTTGCGCAGCGATTTTTCAAACGCATTTTTTGGGGAAAAAACACACTTTTTTAAATTTTAATGCACTAAAACACACTATATTGCCCAAATGTTTGATGAAATAAAAAAGATGATCTTAGGCCGAGTACATGGATACCAAACATGACATGCTTTAAAATTGCGCACAAACGTGCAGTGGCAACAAATTAAATGCATTTTTAAAAGCCTTTAAAAGCCTTTACAGGTTACCACTTTAGATTTACAGAGGAGGTCTACTGCAAAAATTACTGCCCTCGATCTGACCTTCGCGGCGATACCTCACATGCATGGTGCAATTGCTGTTTACGTTTGACGCCAGACCGCCGTTTGCGTTCGCCTTAGCGCGAGAGCAGGGGGCGACAGGGGTGCTTTTTTTTTTTTTTTCTTTATTATTTTTTTGCTTTTTTATCTTATTTTTAAACTGTTACTTTCATTTTTTTTTTTTTAATCATTTTTATTGTTATCTCGGGGAATGTAAATATCCCCTATGATAGCAATAGGTAGTGACAGGTACTCTTTTTTGAAAAAAATTGGGGTCTATTAGACCCTAGATCTCTCCTCTGCCCTCAAAGCATCTGATGACACCAAGATCGGTGTGATAAAATGCTTCCCCAATTTCCCAATGGCGCTATTTACATCCGGCGAAATCTAAGTCATAAAATGCTCGTAGCTTCCGGTTTCTTAGGCCATAGAGATGTTTGGAGCCACTCTGGTCTCTGATCAGCTCTATGGTCAGCTGGCTGAATCACCGGCTGCATTCTCAGGTTCCCTGTTGAGACAGGAGAGCCAGAGAAAAACACGGAAGACGGTGGGGGGGGGGGCATTCCCTCCCACGGCTTGTAAAAGCAGTCTAGAGGCTAATTAGCCACTAGGATTGCTTTTACATGAAAGCCGACCGCTGGCTGAAAAGAATGATACCAAGATGATACCTAAACCTGCAGGCATCATTCTAGTATAACCATTCAAAGTCGTGAATGGCGTACCTGAAGACAAAAAAATGGTTAACAATAAAGCACAGTAAACGGTAAAGTATAAAAAATTGCATACCTGAAAAGCAAACATGATAAAACATAATAACAATAAAACATTGCAGAATAGAATACAGTAAAAAAGAGCAGAACAAGAGAGAGAGAATAGAGAGAGAGAGAACAATAAAACGACAACTATTTTTTTTTATTTTATATATTTTTTTTTTTTTTTTTTTACACTTTTTTTGTAACTAACTTTTATAACGGTAACCGGTTCCAGGTTCGGGTCTCTCAAAATGCGATGGCATCTTGGGAGACCCTGTGAAAGTGTTCCTAGTCTGTGCAATGCTGTACCCTACGCTAATACTCAACTAATGAATGGTAGCATTCAAAACATTCACCAATGCAAAGACTAGGATTGTCAGGACAGGAGGGACAATAATAGCGGGTGTCACGCCTATATTCGCGCTTGCTGCAGACACGACATCTTTTTTGGGGGGGTTCGTTGGGTAGGGGTACTCGGGAGGACATAAAGAAAATGCCTCTCATGCAGCCGACTGCATTTGGTTGGGGATGTGAATGGGGGAAGTACGGGCGCTGCAGAAGTGGTGGGTTCCCAATTAGGATTGGCGAATGCAGCAGGAAGGGCACTATGGGCACGACGGGCCTGTGTTTGTCTTCTTCTTGGTGGCAGCGGGACACTACTTGTGCTTGCCACCTCACCAGCTTGAACTGCACTTATGGGACTCGCCACGTCACCAAGTGTTACTGCAGTGCTGGTTTGACTACGACCGGGGTGTACTAGGCTGCTGGTGCTTGACAGTTCAATAAAAAGCTACCAAAAAAACTGTTAGCGATCGCAGGGATCAGGCCTGACTCTGCGAACGCTGCAGTTATGCGTTAAGTGTTTTGTAAGTGACAGTGATCGATCGATACTGCACTTGGGTGGGCTGGGCCGGGCGGAGGGGCAAAATGCAGGTGCTAGCAGGTATCTGGGCTGATCCCGCTAACACTGCGTTTTTGGGAACCCTAAACTGCTGGGGACGCCAGTATAGATCTGATCGGATCAGTTATTGATCCGTTCAGATACTATACCACTAAGGGAGGTGTATGGTGCGTGCGTGGGTGTTAGCGGTACTGGCGCTAATCTGACGCTGCTTGGGGCTGGTGCTTGCCAGTTCACCAAAATACTACCAAAAAACTGTTAGCGATCGCAGGGATCAGGCCTGACTCTGCGAACGCTGCAGTTATGCGTTTAGTGTTTTGTAAGTGTCAGTGATCGATCGATACTGCACTTGGGTGGGCTGGGCTGGGCCGGGCGGAGGGGCAAAACGCAGGTGCTAGCAGGTATCTGGGCTGATCCCGCTAACGCTGCGTTTTTGGGAACCCTAAACTGCTGGGGACGCTAGTATAGATCTGATCGGATCAGATATTGATCAGATACTATACCACTAAGGGAGGTGTACGGTGCGTGCGTGGGTGTTAGCGGTACTGGCGCTAATCTGACGCTGCCTGGGGCTGGTGCTTGCCAGTTCACCAAAATGCTACCAAAAAAACTGTTGGCGATTGCAGGGATCAGGCCTGACTCTGCGAAAGCTGCAGTTATGCGTTTAGTGTTCTGTAAGTGACAGTGATCGATCGATACTGCACTTGGGTGGGCCGGGCGGAGGGGCAAAACGCAGGTGCTAGCAGGTATCTGGGCTGATCCCGCTAACACTGTGTTTTTGGGAACCCTAAACTGCTGGGGACGCTAGTATAGATCTGATCGGATCAGATATTGATCCGATCAGATACTATACCACTAAGGGAGGCGTATGCTGCGTGCGTGGGTGTTAGCGGTACTGGCGCTAATCTGACGCTGCCTGGGGCGACGCATATCACCGCCGGGCGATCAGGGGGCTAAACCTTTATTCGGTAATAAACGGCGGGTGCCCTGACACTATAAAAAATAAACAAACTAACCAGCGTCACCCGTAACAGTTATACGGTGATCAGTGGTGAAAGGGTTAACTAGGGGGCAATCAGGGGGTTAAAACATTTATTAGGTAGTATATGGGGGTCACTGACGCTTTAAAACGCTGACGGCGAACCTAAATATTTACCTCACTAACTAGCGTCACCAGCGACACTAATACAGCGATCAGAGAAATGATCGCTTAGCGACACTGGTGACAGGGGGTGATCAAGGGGTTAAAACTTTTTTAGGGGGGGTTAGGGGGGTATCCTAGACCTAAAGGGGGGTAATACTAACTGTCCCAACACTGTAACTGTCACAAACTGACACCAATGCAGTAATCAGAAAAAAAAACCAAAAAAAAACTGTTGGTGTCAGTTTGTGACAGGGGGGGGGGGGTGATTAGGGGGGCGATCGGGGGGGGGATCGGGGTGTTTAGTGTGCCTGGCATGTTCTACTATGTGTGTGTAGTGTTGTGCACTCACATACCTGTCTTCTCTCCTCGGGCCGGAACGGAAATTACCGAGCCGAGGAGAGATGACATCATTTCCTTTGCTGCTGTTTAGCATACAGCAGCAAAGGAATGTTCTCATTGGCCGGCGGCGATCGTGAGGGGGGGGCCACGAACGGATGGCCTCCCCCTCACCTCCGATCGCCGGGGCACAAAAGACGACCGCCTCGGGCACCGGGGGGGGGGGTCCGATAGGACCCCCCACCCGCGGAAGGCAAATCACGTATATGTCTATGATTTTGCCTGTCCGTGCCACCTTGCCGACGTAAATCGGCGTGAGGCAGTCGTCAAGTGGTTAAAAAATCTACCTATTCCGACTTGCAAACAAATTTAACTTAAGAGCAAACATACAGGCCAGACCCTATCTTGTTTGTAACCCAGGGGCTGCCTGTAGATTGTTTTAAGAAAGGCATGGATTCTTTCCTAAATGCACATATTATAACTGTATACTAATATTTATAGGTAGTTGATCCTGGGAGCATCCGATTGCCTCTGGGGGGAATCAGGAAGGAACTCCCCCCCCCCCCCCCCCCCCCCCCCCCCCCCCCCACTGGAGCAAATTGGATCATGCTTTATTGGGGCTTTTTTTTGCCTTCCTCTGGATCAACTGTGAATATTGGATAGTGCAGGGCTTGACAAATTTGCTTTGAATGTAGGAATCAACTAAAAAAGGTTAGGAGCCAGTTTGTGCGTGTGAGCGGCATTATTTAACATGTATCGCAATCAATGTTTTCATGCGCAGGCACCCCAACACGTGCGTTTAGTTTCTACATGCATATATGTTGGGGTTGGGGGGCCTCAACTTTTGTGCTTGGGTGTAACTTACATTTTTTACTACTTAATAAAAAACATTTTTTCAACTAACTTTTTTTTTATCACATCACATACGGGAAAAAAAGTCCCCTGCATGTTTCCCCTGTGGTCTGCTGAATGTAATGCTGTGCAGATCGCACTGCTTTACATTTTTTCCTAGCCACGCCGGGGAAACTGTCAACAGGGACTTGAAAGTGATGTCCGAAGCTCGTATACTGTGTAAATGAAGAAAAGCAGTGTGATTTATTTATTGACTTATTAGTCAAGAAAAATGTTTTATTTTGTATGAAAATATGAAGACTGAATAATGCATATTTGTTTGGGTTTTTCTTTTTTTTTTTTTTTTTTTTTTGCATATTTGCATCACCCCTTTAGTTCTGAAGTATGTGAAATATGCTGTACAATTTTCTTGCAGGATCGTTGTGGCTGATTTATGCATTTTTATTACTCACTGTGGGACTGCTTAAAGCGGAGTTTCTCCCATTTAAAAGTCAGCAGCTACAAAAAATGTAGCTGCTGACTTTTAATAATCAGACTCACCTGTCCCACGATGTGGGCTCACGAAGCCCCGCTCCTCCTTGAGGCGCCGACATTCTAACTGTGGGCGCCCAGCTGTGGCTTCACAGCTGGGCGCGCACTGTGCACTGTGAATGGTCGGGCTATCTTCTGGGACTTGTGACGTGCCCCAGAAGATTGCAGGGAGGGAGGGGGAAGGGGTGAACTTCCTTTTCCGGTGCCACGGAGCTCGGGGAGGAAGTGGGAGCTGGGTGCCCATAAAAACTGGATATCCTCTCCCCCCCCCAAAATAACATGCCAAATGTGGCATGTCAGGGGGTCACCATCACTTAAAGGGGGAGTTCCATTTTTGGGTAGAACACCGCTTTAAACAGCTCCCTGTGTTCATTCAGACACAGTGCCCCGGACCCGCCCCTTTCCCTCCTCATTGGCTTACTGACTTTGACAGCAGCGGAAGCCAATGGCGCCACACTGCTGTCTTGGACAGTGAGGAGGGGAGTCCCTGGCAGCCAAGACACTCCTACAGCATCGCTGGATCTAGATGGGGCTCAGGCAAGTATTAGAGAGGCTGCTGCACACAGAAGGTTTTTTTATCTTAATGCATAGAATGCATTAAGATAAACCTTCGGCCTTTTTCAATCACTAAGCTTTTTTACTATTGCAATCTTCTCTGTAGAAAGTAACATATTACAAAGTTACAGTTAAAGTAACATATTACAGTCTGTAAGGCTGAAAAAAGACAGTTTTCCTTCCAGTTCAATCTATGTATGTGTATCAGTGTCTATAATTTCCCATATCCCTGTATGTTGTGTCCTTTAAAGTGTACATCTAAAGCCCCATACACACTATCAGATTTTCTGCTGATTTTTGTCTTCAGATTTACCAAAACCATATAATATGAGGTCAAACCATAGGAGTTTCAATTTGTATGCAATCAGGCAGGCCCTTGTACTTCATAGTTTTGGTAAATCTGAAGACAAAAATCAGCAGAAAATCTGATGGTGTGTATGGAGCTTAAAAGTCTCTTAAAAATATCCATACTCCCCGCAGCCACCGCCAATTGTGGGAGAGAGTTCCACATCCTTATTGCCCTAACCGTGAAGAACCCCCTACACAATTTAAGGTTAAACCACTTCTCCAATCTCATTGTGTGCCCCCCGTGTCCTTTTACAATCCCTATGACTGAATAGTTTATTTCCTATGCTGGGATCCCCATTGAGAAATTTGTAGATCACTATAATGTCCACTCTTAAGCGTCTCATCTCCAGCGAGAATAAATTGTGTTTGCAGTCGTTCCTCGTAATTGAGGTCCTCCAGTCCCCTTATTCGTTTTGTTGCCCTTCTTTGGACTCTCTCCAGTTCCAGCACATCCTGGAGGACTGGTGATCAGAACTGGATGGAAAACTCCAGATGAGGCTTAACCAGAGTTTTATAAATTGGCAGGATTATAGTTTTGTCCCTGGAATATATCCCTTTTTTAACCGGTTCAATACCGGGCATTTTCACCCCCTTCCTTCCCAGACCAATTTTTTTAGTTTTCAGCGCTGTCGCACTTTAAACGACAATTGCGCGGTCATGCGACGTTGTACCCAAACAAAATTGACGTCCTTTTTTCCCCCACAAATAGAGCTTCCTTTCGGTGGTATTTGATCACCTCTGCGGTTTTTATTTTTTGCTCTATAAACAAAAGAAGAGCGACAATTTTGAAAAAAACCCAATAATTTTTACTTTTTGTTATAATAAATATCCCAATTTAAAAAAAAAAAAACTAATTTTTTCCTCAGTTTAGGCCAATACGTATTCTTCTACATATTTTTGGTAAAAAAAAATCGCAATAGGCGTATATTGATTGGTTTGCGCAAAAGTTATAGCGTCTATAAAATATGGGATAGATTTATGGCATTTTTTAAAAAAAATTATTTATTTTTTTTACTAGTAATAGCGGCGATCAGCGATTTTTTTTTTTTTTTTTTTTTTTTGTGACTGCGACATTATGGCGGACACATCGGACACTTTTGACACATTTTTGGGACCATTCACATTTATACAGCGATCAATGCTATAAAATTGCATTGATTACTGTGTAAATGTGACAGGCAGTGAAGGGGTTAACCACTAGGGGGCGGGGAGGGGTTAAATGTGTTTCTTAGGGAATGCTTCTAATGCCCCGTACACACGGTCGGACTTTGTTCGGACATTCCGACAACAAAATCCTAGGATTTTTTCCGATGGATGTTGGCTCAAACTTGTCTTGCATACACACGGTCACACAAAGTTGTCGGAAAATCCGATCGTTCTGAACGCGGTGACGTAAAACACGTACGTCGGGACTATAAACGGGGCAGTGGCCAATAGCTTTCATCTCTTTATTTATTCTGAGCATGCCTGGCACTTTGTCTGTCGGATTTGTGTACACACGATCGGAATTTCCGACAACGGATTTTGTTGTCGGAAAATTTTATCTCCTGCTCTCCAACTTTGTGTGTCGGAAAATCCGATGGAAAATGTCCGATGGAGCCCACACACGGTCGGAATATCCGACAACACGCTCCGATCGGACATTTTTCATCGGAAAATCCGACCGTGTGTACGGGGCATAACTGTAGGGGGAGGGGACGCACAAGGGGAGGAGACCGATCAGTGTTCCGCTGTTCTGGGAACACAGATCGCTCTCCTCTGAGCTGATAGGACGTGGATCTGTGTGTTTACACACACAGATCCACGGTCCGGCCCGGTTAACGGGCAATCGCGGGTGCCCAGCGGACATCGCGGCCGCCGGGCACTCGCACCGGGTACCGAGCAACGCGGCGGGCGGGCGCGCGCGTGCGTGCCCCCTAGGATGCCGGGAACCCGAGGCCGTCATATGACGTCCACCCAGGATGGGAGATCCCATCTGTGGACGTCATTTGACTATAGGCGGGTAGGGAAGTGGTTAATGCATACTAATATTCTGTCTGCTTTGTTAGCTGCAGCTTGACATTGCATGCTGTTGCTCAATCTGTCATCTATTAGCACCCCCAGATCCTTCTTCATCCTTGATTCTCCCAGCTGTTCTCCACCTAGTGAATGGTTTTCATTTTATGTTTTTTGACCCTAAGTGCATTACTTTATATTTCTCCACATTAAACCTCATTTGCCATTTGTCTGCCCACTCCTTTATTTAATTCAGGTCATTCTGCAAAATTTCTATGTCCTGATGAGAGTTTATTACTCTGCTTATCTTTGTGTCATCTGCAAAAACTGAGACTGAACTAGTTATCCCATACTCTATATCATTTATGAATATGTTGATTAGAATTGGTCCCAAGACAGAGCCATGGGGTACCCTAGTTACCACTCCAGACCAGTCTGAGTACATGTTCTTTATCGCTACCCTTTGGACCCGTCCCTGTAACCAGTTTCTTACCCAAGCACAAACCCTATGGTCCAAGCCTGCAGACCTCCGCTTATAAATTAAGGTTTTATGGGGGACGGTATGAAATGCTTTTGCAATGTCTATATACACCACATCCACAGGTCTTCCCTCTAGATGGCAGCTTACTTCCTCGTAGAATGTTAGCAGATTGGTTTGGCTGATTACCACTAATTATATTCTTCTCAGTAAGACTTTGGATATAGTCCCTAATCATCCCCTCCAATAATTTACCCACTATTGATGTTAGGCTGGCTAGCCTATAATTCCTGGAAATATGTCTCTGCCCTTTTTTGAATATTGGTTCCACGTTGGCTTTTCTCCATTTAGCTGGTACCAATCCTGTCATTATGCTGTCCACAAAGATCAGGTATAATTGCCTAGCTATAACTTGACTGAGTTATCTGAGGACTCTCGGGTGTAAGCCATCTGGTCCTGGTGATTTATTTGTGTTTAAGTTTATTAAGTCCTTCATTGATTCCGGCCTCTGTTAGCCACGTGGGTATGTCCTGTGTTGTGTTACTAACACTACAGTTGCTGTCGGTGAACCCTTCTTTTTCCTACATAAAAACTGTGGAGAAGAAGTCATTTAGTACAGTTGCTTTCTTTGTGTCATCTGTAAACATCTTCACATCCTCATCTTTTAAGTGTGCAATGTGCTCCAATTTTGTCTTTTTACTGTTAATATATCAACAAAAATCAATTTTTACCCGTCATGATTGCGATTTTACATATCTTATTGCATACCTTGTAGTGCTCAAATGCTGATGGGGACCCATTCTCTTTATATTTTTTAAAGGCCATGTTTTTCTCCTTGATGGGGCTACTCACATTATGGTTTAACCACCCAGGTTTTAAGTTTTTGCTCTTCTATATTTATTGCCCATTGGATTGCACTGTTTGATACCTTTATTTAATATGCTCCTTAAGCATTCCCATTTCTCTTCTGTGTTCAATGATTCCAGAATTTGGTCCCAATTAATGTTACATAGTTACATAGTAGGTGAGGTTGAAAAAAGACACAAGTCCATCAAGTCCAACCTATGTGTGTGATTATGTGTCAGTATTTCATTACATATCCCTGTATGTTGCGGTCATTCAGGTGATTATCTAATAGTTTCTTGAAGCTATCAATGCTCCCCGCTGAGACCACCGCCTGTGGAAGGGAATTCCACATCCTTGCCGCTCTTACAGTAAAGAACCCTCTACGTAGTTTAAGGCTAAACCTCTTTTCTTCTAATTGTAATGAGTGGCCACGAGTCTTATTAAACTCTCTTCTGCGAAAAAGTTTTATCCCTATTGTGGGGTCACCAGTACAGTATTTGTAAATTGAAATCATATCCCCTCTCAAGCGTCTCTTCTCCAGGGAGAATAAGTTCAGAGCTCGCAACCTTTCCTCATAACTAAGATCCTCCAGACCCTTTATTAGCTTTGTTGCCCTTCTTTGTACTCGCTCCTGTAGCAATGACCGTAGTTCAGGAAAATTTGCTCGTTTGATATTTAGTGCTTTCATACTACCCCTATGCCTCCTTTTCCTATGGTTTATGCTAAACGCGATCATCCTATGATCGCTAAATCCCAAGTTGTCTTATACTCCACATCTGAGATCAGACTTTGATCAATCGTAATTAATAGATCTAACAGGGCAATCTTTCTAGTTGGGGAATCCACCAATTGGGACATGTCCTGTAATATAATCACACACATAGTTTGGACTTGATGGACTTGTGTCTTTTTTCAACCTCACCTACTATGTAAAACATTGATGAAATGAGGGGCCTTTAATGAGTAAGCTGTTCCCTTTGCCCAGTCAATATCGGTAGAATTGAAGTCCCCCATTATGATTACATTTCCCTGTTTCCCTGCCATTTCTAACTGAGATAGTAATTCCAGCTCCTCCTTCATGTTGGATGGCCTATAGCATACCCCCACTATTAATTTCCCACTTCCTCTCTTTGAAATTTTACCCATATGGATTCCACTTCCCCCTAGTCCCATACATAATGTTGCTCTTCTCTACCACCCTTGCATCATTTTTGACATATAGACACGCCCTTCCCAGTCTTCTGCCTTCCCTGTCCTTTCGATACAAGGAATACCCCTGTATATTGACCAACCAATCATGTGAGCTGTCAAACCAAGTTTTATTCCCACAAAGTCCAAGTCCTCTTCATGTAATAGCAGCTCCAGATCCACTCTTTTGTTAGCTAGGCTTTTAATTTGTATAATCTGCCTCCTTAGTGTTGTATGAGTGCATGTTATATCCCCCTTTGTTTCTCCTGCCTTCATTTTTGAATTTGAATTGCCCACTTACCCCGGGATTAGTTATGGTTTTTTCACTGCTATTACTACTGCTGACTCTCCTATCACCCTCTGTAACTTGTTCCCTGTCGGCTATCGCTTTCTCTGATCCCGGCCCTCCAACATTGTGGCCATCTTTCCCGATAGAGCTGTTCCATCCCCATTAAGGTGCAGCTAGTCCGTACTAAAGAGCCGGTAACCGACTGAAAAGTTAGCCCTGTTCTCCAGGAACCCAAACCCCTGTTTCCTGCACCAGTTCCTCAGCCACTTGTTCAGTTCCCTATGCTCCTGCTGCCTCTCTGGTGTGGCTCGAGGTACAGGTAGTATTTCTGAGAAAACTACCTTGGAGGTCTTTTCCCTAAGTCCCTGAAATCGTTTTTTAGGACACTCCACCTTTCTCCCACTTGGTCATTGGTACCAACATGCATCATGACCGCTGCGTCCTCCCCAGCCCCTACCAATAATCTGTCTACCCGATCAGTGATGTCCCGAACCCGAGAGCCCGGTAAACGCACTGTTTGGCAACTCCGGTCTTTCTGACAGATTGCCCTCTCTGATATAAGTAGCATTTGCATTAGATTTGTAAATATGTTTTATTTATTAAAAGGATAACCATTTTAATTGAGAGGGGAAAAACCAAAAGGGACACAAACAGTAAATACCTGGGTGAGTTCACTATATTAAACCTGACCCTTCCCCACTATAGCAAAACTAAATAAAATGTTTTGGCTGGAGCTGGGCTTTAAAAATACATATTTTATATGTTTGATCATCTTCTGTTAAATCACACTTATTTTTTTAGTATTCAATACTGTATTGTACCAAAATTATATTTTAACTGACATTTGTGTTGATTGCAAAGCGTTTGACCATGCCATGGAATTTATAAAAAACAAAGCGATACCCACCACTTGGAAATCCGAGTTGATAGAGGAAAGTTCAAGTAATGAAACGGAAGAAGAAGATGGGGAAACAAAAGATGATCAAGAAAACAGTAATTGTGAAGATGAGGCAAGTTTCTGTATGTTTTTTTCCTTTTGGCATTGGATTTTGTTCTATTGGGTAATATATTTTTGCCAGGTTTAACGATTTATATGTTTAATAAGGAAAGGGACAACAATATAAGTATGTAAAGGCTTTTGATTCATCAATTTGAATTCAATAGAGAATATAGTCTCCAGGCTCAAGAACCCCAGCTATAGATTGCTACAAATACATTTATAACCATACTATATCATATTCAGCCCAAACTAAAATAATTAGCAGATGGCATAAAACAATGTAATATAAATATGTAACATTTCTTTATTTTTTTTTTTCAAGATTTTTTTTTTTATTGAAGAATTGCCATTTTGTTTCATTTTTCAGACATTGACACACACTCTAGGACAGGGTTAAGCAGCCTTTTGAGCATAGTGTGCCGAAAAATGTTTTCAAAGAAATTGGTAGTGCCAGCTACATAAAAAAAATGTAAACTTCACGCTCTCAATCGTGAAAAGGAATTCTGTAAATTATTTGAATAGGAGTAAGAAATCAATGTTGAGCTTTGCACCTTCACAGCTCAGATCACCCCAAATTCCTGCACCTTTACATCTCGTATCACCCCAATTCCTGCACCTTCACACCTCAGATTACTCCAATTCCTGTACCGTCATCACCTCAGATTATCCCCTGGCCTGCACCTCTTACCGGGCGCTCGGATTCGACACATCACTGATCGGGTAGACAGATTATTGGTAGGGGCTGGGGAGGACACAGCGATCATGATGCACGTTGTACCAATGACCAAGTGGGAGAAAGGTGGAGTGTCCTAAAAAACGATTTCAGGGACTTAGGGAAAAGACCTCCAAGGTAGTTTTCTCAGAAATACTACCTGTACCTCGAGCCACACCAGAGAGGCAGCAGGAGCATAGGGAACTGAACAAGTGGCTGAGGAACTGGTGCATGAAACAGGGGTTTGGGTTCCTGGAGAACTGGGCTGACTTTTCAGTCGGTTACCGGTTCTTTAGTAAGGACGAGCTGCACCTTAATGGGGATGGAACAGCTCTTTCGGGGAAGATGGCCACAATGTTGGAGGGCTGGGATCAGAGAAGGCGATAGCCGACAGGGAACATGTGACAGAGGGTGATAGGAGAGTCAGCAGTAGTAATAGCAGTGAAAAAACCATAACAACTAATTAGTAAACCCCAATAGCTGGTTAATTGGGTCCAAAATTGGCATCCTACTGAACACCAGGACCAGATCTAGCCTGTGTGATGTGGAGGTGCAGTAAAAAATGTCAGGGGGCAGAGGATGAGAGGATAGAGCAGAAAATAGGGTCAGCAGTTTGTAGGGCAGTGTACAGAGGCCAGAAAGGCAGGAGATGGGGTGTCAGTGTACAAGGGTCAGCAGGGCATAGGACGAGGTCAGCATGGAAAAGGGTGGAGTCAACAGGGCAGAGGACAGGGTAAGGGTATCAGAGGACAGGGGTCAGTAGGGAGGAGAACAGAGTTCAGCAGGGCACACAACAGGGATCAGCAGTGTGGAGGGCAGGGGGTCAACAGAGTGGAGGACAGGGGGTCAGCAGGGCAGAGGATGGGAGTCAGCAGCGTATAGAACAGGGTCGGCAGCAGGGCAGATCATGGGGGTCACTGCTAGCAGGGCACTTAACAGTGCTCCTCTTTGCCACACTGCACACAGATTACATCTGATTCTTTTACAGACACATTCTCAATTTGCATAATGTGTAGCTAGCTGCTGCAGCTGTGCTGCCTTTCAGATCTGAAGATTTTGCAGTTCAGAACTGCAACAGCCAATTACACACTGTGCAGATTGAGGATCTGTTTGTAAAAGAATCCAATCTCATCTGTGTGTGCAGGAGTGGCTCTGCGGCATTGCCTGTATTGAGGCTGAGTACAGTCCGAGGATGGTGGGAGGCGCTTACTGAGCTGGGCAAAGCATCAATGGTGGGGGGGGAGAGAAATCGGCACAGAAACCTTTCTCAACCCTATGTACTTGCATGTAAATGCCTTTTTCTCTAAGTGTCTTCCAGGACAGCCATGAGACCTGGGGCTCCTCCTACCTGGACAGGAAACATGTTAACCCCCATCTGATAAAAGGGCAATCCTCCCAGGCCCCATGTCAGTATTGGTGTTTCCTCTGGACGAGGGGTAACATGTTTCATGAAACTGGTTCCCCTTGGTCTCAGGAGCGTGGCTCCTGTGGCCATGGGGTGGTATTCCTACCTTCTTCTTAGGTCCCAGAGCGGCACATCCACCGGGGGAGTAGGTTTGTGTCTGCTGCCCCTGCTTCTCAGTGCATGGGGAATGCCAGCACCACAGTGTTCCTCTGAGCTCCTGCCCGCGTGTTGGCTTGTTTTCCCTGCTAAACAGCCTGGCTGGAGTGTGCAGTGGAAGAGAGGAAGCCGTGCGCGTGGAGGGGTGGAACTTGCCTTCCAAGCTGGCCCACAAGAAGTACCCGGCGGGGTCACTTCCGGGGCGTGTGACGTCATCAGCGGGCGCCCGAGACGCTAGTTCCAGTCTCTAAACGTCGGGAACAGGGACACTGGGATCCTGGTGGTTTTAAAAAACAGTGAAACCCAGCAGAGGCTGCAGACCACTATAGGGGCGGGATGGACTCCTCTGCGATACCTGCACAGGCAGCGGAAGCAGGCCCTAACACCAGCACCTCAACGGGTAAGCCTGAAGTGTATTTTACTTGCTTGCACATCCTGTGAGTGTTCTCCCCCTTGTAACCAGTAGGGACTAGGTGAAGGGGGCACGTTTCCTTTTCTCCTGCACAGGGTGTTATGGAGTGTATGTGGCGTAAAATTTATTGGGGTCATTTGTTCTCTCGCAGGCCAAGACTCGGGACAAGGCCCAAGCGCAGCCACCAAAAAGGAAATGTGTGGTTTGCGGAAACAAATTGAGCTCCTCATGGAGCAAAGGAGTTTGCCGCACCTGTATAGACAGCCTAGTTAACCACTTCCCACCCGGCCACTGCACATAAACGGCCGGGTGGGCTATCTCTCCTTCTGAGTGGACGTTCAGGAACGTCCCTCGGAAGGAGCGGGATCGCGCGCGTGTCCGCGCAGTGGAGCGATCCCGATGCGCTCGTGTCACCCGGACACGGCGCATCTCCGATCGGCAGGAGGGCTCTGCGATTGGCCCTCCTGATCACATGACGGCCGTGTCGAATCACAGCCGTCATGTGATATAAACACAGAGCCGGTTGCTAGGCAATCGGCTCTCCTCTCCTCACATGGAAGTTGTCAGTGAGGAGAGGAGAGCGGATCGCTGCAGCCGGCTGGTGATCAGTGAGTATGAGCTGTTTTTTACAGCTTTTTACTCACTGATCAACAGTCTAGTGACCCCACACATGTAAAAACACAAAACAAACACTAAGTAAACACACAATGTCCCCACAACACATGTCCCCACAACACATGTCCCAGTAAAATCACATGTCCCCCACATATGTCCCAGTAAAATCACATGTCCTAATGATTATCTGCACACATATGTCACCTGCGCACATCTGTACATGATCATTTGCGCACATGTGTCCGTGATCACACATACCAATTATTATACACTTAACGGGATTTTTTTTACCAAAAACATGTAGCAGAATACGTTTTGGCTTAAATTTATGACAAAATTTGATTTTATTGGATTTGTTTTAAAATAGAAAGAAGAAAATATTTTTTTTTCCAAATTTCTGCTCTTTTTTCCGCTTATATCGCAAAAAATAAAAAACGCAGTCGTGAATAAATACCACCAAAAGAAAACTCTATTTGTGTGAACAAAATGATAAAAATGTAATTTGGGTACAGCGTAGCATGACTGAGCAATTGTCATTGAAAGTGTGAGAGCGCTGAAAGCTGAAAATTGGTCTGGGAAGGAGGGGGGCCAAAGTGCCCAGTATTGAGGTGGTTAAGGATGACCCGGTTGTCTCCTGTCAGAAAATGCTGACTTCTGTTAGAGATGCTTACGTCTACGTTTAGCTCATTTAAAACTCTGATTGACAAGATTCAAGTCCCCTCAGAGGGTCTATCTCCAGTTAGGACTTCAGCCGGTCCTAGCGCTCCACAGCAGAGTGCGGAGAGTGAAGAATCTGAGGCTAAAGCAGGATCTGCTCATTCTTCTCCGGAAGAATCAGAGTCAGATACAGGGCCCATGGATAGAGAATCTGCAAGGAGCTTGAGGTATAAGTTAGCCTTTAATAAGTCATCTACATCTTCCTATGATACAGTGGGGACAGAAAGTATTCAGACCCCCTTAAATTTTTCACTCTGTTATATTGCAGCCATTTGCTAAAACCATTTAAGTTCATTTTTTTTCCCTCATTAATGTACACACAGCACCCCATATTGACAGAAAAACACAGAATTGTTGACATTTTTGCAGATTTATTAAAAAAGAAAAACTGAAATATCACATGGTCCTAAGTATTCTGACCCTTTGCTCAGTATTTAGTAGAAGCACCCGTTTGATCTAATACAGCCATGAGTCTTTTTGGAAAAGATGCAACAAGTTTTTCACACCTGGATTTGGGGATCCTCTGCCATTCCTCCTTGCAGATCCTCCCTAGTTCTGTCAGGTTGGATGGTAAACGTTGGTGGACAGCCATTTTTAGATCTCTCCAGAGATGCTCAATTGGGTTTAAGTCAGGGCTCTGGCTGGGCCATTCAAGAACAGTCACGGTGCTGTTTGAAGCCACTCCTTTGTTATTTTAGCTGTGTGATTAGGGTCATTGTCTTGTTGGAAGGTAAACCTTCGGCCCAGTCTGAGGTCCTGAGCACTCTGGAGAAGGTTTTGGTCCATACTCGGATATCGTCCAGGATATCCCTGTACTTGGCCGCATTCATCTTTCCCTCGACTACAACCAGTCGTCCTATCCCAGCAGCTGAAAAACACCCCCACAGCATGATGCTGCCACCACCATGCTTCACTGTTGGGACTGTATTGGACAGGTGATGAGCAGTGCCTGGTTTTCTCAACACATACCGCTTAGAATTAAGGACAAAAAGTTCTATCTTGGTCTCATCAGACCAGAGAATCTTATTTCTCACCATCTTGGAGTCCTTCAGGTGTTTTTTTTAGCAAACTCCATGCGGGCTTTCATGTGTCTTGCACTGAGGAGAGGCTTCCTTCAGGCCACTCTGCCATAGAGCCCCGACTGGTGGAGGGCTGCAGTGATGGTTGACTTTCTACAACTTTCTCCCATCTCCCGACTGCATCTCTGGAGCTCAGCCACAGTGATCTTTGGGTTTTTCTTTACCTCTCTCACCAAGGCTCTTCTCCCCTGATAGCTCAGTTTGGCCGGACGGCCAGCTCTAGGAAGGGTTCTGGTCGTCCCAAACGTCTTCCATTTAAGGATTATGGAGGCCACTGTGCTCTTAGGAACCTTAAGTGCGATTCCCATTTGCTCTGACATGCACTGTGAGCTGTAAGGTCTTATATAGACAGGTGTGTGGCTTTCCTAATCAAGTCCAATCAGTATAATCAAACACAGCTAGACTCAAATGAAGGTGAAGAACCATCTCAAGGATGATCAGAAGAAATGGACAGCACCTGAGTTAAATATATGAGTGTCACAGCAAAGTGTCTGAATACTTAGGACCATGTAATATTTCAGTTTCTTTATCGTACATCACGGGACAGAGAGGCTCATAGTAATTACTAAGTGGGTTATATCTCACCTTCAGGTACTGGACACTGGTGTAATCAATTAGACAGGAAGTTTCCTCCCTATAAAACCCCTCCCCTACAAGGAATACCTCAGTTTTTTCGCCAGTGTCTAAGGTGTTGGTCACGGTTAATGAGTGCTCCTAGATGGCCTGAACAGGGTCAGGGAGCTAAGCTATCGGATCCATTCAAAGAGCCAAAACAAAAGCTAAAGTGGATGGTACCCGATGCCTCGATAGCGAAGAACAAGGTTTTGCCTGTAATGCGTCTCTTAGGAGATCTGGGCCCTGAGATCCAGCACCTTGGTGACATTGCTATACCACAGGTTTGCTCTGGCAGGGCGCTATACATGGCCCAAGGCAGTGAACCCTATGTACAGAGGGGATTTACAGAGGGGACCCCGTCCTTAACCACTTGCCGCCCGCCATATAGCAGAATGACGTCGGCAAAGTGGTTTCAATATCCTGACTGGATGTCACATGACGTCCTCAGGATATGGAGCCGCTGCGCGCTCCCGTGACACCCCGCAACACCGATCTAGGTAAAGAGTCTCTGACGGAGACTCTTTACCACGTGATCAGCCGTGTCCAATCACGGCTGATCACGATGTAAATAGGAAGAGCCGGTGATCGGCTTTTCCTCACTCGCGTCTGACAGACGCAAGTAGAGGAGAGCCGATCGGCTGCTCTCCTGACAGGGGGGGTCTGTGCTGATTGTTTATCAGCACAGCCCCCCCTCGGATCCTACCCAGGACCACCAGGGAAGCCGCCCAGGACCACCAGGGAAGCCGCCCAGGACCACCAGGGAAACCAGCCACACTGGACCCCCAAGTATGCCCCCTAGACCTCCAGGGAAATGCTGATCTGTGCAAAGGCAGCTGCCAATCAATGCCCAGGCAGCTGCCAATCAGTTCCCACTCCCATGCCTACCACTGCCAGTGCCACCAGGGATGCGTATCAGTGCCCATCAGTGCCACGTATCAGTGCCACGTATCAGTGCCCAGCAGTGCCGCCTATCAGTGCCCATCAGTGCCACCCATAAGAACCCATCTGTGCAGCCTTTCAGTGCCCATAGGTGTTGCCTAACAGTGCCCACCAATGCCACCCAGTGCCACCCATAAGTGCCCATCAGTGCTGCATATCAGTGCCACCCATCAGTGCCGCCTACCAGTGCCCATCAGTGCCGCATATCAGTGCCCATCGTCAGTACCCGCTCATTGGTGCCACCTCATCGCTGCCGCCTTATCAGTGCCCATCAGTGAAGGAGAAAACTTACTTATTTACAAAATTTTTAAACAAAAACAAAAGCAAAACATCTATTTTTTTCAGAATTTTTGGTCTTTCTTTATCTGTTTCGCAAAAAATAAAAACCGCAGAGGTGATCAAATACCACCAAAAGAAAGCTCTATTTGTGGGAACAAAATGATAAAAATTTAGTTTGGGTACAGTGTTGGATGACCGCGCAATTGTCATTCAAACTGCGACAGCACTGAAAGCTGAAAATTAGTCTGGGCAGGAAGGTGTCCAAGTGCCCTGTATTGAAGTGGTTAAAGGTCTGGCTTGACACCAGCCTGCCGTGATGGGTGAAGATGTTATATTCCAGCAGTACCCTGCAGTGAGGAATGGTGAGTCTGCATTTGTTTGCAGTGTCTCTATTAAGAGAGCGATCTGACTGTCTGTTTCCCGGTGGCCACTGGGAGCAGTGTGCTGTTCTATCATGCTTGTACTCTGGCTCAGGCAGGCTGCTGTTCTTTTCCCCAGCCACTAGAGGGCGCAGATTTGTTCCTAGCCTATTGTGATTTGGGCAGGAAGAAGGGCAACCATTACCATGTGCTGACAGGTCGGACGGCCTAGGAGACAGAGCAGTGGGCCGTGAGTGGCGGCTTGGGAACAGGTACAGACAAGTCATGATTACATGCTGCATATTTTCTGCCTATCCATGGGGCATGTACAAGCTGTAAGTAGTAGATACACCCCTGGATGATTAGCAGTTCACTTTAAAAGTGTCATTTTCTGCTTGTGGGCAGGAACAGCATAATATACGTGCTTGCAGTTTTGAAATGCATGTTATATTACATGTTTGAAAGGTTTGAGCATAATGCATATTTGCTTGGTATCTTACAGGTATCATTATAGGACCACTGCAGTTAAGCAGGTGCTTGCTAAAATCGCACAGATGCTGATATGCACAGTTGCTAAAATCCTACAGTTGCTAGTACGCACAGATGCTGATATGCACAGTTGCTAAAATCGTACAGTTGCTAGTACGCACAGATGCTGATATGCACAGTTGCTAAAATCGTACAGTTGCTAGTACGCACAGATGCTAATATGTACAGTTGCTAAAATCGCACAGTTGCTAGTATGCACAGATGCTGATATGTACAGTGGCTGAAATCGCACAGTTGCTAACATACACAGATGCTGAATTGCAGAGTCGCTAAGGTCGCCCAGTTGCTTAAAATGCACAGATGCTGAAATACACAGTGGCTGCATTGCACAGTTGCTGTTTAAACGCAGGGTTGCTGCTTAAACAAACAGGTTGCATAAGGATACATGGTCATGTGTGTACAAAATGCATGTTTGGACATGTTTGTATATATATATATATATATATATATATATATATATATATGTATATATGTATATATCACACAAAACATGCTTAATTTTTTTTATCACATAAGAACGCGTGATTGCATAAGATTACAGGATCGCTTAAAGATACACGGTCACATAAAGATGCATGTTTAAGTTTGTATAGATATGCATTGTTTTTTTTGTCTCTAGTTGCAGGGTCATGCATACAAGATGCTTGATCATAAGCAGGCTAGAAAACCTCCACAGGATCCTCATGCAGGTGCTTGCTTACAAGCTAGCCAAATGCACAACTGCTGGGATGCACAGTTGCTGGTTGCGCATTGTTGCTAACGCACAAACAGTTAAATCGCATGATTGCGGAAACGCACGTTGGCGGAGGATAACTTCCTCTTCACTAGTCCACATGTTTGCATAAAATACATGAATTTGGAATGTACATCATGTAGGTAAAACAAGTAACAGTACATGTTCTTGTTGATCACGTAAAGATGCATGTTTTCTGTTGGTATGGATTTACATGTGTTTTACATAGTCGCATGAGGACGCTGGGTCACATTAAAGTGCTTGTTTGCACAGAAATGCCTAAAATCGCAAAAGATGCTTGATTGCACCCGGGGGCTTGATCGCACAAGAGTCCTTGGTCACACAAGGGTACTTGTCCATACAGTAGTGCTTATAATGCATAAAGTGTTTGATCATATAAAAAATGCAGAATCACATAAGGATGCATGATCGCCTAATGTTGCATGATCGCCTAGATTGGCATGGTTGCATAACAAGGCATGTTAATTTAAGTTTTCCTTAAATATACAGGATTCCTTATGTTCACATAGGAATACGTGTCTGCATGGATACATGTTGTGTAATGTTGCATAACACGTTCATAAAGCGCATGCGTGCTTGCAAGATGCCTGTTCCATAGCACACATGTTATATGTATGTGTGTATACAGCGCACACTTTTCTTGTTATTGCCTAAAACATTTGTATTTATGCACCCATGAATGCACACTTCCATAGAGTCATATGGCGTTAATACTTGCCTCATACACATACGGGCCATTTGCATATGTGTTTATTGGCATGGGCTATGGAGGTTGTCTGCGCTTCGCAGGGGAACAGCTCCTCTTCCGATTGGTGGTCTGGCCCTTCGGGTTAGCCACCGTGCCCGGGCTAAAGGCCCAGGGTATAGCAGTCAGTAGCATGGCTGGACCTAGGTGGTCAAGTATCTGGAACTCCTGGGTTGGGATCCCAGTCTAAAAGTAATTTCTTACGGTTGGTAAGGAGCTTGGAGTGTTTGGGACTTAGCCCAAAAACAGATCAAGGCAAGGAAGAGTTCCTTGCATTTACCTTTGCTAAGGTGCTAGGGAAGATGGCTTCATTCAAAGCGGTTCCCTATGCTCAGTTACATTCTAGGCTGCTATAAACATTATGCTGTCTGCCTGGAACAAGTAGATCCTAACCTAGGCATTATCCAAAGGGTCTGGTCCCAGGGATACGCCAGAACCTCAGCAAGACGGCAGAAAGGAAGATCCTTCATGCCAATTACCTGGGAGGTGGTGGCAACAAAGGCTAGCCTCTAGGGATGGAAACCAGTCTTGAAGGAGACCACTGCCCAGAGGAAGTGGTCAAGCTCAGAGAGCCTTGACTGTTAACGTTCTAGAGCTTCCGATGGCACGTCTGGCTTAATGGCCTGGGTGTTTAGATTACAGGATTGTTCTGTTAAGGTACAATCCGACAATGCCACATCAGTAATTTACTTCAGTTACCAAGGAGGCACTAGAAGTCACGCAGCCAGAGGGAAGTGGGCCATGTTCTGGTTTTGGCAGAGGAGCTCGTGCCTTGCCTATCGACAATCTTCATATCATGAAATGGAGAATTGACAGGTGGCTCTCTGGAGCCGTCAACAGTTGTTCCCGGGAGAATGGCCTCTGCACCCCGACTTTTTTCTGACCAGATAAGAATTTTGGGCATCCAGATTCAACAAGAGGTTGGACAGCTTTGTGTCAAGGGCTAGGGATCCACTTGCATATGGGTCAGATGCGTTAGTGACCCCGCAGGATCAGTTTTTCACTGATTTATACATTCTTCCCAGTTTAGCTACTTGCGCAGCTTCTACGCAGGATCAAAGTGGAAGGGAAGCCGGTAATACTTCTAGCATGGCCCAGAAGATCCTGGTATGCAGAGATCGTAAGTTTGGCAGTAGGGACTCTTCCGTGGACTCTTCCATCTAGTCCAGACTTGCTTTCGCAAAGGGCTGGTATTCCATCCGGCCTTACAATCGCTAAATTTAACGATCTGTCTATTAAAGCCACACATGTTAAAGAATCGGGGCTTTCAGGTTCAGTGGTAACTGCCCTGATTAATGCAAGAAAGCTGGCCTCTAGTGCCTCTGGAGGGCCTATGTTTCCTGGTGTGAAACCAAAACATAGCATCCTCGAAGGTATGTCATAAGTAGAATTCTTGCCTTCCTACAGTTGGGGGTAAAAATTAAGCTAGCCTTGAATACCATCAAGCAGGGCTGGACTGGGACAAAAATTTGGCCCTGGACTTCATCCAGACCAGCCCACTTTGACAGGTTTCTCCCATGCCGGCCGGACAAAGCCGCCCCCCCCCCCCCCCCCCCCCAGCCGGCCAACCCCGTTGGCCACCCAAGCCCACCCTCCCCCTTCACTAGCCATTAACCATTCTACTTTATTCGAGTAGAACAGCTGGTACCGGTGGGGAAGTTAGTCATTATTTCACCCGGGGCAAAGAATCAGTTTCTTGCCCCAATGGACAAGATTAGGCAGAAGTGAGAAACTCCCAGGCCATAGCTGTTGAGTCAGCTGTCTGTCCCCTCCCCCATGCTCCTTTTGGTCCCCTCCTGCTCTTTCCTTTCCTGCTCTCCATCTAGATTCTCCGCGGTAGCAGACAGGATGGAGAGTGGGGAAAGAAAAGAGCAGGAGAACGAGTGCAGAGGAAGCTTATGTCACAGCTGTGTGTGGCTGCCCTAAGCCCTCCTTCCGGATCGTATGATTAGCTTCCCAGTGCCGATCTCCCGAGGAGCATGTCATTTTTCAGTCCGCTTCATAACTAGGCAGGAAGAGGAGGTGAGCGCTGCGGGGAGAGGGAGACAGAGGAGTGGAGGGGTGGCGGTCCGCTGTCACTGAAGCCGGCCCACTGAGCCATCAGCCCACCGGGAAACTCCCGGTAGTCCCGATGGCCAGTACATGCCTGCCATTAAGGGTCAGATCTCGGCCTTTGTCATTGTTTTTCAAAGGCCGCTTGCTTCGCATTCTTTGATCTGGGCCTTTTATACAAGGGACAACGCGTATAAATCTGCCAGTTAGGTCACACTTGTGCCATAGGGTTGAGTTTAGTTTTGTTGACATACAAGGACAGCTCCTTTGGCCAATGCATCATATTCCTTTTAAACCTCCTAACGGGGGAATTGGTGTTCTCCATTGCGGTAGCCTCTGCAAGAATTTCAGTGTTGGCAGCTTTCTTTGTATAGTGCCATACTTAATTATTCTAAAGGATGGGGTGATGTTAAATCCTCACCTAACCTTTTCCCTAAGAGAATCTAGCTTTCATTTGAATCAACACATTTTTTACCTTCCTTTTTACCAGAACCTTGTTCTGCGGAAGGAAAGTTATTAATTCCTCTCAATATAGTGAGAGCGGTTAAAGGTATATCTGATTGTTTCAAGATAAGGGAATCTGAAGTTTGTTGTGCTGCCAGAGAACCCTAAGAATGGGCAGGCAGCGTTCAAATCGGCTATTAAAATGGTTGCACTCTCTCGTTGTATTGACAGCAGTCAAGGCCTATCTGAAGCGACTGCTCAGATACGGAAAACAAATGTTTGTGGCGCTACCTGGAGATCCCAGGATAGGGCAGATAGCATCTAAATCAACTGTTGTTTTAATGCTGATTCGTCAATTTATTATTCAGGCTTGCGGTTTGAAGAAAAGGTTTTCTCCGTAGAATGCACTTTACCAGGGCAGTAAGAGCTTCATGGGCGGTGTGTTACCAAGCCTTTATGACTCTGATTTACTAGGCCGCTACTGGGTCGTCTATACATACGTTCACTAATTTCTATCAGGTGAATGTAAGACGGCAAGAGGATGCCGCTTTTGGCGCAGTGTACTGCAGGCAGCAGTATAGGTCCTCACGTCTGATGGCTGTCTGCGTTTATTTGTGTCCCCCTCCCCTCAGTAGGCATTGCTTTAGGACATCCCACTTAGTAATTACTATGAGCCTCTGTGTCCCATGATCTACGATAAAGAAAATAGGATTTTTTTTAAACAGTTTACCTGTAAAATCCTTTTCTTGGAGTACATCATGGGACACAGAGCTCCCGCCCCTCTTGTGGGACACGTATTGCTTTGCTACAAAAACTGAGGTATTCCCTGTAGGGGAGGGGTTATATAGGTAGGAAACTTCCTGTCTAATCGATTACACCAGTGTCCAGCACCTGAAGGTGAGATATAACCCACTTAGTAATCACTATGAGCCTCTTTGTACCGTGATGTACTCCAAGAAAAGGATTTTACAGGTAAGCTGTTTAAAAAAAATTCTATTTTTTCTTTTTTAATAAATCTGCAAAAATGTCAACAATTCTGTGTTTTTCTGTCAATATAGGGTGCTGTGTGTACATTAATGAGGAAAAAAATGAACTTAAATGATTTTAGCAAATGGCTGCAATATAACCAAGAGTGAAAAATTTAAGGGGGTCTGAATACTTTCCGTCCCCACTGTATCTATATGACATTTGATATAGAAGAGGAAAAGGTATAATTGTCTAAACATGGCCTTATGTACAAGGGTTTGCATAAGAAAAAGGCTAGCATTTTTCCCATGCATAGTTCCCTTCTTGATACTATCAAGCTGGAGTGGGAAAATCCCGAGAGAAAACCTTTCTTTTCCGGTAACCTAAAAAGAAGGTTTCCATTTGAAGAGGACACAGCGCAGCCAAGGAACAAAAATCCTAAGTTAGACTCACCTCTCTCAAATGTTTTAAAAAGCTCAGACCTAGCGTTTGACGATATGGGCACACTTAGGGATCCGATGGATAAAAGAGGAGATATCATTTTTCACAGAGCCTGGGACTCAGCCATTGGAAATCTTAAACCAGCTCTGGCCTCCACTTGTGTAGCCAGAAATTTAGAAGTATGGCTATAACTATTATCCCTTACCTGGACAACCTCCTAGTGGTGGCAGAGTCATACCAAAAGTTATTAGCACGTCTCCAGACTGTACAGGACTTCCTTCAGTCTTTCGGCTGGTTAATAAACAAAGAGAAGTCTTCCTTAATTCCCCCCCAGAAAGTGTCATACCTGGGGTACGAATTTTGCTCAGTAAAGTAACACATGCAAGAGTTGACACAGCTGCACACCCCAAAAAGCATTGCAAAATTACCGTAGTGGAAAAATTTCCCCAGGGGGCTTTTAAGCAGCAAAATATTTCTGAAACAATGTTTAGTAACCATGTTTAGTAAAAATATTATTTAATTCAGACATAGAATGCATTACATAAATACAATCAATATCACATAAAATTTCCAGTAGTCGACATCAGCAACAACAAAGAACCATCTCCCATGGCAATCAATTCATTGAAAAAGTTCTAATTGTACAGTTACATTGTATCGATGCTGTCCATATGAATCCCCATGAATACCCCAATGCATTTGGACCCTTTTTCCTTTTCTGGTCTTCTTCAGGGGGGTTTTAACTTCTAAAGAGATGCATCAAAAAATTCCATTAGGATTTTTTACAATATATAAAACATAACAGATCATTTCGTGATATTTTGAAAGTTTTTGAAAATACATCTCATTACATATGGCGAAGTACTTACCATTTGGGAATAGGAAAGTGGGCTTGTGTCGCATAGTTTTAATTAATAAAAACCGTTGCGTGCGGTGGTCCCACAATGTTTGCTCATTCCCCCTGTCGCCTCTGGGCGCGTCCATAGTCCACGGGGCTTGCAAGGAGCCACGCATTTGGACCCAGTGGGGAAGGTGTAGGGCGAGGCACCTGTAATTTGATATTTGTAAAAATTAATATATAGTCAGCGGGTGTCGGGTGGGTGTTCCGTATTGTCCTATATAGCCAGACTGCTTAATATTCAAAACAATAGAGTGGTCTCGACTAATATTGTCCCTTTGCTCATATTTTAATAATTTTTGGATCTAAATTGTGATATGTGAATAATAGGTTGAACTAAGTGTATAGAGTACTTGATGAAAAAAATCACTTTAAACAAGCTCTATATTTTCATGCCTCACCTTACAAAGGTGATGATACTGGGTGGTGGGGTAGCTCAGTAGACCAAAAAGTTTTTCTCCCGCAAGAGAAGGACTCAAGAATGATGCAAAGTCAGCCTTACAGACCAATCAGTCGTTCTCGCTGAGAGAGGTTTCAAGAGCAAGTGGGTCTGATGACCTCTTGCTTTCTCGCAGTGCCATGGGCAAGATTTCATCAACGCCCATTACAGCTGTTTCTACTAAGGAACTGGGATGGAGACGCAAGTTCCCTGGAATTAAGGGTCTTGTTACCCTTCAGGGTAAAAAGAAGCTTGTGGTGGTGGATGCACCTGCACCTAACAAGAGGTCTACCATGGTCCATTCCTATATCCCAGAGTAACCCAACAGATGCAAGTTCCTGGGGATGGGGAGCCCATCTCAGCAACACAATGGCACAGGGAATGGTCTTCAAGGGAAGCAAGAGCTTCATCGAATCAGAGAGAGCTTCTAGTGGTTCAGAGATCCTTGCAAGCATTTCAGATGGAAATCAGGGGTCACAATATCCAGATTCTATCAGACAATATTGATACGGTTGCGTACCTCAACAAACAGGGAGGTTCAAGGAGTCTGATGCTTCAATCTATCGCCCAGGAGATTTTTATCATGGGCACAAGGGAATCTAGCCTCAATTACAGCAGTGCACCTGAAAGGGACACAAAACTGTCTGGCAGCTTATCTCAGCCGCTACTGGGTATGTCAAGACAATTGGTCCCTTCATCCTGAAATCTTTGTGGGTCTCACCGACAGATGGGGATGTCCCAAAGCGGACCTGTTCGCAGATCAGAACAATCGCAAGACAGAGAAGTTCTTTTTTCTGAACCCAACGAATCGATCATTGGGGATCGATGCTCTGGTGAATCCGTGGCCATTCGTCCTCTGTTACGCCTTCCTGCCGATCAGGCTAATTCCGGAAGTCCTCCGGAATGAAAGTTTCTTCTAGAAGAAACAGATCTTATCCTAATAGCCCCTTTCTGGCCCAAGAGGCCATGGTTTCCCCTGTTACAGGCTCTGGTCACTGAGTCTTCCGAAGAGAAAAGACTTATTATCGCAGGGTCCAGTGTCGCACACACAGGTGGTTTCCTTAAGCTTGATGGCCTGGTATCTGAAGAAAAGATACTAAGCGCCCAGGGGTTCTCTGACAAAGTAGTCAAGACCCTGGTAAATTGCAGAAAACCAGTCACTAGAGCCATATATTCCATGGTTTGGAAGAAATTTAACTCATGGTTATCTGAAAATCAAAGATTAACTCATGATGTTCCTTCAATTTTGGAATTTTTTCAAGAGTGTGTCGACAGAGGTCTTTCAGATAGTACCTGAAAGGTACAGGTGGCAGCTATCAGTGTTTTCTCCAATTTTCTCTCTGGGAAAATCCCACTATAGCTAGATTCCACAAATCAATTTCTAGGTCCAGGCCAGTAGTGGTTAGAAGTTGTCCAACCTGGGACCTGTCCCTGGTGCTTCAAACTCTGGTAGAATTCCTTTTTGAGCCCCTAGAGCAGTGATGGCAAACCTTGGCAGCCCAGATGTTTTGGAACTACATTTCCCATGATGCTCAACTACACTGCAGCGTGCATGAGCATCATGGGATATTTAGTTCCAAAACATCTGGGGTGCCAGGGTTCGCCATCACTGCCCTAGAGGATATTTCGGTTAGGTTACTTACCTTAAAAACTATTTTTCTTGTGGCAATTACCTCAGCTCGTAGGGTAAGCGAGTTACAGGCCCTATCAGTGAGGGAGCCTTTCCTCACAATTTTTGAGGATTGGGTTGTTTTAAAAACTGATCCAGGCTTTCTGCCTAAAGTAGCCAGTACATTCCACAGATCCCAGGACATTGTACTGACAACCTTTTGTAGTTCGCCAAAGGGCGACCAAAAAAGAAAATTTTGTTTTTTTAGACGTGAGAAGAATTCTTCTCGTCTACCTTGAGGTCACCAAGCCCTTTAGAAAAACAGACGTCTTGTTTGTCCTCCTTTTCAGGAGCACACAAGGAAAGAGTGCATTTAAAGCCACCTTGGCTAGATGGATAAAGCAAGCTATTTCTGAAATGTACAAAATTAGGTAAGTTCCTCCGTTTTTTGTCACTGCGTACTCAACAAGAGCCTCGTCTGCATCTTGGGCTGGAGCCCCACCGGAACAAATTTGCAGGGGTGCCACATGGTCCAATTTTTCAACCTTTATTAACCACTTCAGCCCCGGAAGATTTGGCTGCTTAATGACCAGGCCATTTTTTGCGATACGGCACTGCATCGTTTTAACTGTCAATTGCATGGTTATGTGATGCTGTACCCAAACAAAATTGATGTCCTTTTTTTCCCCCACAAATAGAGCTTTCTTTTGGTGGTATTTGATCACCTCTGCGGTTTTTATTTTTTGCGCTATAAACAAAAAAGCGACAATTTTGGAAATAACACAATATTTTGTACTTTTTGCTATAATAATTATTCCCATTTTTTTTTTTTTTTAAAAAGCAAATTTTATTCTCAGTTTAGGCCGATATGTATTCTTACACATATTTTTGGTAATAAAAGCGTATATTAATTGCTTTGCGCAAAAGTTATAGCGTCTACAAAATAGGGGACAGGTTTATGGCATTTTTATTATTATTTTTACTAGTAATGGCAGCGACCTGCGATTTTTAGCAGTACTGCGATATTGTAGTGGACAAATCGGACGCTTGACACACATTTGGGACCAGTGACATTTATACAGCAATCAGTGCTATAAAAAAGTGTACTGATTACTGTATACATGTCACTGGCAGGGAAGGGGTTAACTGTTTCCTAGTGTGTGTTCTAACTGTGGGGGGGGGGGGGGGGGGCTGACTATAGGAGATGACAGATCGTGGTTCCCAGCTATTAGGAATTCACAATCTGTATCTCCTCTCCTCACAGAACAGGGATTTGTGTGTTTACACACACACACACACACACACACACACACACACACACACACACACACACACACACACACACACACACACACACACGCGTCCCTGTTCTGCCTCTCGTGCCCACGATCGCGCGTGGCGGTCATAAGCATCGGCACCCCCGCAGTGCAGGCGTGCACGCGTGCCTTCTGTCCCACTTAAAGAGCCGACGTACAGCTACGACGGTTCGCGGGATCGGGCCGACCTGCCGCACTATGACGGCAGTTGGTTGGCAAGTGGTTAAACATTATCGCCTGGATCTCCTATTTGCTCAGGAGCAGGCGTTTGGTCGTAAGGTCCTTCAGACAGTTGCCCCTCCCAAGACTGGTAAGTTCTGGTTCATCGTCTCTTGGCTGTCCTGGAAGACGCTTGGAGAAAAGTTCAGTTAGACTTACCGGTAACTCCTTTTCTGAGAGTCTTCCAGGACAGCCGGATTCCCACCCAGTTTTCTCTTGAGGTGTCCTGGAAGACTTAGAAAAGGAGTTACCGGTAAGTCTAATGCCCCGTACACATGGTCGGATTGTCCGATGGAAAATGTCCGATCGGAACGTGTTGTCGGAAATTCCGACCGTGTGTGGGCTCCATCGGACATTTTCCATCGGATTTTCTGACACACAAAGTTTGAGAGAAGGCTATAAAATTTTCCGACAACAAAATCCAATCGCGTCAATTCCGACCGTTTGTGGCCTGTTCCGACACACAAAGTGCCACACATGCTCAGAAGAAATTCCGACACGGAACAGCTCGGTCTGGTAAACTTAGCGTTCGTTATGGATACAGCACTTTCGTCACGTTGCAATGTAAAAAATGGTTTAATACAGCGCACTCTCTTCTTCTTTATAATGTGAGAAGAATGTTTGTATTTTTTCAAAGGCTGATCTTTGTTTAATTTTATTTTTACTCCATAATATGTTTTGTGTGTCAAGTTACCACAACACCATTGATATCTTTTATTATTTAATCTCAAGGAGATTGCTTGGTGTTGGTGTCCCTTGTTAATTTAACATTGTATTTTTTAAATGTACCTGAATCCTCACAAACAAACTGTCCTTTTTGAAGTAAAACACACATAGGCAAGTATAATTCAAACCAAAATTCCTTTATTAAGGGCTCAGAACCAAACAAAGAGGGAGGCAATGCTGGAGAAACAGGAGAAATTAGCGAAGCCTTGGACCCCCCAGGGCAGACATCAATTCTTGAACATCAAAATTGGTGGCCTGAGGAGTCCATATGTAAGGAAGTGCAGTCTGGTCCAGAAGTCCCAGAGATCCGGACAGCAGCAGATGACATCTGTGTCCCCAGGCTGTGGTACCACAAGAGGCTGCATCTTTTGCCAGACCAGACTGGATCCAGGGTCCTCACTTTCTGGTCTTCCTTCCACGCTTCCTTCCTGGCTGTGGCTCTGCTGTTGATGTGGCAGGAGGAGGAGTAGGACCTGGAGGAGGAGGAGGAGGAGGACTAGGAGGACCTGGAGGAGGAGGAGGAGGACCATGTGTGAGGTCACAAAGGTGGGTATCAGATGTTATTTGGGCCCTCAACCCCTTATTGAGAGCCTCCAACATTAATGACTCACACATGAGTTGTTGGCCCTCCTCCTTCCGCTGCATTTTACAGGCAATGATGGCAGCAAAGTCCTCCTCCACGGTGTGTGGTGCTCCCAGGGCCTCTGTAGCCTTCCAAAAGAGGCCTATGGCAGCCTCCTCTAGGGTACTCCTCCTCCTGCCACTTTCTCTTTGCGGGTGTAGGGGAGGGACCGGCATATCAGCCAGCCTGCTCGGCCCGGCCACCTCCTGGCTGAGACTTCCCTGTGTATGAAAAAGGGACATGGTTGTAATGTTTTGCATCATCAATCACAATCATAAATTAGTACTCCAAACTAACATCTAGTTAACATCATTGATTGGACAACCTGAACTATTTAGAGGAATGCTATACCTGGCTCAAGCTGGGCTCCTTCACATGTTGCTGCCTGGAAGGCCCAGGTTGGGCGACAGAAGCCTCAGCTGGAGGGGAAGGAAGCATGGAAGGAAGACTGGAGAGTGATGACCCGGGTTCAGTCTGGCCTGCCAGAAAATGCAGCCTGTCATAGTACCACATCCTGGGGACATAGATGTCATCTGCTGCTCCGGATCTCTGCGAATCCTAGACTTTCTTGCGCTCCCTTACATATGTGCTCCTCAGGCCACCAATTAGGATCTTCAAATATGTGATGTCTGCCGTGGGGATCACCTGCTTCACAATTTCCAACAATTGATCCAGCGCTGCCTTCCTCTTTGTTTGGTTCCTATAATGTGGGTGGTTGATCTCCCACAGACAAGGCAGCTCCCTGAACATGTCAGTGAATATTGCCATGAAGTCTGTATCATTCAAGATATCCATTTTCACTGCAAGACACAAGACAAACCCTAATGTCAGGCAAAACTCTCCTAATCTTGTTACAATATAGGCCTCAATCTAGAAGCAGTATAGGCCCAAGTTTGCCTCTTACCTTTGTTATTACGATCGGTGCCTCCAATGCTTCTTCCTCCGCTCACAGATCGTACGTAATACGCACGCGTGTTATGCTTTATACACACTGCGCATGCGTGTAACTCCGCCCGCCCCTGACGTTCTTTCTAGTCTATTCCCCGCCCCTTTTCGTTCGGCGCAGTGGGTGAAGAGCACATGGCGGAGTCAGAGCAGGTGTGTGCTAATTATAGCAACGAGGAGGAGGAAAGCCCGGATCCGGAAACGTCCTGATCCAGAAGGAGAAGATTTAAGGCCACAAATATGTCCTTTGGGGAGATGTTGGAGATGGTGGACATCCTGAAGAATGCCGACTATGATGGAATGTGTGGGCCTTACCCCAACCCCAATATCAGAAAGGCCAAGATCATTTCGAAAGTGGTCAAGAGTCTGCACCGGAATTTCGGGGTACGTCGATCGAAAGATCAGCTCAGGAAGCGGTGGTCGGACCTGAAATTAAGAGAGCCCAAGCAGTACCGAAAGATCTGGAGAGTACTGCAAAAAAGTAAGTAGTTGTGCTGTCTTCCTATTCTTTTTGTCTTTATTACGTTCGTGCTGCTCCATATGCTTTTCTTAAGTGTTGTACAGTTTAAAATGGCAACTTTAATGTTCATGGGCGCATTATTCGTTAGTATCAAATATTTTTCTTTCGGCCTCTAAAACACCATTGTTTAGGCCATATGCATTTTCCTACATTTTTTAGGGCCTACTTGTATGAAAAATATTTGGTTGTGTAGATGGGTTTGTTACTAGAATGAAATGCAAACTAGATTCTGTGTAAGGAGAGGACACTCAGCAGCTGTTTTCACATCTGGACGCTGGAGCACTAGTGTGGGACCCCAGAACACCCTTTTTATTAGGGGGCCTACACAGGTGCTCCAGTGTATACTATAGGGGTGTCTCCATCTGTGAAGCTTGTACAAGACAGGTAAAGTATTGAAGCTTGACAAAGGACAATAAAGATGCTACATCTTGGAACTCTGCCCAAATAGACAATTGTACCCCACTTCCAAGCAATGTTTCATCTTTATATTTCGGCCATCAAATATCTGTGTGCTAATTATACCATTTTTGTTTTACATAGGGGAGAAAAGACTCGGAGGACACCCCTCATCCGAGGAGACCAGAGACCCCCCCACCTCTGGAAGAAGGGGAAATACCCCCAACCCAAGCTGAGCAGGAGGAGGAAGAAGATGTGGTGGAAATTGGCACCACAACAGATGAGTGTCTGCGACCACAGGCTCAGGTAAGAGATGGATGCTGGCAGCTTTTTGATACCTGTTTTTGTTTGGTTTCTCTCTTTTTAGGTGGTCGTGATGTTGTGGATCAAGATCCTTTCACATCAGAAAGTGCCCAGATCCTGATCAGGGAGATCATGGGGTATAATTTAGAATTGGAAAACCTCAAGAAAAAAATCACATCATTGATGTTTTGGGGCGAATTTAAAACCCCACTAATCACTTTGTTTTTTTTGTGTGCTACAATCTTCAATATTTTTTAGCGAGGTTTTGAAAAGCCAAATTTGGAGGATGCACACAGTGTGCCAACATGTGCTATCTGCCATCACGGGAGATCAATGGACGGGTTTTGGGGGTGCAAACCCTTCCTGAATAATAAAGTAGCTGTGAGGAAGGGGTTGCTCCCCCAAAACACGTCCCTTGATCCCCCATGATGGCAGCTAGCACATGTTGACATTCGTAAATTGGTGTGCATCTTCCAAATTTGGCTTTTCAAGGGGTGACTTCACCCCATCTGAGCGCAATATCAAACACAGTTCCTAAATACTCATGTCTGATATTGCCTTCAAGTTCTACCAAATGTGAACTTTGTAAGTTCAAGATTTTTGTCTTTCTTGTTGGTTTTACACAGGCCTGTTTTATCGTAAATGGACATTTCTATTTTTGATAATCGCGCCATTTTCAGGACTCCCCACATTGCTGTCAGGGTCAGCTAAAACAAACACAAGCAGTAAATGTCACCAAAGATTAGCTTTTTTTTTTTTGTTTTTATTTGATAAAGGCTTCACAAATTGTCTGGCATATTGATGGCCCCCCTATCCGCAAAGAACTCAAGGTATCTTAACCGGACATCACGCCAGGACGGCCACTTTCAAGCGCTGTCAGGGTTGTATCATGTAGAATTCTGGCCTCAGGCCCAACTGAGCCAGCATAGTTGGCAGAATGTTGGCGTAAAAATTTTTGTAGAACACAGCACGCCAGGATTATATGATTAAGTTTATACTCCGCCATATGGATGGGTGTCAGAAATAGGCGGAACCGGCTGGCCATGATTCCAAATGTGTTCTCCACCACTCTTCTGGCTCTGGCCAGCCGGTAATTAACCCCTTCCCGCCGACCGTACGCATATATGCGTACTCGGCTTTCCGTGGTTATACCGGGATGATGCCCGCAGCTGCAGGCATCATCCCGGTACCGTTGTTTACAGCGGGCGATCGGCTACCCGTGTATAACAACCGATGCGGCTAAAAGCCGCTCGGCTGTTATACCGGAGGAGCGGGAGGGGACATCCCCCCCCCGCCGCCTCCCGCCGCTGTTACCGGGCCTCCCGTGCGATCGGGAGGCCCGGTGTCCGTTCGGCTGCCTTCGGCGGCTGAGGCGGACTGGAACGAAGCTGCGAGCGGCTTCGTTCCAGCCTTCTTGTTGTAAACGCGGAAGCGACGTCATGACGTCACTTCCCGTTTACTCGGCTGCCAATGGCGCCGAATTTAAAAAAGTACACAGTATTCAGAATCGCCGTTTTCGGCGATCTGAATACTTTGACGTGTAAAGGAGGGATGGGGGGGTCTTTTAGACCCCCCCATCCCTCCATAAAGAGTACCTGTCACCACATATTACTGTCACAAGGGATGTTTACATTGCTTGTGACAGCAATAAAAGTAAAAAAAAAAAAAATTTTAAAGTGCCCCTGTCCCCGCGAGCTCGCGCAGCGAAGAAAACGCATACGGAAGTCGCGCCCGCATATGTAAACGGTGTTCAAACCACACATGTGAGGTATCGCCGCGATCGTCAGAGCGAGAGCAATAATTCTAGCCCTAGACCTCCTCTGTAGCTCAAACCTGGTAACCGTAAAAAAGTTTTAAAGCGTCGCCTATGGAAATTCAAAGGTACCGTAGTTCGTCGCCATTCCACGAGTGCGTGCAATTATAAAGGGTGACATGTTTGGTATCTATTTACTCGGCGTAACATCATCTTTCACATTATACAAAAATATTGGGGTAATTTTACTGTTTGGATTTTTTAAAATTCATGAAAGTGTCACTTTTCCAAAAATTTGCATTTAAAACACCGCTGCACAAATACCATGTGATAAAAAATATTGCAACAATCGCCATTTTATTCTCTAGATTCTCTGCTAAAAAAATATATATAATGTTTGGGGGTTCTAAGTAATTTTCTAGCAAAAAATACGGATTTTAACTTGTAAACACCAAATTTCAAAAATAGGCTTAGTCATGAAAGGGTTAAAAACCCTCTGTTCCGGGGGTGAGGGTCCTCATCGGGAATGGCCGCATAAGATGGTCCCCCAGCGCAAATGCTTCATCCGCAACGAAGACGAATGGGAGTCCTTCCACATTGTCCTCTGGAGGTGGCAATTCCCAGCTGCCATTCTGGAGACGCCTGTAGAACTCCGTCTGGGCGATGACTCCACCATTGGATATCCGGCCATTCTTCCCCACGTCCACGTACAGTGGTGTAGTGGGTAGCACTCTCGCCTAGCAGTAAGAAGGGTCGCTGGTTCGAATCCCGACCACGACACTACCTGCCTGGAGTTTGCATGTTCTCCCTGTGTCTGTGTGGGTTTCCTCCGGGTATTCCGGTTTCCTCCCACACTCTAAAGACATGCTGGTAGGTTAATTGGATCCTGTCTAAATTGGCCCTAGTATGTATGAATGTGAGTTAGGGACCTTAGATTGTAAGCTCCTTGAGGGTGTAGGGACTGATGTGAATGTATAATGTTTATGTAAAGCGCTGCTTAAATTGACGGCGCTATATAAGTACATGAAATAAATAAAATAAAAATAAAATACAAGAAGTCGTAATTAGCCGACACCACCGCCAACATCACAATACTATTGAACCCCTTATAGTTGAAATAGTACGACCCTGAGTTGGGTGGGGGGACTAATTACTAGTAATTTTGCACATAAACATGGCAAGCAGATTAGACACAAACATTCTTGGCCAACCTCCAGATAGCATTTATTAAGGGGAATTTAACAACACCAAAGTATAAGGTACACCTATCATATTCCCCCTCCCCCCCTCTCATGGGCCATTTCTAACATTATGGGGGGGGGGGAGATCTTGGACAGGTAACCCTCTTCACTTCATTGAGAGATGAATGCCTAAATACAGGGTATTACTTAGAACAGCCCCTCCTTAGTTACACTATTGACAGCCCACTGGACAGGTAAGTAGTGTCATAATACAAAGATATAAATACACACTGTACACATTTGAGGACATTTGGACATTCTGCTATTACCTGTCAAGATAATAATAGGATACAAAAACTTTAAACAGTACCATTTGAAAGTATATAGGCAGGCCCTTGCACTACATGCTTTGGGTAATTCATCCATACATCTGAGCACAAAAGAGATGGGTATAGTGTGTATGGGTTTGGCAAAGTTAGCAGATAGATGATTGAGGATAGATAGAGAATGGGGATCAGCTGACTTAGCAGTTGGGGTTAATAAAAATGATTTGGGGACACCACAAAAAAAATGCCTCTGGCACTCTGCTTGAATTTAAAGCACAAATCACATTTCAAAACATTTTAGGGGGTGTTTGGGATAAAGCACTACTATGGAGCTGATAAAATACATTAAGTGACTACATGAGGTGAATATAGGGCAGGAGAGCATGCTGGGGAGGTTATTGAAGGCAAATATGTATGAAGGACTAAAAAAAAATTACATAAAAATCCAGCATGCATGAGAACAAAGGGGATATTCACAGCATATTACAATTATGGTAATTGGGGAATGAGGAAAGAAATACAATATATTATCAAACATTCAATACAATAAAATGTGATATTAAAGGATAAAAATCTTACCTTCATATACTCCTTCTGCAGGACCTGGATGATGGCAGAACAGGTCTCTGGGATAATGATACCTAGAGCCTGGGGGGGAGATGCCTGTCGAGAACTTGAGGTCCTGCAGGCTAGTACCGCAGGGTAGCGACCAACCTCTGCTCCGCAGTGATGGCTTGCCTCATGCAGGTATCCTGCTTGCTGATATAGGGGGTCAGCAAAGCCAGCAGACGGTGAAATACGGGGTCCGTCATCCTGAGAGTTCCTGAAATCATCAGGATTATTCTCACGGAGCAAAGGCATATGAGATAACTGGTCACGCTGAAGCAACCGATTCTTGGTCCATGAACTCCTCCCCACCCCGTTCATGGACTGGACTTGTGTCAAGGTCAGGACCCCAACACCAATCCCCCGCACAGCACGAACTCTACGAGGAGTACGTATACGCAACATGACTAGAAAACGGTCGGCTGCTCAGAACGAAGTAACAGAATGCACTGAAGAACAGCAAGGCCTGTGAAGAGCGATCTGAAAAACAGTAATGAACGAACAAGAACACAATGACTGTAAGTCACGTGGAACTTGCTTGCACGCACTGAAGAGCAGATACAAACCCACAAGCACAAACTGAACTGCAGAAAACGATCTGAAAGCCACGAGTCTGAAAAAGCGCGATTCGTCTCTCACCAAACTTTTACTAACACGAGATTAGCAAAAGGAGGCCAAAGGGTGCCGCGCTTGGTTCTGAACTGGTCTTTTCTAGTCTCGTCGTACGTGGTTGACGGCACCGCGTTGTTGGCGATCGGAAATTCCGACAACTTTGTGCAACCGTGTGTACGCAAAACAAGTTTGAGCCAACATCCGTCGGAAAAAATCCTAGGATTTTGTTGTCGGAATGTCCGAACAAAGTCCGACCGTGTGTACGGGGCATAACTCAGCTTTTTTTCCCCTTTTACTTTATTAGCAGTCTTATGACTGCCATCTCTTCGCCTTATCTCTAAACAGCAAGGGGTAGGAGTAAGACTAGTAATAATGCATTGCTATGTTTACAGCTATACTCCCTACAGGATCTGCTGTCAATCAACAGCTGCGGGCAGGCTGGGAGACATGGCTGCTAGTAATTACACAAGCTGTAGTCTACAAGACAAAAGTTCTACTGCAGGAGTTAATTTTAGTCCTCAGAAGGATTATACAATAATATTGTTAATTCTAAAATGTTCTCTAATCAAAAAACAAATTCAAAATGTTACAATTTTTTACGTAGGAGGAAGTGGAACCATTTCCAGATGAAGGCGAAAACTTTTTACAACAGCTCTACAAGTTTATGGAAGACAGAGGTGAGAATCTAAGATTTCATATACAGTAAAACCTTGCAACTAACTATTATTTTCATAATCAATTAGTTGGCCAGTTATTGTTTGGATTAATTGATTAATCGGATAATAACTTTAAAAAAAAGGTCGGGGTATAATTTAGTTAACCACTTTAGCCCCGGAAGATTTGGCTGCTCAATGACCAGAGCACTTTTTACAGTTTGGCACTGCGCTGCTTTAACTGGTAATTGCACGGTCATGCAATGCTGTACCCAAACAAAATTTACCTCCTTTTTTTCCCACAAATGGCAAATGGAGCTTTCTTTTGATGGTATTTGATTGCCTCTGTGATGTTTATTTGTTGCGATATAAACAAAAACATTTTGAAAAAAAATGATGTTTTCTACTTTTTGTTTATAAAAAAAAATCCAATAAACTAAATTTTACTCATACATTTAGGCCAAAATGTATTCAGCCACATGTCTTTGGTAAAAAAAAAATGTCAATAAGCGTATATTTATTGGTTTGCGCAAAAGTTATAGCGTCTGCAAGGGTACATTTTCTGGAATTTACTCAACTTTTAGTTTATGACTGCCTATCATTTCTTGAGGTGCTAAAATGGCAGGGGAGTACAAACCCTCCCCAAATTACCCCATTTTGGAATGTAGACAAACCCAAGGAAATTGATGAGGCATGTTGAGCCCATTAAATATTTTATTTTTTTGTCACAAGTGATTGAAAAATTACATAAAGTTGTAACTAAATGATATATTGCTCACACATGCCAATTTTTCAAACACAATTTTCTTGGAAAAAAACAAACATTTTTTAATTTTAATGCACAAACACACTATATTGCCCAAATGTTTGATGAAATAAAAAAGATGATCTTATGCCGAGTACCTGGATACCAAACACAACATGCTTTAAAATTGCGCACAAACGTGCAGCGACAAACTACATACATTTTTAAAAGCCTTTAAAGTCCTTTATAGGTTACCAGTTTATGCTGCGTACACATGATCGGAATTTCCAACAACAAATGTTTGATGGGAGCTTGTTGTTGGAAATTCGGACCGTGTGTAGGCTCCATCGGACATTTTTTTGTCGGAATTTCCGACAACAAAAATTTGAGAGCTAGTTCTCAAATTTTCCGACAACAAAATCCGTTGTCGTAAATTCCGAGCGTGTGTAGACAATTCCGACGCACAAAATTCCATGCATGCTCTGAATCAAGTACGAGACGAAGGATCTCAATCTGGTAAAACTAGCGTTCTTAATGGAGATAGCACATTCGTCACGCTGCAAATTTTTAAATTTTTTAATGCAGCGCATCTTCTTCTTTATAATGCTAGAATAATGAAGTTGTTTTGCTGCTGATATTCACACAGAGTTCTCACAAACTGATTTCTTTATTATTTCTCGTGATCTCATTAATAAACATTTTTATTTTTTCGCCGGATCTCCAGAATAATGTTTATAATTTTTGTTTATAGTAATCGCCTTTTTTTTTTTTTTTTTTTTTAAATCAAGATCTTCTGATTTTTTATTTTTTTTGTAGTGATCTCCATAATATTTTTTGTTGTTTTGTGTGTCAAGTTACCACAACACCATTATTATCATGTGTTTTTCAACCTCAAGGAGGTTGGTTGGTGTTGGTGTCCCTTGTTATTTGAAATTGTATTTTTGAAATGTACCTGCCTACTCACAAACAAACTGTCCTTTTTTAATTAAAACACATAGCCAATGATTTATAAAAAAAAATAGACATTTATTAAGGGGTCATAACAAATTTAGAGGAAGATTTAGATAGGATTTAGATAGGATTTAGATAAAGAGGAAGGCAACGCTGGATAAACTGGTGAATTTAGCGAAGCCTTTGTACCCCAGGGCACACATCAACTATTTGACCAAAATTGGTAGCCTGAGGAGTCCATTTAATAGGGAGCACAATCCAGTCCAGGACTCCGAGATCAGGAAACAGCAGCAGATGACATATATGTCCCCAGGCTGTGGGCTTACTACAGCCTGCGTCTTTTGCCAGACCAGACCGAACCCAGGCCATCACTCTCTTGTCTTCCTTCCACTCTTGCTTCCAGGCTGTGGCTCTGGTGTTGGAGTTGTGGCAGGGGGGTGGAGGAGGAGGATGGTCCAACTCACACAGGTGGGTTTTGCTTGTTAGTTCACCCTTCAACCCCTTATTTAGGGCCATATATATCACTTCCTCACAAATGAGGTGTTGGCCCACCTCCATTTCCTGCATTTTTTTGGCAGCCATGCAGGCATAGGCCTCAAGAAGACTGGGGGGGTTCTGAGGGCCTCAGATGCCTACCGAATTAACCCAAGTGCTGACTTCTTTACGTTCCTCCCTTTCCTGGGCCTTTATTGTTGAAGGCGGAGGGAAAGGACCTGGGATTCGGTCAGGCTACTGAGCCCGGCCACCTCCTGGCTGCCACTTGCCTCCGCCACCTCCTTGCTGCTACTTGCCCCCGCCACCTCCTGGCTGCCATTTGCCCCCGCCACCTCCTGGCTGCCACTCGCCCCCGCCACCTCCTGGCTGCCGCTTTCCCTCCGCCACCTCCTGGCTGCCGCTTTGCCCCCGCCACCTCGTGGCTGCCGCTTTGCCCCCGCCACCTCGTGGCTGCCGCTTTGCCCCCGCCACCTCGTGGCTGCCGCTTTGCCCCCGCCACCTCGTGGCTGCCGCTTTGCCCCCGCCACCTCGTGGCTGCCGCTTTGCCCCCGCCACCTCGTGGCTGCCGCTTTGCCCCCGCCACCTCGTGGCTGCCGCTTTGCCCCCGCCACCTCGTGGCTGCCGCTTTGCACAGCATCCTCCTGGCTGCCGCTTTGCACAGCATCCACCTGGCTGCCGCTTTGCACAGCATCCTCCTGGCTGCCGCTTTCCACAGCATCCTCCTGGCTGAGGCTTTCCACAGCATCCTCCTGGCTGAGGCTTTCCTGTGTATGAAAAAGGGGAATAGTTTCAGTTTTTGGTCATCAATCACACACAAATATGTTTAACAATGCTATACCTGACTCAAGCTGGGCTCCTCCACATCTTCTTCCTGGGTGGAAGGCCCAGGTTGGATGTCGGAAGCCTCAGCTGGGGTGGAAGGAAGAGTGAAAGGTAGGGTTGAGAGTGATGGCCTGATTTCAGTCTGGTCTGAAAGAAACCGCAGTCTGTCATAGTACCACAGCCTGGGTACATAAATGTCATCTGCTGATGTTCCTGATCTCATGGAATCCTTGAACTTCTTGGGCTCCCGATTATAAGTGCTCCTCAGGCAACCAATTTTGCGCTTCAAATAGTTGATGTCTGCCGTGGGGATCTGCTGCTTCAAAAATTCAAGCGATTTATCCAGTGCTGCCTTCCTCTTTATTCGATTAGTATAAAAGGGGTGTTTTACCTGCCACAGACAGGGCAGCTCTCTTGGGTAGGAAATAATAATCATTGAATCGATCCATTTTATCTGCAAGACACAACACAAGACAAACCCTAATGTCAGGCTAAAACTTGCATAATATTGTCCCAATATAGGCCTCAATCTCTATGCAGCATAGGCCACTGATGCCCCAAGTTAAAATTGTACCTTCGTTATCACGATCAGTGCTTCCGATACTCCTTCCTCCACTCAGAGATCGTACGTACGACGCACGCGTGTTCCGCTTTATATACACTGCACATGCATTAAACTCTGCCCGCCCCTGATCTTCTTTCTAGTATATTCCCCGCCTCTTCTATTTCGGCGCAGTAGGAGAGCACGTGATAGAGAAAGAACAAGTGCATGAAGACAGCAGTAGCAACGAGAGGACATTTAAGGCCTCAAATATGGCCTTTGTGGAGATGGTGGACATCTTGAAGAGGGCCAACTATGATGGGAAGCATGGACCTTACCCAAACCCAAATGTGAGAAAGGCCAAGATCATGACTAAAGTTTTGAAAATCTGCACAGGAATTTTGGGGTCCGATGATCCAAGGATCAATTGAGGAAATGCTGGTCAGACCTGGCGAGAGAGAACAATAAAACGACAACTATTTTTTTTTTTTTTAATTTTATATATATTTTTTGTTTTTTACACTTTTTTTGTAACTTTTATAACTGTAACCGGTTCTAGGTTTGGGTCTTTCAAAATGCGATGGCATCTTGGGAGACCCTGTGAAAGTGTGCCTAGTCTGTGCAGTGCTGTACCCTACGCTAATAACTAGTGCATGGTAGCGTTCAAAACATTCGCCAATGCAAAGACCAGGATTGTCAGGACAGGAGGGACAATAATAGCGGGTGTCACGCCTATATCCGCGCTACTGGCACTAACCTGACGCTGCCTGGGGCTGGTGCTTGCCAGTTCACCAAAACGCTACCAAAAAAACTGTTCGTGATTGCAGGGATAAGGCCTGACTCTGCGAACGCTGCAGTTATGCGTTTAGTGTTTTGTAAGTGTCAGTGATCAATCGATACTGCACTTGGGTGGGCTGGGCCGGGCGGAGGGGCAAAACGCAGGTGCTAGCAGGTATCTGGGCTGATCCTGCTAACACTGCGTTTTTGGGGACGCTAGTATAGATCTGATGGATCAGATATTGATCCTACCAATACCCTACCACACTAACTGTCACAAACTGACACCAATGCAGTAATCAGAAAAAAAAAAACTGCTCGGTGTCAGTGTGACGGGGGGAGGGGTGATTAGGGGGTAATCTGGGAGTGTAAAGTATGCCTGGCATGTTCTACTGTGTGTGTGTGTGTGTTGGTGTAACTCAGATGTGTTCTCGGCGCCGGAACGGGAAATACCGAGCCGAGGAGAGATGACATCACTTCCTCTGCCTCTGTGTACTATACAGAGGCAGGGGAAGATCCTCATTGGCTGGGAGCGATCGCGAGGGGGAGGGGCCACGAATGGATGGCCTCCCCCTCATCTCTGAACGCTCCCAGACAGAAGCCGACTGCCTCGGGCACCGGGGCGGGTCCGATCAGACCCCCGCCCGCGGCAAGCAATCACGTACCAGGTACGTGATTTTGCCTGCCCGTGCCATTCTGCCGCTATATATCTGCTTTAGGCGGTCGGCAAGTGGTTAAACATTTTCTGGCATATCAATGGCCCCCTTACCCGCAAAGTACTCCATATATTTTAGACGGACCTCGTGGGAACTTTGAGGGGACAAGCCAGGATGGCCAGCTTCAAGCGCCGTCAGGTTTTGTTCTTGAAATCTGGCCTCAGGCCCAAATGAGGCCACATAGTTCATAGAATTTCTCCTTAAAAAGTTGTGTAGAATACAGCATGCAAGTATTGTATGGTTAAGTTTATATTCCGCCATGTTGATTGGTGTAAGTAATAGGCAGAACCGGCTGGCCATTATCCCGAAAGCATTCTCCACCACTCTTCTGGCTCTGGCCAGCCGATAGTTAAAAACCCTCTGGTTCAAAGTGAGGGTCCTCATTGGGAACTGTTGCATCAGGTGATCACCCAGCCCAAACGCTTCATCAGCGACCAAGATGAACGGCAGACCAGCCACGTTGTCTTCCTGAGGTGGCAATCCCAAGCCACCACTCTGGAGCTGTCCTTAGAACTCAGTCTGGGTGATGACTCCACCATTCGACATCCGGCCAGTCTTTCCCATGTCCACATAGAGAAACTCATATGTCGCCGACACCACTGCCAACATCACTATACTATTAAACCCCTTATAGTTGTAATAGTATTACCCCGAGTTGGGGGGTGGGACTATGTGGACGTGTTTCCCCTCAATTGCCCCTCCGCAGTTGGGAAAGTCCCACCGCTGGGCAAATTGGGAAGCCACAGTCTGCCATTCCTGTGGCGTTGAGGGAAACTGTGGAGTCAAACACGAAAAAAAAAAAAATAGTACTTTTGCACATAACATTGCAAGCAGATTAGACACAAACATTCTTGGCCAACATCAGTATAACTTTTATTTGAAGGAGTATTTAACCACTTTAATACCCGTCCTCTACTTTTAGGGGGGATATCTGAATGATGCCTGCAGCTAGATGCATCATTCAGATATTATTCTTTTCAGCCGGTGATTCTGTGCACGATAAGAATGATCATAGCGGCAGTTCCACTGCTTGATCGTTCTTATAGGCGACGGGAGAGGACGTCCCCCCCTCCCGCTGCCATCCAGTGCTTCTCCGGGCTCTCCCGTGCCATCGGGAGCCCGGAGAACTAATCGGCCGGCGCTGGATGTTGACAATAGATATGACTGGTGACCAGATGGTCACCATGACTGGTCACCATCTACCGTCTGAGGCCCGGGCGCGACGTTATGACGTCACACCCGGGATCCCGGAAATAAACGAAGCCGCGATCGCGGCTGTCAGCATGAGATCGGTGAATTTTTTTTTCCGATCTCATGCTTTCCAGCCTAGAGGAGAGATGTGGGGTCTTATTGACCCCACATCTCTCCATAAAGAGGACCTGTCACATAGATTCCTATTACAAGGGATGTTTAAATTCCTTGTAATAGGAATAAAAGTAATTAAAAAAAAAAATAACGTGTAAAAAAAAAAAAAAAAAAAATGTTAAAAAAAATTTAAAATGCCCCTGTCCCCGGTAGCTCGCGCTCAGAAGCGAACCCACACGTAAGTCCCGCCCACATATGTAAACACTGCTCAAACCACACGTGAGGTATCGCCGCGTGCGTTAGGGCATGTGCAACAATTCTAGCACTAGACCTCCTCTGTAACTCTAAACTGGTAACCTGTAAAAGATTTTAAAGCGTCACCTATGGAGATTTTTAAGTAATGAAGTTTGGCGCCATTCCATGATTGTGCGCAATTTTAAAGCGTGACATGTTAGGTATCTATTTACTCGGCGTAACATCATCTTTCACATTATACAAAAAAATTGGGCTAACTTTACTGTTTTGTTACTTTTTAATTCATGAAACCGCTTTTTCTCCAAAAAAAGGCATTTGAATAATTATTGTGCAAATAACGTGTGAGATTAAAAGTTGCAATGACTGCCATTTTATTCCTTAGGGTGTCTGCTAAAAAAACATATATAATGTTTGGGGGTTCTGAGTAATTTTCTAGCAAAAAAATGATAATTTTTACATGTAGGAGAGAAGTGCCAGAATAGGCCCGGTATTGAAGCGGTAAAGAAAAAAATATAAGGTCCACCTATCAGATTCCTCACCCCCTCTGATGGCCCATTATAAAAATTTTAGGGGGGGGGGGTGTTTTGGACAGGTAACCCTCTTCTTCATTGAGAGCTGAATGCATACATAATGTGTGTTACTTTGGCCAGCCCCTCCTTACTTACACTATTGGCAGCCCACTGGACAGGTAAGAAGTGTCATAATACAAAAATATAAATACACACTGTACAAATTGAAGCACATTTTTACATTCTGCAATTGCCTATCAAGACAATAGGAGATCAAAACTTTAAACAGTACTATTTGAAGGTATTCAGGCAGGCCCTTTCACTACATGCTTTGGTGACTTCATCCAGAAATATAACCACAAACGAGGTAGGTATAGTGCGTATGGGTTTGGCAAAGTCAGCAGATTGGTATCGGTTGACTTAGAGATCGGGGGAGGGAGGGTTCCAAATGATTTTGGGACCCCAAAAAAAGCCTCTGGCACTCTGCATGAATTTAAGGACACAAATAACATTTGTACAGATTTTAGGCGGTGTTTAGGGTAAAGCACTACTATGGAGCTGACAAAATACATTAAGTGACTAGGCTAGGTGTGTATGGGCCCAGGATAGCATGCGGAGGAGGGTAGTGAAGGCAAATATGCATGAAGGACAAAAAAAGAAAACTTCCAGCATGCATGAGGATAAAGAGCACATTCACAGCATATTACATTCATGGTAATTATGGAATGAGGAAATAAATACAATACATTAGCAAACAATAATATAATGTGATGTTAAAGGAGAAATCTTACCTTAATATAGTCCATCTGCAGGACCTGAATGATAGCAGAACAGGTCTCTGGAATTATTATCCCCAGAGCCTAGGGTGAGATGCCTGTCGAGAACTTGGCGACAGCAAAGCCAACAAACGATGAAAACCGGTGTCCGTCATTTTGAGATAATTCCTGAAATCATCAGGATTATTCTCACGGATCTCCCGCAACAAAGGCATATGAGAGAATTGGTCACGCTGGAGCAACCAATTCTTCTCCCATGAACTCCTCCTCGCCCTGTTCATGGTCTGGGCTTGGGTCAAAGTAAGAACCACAACACCAAGCCCCTGCACAGCACGAACTCTAAGTACGTACCCGCAACATGGCTTCACGGTCGGCTGGTCAGAATGAACTAACAACGCACTGATAATTAGAAAGGCCTGAAAAGAGCGAGCTGAAAATCAGAAACGAGCGGACAAGAACGCACTGCAAATCAAATACGTACTATAAAAATACACACTGAAAACTAGATGCGAACTGACTACACGCACTGAAAACCAGATAGGAACCCACAAGCACAAACTGAAGAGCGGTAACGATCTGAAAAGCACCAGGCTGAAAAGCGCAATTCGTCTCTCACCAAATTTCTACTAACACGAGATAAACCCGAGATTAGCAGAAGGAGCCCAAAGGGTTTCGCATTGGCTATTGAACTTCCCTTTTATATTGCCGTCTTGCGTGTTGTACGTCAGCGCGTTCTTGACGATCAGAATTTCCGACAACATTGGTGCAACAGTGTGTATGCAAGACAAGTTTGATCCAACATCGACCGGAAATAAATCCAGGATTTTGTTGATGGAATTTTCGATCATGTGTACGCGGCATTAGAGTTACAGAGGAGGTCTACTGATAAAATGACTGCCCTCGATCTGACCTTCGCGGTGATACCTCAATTGCAGTTGCTGTTTATATATGACACCAGACCGATGCTTGCATTTGCCTTTGCTCGTGAGCACGGGGGGACGGGTGCTTTTTTATTATATTTTTAAACTTTTTTTTTTTCATTCTTTTTTTTTTTTTTTTTACTTTTTATCATTTTTATTGTTATCTCAGGGAATGTAAATATCCCCTATGATAGCAATAGGTAGTGACAGGTACTCTTTTTTGAAAAAAATTGGGGTCCATTAGACCCTAGATCTCTCCTCTGCCCTCAAAGCATCTGACCACACCATCAGTGTAATAAAATTCATTCCCAATTTTACAATAGCGCTGTTTATATCTGGCGAAACCTAAGTTATGAAATGCTCATAGTTTCCGGTTTCTTAGGCCATACAGATGATTGAAGCCATTCTGGTTTCCGATCAGTTCTATAGTCAGCTGGCGGGACCAACGGCTGCATTCTCTGGTTCCCTGCTGGGACAGGAGAGCCAGAGAAAACAATGGAAGACGGTGGGAGGAGGGGGGACGTTCCCTCCCACTGCTTGTAAAAGCAGTCTAGAGGCTAATTAGCTGCTAGGATTGCTTTTACATGAAAGGCGACCGCTGGCTGAAAAGAATGTTGCTAAGATGATGCCTAAACTTGCAGGCATCATTCTGGTATAACCGCTCAAAGTCCAGCAACATACCAGTACGTTGCTGGTCCTTGTTGGGCTTATATTGTAATGTTCTTTCGTTTTCGTACATCATGGGACACAGAGCAGCATAGTAATTACTATGTGGGTTATAGCCACCTTCAGGTGATGGACACTGGCACACCCTAAACAGGAAGTTGCCTCCCTATATAACTCCTCCATCTACCTAGTGTCTAAGGTGTTGGTCATGAGTGAAGATGTGCTCTAAAGCTTGAGGGATCCCTGCTAGATTTAAACAGCCTCCATATAACGGATCCATCCAAAGTGCCACTGAGGCCAAAGTGGATGGTACTCGAGCCTCGTATACGAACCACGAGGTCTTGCCTGTAACTCCTCTTTGCAGGGCTGGACCCCAGGACCCAGGGCTTTGGTCTTGCTACATTACCTAAAAGCTTTTCCTGGCAGGGTGCTTTTACAGGTCCAAGGGAGTGGAACCCCGATAAAAAGTACCCAGTCCTTGAAGGTTTGCTAACGCAGCCTGCCGTGATGGGTGAACTTTGGATCTGTCTGTTACAGTAGTATCCTGCGGCGAGGATAAGGTTAGGGAAGAAACATAGGAACTGAAAAAGTCCACCTATGATTTTTTCTTCCTTAAGGAAAAAATGTTGTCATGCCTTAAATCCTCTACTAGAGGGAGTATATGCACATACCTTATCTGTTGTCTAAACTTCAGCTCAGTGTCAGTCCGAGTGTGACAGAAGCAGCTTGCACAGTGGGGATTTCTCTTGCAGGTAAGAGATCTGCCATCCCGGAGGCACCATGAGGGGTTAGGGATCAACATTTGTTGTGGCGCCCCTTGTAATACCCCCCCCGCCGCAGGGGGTGCGGAGGTCCCGGTTTCGGCCTGAGGGAACCGAAGGCCGCCCGCGCAACGTTTAAAAATTCAAACGGGGGGCAGGTTGTACGGAGGGGGCGTGGCCTAGGCGAGGCGCCGTGTGTGGGTTCTAAAGTCCACAAGGACGCACGGCATAGAGAGGAGATATTACCTGGAGCTGTCTCTCCTCGGCTGAGTAGCAAGGAAAAAGCAAGCTGGCTAGACTTGGGACACAGGAGCGGTGGGCCATGTAAGGGTGCAAAAACGGGCATTAATAATGGAAAGATGTTTTTTCCCAGCACTAGACTGAACTTGCATAGCGGCATACTGTCAGACTATTGTTCAGCGATTTGTGCATTTAATCAGTGCCTCTGCTTATTGTGCTTAGGACTATGTCTGCCAAAAAGACATCACAAAAGCCTCACAAAAGGTACCACAGATTCCACCACCAGGCGCTGGGAACTCCAGCCATGCCCCCACACTGTCATCCTCGCCTGCAATACCAGTTGGGGCAAGCCAGGGTGAGTCATTGGAACAAGGTGGTGGTGCAGCTGTTTCTCACATCTCAGCTCCTGTATATGTGACTGAAGATGCCTTTTCCTCCACCCTGCAGGTTCTAGAGGGAAGATTAGCGATTTTAATTGCATCCTCCATTCAGTGGATAGAAAGCGTGTTAGATCCCCCACCTTAGACCCTTTGCAAGGGGATCGGTGGGTACAGGATGAGGTGTTACCCTCAGGCGATCAGGAGGACAAAACAATTTCTCCTCTGCAGAGGAAACAATGGTAGATGAACCCTTTTCAGCCTTGCAATCTGAGAAATTGCTGGTACAATCTCTCTTACGGAAATGGTTCATTCCACTTTCGTGCTACCCCTAACGGAGTCAGCTGAAAGTTCAGTTTCTTCCTTGGGTTCCTTAAAACCTTCACAGCCTTTGCATGCGTTTTCTGTCCATGCATTACTAGAACAGCTTATTTATGCTGAATGGGATCACCCGGATAAGCATTTTTCTCCCTCCTAAGAGATTCTCAATTCTCTATCGGATGGAGGAGAAATTCACCAAAAAATGGAATGCACCAGCAGTTGACGCTGCGATTTCCAGTGTGAATAAAAGTCTAACTTGTAAACCATGCACAAATGCTTAAGGATCCAACAGATAAAAGGTTGGAATTCCTGTTAAAATCTGCTTTGTCTTTAACAGGTGTGGTTACTTAGTCCGCAGTCGCTGCAACAGGCATCTGTCAATCCCTAAAGGACCAATTTAGACAGGCCCTTTAAAAGGTTCCTGTACAGCAAGCCCGGGATTTGGACGAACTACCAAGAGCATTAGGTTTTTCCATAGACGCCATTAAAGATTCTATTCACCAGGCGTCCCGCCTTGCTCTTGTGCTAGTACACATGTATAGAATCCTATGGTTAAAAAATTGGTCAGCCAAATCGGCTATTTGGGGATGATTTGGACAAATACATCCAAACTATTTCCAGTGGGAAAAGTACTCTTTTGCCAGTCAAAAGAAAGAATCAACGACCTTTATTTAAGCGGACTCTTTCTGCTGCGCCAGGGGCATCCACCTCTAGGCAGTGGTGACAGCCTCCGCCGTCACTCTAGAGGATGACCTCAGGGTCAGGCCCAGGCACAAAAGAAGTCCTGGGGCCGGAATTCTAAAGCCTCATTATGAAGGCTTTAGAATTCCCCTTGCCAGGGTGTGGGGAAGACTTCTTCAGTTCTCAGAAGTCTGGCAAGTAAAAATTCAGGACAGATGGGTCATCTCCACGGTGTTTCTAGGATACAAACTAGAATTTCGGGAGTTTTCACTGTCACGTTTTCTGAGATCAAACGTTCCCAAGGATCCAGGAAAAAGGCCATCTCTGTTTCGGGCATTAGACCAGTTACTGGCTCAGGGGGTGATCATACAGATCCCCACAGAAAAGCAAGGTTTGGGGTTTTATTCAAACCTCTTTACGGTACCAAAACCGAATGGAGATGTCAGACCCATTCTAAATCTGTTCCTAAAGATCCGCTCCTTTCGCATGGAGGCAATCAGGTTAGTGGTTTCTATCCTACAAGGAGGAGAACTTCTGGCGTCTATCGACATCAGGGATGCATATCTGCATATATTTCCCACTCGCCATGGGTTTCTGCGGTTCAAGGTAGAACAGCGGTATTTTCTGTAGCCTTACCCTTCAGGCTAGCTACAGCACCCCAGGTGTTTACAAAAGTTCTGGCCCCCACCTCCAGCCAGGTTATAAGGGTACATGGCATAAGTGTACCTAGACGATCTATTGCTCGTTTGGAGCAAAGCATGAGCATTACAACCAAATACCTGAAAAATCCAAGTTGAATTCTCAAACTAGAGAAGGCTGGAGTACTTGGGTCTTATTATAGACACAGCCCAGAAAAAGGTGTTCTTGCCTCAGGTAAAGATCAACGCCATAAGAGCTGGTGCAGATGGTCAGGTCGAAAAGAAATTCCTCCATTCGCCTTTGCATAGGTAGTTAGGAAAGATGGTGGCTTCATTCGAAGCGGTTCTCTATGCCAGTTCCATTCAAGACTGTTGCAAAACAGTATCCTCTCTTCTTGGAACAAAATGGTTCAAGCTCTAGATTTGCCAAATGCGGCCATTCCCCAAAGGTGTTACAGGGCCTCAGTTGGTGCTCGGTATCCGGGAATCTGCAGAAGGAAAAAAACCTTCATACCAGTTACTGTACCTGAAAAGTGGTAACGACAGATGCCAACCTTTCAGGTTGGGGAGCAGTACTGGAAAATACAACTGTCCAGGGACAGTGGTCCAGAACCGAAAAAGCCTTGCCATTAACATCCTAGAGATTCGGACAGCACGTCTGGCTCTGAGGCCCTGAACATTCAGGTTACGGGATTGTCCTGTCAGCATCCAGTTCAACAATGCCACAGCTGTGGCCTATATCAATCACCAAGGGGGCACTAAGGGTCACGCAGCTCAGAGAGTGGTGGACCATATTCTAGCTTGGGATGTTCCTTGCCTATCGGCAGTCTTCATTCCAGGAATAGACAATTAGCAGGCAGACTACGTGAGTCGCCAGCAGTTGTTCCCGGGGGAGTGGTTCCTTCACCCCGAAATCTTTCTGGCTATATGCCAAAGATGGGGGATCCCGGACGTAGATCTTTTGGCGTCCAGGTTCAACATGTAGTTGATCAACTTTATGTCAAGGACAAGGGATCCACTTGCATGCGAGACAGATGCGTGATGACCCCATGGGGTCAGTTTTCACTGAATTAGGTTTTTTCCCTATTCAGTTGCTGCCACAACTTCTTTGCAGGATCAAGCTGAAAAGAAAGCCGGTAATTCTGATAGCCCCAGCATGGCCCAGCAGGTCATGGTATGCAGAAATCGTAAAGATGGCGGTGGAGGGTCCATGCTCCCTTCCACTGCAACCAGACCTACTCTCACAGGGGCCAATATTCCATCCTACCTTACGAACGCTAAATTTAACGGCTTGGCTATTGAAACCCACATTCTGAAGAGACGTGGGCATTCCAGGTTAGTTATCTCTACCTTCATTAATGCAAGGAAGCCAGCTTCCAGAACTATATATTATAGAGTCTGGAGGGTTTATGTTTCCTGGTGTGAATCCAAGGGTTGGCACCCTCGGAGATATATCATAGGCAAATTTCTTGCGTTTCTATAAATGGGGGAAGAGATGAAATTGGCCTTGAATACTATTAAAGGGCAAGTCTCAGCTTTATCGGTCTTATTTTAAGGACCGCTTGCTTCACATTCTTTAGTCCGGGGTTTTATGCAAGGGGTAATGCGGCTTAATCCGCCAGTCAGACCTCCTTTGAACGCTTGGGACTTGATCTTAGTTTTGTCAGTGTTACAAAAACAGCCATTTGAACCGATACAACATATTCCCTTAGTCCTTCTGACAAGGAAGTTGGTGTTCTTGGTTACTATATCCTCAGCTAGGAGGGTTTCGGAGTTGGCTGCTCTTTCTTGTAAAGAGCCATACTTGATTATTCATGAGGACACAGTGGTGTTGCTCCCTCGTCCAGGTTTTTTTCCAAAAGTGGTCTCAGGTTTCCACCTGAACCAAGATATTATCCTGCCATTGTTTTTTCCTAAACCATGTTCCAGGGAAGAAAAGTCACTACATTGTCTTGATGTGGTGAGAGCAGTGAAGGTCTATTTAAAGACAACTGCTTAGATTCGAAAGGCTGATTTCTAATTTGTACTGCCAGAGGGTCCTAAGAAAGGACAGGCAGCGTCTAAATCCTCTGTCGCTAAGTTTTGATTTGGATTTAAGGGGTAAGATTCCACCTTTTCAAGTCAAAGCGCACTCTACCAGAGCGGTTAGTGCTACTTGGGTAGTGCGTCACCAAGCCTCCATTGCTCAGATCTGCAAGGCCGCAACTTGGTCTGCAGTCCATACATTCACCAGATTTTATCAAGTGGATGTAAAAAGGGCATGAGGATTTCGCCTTTGGGCACAGTGTGCTGCAGGCAGCAGTATAGGTCCTCAAGTCTGTTGGCACCCTACGGGTTGTGTCTCCCTCCCCTCAAATAGCATTGAGGGGGAGGGAGATATTGTGTCCCATGATGTACGATAAAGAAAATAGGATTTTTATTACAGCTTACTTGTAAAATCCTTTTCTTGGAGTACATCATGGGACACAGAGGTCCCACCCCTCTTTCCTGGGGTATATGTATACGTATATTGCTTTTGCTTTGCTACAAAAACGGAGGTACTCCTAGTAGGAGGAGGGGTTATATAGGGAGGCAACTTCCTGTTTAGGGTGTGCCAGTGTCCATCACCTGAAGGTGGTTATAACCCACATAGTAATTGCTATGCTGCTGTGTGTCCCATGATATACTCCAAGAAAAGGATTTTACAGGTAAGCTGTAAAAAAAAATCCAATTTTTTTCATGCAGCCTGTGTGCTGAACGAAAAAGAGATTGATCAGTGGGTATGCCCACCATTAGAATCCACCCACTTCTAATGATGGGCATACATGCACCATTTTTGTTTTAACTGTGGTGGTGAAATCGCCTCATACAGCGCTGAAGTCGCTGATTTACGTATCGTGAGAGCAAATGCTGTTGCTGTCAAGATAAATCAGTGCTGCAGCTGAAAGGCGTACCTGCTAGCAAATGATGGTTAACAATAAAACAAAGTAACATTACAGTATAACAGTAAGACATACCATACCTGCAAAGCAAATACAATAAAACATAGTAAAAATAAAACATTACAGTTCTAAAATACAGTAACAATAGAGAGTGAACATAAGAGAGAGAACAATAGAGAGAGAGAGAAGAAAAATAAAACCACAACTATTTTTGGCTTTTTAGTTTTTTTTTAGGTTTTTTTTTTTGCACTTTTATGTAAACTGTAAACCTTCCAGATTAGGGTCTTTCAAAATGTGATGGCCATCTCATCTTTCGAGACCCTGTGTAAGTGTGCCCTAGGACCGTGCAATGCTGTACCCCACACTAGTGTGGGGTAGCGTTCAAAACATTCACCAATGCAAAGACCAGGTTGGTCAGGACAGGAGGGACAATAAAAGTGCGTGTCATGCCTAAATCCGCGCTTTCTACAGACCTCTTCTTTGGGGATTTCTTTCGGTAGGGGTACCAAGGAGGACATACAGAAAATGCCTCTCATGCAGCTGGCTCACTGCATTTGGACTGGGAAGTTGGGCCATAGCACTGTCTGGAAACAGAAGGGATGTGATCTCTTCCTGGAATTTAAGGAAGGATCCAGGTCGTCCTGAAGCTTCGTATAGCACATAAGCATTCAGTAGAGCCAATTGGAATAAATATACAGACTCTTTTTTTTTTTTTTTTATACCAGCGTCTAGCCTTACGGGCAGTTGGGTACAGCGCCAACAACTGGTCGTTGAGGTCCACCCCTCCCATATTAAGGTTATATTCGTGGACACAGAGTGGTTTCTCCACAACACCAGTCACCGTTTGAATTTGGACCGTCGTGTCTGCGTGAAGGGAGGACAGAACGAAAACATTCCTATTATCCCTCCACTTCACTACCAGCAAATTATTACACTTCATGCAGGCTCCCTCCTCCAGCCTAAGACGGGAATCTACAAGCCGCTGGGGTAAGCCCCGGCGATTAGATCGCACGGTGCCACATGTGCCAATTCCATGATCAAACAGGTGACTAAAAAGTGTTACGCTTGTGTAATATTTGTCCACGTACAAGTGGTACCCCTTTCTGGTTAAGGGTGACACCAAGTCGCACATAATCCTACCAGCGCTCCCTATGTAGTCTGGGCAGCTCTACGTAACTATCTCGTCCCTCGTAAACCATAAAACTATATGTATAGCATGTTGCCCTGTCACAGGGCTTATACATCTTGACCCCATATCTGGCACGCTTGCTGGGAAGACACTGTTTGAATGACAGGTGGCCAGAAAAATTAATCGGGGCCTCATCAACGCAGACAACTTGATTAGTGAGTAAACAAGGCTGCAAACTGCTGGTTGAAGTGGTTTAAGAGGGGCCGAATTTTGTAGAGCCGACCGTATTCAGGGTCACCCCGAGGACGACAGAGTTCATTGTCATTGAAATGCATGAACCGCAAGATCTGCTCGTATCGTGTCTTGGTCATGGAGGCAGATGGTGAATTGGGTGAGTGGACCAATATGACCACAACTCAATTTTTTTTAGTTATGCCCATGAGAAGGAATAGACCCAGGAAGGTCTTAAATTCAGAGTCCGTAATAGGTCTCCAATCTCTGGCAAGGGACAACTGGGGATTAGCGGCGAAGAATTGACCAGCATACAAATTGTGTGGTCCACAATAGATCTATAGAGATCTTCCGTGAAAAACAGAGAATAAAAATCAAGTGACGTAAAATCAACTGTTTCCACCTGAATTCCGGATTGGCCAGTGAATGGGGGAAGTACGGGTGCTGCAGAAGCAGTGGGCTCACAATTTGGATTGTCAAATGCAGCAGGAAGGGCACTATGGGCTCAACGGGCCCGTCTTTGTCTTCTTGGTGGCTGCGGGACACTAGTTGTGCTAGCCACCTCACCAGCTTGAACTGCAATTATGGGACATGCCATATCACCACGTGTTACTGCAGTGCTGGATGTACGACCAGGATGTACTAGGCTGCTGGTGCTTGCCAGTTCACCAGAAGGATGAGCAGCATTAGTACTGGCTCTTTGCTCCATATGAGAGCCCTGCGGTTCTTGCACCTCAACAGTAGAAGAACGGGGTCGGGTAAGCCTGACTTTGGCAGGAACCACTACTCCGTCGTCAGAGCTATCTGTCAGAGTGCTGCTGCTGTCTACAGGTTCGTATTCTGAGCCTGAATCTGACGGATGAGTGACTTCCTCTTCACTCTCATCTGTCGTGCTCAGAAACGTGTAGGCCTCTTCACTAGTGTACCTTTGATTGGACATTTTGGCCTCTAAATTCACTGGTACACTAGTGAGACTCTCAGGAAAAAAAAGAACCTGACTGTCAGCGACTGCTTCAAACAATATAAAAAAAACTGTTAGTGTTCACAGGGATCAGGCCTGACTCTGCGAATGCTGCAGTTATGTGTTTTGTAAGTGACAATGATCGATTGATACTGCACATGGGTGGGCTGTGTGCAGGTGCTAGCAGGTATCTGGGCTGATCCCGCTAACGCTGCATTTTTGGAAACACTAAACTATTAGGAACGCTAATATAGTTCTGATCAGATCAAAGATATCGATCCGTTCAGACACTATACTACTAAGGGAGATGTATGGTTGCGTGGGTGTTGGCGCTACTTGCACTAATCTGATGCTGCCTTGGGCGATGCAGACCATGACTGATGCTATAGATGTAGATATAGATTTATATATAAAAATAAAGAGAGAACATTTTGAAAAAAACTTTTTTTTTAGTTTTTATTGTAAAATTTTGCAAATAAGTAATTTTTCTTCATTAATTTGGGCCAAAATGTATACTGCTACATATCTTTAATAAAAATAACCCAAATTAGTGTATATTATTTGGTCTCTGCGAAAGTTAGAGTCTACAAGCTATGGTGCAAATCATTGAAAATTGAGCACACCTGATCACACCCGATGTACTGACAGCCTATCTCATTTCTTGGGACCCTAACAAGCCAGGAAAGTACAAATACCCCCCAAATGAACCATTTTTGGAAAGCCGACATTTCAAGGTATTTAGTAAGAGGCATGGCGAGTTTTTTGAAGTTGTAATTTTTTCCCACAATTCTTGGCAAAATTAAGATATGACAATTTTGTGTAAAAAAAAAAAAAAAAAAAAAAAAAATAAGTTATTTCTCTCACACATTACATGCATACTTGCAATGACACCCCAAAATACATTCTGAGTATAGTGATACCACGTGTGAGACTTTTACACAGCCTGGCCACATACAGAAGTCCAACATTCAAGTAGCACCTCTCATTTAATGACAACCTATCACACTTTTGAACGCCCTGGAGCAACAGGTCAATGGAAACGCCCACAAAATGACCCCATTTTGGAAAGATAACACCCCAACGTATAATCTCTTAGGCATAATGAGTCTTTTGAACGGTTCATTTTTTTTCCAGAAGTTTTTGAAAAATGTGGAGAAAAATGAAAACTCATTTTTTTTTACCAAGTTGTCCATTTGTACGATATTTCCAACATATAGCATGTACATAGCAAAAATGACACCCCAAAATATATTCTGATACTCCTCCTGAGTATGGGGATACCACATGTGTGAGACTTTTACACAGCCTGGCCACATACAGAGGTCCAACATTGAAGTAGCACCGTCAGGCGTTCTAGGAGCTTAAATTACACGCACAAATTTCTGCCAACCTATCACATTGTTGAAGGCCCTTCATATTTCTAACACATAGCATGTACTGTACATACCAATTACAAACCAAAATACATTCTGCTGAGCAAAGGGTAAAGAAAAGCTTACCTGCGGTTTTAGTAGTGCAGTGGTCCACAGAGGAGAGCATCGGTCCAGGCAGCAGGCAGGATCGTGGACAGCGACCGCAAAACAGGCAGGATCAGTCAGTACAGGTAGAGATGTTAGCACAGCCAAAGCATTGGTCCAGATAGCAGGCAGGGATGTGGTCAGCAGCAGCTAAAGAATCTTCCATGCAGCTCGCAGGAATATAAGAAACAATGGTTCCGCGCTTAGGAAAAAAGAGGAGAAAAAGAACTGCAGCCCCCTGACACAGAATATCACCTAGGTGAGATTCAAATCAACAAAAATTCTAAAATGAGGGAATTGGCGCTGTTCAAGCTCTATGTGTACTGAATATTATTCGTGTATAAATACGTGTAAAATATATATATATATATATATATATATATATATATATATATATATATATATATATATATATATATATATTATTGCGTGCAACAGATATGTGTGTAAGAAATTATATTGAAATAAGGAGCTAAATATAGGTGAAATGCTCCTACACCCATATACTATACAATAAAGTGCAATGTGCTAGGACAAATATAATCAAATACAGTATATCAATAAAAATTAAAATCTGCAAACATTCCAAATTTGTGATGAAAAACAGTGGTACAAAATTAATTAAAAACAATCTGAACCATTACGGGAAAGTCCCCAGCGTTGATGTGTGAAAAGTCCAATTCATAAACCAAGTGATACATTTTTTTTTATTTTTTTTTTAAAGTAATAAAAAAGTGCTGAAAACTGATGCAAGAAGTATATATAAAAACAATGTCCCAAAAAATATATATATATTCAGAAATTTTTTTTTGTGATGTGTCCCTCCAATAAAATGGCAATACTCTCAGTGTGGCAAGTGCTCCCCGTCTTCCACTGCACCCCCACTCGTGCCCTCACTCACCAGAGTGCCCAACCCCTGCAGGGGTAAAAGGCATGTAGACAAAATCCAGCGATGATGAACCTTGGTGACAGTCCTCAGCCCCGTGGCTGTCCTTCCCTTCTTTTGATGTCACGCCTTCCCCAGCATTAAACATCCATATATAGCAAAAAAGAAATAAATCTCATAGCGTGAATCCGAAAAAATGTATAAAGTTTATTGTTAAAAACATTAAAAAAGGAGCTAACAGCGCTCCGCTTGCCGGCTCAAAGCCTATAGCCGAGTAGGCAGCGTGGTATGGCATGCGTTCCACTGCCCGCCTGCCTGAAACGGGAAGAATCACAGCACAAGAGGTTGACGTATGCTTATCACGTGGCCACGTCTTACGCGTTTCATCATCAAGACGTCATCTGAGGCGTCTGAGTTTCAACCTGTATCTTGCCCTCTTACTGGGGATATATTGCTTGATTCCCAGCCGGCCTGTGAAATGGACCAGGGATTCGTCCACAGAGATGTTCTAGTCAGGGATATAAAGTTCAGCAAACCCCTTTGAGAAAAAATCAATTAGGGGGCGAATTTTATATAATTTATCAAAGTTTGGGTGATTTTGTGGGGGGGGCACATGGTGAGTTATCTCTGAAATGCAGGTAGCGCATTATAATTTCATATCGGGACCTGGGCATGACAGAGGAAAAAATTGGCATGTGGTGGGATAGGGTTGATAGACCAATATGCATGCACTTCATTTTTTTTTTTTGTAAGCCCCAAAACAATTTAAGCTCCACCACTGTTAGGGGTCTCCATTCAAAACGGTGGGCATAGCTTGAGCTGGGGTTGTTTTTAATAAATTGTTGGGCAAAAAGATTGGTTTGGTCCACGATGCCTTGAACTAATTGGCCATGGAAAATTAAATGAAAAAAATCAATTTCGGAAAAACCTTCATCGTGGACCTGCACACCTGCCTGTGCTGTGAAAGGGGGGATCATGGCTGACCCTGTGCTAGAAGTCAGCCACAATGAGTTTGCCAAGGTAGCTGGGTTTGGGCGGGCAATTCCCACACTTGTACTGGGCCTTTCCTCCTGGGGTCTAGCAGCGCTTGTAATGGTGCCTTTCCTCCTGGGGTCTAGCGCCATTGGCACTGCTGGTAGCTGCCTTGTGTTAAGACAGTCTTCTTTTTGGATGGACTACTTCCTCCCCTGATTCGGATCCTGCTGTGCTGCCTTCGAGGGGCTCATATTCTGAACCAGAATCAGAATCAGAACTGTAACTGGGCAATGAGAGCTCCCCGTTGCTCTCATCGGTCAGACTCCGTATTTGGTTTGCCTCTTCTGGCGTGTATACCTTTCTGGACATAGTGGCTGTATGATGGGTGACACTGATGGGCTGCACGTTAAGGACTAATGGGCTGAACGTCAGAGACTAATGGGCTGCACCTTTGTAGTAATTGGCTGCAGACAGGTACTCTGATGGGCTCACGGGACAAGTACTCTGATGGGCTCACGGGACAGATACTCAGATGGTATGACAGGTACTCTGACGGGATGGAGGGATGGGTACTGATGGCAGGTACTGATGCCAGGTAATTTGATGGGTACTGATGGCAGGTACTGTTTGTTCAGGGGGGGCAATCTGGGCACAGTAAAATCACAGTAAATGTGTAACTCACTATTAGCTCGCTCTTCTCCTCACACTGGATCAGTGTGTGAGGAGAGCCCAGCAACAACCGTTACACTGTGGTTTGTTTACATTTGTGACGGCTGTGATTGGACACAGCTGGTCACGTGGTAAAGAGCCATTTCATTGGTCTTTACCCTGATTGTGGCTGGGCTTCGTCCGAGGGAAAAGCCTCAACCTCAATTGCTGCACTGCATGCCCCCAGGGCGCGGGCCAGTCCTCTGCTTTCTAGGCTCCGCCACCCACCCATTACCCTCATCGGGGAACAGCTGCGTCCCGAGGGACATGCCGGATACCCGATCGCTGCGCGAAGCCAAGGACGTCATATGTCGCCCGCCCAGGATGGGAGATCCCATCTGCGGATGTCATATGACAATGGCTGGGTGATTAAGTGGTTAAAGAAAATAAAAATTAATGACTGTTTTGTTGATTTTCAGATAGAACTGTAACATATTATATGCTGGCCATACAAAAACAATGTCTTCCTTCAAAAAAGATGTAATTTTAAGTAAGTTTGTTCGTTTTTCTAATCTTAAGTGCGGTCAAATCGGCGTTCGACCGATTCGTTCGACTACATCCCTGGTGAGGGGGGACTTTGTGTCTGAAGGACTGGGAAGGTTGGGACGGCTACAAGGGCCTTTGAGACCAGAGAAGGGTCTGGGAGGCTGGGAGAGCCGAGGCGACTAGCAAGTCCAAGGGGGGCTGAAGGAAGTCTTAAAGTCTGGGGGGACAGTAAGCAAACCCAGGGGTCTGGAGAATCCTGTTGAGGCCAGGAGTAGGCCGGTTCAGCAGGGAACTGCAAGGCAAAGTAAGCCTAGGAGCCAGGAAGCTTGGCATTTTCTGTTGTATGAATTTACTAGAGAAGAACCCCTGTGTGGGAAATCCTGTGTATAAACTTTTATTTTTACTTTTAATAAAAATGGGCTGCCATGCCCTCAAACCTGATAACTGACTGCTGTGGACTCACTGCACTAAAAACGCATTTATCACTTAAGCTAAACACCCCAACATCACAATATATATATATAAATTTTTTTTTATATTAATATTTATAATAAATACACTCAGAAGTAGGATATATGGGCATTTTAACTAGGAGTCGGACATAAAGCTATATGAAGTGTGGAAGGGAGATTTAAACAACAAACATGTTATACTTACCTGCTCTGTAATGGTTTTGCACAGAGCAGTCCTGATTCTCCTGCTTCTGGCTCCTCCTGCCTTCAGAGTGCCCCAATAGCAAGCTGCTAAGTATAGTATAAATTGTCCCTATAGCAAGGTAAAAAAAACTTCTGCCTTTAGAACCACTCATTTCCTGCCAGGACTACATGTGCCATGAGGCATTCTCCTCTCACATTCTCAAGTTCTCAGGCACTTATTGACATGTATGAGAACAATATGTTGTTAAAGACTACCTATGGACTGTAAAAACTGAACCCAAGCCACATCCCAAATGTAGAGAAAAAGCAAAAAAGGAGTGCCCCAGGGATTTTATGGGCTAAGGGTATAATCTAATGCATTTAATACAAAATGTATTCATCGACAATATTAAAGTTTACATACAGCAATGTTAAAACCAAAAACTGATGGTCATGTTATAACAATACACAATTAAATTCTGAATAAGAAGGCAAGTCTCAAGGTGGGAGGCCAAACAATCACATAGAGCAGGGATATGCAATTAGCGGACCTCCAGCTGTTGCAGAACTACAAGTCCCATGAGGCATAGCAAGACTCTGACAGCCACAAGCATGACACCCAGAGGCAGAGGCATGATGGGCACTAGTTTTGAAACAGCTGGAGGTCCACTAATTGCATATCCCTGACATAGCGATTCAGAGATCCCAACATGTTTCGGAAATAGTTACATTCCTTCTTCAGGGGATGATTTAGTGCATGGTGTATTGTCTAGTAGCATAATAGCAAAAATTAAAAAATATTCGATAAAAGATCAATTATGTATACATGTATAGCACATATAGTGAAAGTAAGAGGGTATAGTAGGCAGAGATCAGAAAACCGCATGGGAGACATGGGGGGGGGGGGTGGCAATCATGAATCCAAAGATACTTACAAAATGGCCATCATGAACAACGTGCAGTACACATCAGAATGTGATAGGGTCTGCGTCTCAGCCATCGTGTATTAGTCATATAGAGAGACACTCTGTATTAGAGAATGAAGAGAGCAGGAAAAACTTTCTAGCCAAATATTGTCAGTTTATCAGAGAGACGTAATTGAGTATATATATATATATATATATATATATATATATATATATATATATATATATATATATATATATATATATAATATGGTAGGAGAAAGTGGAAATGTCTCTCTGCCACAGAGAGGGGGCGAGCGCTTAACTGACAGTTGAGTCCACAAGGATTATCACAGTGGAGCCCCTGAGCATAAGAAAGTATAGTATGTAAGTATAATATAAGGGTCAGAAAAATCTGTATCTACATGTCAAAGGTCTGAAATGTATAGAGAGTATTGCATATAGATTAATTGGAATGAATCGACATGCTAAAAAACTCTTCTATTTTAACCAATAGTGCTGGGCAGGTAAGCTAAATGTTGGAACAGTTGCTGTGAGGTAGAGAACTGTAGAGGGGTTCTACGTGATTATATGTCAGTATTACATTGTATATCCCTGTATGTTGCGGTCGTTCAGGTGCTTATCTAATAGTTTCTTGAAACTATCAGTGCCCCCCGCTGAGACCGCTGCTTGTAGAAGGGAATTTCACATCCTTGCCGCTCTTACAGTAAAGAACCCTCTACGTACTTCAAGGTTAAACCTCTTTTCTTCTAATTTTAATGAGTGACCACGAGTCTTGTTAAACTTCCTTCTGCGAAAAAGTTTTAGCCCTATTGTGGGGTCACCAGTATGGTATTTGTATATTGAAATCATATCCCCTCTCAAGCGTCTCTTCTCCAGATAGAATAAGTTCAGTGCTCGCAACCTTTCCTCATAACTAATATCCTCCAGACACTTTATTAGCTTTGTTGCCCTTCTTTGTACTGGCTCCATTTCCAGTACATCCTTCCTGAGGACTGGTGTCCAGAACTGGACAGCATACTCTAGGTGCGGCCGGACCAGAGCCTTGTAGAGCAGGAGCATTATCATTTTATCTCTGGAGTTGATCCCTTTTTAATGCATGCCAATATTCTGTTTGCTTTGTTAGCAGCAGCTTGGCATTGCATGCCATTGCTGAGCCTATCATCTGCTAGGACCCCCAGATCCTTTTCCATCCTAGATTCCCCCAGAGGGTGGACATTTACTCCCAGGAATTTTGCCAACTGGCAGACTACGCTAGGAGTATAACTTTTACAATGTGATTGTGGTTGTTACTACATAGAGAAAACCATCCAAAATTTGTGGAAAAGAATTTGCCATGTCTTAGCCATGAAAAACAGCAACCGGGACCTACCCCTGAGGAAACATGCGACCCAGGTCCACCATGGCCGCCTCCGCGGGATCAAAGTCCTGGTACTGGATCTAACACATCCGAGCCCTCGACGAGGTGATCTTAATAAGATTCTCCTCCAACGGGAGCTCAGATGGATTGCGGACTTAAATACTACTGCACCCCCAGGCCTGAATGAGGCCTTTAATTTCAAGCCTATTTAACAGAGTTTCTCTTTTGGAGGCTTTGAAAGAGACATGTTATCTTGCTAATGCCCATACGCCATTCAATGACCTTAGGTCCTTGTATACCTGTGATGTCAGTTTGGGCCTTCCCCTCTAGCTTTTCCCTTTTTTCCCTTTGATACATATCATCTTTTCTATTTTACGGCTCATATTGTACATGATTATGTATATTTGTGTGTGTGTGTGTGTATATATATGTGTGTGTGTGTGTGTGTATGTATATAATATATATATATATATATATATATATATATATATATATATATATATATATATATATATATATATATATAGCACTGCCCCCCGAAGGAGCTGCTGGTTTTGATTGGGCCTGTACTCTGCTATCCTTACCCCTATAAATTCTCTCAACCTGCTTGACACAGCTGTGGGGCAGTTTAAGTGTGAAGTTAAACAGAGAAGAATCCCGCAATAACAATGTACCAATGCCGTACCTTTACCTGGGTACCCGTTGCTCCACCTGTAGGGTAATGGACAACACTTCACACCAATTGCAGTTAACCAGAGTATGACTTTACTGAAATTAGTAGAAAAGATAATTACAATAACTACACTGCCACACCAACGTAATGTGACAGTGTGATAAGTATCCACAATTTGTTAACAACATATAACTTCCCTGAGTGACCCTTTCATGCGTATCTCCAAGTGGGACCAGTTCTCAATGTGACAACACCTGAACTCTGGGCACCTGCCCACTTCCAGCATGCCTAGGTAACCACAGGAATGCAAAGTTATTAGTACAGTGCAATACAATTACTAGGGAGCTACCCCTACTTTATGATGCAGTCAATCTTAATACTCATAGGATGCAAGGCCTTGCGATAAGAGATGCAGTCTTTAGTCTTCTGTCTTCTGCTAGCTATTTGTGTTGTAGTAATTGTAATCCACACAGTTGAACAACAACGATTATTGTAGGGCGAATGTTAGAACTGTTCTTGCCATGCAGCACACCTACATCTGCCTTTGGTGTAATTGGTTCTGAACCGCACAGTGTCAGTAATCAATGGAGTGTAGGCTTGAGGCCTGTTTAAACTCAGTCCTTTAGATAATATCTCCTGTGGGACTACAGGTCCCAGCAACACTGTGTTTAGAGTCTAAGTGTGAAAAGGTGCGTTAATAAACTATGGGCGGCAGCCCTCTCACCCAAACAGGCCTGAAAAGCTGGATGCCTCCGCTCCACAAGGTCTCAGTCTATTTTCTGCGGCCACGCCGTCACGCTGCTCGGTTCCACCAGATGACCAGGAGTCCTCAGTTACCTCCGTCAAGGGCCTCTGAGTCACTGGCTGTTCCGCTCCGCAGTTGATGTAGGCCTCGCGCTCCGAAGACCTCCTCACAGGTCCTCACAGGCAGGCCACACGTCCAGAAGAGCTCCAAGATGGCCGTGCGGGGTCCTTATATAACCTACCCAGCATGCAGTTCAGTCTCTTGGTGCTCATGGGTAGGTCACTTTGCATTGTGGGTAGAGTTCTTTTATAATGTAAACAGTCACTTCCTGTAACATTTCTCCATGTTCTTGAAAAAGAATAATAAATGAAGTCCATTTCCCGTTTTAAGCCAATAGATGGTGCCAAATACCCATTTATAACACTGTCTATTGTTTTACATTATATGGCATTAGGAAACAAAAATGCCAGCGCTACACACTCCCCCTGCTTTGAGTCTTTGGTCCCCAAAGATATTTAGAATCTTATTCCTATAACACATATTTTTGCTTCTAGATGATTGCATAATGCCGACAGAGGAGCCTCCCACCAGTTTTCGTGTGATGGGGAGCTGTTCTGTGTACCCACAGCTGACACTATGGTGTCTGGTACAGATGTGTCAAGGGGTGAGATGGAGTTGAGTCTTTCTGAATCAGCAGTAGGACCAGGCATTTCAGAATTTCTTCTGGCAGTAAATTGAGTCCCTTCAGAGCATTCACCCAAGGTGTCATAAGTTAGTCTTTTTGGCGGGTGAATTACCCTCTTCACTCTGTGTTTTTGGCGTCTGACAAACTGGCATTTTCTTTAACTCCTTCACTCCGCTCTACATCCACTTCCCCCTCTTGTATTCCAGATTCAACACCACCACTGGGATTCTCTGGGTCTGTTTCCAACAGAAGAGCTTGAGACTCCTCCAAGTCTTTTGTTAATCTGTGTTGCGGTACAAACTCAGGGGCCTGTGGTCGAAGGATTCTATTATCCTCTCCCCCTGTGTGAAATGAAAAGTCTGTTTCAGTTTCTGACATTTCAGGTGGCCACAGCCAGCTTATTTCCATTTCTTCTCCCTCACCTTTTCAGTGACTGAGGGTCCATGCTGAGACCTAGTTACTGGTCGGTGTACAGCAGTAAATGTAGAGGGTAGCCCCACCTGTGGGGTAATCCTGACTGCTTCTGTGAGGGGTAGAAGGTGGTTCCGATGCCAGGTTTATGTGGTCCAGTGCTTCCTTCTGGTCTGATTTCATACAAGGGGAGTCCTGGAAGTTGTCTGCATACGACAAATGGCTGCGACTTCCAGCGATCAGCCAACTTATGTTTGCCTGGGGTGCCCAGATTTCTTAATAGGACTCGGTCACCGGGTTGTAGATCCTGAACCCGTACCTTGAGGTTGAAGTTCCTCTTGTTTCCACTTCCTCTGTTGTCCGACATGGCTTGAGCTTTTTCGTATGCAGTCTTCAGACTCCTCCACAACCTATCTACATACCCTCGATTAAAGGTCTCTAAGGTATGATCCAGGCTAGTTCCGAAGGCTAAGTCTACTGGTTTTCTGGCTTCTCGCCCAAACATCAACCGGTAGGGTGAATATCCTGTAGCATCACTCTTAGTGCTATTGTAGGCATGCACCAATGCAGTGATGTGTCTGCTCCAATGTGGCTTTTGTTCAGAGGTCAAGGTCCCCAACATGTTGAGAAGAGTTCTGTTAAACCTCTCCGGTTGGAGGTCTCCTTGTGGGTGATAGGGAGTAGTTCTAGACTTCTGGATACCTAGTAGATCCAACAGTCTTCTGATCAGAGTACTCTCAAAGTCCCTCCCCTGGTCTGAATGGATCCGTTGAGGTAAACCATAGTGGACGAAGAACTTTTCCACTAGAATCTTTGCCACTGTGGCTGCTTGTTGATCTTTAGCAGGGAATGCCTGAGCATTATGGGTGAAGTGATCGGTGACTACTAAGATATTTCCTTGTCCACTCAGGTCGGATTCCAAACACAGGAAGTCTATGCAGACCAGATCCATTGGCCCTTGGCTCTCTAAGTGACCCATTGGGGCAGCTCGCTGGGGTAAGGTCTTATGCACCTGAGGCAGGAATGACAGTAGCTCTCCACTTTGGTCCTCATGTAGGGCCAGTAGAACCTGTCCCTTACCAGCTGGAGAGTCCTTTCTAATCCCAGATGGCCATGGTGGTCATGCAAAGCGATCAGTACCTTTTCTCTGTGTTTCTCAGGCAGAAACAGTTGCCACTTCTCTTCAGGATCTTCAGAGGGGTCCCTTCGGTAGACCACCCCTTGTTGCAACTGCAACCGATCCTTTCTTTATGTAGTGTGCGAGCTTCCTTCTGAATGCTCTTGAGAAGTAAATCAGGGTGTTGATTCTCCAAGGCCGTCAATACCAAGCTACAGAGTGGATCTTCCGTTGATCTCTCCAGAGGTCCTTCCTAGATAGCTTGGGTAGACCTTCCTCTATGATCTGAGTGACATTGCAGTAGCATTTAGGCACTCCTGCAGCGGACACTCCGACTTCTTCAGCCCTGGCTCAGCCTTTCCCTTGCTGTTCTGGCCCTTCACACAGAGCTCTTACTCCTTCCGGGGTAAGCTGGGTCCATTCTTCTGAGTGGTCCTGAGGGCAGTTGGGCCTTCTTGACAGGGCATCTGCATCTCGGTTTCCAACTCCTGGTCGGTATTTCAGGCTGAAGGTAAATCCCGAGAGTGCAGCTAACCATCTGTGGCCTGTGGCATCTAATTTTCCTGTAGTCAGCAAGTATGTGAGAGGGTTGTTCGTCTTGACCACGAACTCCGCACCATACAGGTAATCTTTTAGCTTGTCCACCACAGCCCACTTCAAGGCCAGAAATTCAAGTTTGTGAGTGGGGTAGTTCCTCTCAGCAGGGACTAGACTTCGGCCCACATAGGCAATGGGCTTTAGATGCCCGTCATGTTCTTGGTAGAGCACTCCGCCCAGCCCGTCTCGGCTGGCATCCACGTGCAATTCGTAGGGTTTGGTAGGGTCTGCATAGGCTAAGACCGGAACAGTGGTAAGGCTCCACTTCAGCTGTCTGAAGGTCTCCTCGCATTGTGGGGTCCACTGGTCCTGGATGGACTCTTTCTTCTTCCTGGGCCCCTCTTTTGGTCAGGACCAGTTTCCTCCTGATTCTTCAATAGCTCAGTGAGTGGGTGTGCTATCTTGGCAAACCCTTCTACAAAGGCATCTATCTGAGGTGTGGTGTATTGGTCGGGAGTGGTTCTTCAGTTCAGGGTCCTGTAGTCGATACACAACCGTAATGACCCATTCTTCTTCCTCACTACCACTATTGGGGAGGCATATGGACTCTGGGACTCTCTGATAATTCCTGTCCTCTTCAGCTCAGCCAGCTGTTCTCTCAGGTCCTCAAGATCTCCCAGTGGATTCCGTCTGACCCTCTCTCAGAAAAAGGCTTGTCTTCTTCCAACCGAATCTTGTGTTCAGCACTCCTTGCAAGCCCCAGATTAAACTCACTTTTTGAGAAAGCAGTTCTCCATCTCAGGAGCTGGTTTTTGGCCCTCTCCATCCCAGCAGGGGTAAGGAATGTGTTCTTCGGGTAAAATTCTTCCAGAGGGATCTCCCCCCCTTTCCTCCCACAATACTACTTGGTGAGACTGGGGTTGCTTAAGTCACCTGTCCCAGCAGCACTCTAGCTGGCATCGTCACAGGTGAGGCTGTTGTGTTTCGGACACTGACTGAGACTTTCCCTGTTTCTCTTAAGTGCCTTGGTTGACAGCACTTCTGGGATTATTTCCAGACCTTTATCTTCCTTCTGGCTGTCCCTCTCAAGGATGATGGATGGTCCAGGTTGTCTCCAACTCAGTTTGACCGAGTCTTTTAGACAGACTACCTCTCCCAGTTGTACCACTTTTTCACTCCTGTCTAGTTGCCAGATTTTTCTCACTCCTTCTGTTGGGGCCTTCTGCTCCTGTACTAGATCCTTGTACACCTGTGTTAGCATAGGGTGCACACTCGTGGCTGGGGTGCTCTTCTGCACAAGTGGTGTTAGAAGTCTTCAGATCAGGTCAGTGTTGGTCCCAATGATGAGGGAACTTCTATCAGCCCCTGGAGGACGAGGACACACCACTGCCAAGGTATCAAAGGTTTCGGCCTTTCCCGCCACACTCGGGTCGAAGGTAAGCTTGATGGTTAGGTAGCCGTCGTAAGGGAAATTCTGGATCCTTAGGCCCCATATCTCCAATTCCTCCAGCTTCTGCAGTGGCAGGTGTTTGAGATGTTTCTCATAGAAGTCTCTTCATAACAGTAAAGTCACTTGGGCTCCAGTATCCAACAGAGCTTTAGTGTAGATCCCTTCTACTTGGATGGGGACAATTGGGGAAGGTCCTACTAGCTTGGGAGGGAATCCATGGGGAGTGGCACAGTTGGCCTGTTTGGTGGCTTGTACCTTCACACTTGTCTTCCGTGGACTTCCCTTTTTTTGCTTTGGCTGTGATCCCAGGGGTCAGGTGTGTATGGGTTGGTTTGTAGTTGGGTATTGTAATAGGGCGCCCAGTTGACTCCCTCACTGGGGCCCTCTGAAGTTTTCTGCCGGCTTTTGGCGTTTTGTTAATGCTTTTGGGCTTGGGCATACTCGCCTGTAATGTCCAACCCCTCCACAGTTGAAACAGGACTTTTTTTTTTTCCGTAACTGTGGGGCTTCCTCACATACCTCCGTCAAGGGCCTCTGGGTTCTTCCTGATCCAGCCACACTGCTGCTCCAGCATGCTGTGGTGTGAGACAGAGTCGCTGGCTGTTCCGCTCCGCAGATGTTGTAGGCCGCGCGCTCCGGAGACCTCCCCACAGGCAGGCCACGCATCCAGAAGAGCCCCAAGATGGCCGTGCGGGGTCCTTTTATAACCTACCCAGCATGCAGTTCAGTCTCTTGATGCTCATGGGTAGGTCACTTTGCATTGTGGTTAGGTGAGTTATTGTATAATGTAAACAGTCACTTCCTGTAACATTGTTCTTGAAATAGAATAATAAATTAAGTCCATTTCCTGTTTAAGCCACTAGATGGTGCCAAATACCCATTTATAACACTATTGTTTTACATTATATGGCATTAGGAAATGTCAGCGCTATAGATTTTTTCTCCAAAATGCTTTTGATTCATTGTGTCGCAACTTGACCATCTGACCATATCTGTATCTGTGTACCCATCTGTTTATACTATATGATGTTTATGCATGTTCATGTGTACCGACCATTACTTTGATTTCAGGGGGTGGGGTCAGGCCACAAAAGTTTGCACTGATTGGTGGATTGTCTAATAAATACTTGGTGGTGTGTGTTGCACTTTGTCATTTGCATGACAAAGGGCCCCCTGCATGGCTCCGAAATGTGCTGGGGACATTTCTCCATTCAGATTGTTGCCGTGTCATTTAGACACAGGTGATCACAGATCGGGGTAAAGAGACAATCACAGTGCCTCTTTACCATGTGACCAGCTGTGTCCAATCAAAGCTGATCACAGTGTAAACAGTATTTGCCGGTTATCTGCAGTCCTGCAATAACTGGCAAATCCACAAAGGTGACATCTACACTGATGATCAGTGCTGCCAGTCAGTGCCCATTTGTGATGCCTGTCAGTACCCATCAGTGTAGCCTCATCAGCACACATAAGTGAAGGAGAAAAATTACTTATTTAGAAAATTATATAACAAACTAAGATTTTTTTTTTTCTTTTTTGGTCTTTTTTTGTTTAGCATAAAATAAACAGTGGTGATTACACACCACCAAAAGAAAGCTCTGTCTCAAAAAAATATATACATTTTGTTTGGGTACAGAGTTGCATGACTGCGCAAATCAAGGTGTGACAGCGCTGAAATCTGAAAATTGGCCTGGGCAGGAAGGGGGTGAAAGTGCCCAGTAGGCAAGTGGTTAATAGTATGGCTTTTCATAAAAACTTAAAAACATACAATACAGTAAAACCTTGAATTTATAGTAACTTGGTTTGAGAGTGTTTTGCAAGACAAGCACATTTTTAAAATACATTTTGACTTGATAAACGAGCTATGTCTTGATATTCAAGTAGCGTCACATCGCAACTGAGTATAAAAAAGAAGAGAGGTGTGCCTCTAAGTGTAGCAATATGGTTACATTTAATGAAGGTACAACATTTATCAACTCACATGGTTGATGATTAAAACAGGCACATCTAAGCATGCATGCATCCGGGGTAAACATGGTCCACATAGACCATCCTCCGCACTGCCATAGACATCATCCCTTCCACGCTGCGCTCCACGAGTGCTTCAAGCCTCGCTTTCAGATCACTCTTCTGCAGGGTAGTCTTCCTGGTCATAATTGCAGACTGAATCACATGGTGACGTGGCAAGTGCAGTTCAAGCTGGCGAGGTGGCAAGCACAAGTAGTGTCCCGCTGCCACCAAGAAGACAAAAGCAGGCCCGTCGTGCCCATAGTGTCCTTCCGCAGAATTTGCCAATCCTAATTGGGAGCCCACCACTTCTGCAGCACCCGTACTTCCCCCATTCTCTGGCCAACCCGGAATTCAGGTGGAAACTGTTGATTTTATGTCAGATCTATTGTGGACCAAAGTGATTTGTATGCTGGTCAGTCAATTCATCGCCGCTGACACCCAGTCCTCCCTTGCCAGAGATTGGAAACCAATTACGGTTTCCGAATTTAAGACCTCTCTGGTCCTATCCATTGACATGGGCATAGTTAAAATGAGTATGTTGCGGTCATATTGGTCCACTGACCCAATTTACCATATGCCGTGTTCTCTGCCTCTATGGCCAGGGCACGATATGAGCAGATCTTGCGGTTCATGCATTTCAACAACAATGAACTCTGTCGTCCTCATGGAGACCCTGGATACGATCGGCTCTACAAAATTCGCCCCCTCGTAAACCACTTCAACCAACGTTTTGCAACCTTGTTTACTCCCCATCAAGTTGTCTGCGTTGATGAGTCCCTGATTAAGTTTTCTGGCCGCTTGTCTTTCAAACAGTATCTTCCCAGCAAGTGTGCCAGATGCAGGGTCAAGATGTATAAGCTCTGTGATCATAGATAGTCACAGGCTATAAATATAGTTTTATGGTTTACGAGGAAAGAGAGAGTCACGTAGAGCCGCCAAACTGCCCAGATTACATAGGGAGTGCTGGCAAGATTGTGTGGGACTTGGTGTCACCCTTATTGGGAAAGGAGTACCATTTGTATGTGGACAATTATTACACGTGCGTGCCACTTTTTAGTCACTTGTTTGATCATCAGATGGTGCTCCACCTCACCTTCCCAATCCAAATACAGTAAGCCGGCTGCATGAGAGGTATTTTCCGTATGTCCTCCCAGGTACCCCTACCCAACGAGCCCCCCAAAGAAGATGTCGTGTCTGTAGCAAGTGAGGATATAGGCGTGACACCCGCTATTATTGTCCCTCCTGTCCTGACAATCCTGGTCTTTGCATTGGTGAATGTTTTGAATGCTACCATACACTAGTGAAGTTTTAGCATAGGGTACAGCACTGCACAGACTAGGACACACTTTCACAGGTCTCCCAAGATGCCATTGCATTTTGAGAGACCAGAACCTGCAACAGAACCGTTACAGTTACAAATAAAAGTTTAAAAAAAAAACACATAAAAAATAAAAAAAAAAACAAAAATAGTTGTCGTTTTATTGTTCTCTTTCTCTATTCCCTCTCTATTCTGCTCTTTTTTACTGTATTCTATTCTGCAATGTTTTATTGTTATTATGTTTTATCATGTTTGCTTTTCGGGTATGTAATTTTTTTACACTTTACTGTGTTTTCTTGTTAACCGTTTTTTTGTTTTCCGGTACGTCATTCAGCTGCAGCGTGGATTTATTTATCTTGACAGCAACATCGTTTGCTCCCACGATATATAAAGCCGTGACTCCAGCACTGTAGGAGGTCATTTCACCACCACAGTTAAAGAAAGAGCATAAATGCCTAAGCATGGGGGCAGCAGGGGTGGAGGAGCTATTTGCTCCTAACTTTTGGGGCGAATGCCCCCATGCTTCGACATATATATTTTAGGCACAGATTGCGTTAAAAAATGTTTTATTTTTTACTATTTTTTTTTTTTTGTATTTGCTTTGCAGGTATGGTATGTCTTACTGTTATACTGTAATGTTACTTTGTTTTATTATTAGCCATCATTTGCTTAGCAGGTATGCCATTCAGTTGCAGCGCAGATTTATGTATCTTGACAGCAACAGCGTTTGCTCCCACGATACATAAAGTCTTGACTCCAGAGCTGTAGGAGGTGATTTCACCACCACAGTTAAAAACAAAATGGTGCATGTATGCCCATCATTAGAAGTGTGTGGATGAAGGGAGGTATTCTAATGGTGGGCATGCTCACCGATCAATCTTTTTTTTTTTTTTTTCGTTCAGCTTACAGGCTGCATGAAAAAAAAAGATTTCAATATATGCCCAACAAAAACCAGCAACGTACTGGTATGTTGCTGGACTTTGAGTGGTTATATCAGAATGATGCCTGCGGGTTTAGGCATCATCTTGGTATCATTCTTTTCAGCCAGCAGTTGGCTTTCATGTAAAAGCAATCCTAGTGGCTAATTAGCCTCTAGACTGCTTTTACAAGCAGTGGGAGGGAATGTCGTCGCCCCCCCCACTGTCTTCCATGGTTTTCTCTGGCTCTCCTGTCCCAACAGGGAACCTGAGAATGCAGCCGGTGGTTCTGCCAGCTGACCATAAAGCTGATCGGAGACCAGAACGGCTCCAATCATCTCTGGCCTAAGAAACCGGAAGCTACGAGCATTTTATGACTTAGATTTCGCCGGATGTAAACAGCGCCATTGGGAAATCATTTTATCACACCGATCTTGGTGTGGTCAGATGCTTTGAGGGCAGAGGAGAGATCTAGGGTCTAATAGACCTCAATTTTTTTTCAAAAAAGAGTACTCGTCACTACCTATTGCTATCGTAGGGGATATTTACATTCCCTGAGATAACAATAGAAATGCTTAAAAAAAAAAAAAAAAAAAAAAAAAAAAAAAATGAAAGGAACAGTTTAAAAATAAAATAAAAAAGCAAAATAAAAAAAAAAGCACCCCTGTCCTCCCGTGCTCTCGCGCAAAGGCGAACGCAAGTGTCGGTCTCGCGTCATATGTAAACAGCAATTGCACCTTGCATGTGAGGTATCACCGCGAAGGTCAGATTGAGGGCAGTAATTTTGGCAGTAGACCTCCTTTGTAAATCTAAAGTGGTAACCTGTAAAGGCTTTTAAAGGCTTTTAAGAATGTATGTAGTTTGTCACCGCTGCACATTTGTGCACAATTTTAAAGCATGTCGTGTTTGGTAACCATGTACTCGACCTAAGATCATCTTTTTTATTTCATCAAACGTTTGAGCAATATAGTTTGTTTTAGTGCATTAAAATTAAAAGTGTGTTTTTTCCCAAAAAAATGCGTTTGAAAAATCGCTGCGCAAATATTGTGTAAAAAAAACAAAAAAAAAACAAAACACCCACCATTTTAATCTGTAGTGCCTTTGCTTTAAACAAGGTAACAGTAGTAGAGAGAAGTAAGGGGATTATAACGGTGCCCAAAGAGAATTTTGTTAGAGTACTATATACTGACACATAAATATAAAAAATATAATTTTATTAACAGACAGATTAAAAGGAGTATACAATAAATATATTCAATAAGGGTGTGAACAAACACTGAGGGGAAAAAATACAAAACCAACATGTACAGCAATGTAGTAAGAACCAGCCAGTAGCGTGGCGGCGCTTCTTGTTAACAGGTATAAGAATCCTACATGTTTCGCCAACATTTGCTTCCTCAGGGACAGTTGGTTATACCTGTGTTAATTTCCTGATCTCTAAATAGAGAAATAGATAGTCAGAGAAACTATAACAGTATATATCGCAGACAAAAACAAATGAGGTAGGATGAAATGAAATAAACACACACGTATTAGATACATATTAGAAGGCTGCCGGACATGGCCAAAGGGTTCCCCACATAAAAAAACGCCGGGGCAGGCGATCGCCCCAATCACCACCCACCAAGGGAACATCTCCCAACCCATCAGATAGCCCAAAAACCTCAGTCCCAAAGATGGTAAATTACCTACCAGTAGGTCACAAAAGGGTGAACATATACAGTCCCCCGGGGTGAATTCAGACCTCCATGCCGCAAGTAGGTGGCTGCAGGGGGCGAAAAAAGGTGATGTCAGACGGCGCTCGTGTGTGGGGGACATTAGAGGCTGGCTTCTCTGGCCATTCCACCGCCGGTGATTTAGGGTGCTCAAAACCGTTGTCCTGTTTAACCAGGTAAGCCCGCGTTTTTATCCCTGTACTTTGCGCTGAAGGACTTCTTGCTGCTCAGGTCTGGGACATTAATGTCTGACCCGATGCCTCTTTAATTTTTACAGTGTAGCCTTACCATGCTCTACATACTATCCACACTGACTGCTTTTCCATAGTCCAAGTTACTTCTAATTAGTCACACTGGACCTATTGGTTGGTGAGTTTGTTTTTTTTTTTCCCCTTTTTTAATTATCCAATCTTGTAGGTTCACTATGCCTAGCTGGCTAATGCTCATGGCCCTATTCCTTATCTCAAATAATATATATCTCTTTGCTGTGGCAATAACTTCATCTCTTTACAGGCCCTTATTTTCCCTCTTTTTCTTTCCTTTAGTCACCATTCGTCCGCGATTTTTTCCAACATTAATGTCAGCTTACCGGGCGCACTTACCTGTCTCTTGTTGTTTTTACTAAGATATATACCGTGAGTATTTTTGAGCCTTTGTTAGCCTGATGTCACTGCGGTTGAACACTCAAATTTCTGGGTGCTCACCTAAACTATGTTATTTATATAATTTCCCTCTATTTTGCCAGGCCCCTTTTTTCGCCCCCTGCAGCCACCTATTTGCGGCATGGAGGTCTGAATTCACCCCGGGGGACTGTATATGTTCACCCTTTTGTGACCTACTGGTTGGTAATTTACCATCTTTGGGACTGAGGTTTTTGGGCTATCTGATGGGTTGGGAGATGTTTTTCTTTGGGCACCGTTATAATCCCCTTACTTCTCTCTACTACTGTTACCAAATTTACTGGGATGAGGTGCTGTATTATATCGAGGACTGTCTAATCAAAAATCTTCATCTTTGCTTTAAACAAATATATAATGTTTGGGGGTTCAAAGTGATTTTCTTGCAAAAAAAAAAAATCTGTTTTCATGTAAACAAAAAGTGTCAAAGGGCTTTGTCTTCAAGTGGTTAGAAGAGTGGGTGATTTGTGACATAAGCTTCTAAATGTGCATAAAATGCCAGTTCAAACCCCCCCTCCCCCCCATATGACCCCATTTTGGAAAGTAGACACCCCAAGCTATTTGCTGAGTGGCTTGTCGAGGCCATGGAATATTTTATATTTTGCCACAAGTTGCGGGAAAAAGACACATTTTTTTTTTTTTTGCACAAAATTGTCACTAAATGATATATTGCTCAAACATGCCATGGGCATATGTGAAACTGCACCCCCAAAACACATTCTGTTGCTTCTCTTGAGTACGAGGATACCACCTGTGTGATACTATTTGGGAGCCTAGCCGTGTACGGGACCCCGAAAACCAAGCACCGCCTTCTGGCTTTCTACTGCCGCGTACACACGATCGGAATTTTCCTCGGAAAAGCCTTGGATGGAGCAGCAGGGTGACCCAATAAGAAGAAAGTAACAATAGTGAAGCCTGTATGGGTAAAATACACGTTTTTATTGTAGTACTACTTGCAGGTGTCAATGGAACATCATCACAAAAAGGAAAAAGGTAATCCGCGGCTCAAAAGCGTGCTTGCATCGGTCACCCTGCTGCTGATCATGTTATTCATTCATCGTCCCATGTGAATCCTGAGTTCCTGGTGATATGTGACAACTTAATCTGTCTGTCTATAATGGAGTGTGCCAATTGGAAACACTGATTGAGCCTTTGCACTATATGAATACATCGCTTGTATTTTATATCCTTCTGGTAAGCAGACTGACAGCACTTGGTTGTGGTGTGCTTTTCCCTTTGCACACGGAAGTTTTGGTGGAGGTTTCATCTCATCTCTACTCTTCATTGCATTTTATGGACTATCATATTTATTTAGCGCTGCATTTTTGATCTTTTGTACTTGTGTTTGATGAATCAACAAACTATGCTGGCTGCTTATTACATTTATAGTTATCTCAGTCAGCGCTGATATTTGTTCACTGTTTCTTCATGCATATTTGCCTTCACTAACCTCCCCATCATGCTATCCTGGGCCCATATACACCTAGCCTAGTCACTTAACAATGTATTTTGTCAGCTCCATTGTAGTGCTTTACTCTAAACACCCCCTAAAATGTGTTCAAATGTTATTGTTGTCCTTAAATTCAGGCAGAGTGCCAGAGGCTTTTTTTGGGGGGTCCAAAACTCATTTATAATCCCCCCCCAAAATGTTTCCAATGAGCCATCAGAGGGGGCGAGGAATGATAAGTGGACCTTATATTTTTGTCTTTAAATACTCCTTAAAATAAATGTTATACTGATGTTGGCCAAGAATGTTTGTGTCTAATCTGCTTGCAATATTATGTGAAAAAGTACAGTTTCCTTCAACGCCACAGGAATGGCAGACTGTGGCTTCCCAATTTGCTCTGCGTTGGGACTTTCCTAACTGCGGAGGGGCAATCGATGGGAAACATGTCCACAGTCCCACCACCGCACTCAGGGTCATACTATTTTATATAAAGGGTTTCAATAGTATTGTGTTGATGGCGGTGGTGTCGGCGACATACAAGTTTCTCTATGTGGACGTGGGGAAGAATGGCCAGATGTCGGATGGTGGAGTCTTTGCCCAGACCAAGTTCTACCGACGTCTCCAGAGTGGTGGCTTGGAATGGCCACCTGCGGAAGAGAACGTTGAAGGACTCCCATTTGAAGCATTTGGTCTGGGAGACCACCTGATGAGGCCATTCCCCCAGAGGACCTTCACCCCAGAGAAGAGGGTTTTTAATTACCAGCTGGCCAGAGTCAGAAGAGTCGTGGGGAATGCCTTTGGGATAATGGCCAGCCAGTTCCGCCTATTTCTTATGGCAATTAATATGGTGGAGTACAAACTAAACCACATAGTTCTAGCATGCTGCATACTTCACAGCTTTTTAAAGAGAAATGCTCTGAATTATGTTGTCTCAGTTGGGCCTGAGGCTGGACTTCTGGAAAATACAATGACGCCCTGGAAGCTGGTCATCCTGGCTTGCCCCCCCAAAACGCCATGAAGTGCATCAAAAATTTGTAGATTATTTTATGGGTAGGGGGGCCAGCAAATTTGTAAATATTTTCGATCTTTAAAAAAAAATGTATCTGATAAAATCTTGATTTTGATTTACTGCTTGTGTTTCTTTTAGCTGTCTCCTAGGTTCTCCTTGTAGTGCCAAGTGGTTTTTCCATTATTAAATAACACCCATTGTCACTGTAAACACCAACTTAATACAAAAACTGGTATTGAGCATTGAAAGAAGAAGCCACACATTGTTGAGTATAAAACCTTTTACTCCGTGCACATTCACATGTGCGTTCTAAATTTTTTTTTTTTATAAAAAAAAATCTTGGTTTTATAAAGTTTTACCTTGAAAATATTTTTTTAGTTCATAAACAGGCATGTTTCAAAACATATTGGGAGTCAAATTGGGGATTTCCCTCCTGATCCCATGCCTAATGTCAACATGTGCTATCTCCTATCATGGGGGATCAATGGACGTGTTTTGGGGGTGCAACCCCTTCCTCTCACCTACTTGAGTTACGAGGAAGGGGTTGCACCCACAAAACGCTTACATTGATATGCCTTGATGGCAGATAGCACATGTTGACACAGTGTGTGCATCTTCAAAATTTGGCTTTTAAAACATTGGTCACCAAAAATATAAAATGATTTCATTTTGTTGTTATTTAGATTCTTCCTAGTACATCAATCGTGTTCTAAAGTTTTTGTTCAACCTCATTTGTTTTTTGCTTGATGATGTCTAAATCCCGACTACAAAACATTATGTCCTGGATTAGCCATTGTTCACTGTCACTGGTAAAATGAGGAGATTGTTCTTCCACAACCTGCACATCACCTAAAATAAAAAATAAACACCATGTATTATAAATATGCAGGCATACATCTATTACCTGAATCTGTCGTCTCAGACACTCACCTGTTGTGACAATTTCAACCACCTCTCCTTCCTCAACATCTTCTGGTTGTAGTGTCCTCTGTTCCCCTTCTTCAGGAGATGGGGGTTTCCTGATGTCCTCAGACGTCCGGAGTCTTTTCTCCCCTATGAGAATGAACAAAAGGTATACTTAGCACACCAATATTTGAGGCCAGAAATAGGAATATGAAACATTGCTTGGAAGTGAGGTACAATTGTCTGTTTTGGCAGAGTTCCAAGCTGAAAACATGCTTTTTTCCTTTACCAAAGCTGGAATACTTCATTTTTTTGGACATGTTTCACACATGGAGACACCCCAAGTAGCCACTGGAGTACCTGTGTATGACACCCTAAAAAGTTTGTTCTTGTGTCCCACATTAGTGCTCCTGAGTTCAGATGTGTAAACAGCTTCTGAGTGTCCTCTCCTTACATTACACTGCATCAAGTTTGCAATTCTTTTTAGTTTCAAACACATCCAGACAACAATGTCCTAAACTTCTTTTAACCACTTCAGCCCCGGAAGAATTTACCCCCTTCCTGACCAGAGCACTTTTTTGTGTTTCGGCACTGCATCGCTTTAACTGACCATTGCACGGTCGTGCGACGTGGCTCCCAAACAAAATTGACGTCCTTTTTTCCACACAAATAGAGCTTTCTTTTGGTGGTATTTGATCACCTCTTCGGTTTTTATCTTTTGCGCTATAAACAAAAAAAGCGACAATTTTAAAAAAACGCATTCTTTTTTACTTTTTGCTAAAATAAATATCCCCAAAAAATATTTTAATTTTTTTTTTTTCCTCCGTTTAGGCCGATACGTGTTCTACTACATATATTTGGTAAAAAAAAATAAATAAAAATCGCAATAAGCGTTTATTGATTGGTTTGGGCAAAAGTTATAGCGTTTAAAAAATAGGGGATAGTTTTATGGCATTTTTATTATTAATTTTTTTTTTACTAGTACTGGCGGCGATCAGCGTTTTTTTTTTTTTTTTATCGTGACTGTGACATTATGGCAGACACATCGGACATTTTTGACACATTTTTGGACCATTATCATTTATACAGCAATCAGTGCTATACAAATGCACTGATTCCTGTGTAAATGATACTGGCAGTGAAGGGGTTAACCACTAGGGGGCTAGGGAGGGGTTAAGTATGACCTGGGGAGTGTTACTGTGGGGGGGGGCGTGGCTACATGTGACACTACATGGCTCCCGATCACAGAGATCAGTGACACTGTCACTAGGCAGAACGGGGAGATGCTTGTTTACATTAGCATCTCCCCATTTGTCCTCTTCATGAGGTGATCGCGGGTATCCCCATGGTGATAGAGTCCATGGGACCCGCAACCCAACTCGCGTAGCTCCCGGCCGGCGCGCACGCAATGGCACGGCGGCAAATTCAAAGGCATGTATGGGTACGCCCATTTGCCCAGCCGTGCCATTCGGCCGACGTATATCGGCGTGCGCCAGTCGGGAAGTGGTTAATACAAATTAGCATGACCAAATGTAGTTAACCCCGTATCTGCCAAAAACATCATATTTAGTTGGCATACGAACAGTGTTTACTGCGACCGATTACTGTGCCCTAAAATGTACAACAGTAAAGAAAAGCACATGGAGCAGCATGCAAGTAATAATAGGAACATAATTTATTTGCGTTCTAGGGTACTAAATATGCCCAGATACGTGGCACAGCCATGGGCAGCTCTGCTCCTCGTTTGCAAATGTATTTGTTGAACACATGGAGGAATGTGACGTTTATATTATACAGGTGTTACAACTGTAACGTCTGCAACTCCTTAATGTGTGGAGAAAGATTTGCACATCCACATAAGGGCAAGCCTTTCTGAATACATAAATGTGGACTGTAATATTGAATATTGTCATACCTTTTGAAGTGCCCACTTTCACCGGTATACGTTGGTAAGGCGATTGGCCCCTTTAAGCTGAGATTTCAGAGCCATAGGAATGACATCAGGACAACCTTGGCTAAGACTGAGGAGGATGCTCTGACTAACCTAACCAAACCTGTTGCTGTACATTTTGTGACAAAAAAACTACATGAGCTTAAGGACATGGTAATTGAACATGTCGATCGTATGGTAAGAGGAGGTGACCACAACTGCTGCCTCTTACGCAGGGCTTACTGGATCTATACATTAAACAATGTACAGCCCAGGGGCCTTAACATTTTAACCTTTCACTTGCTTTCTTGACGAAAGTTTATCTGTTGGGCTGGTTCAGGACTGAGTTTTGTTATTGGTGTTTATTATTCTGATTTTCTACTTCCTAACCTTTGCTATCCCATTTTCTCCTCCATTCTTTCGGTGTTTACTCTCCATTTTCCCCTCTTCTTCCTCCTTTCTTCTCCTGCTTGTTCCTCTTTTTCCTGTTCTGTTCTCTCTGCCCCCCTTCTTCTTCTTCTCCATTCCTTCTTCCACAATTTTTAATTTTTTTGCTTTTTTTTTGATTTTATCTTTTTCTGCTTCTTTTCTTTTGGGTTCTGGTTCTCACGTTCTGCAGCATCTTTCATTTCATTCTTTCATTTTTAAATTTTTGATATTTCTATTCTGTTTTATTTTATATTTTTCATGTATTTTTATTTTCTATTATTTTATTTTTATTCATTTTTTATTTTTTCTTTTTTTATTTTTTCATTAACAACTGGGCACTTAAACCCCCCGCTTACCCAGACCAATTTTCAGCTTTCAGCGCTGACGCACTTTGAATGACAATTGCGCGGTCATACAACACTGTACCCAAATGAAATTTTTATAATTTTTTTCCCACAAATAGAGCTTTCTTTTGGTGGTATTTAATCACAGCTGGGGTTTTTATTTGTTGCTAAACAAAAAAAGATGGAAAATTTTGAAAAAAAAAAATCATGTTTCATAGTTTGTTATAAAATTTTGCAAACAGGTCATTTTTCTCCTTTATTGATATGCGCTGATGAGGCAGCACTGGTGGGCACTGATGGGCACGGATAAGCACAGTTAAGGTGGCACAGATAAGGCGCCACTTATGGGTGGCACGGATGGGTGGAACTGATGGGCACTGATAGGTGGCACTGATGGGCACTGGTAGGTGGTACTGATGTGCAGCACTGTTGAGGCACTGAGTGTGGGCACTGATGGGTGGCACTGTAGGCACTGATGGGTGGCGCTGGTGGGCACTGGTAGACGGCACTGCTGCCTATTGCTAGGTGGCACTGGCAGAGGGCACAGCTGGGCACTGAGGATCTGGTGGCGCTCTCACAGCCGCTGGTGATCGTCTTTTTTTTTTTTCCTCCTCACGCTGTCAGTGCAAGGAGAAAAAATAGTCGATTACCGGCTCTGTTGATGTCACATGATCAGCTGTCATTGGCTGACAGCTGATCATGTGGTAAGGGGTCGGGATCGACCCCTTACTCCGATCTGTTATCAGGCGGGTCTCATAGACTCTCTGATCACAGAGTGCCCTGCAGGGGGCACGCAGGCCACTCGTGCAAGGGACGACGTCAATGGACGTCGTCCCGGCAAAGCAGGTCCGCGCTGTAGCCGTCATTCAGCTATAGCGCGGATCTCTAGTGGTTAATCACTCATTTATTAGCACTGCGCTTTCTTCTTTACACACTAGATGGCTCCAGCCTCCCCTCGATGTTGCCCCAACATATACTTATCCAGTGCCCGCTGCGGTGTCCAACATTCCTGTGGCAACTGCCGTGGCCCGTCTGGAGTGTTTTGCTGCTACTGTGCATGCACTGCATTGGAGGCTGAGTCACACGCCTCCCTGCAGCAAGGCAACGTAGACACACAGTGTCAAGAGACTGCACGGCCCGCTACTTGGGCACAGCCATCTGGCTGATTTTTTACACAAACAGTATTTTAACTTCAAGCAGTGACCAGTATCTCTGTACATATGTTTAATGACTACTGCAGTTGTTGACTATTATGTTACTGATTGTATTGTCTTTTTTGACAGTTATGTCATACATTTAAACTGAGTGTAATGGTGGGCTTATGATGTCATTTTAGGCTGCAAAAGTTTTCACTGATTGGTGGTTTGTCTAATTAATAATTGTGTGTTGCACTTTGTCACTTGCCTGAAGAAGGGCTCCGAAACGTTGCCGTATGTGTACCTTGTGACCGTGTAAATAAAGCTTTGGACCCTTCTTTGGGGATACATTGGTGTACTTATGACATTTCTCCATTCAGATTGTCGGTGGTTTCCAGCCTGTCGTTATTACAGCACCTAATATTGTTACAACCATTTCCATGAACGTGTGCGTAGGGAATATTGCAATTGAAAGACACAGCAATCACAGATCCCTGCTGATTCACATCGCAGGGGACATACGGGAAGCACGGTCAAGGGAGGATGTCCATAACGCCCTCTGTCATGTACCTGGTCAGCGAGCCTAATGTGTAGAAGGTCTCTTGTACAGCTCCAGCTCGAGAGCCACTGGTAGTGAGACAGCAGCCCCACAGGAGCACAGTGAGTGCCTGTAATCAGTCCAGTAGTCTGCGTGACAGGCAGTCTGCTGATAAATGTGGCAGCAGAGCAGGCTGGTAATGGGTGAGCTGGCACAATGCTTGGCTGGTGGCAGACTGTAGTAAGCAGCTGGAAGCAGGAACCAGATGGAAGCTTGCTGGATAAGTGAGGTGCAGGGTCAGACAGGCATAGACAGCAGGATGGTCAGGTAACAAGCCAAGTCAATACTGAGAGATCAGTCAAACAGAAACAGGAGGCAAAAGCAGAATCCAAGACAAGCCAGGGTCAGGGCAGGTAGCAGACAATCGCAGGTCAGAGGTAAGCCGGATCAAGATCAGAAGTCACACGGAATCAGGATACAACACAGACAAGCTGCAGACCAAACAGAAATTAGCCCATACTTAAGCTTGTTTAAACAGCCCGCTTGGCGCCAGCATTAGTGACAGATACGCACATAGATGCACGAGTGCGCATGTGCGCTCGCCTTTGCCAATGATTATGCACATCAACTCAGGCATTTGCCTTTCTGTGCACCAAGACATACCAGCAGCACCACAGACATGCCTTCTCTGACACCCTCCCAGCAATGTGAGCCCGAACTGTAGCCTCCTTTTGGCTATAGCACGGGCTGGAGGTGGTTAAAAAAAAAAAAGTGAAGTTGTTTGTTGTTGCACCTGTGGTACAGTAGTACAGTAGCCATCAGTGGCGCCAGCCCCTAATCTACATGCAGGTTGCCGGACGCATGGATTCCAATGGGAGTTTTTTATTTTTTTGGAAGCACATGATGAGGCTCTAGTTGGCTTAAAGAAAGAGTGGGCTCAGAGCCCTGAGCCCACCCAGTTGTGTATTGTCTTCCTGCTTCACCTCCTGGCCAATCAGGAAGTAGGAGGAGCGTGATTGGCCAAGAGGATGTGCAGGGTTCGGGACTCAAGAGATGGCTCAGTGCTCTGCACCTGCGCCGATTGAGAGCCCGATTACATGAGTTCCAACCACTAAGGGGGGGGTTTGGATGTTGGGTGGTTTGTTTGCACGCCCCCCCCCCCACCCGGAGAACCAGCCACCACTGGCTGCCATACTACCAAACAGTTACAATTTATATTTTGCTGATGTGGGCTCAGTATAATTGACTCTATTTGTTTGCAGGTCAGAATCCATATTTTGTACTTTGCTAGGATGGCTTCAGTAAAAGGAAATCTGTTTGGTTGCTCTAGCTTTTATATGTTTTGAACATGTTGCTTTTTATTCTTGTATTGTTTTGATGAATAATAGGATTTTTAAAACAGCTCAGCTTGTAAATAGTTTTTTTTTTTTAAGTACATCACGGGACACAGAGCCATAATAGTTAATATGTGGGTTATAGGCCACCTTCAGGTGATGGACACTGGCACGCCCTAAGACAAAAAATGCACTCCCTATATAACCCCTCCCACTACTGGGAGTACCTCAGTTTTGTAGCAAAGCAATACCCGTGTATACCAAAGAAGGGAGGGACCTCTGATGTCCCGTGATGTGAAGTATTTTACAGGTAAGCTGTTTTAAAAATCCTATTTTCTTCTCGTACATCACGGGACACAGAGCCATAGTAGTTACTATGTGGGATGTCCCATAGCAATGGCAACTGAAGGGAGGGAGACACAACAAAAGTAGGGCACTAAGAGAGTAGAGGACGTATACTGCACCCTGCAGTACACTGCGCCCAAAGGTGATATCCTCATGACCTTTTACATCTACTTGATAGAATCTGGTAAATGTATGGATTAAAGACCAAGCTGCGGCCTTGCAGAGCTGAGCCATAGAGGCTTGGTGATGCACTGCCCAAGAAGCACTAACAGCCCTGGTGGCGTGCGCTTTAATATGAAAAGGTGGAATTTTCCTTTTTAAACCGTAAGCTTGAACAATTACTTGAATCCATTTAGAGATAGTAGATTTCAACGCTGCCTGTCCTCTTTTAGGACCATCTGGCAACACAAACAAAACATCTGTTTTGGGAATTTGAGCTGTCACCTTCAAATAGACCTTGACCGCTCTCACCACATCAAGAGAATGTAGTGACCTTTCTTCCACAGAACGAGGTTCTGGAAAAATTGAAGGCAGAACAATATCCTGGTTTAAATGAAAACCTGACACTACCTTCGGTAGGAAATTAGGATGAGGCCGCAATACAACCTTATCCTTATGAATAATCAAATATTGCTCTTTAAAAGAAAGAGCAGCCAACTCTGATACTCTTCTTGCAGAAGATATGGCAACCAAGAAAATTTTCCTTGTCAAGAGGACCAAGGGAATATCTCGTATTGGCTCAAAAGGCTGTTTCTGTAATGCCGACAGGACTAAATTCAAGTCTCAAGGGTTCAGGGGTGACCTAACTGGAGGATTAATCTGCGTTACCCCCTGAATAAAGTTACGAACCAGAGAGTGTGAAGCAAGTGGTCGTTGAAAAAACACTGATAAGGCGGACACCTGGCCTTTGATAGTACTCAAGGCCAGCTTCATTTCCAGTACCATCTGCAGAAACTCAAGGATCCTACCTATGACATGTTTCCTCGGGTGCCAACCCCTGGATTCACACCAAGAGACATATGCCTTCCAGGCTCTATAGTATATGACTCTGGAGGCTGGCTTCCTAGCATTAACCAAAGTAGAAACTACTGAACCGGACAGCCCACGGTCTTTCAAAATTAGGGTCTCAATAGCCAGACCATTAAATTTAGCGTTTGTAAGGTTGGATGGAATACTGGACCTTGCGAGAGAAGGTCTAGCCATAGTGCTAGAGTCCATGGGTCCCCTACCACCATCTTTACGATCTCTGCAAACCAAGATCTTCTGGGCCACAAGAATTGCCTCCTTCCCTTCCTGCTTGATCCTGCGAAGAAGACGCGGAAGCAGCAGAACAGGAGGGAACGCATAGATCAGTGAAAACTGATCCCACGAAAAAACCGAGCTATCTGTTCCACATGCCATCGGATCCCTTGTCCTTGACACAAAGTTGTTGATCTTGTTGTTGAACCTGGACGCAAACAGATCCACATCCGGAATTCCCCATATTTGACATATTGACAGAAAGGTATCGGGGTGAAGAGACCATTCCCCCCAGGAACAACTGTTAACGACTCAAGTAGTCCGCCTGCCAATTCTCTATCCCTGGAATGAAAAATGCTGACAGACAAGGAATGTTATCTTCTGCCCAAGATAGGATATAATTCACCTCTCTTTGGGCCGCACGACTTCTCGTGCCCACTTGCAGATTGATATAGGCCACTGCTGTTGCATTGTTGGATTGGATTCTGAAAGGAGAATTCTGTAGTCTGAGCGTCCAGGCCTTCAGGGCCAGGCGTACTGCCCGAATCTCTAGGATATTGATGGGCAAGGTAATTTCTGATTTGGACCATTTCCCTTGGACAGACGCTTCTTCCAGGAGTGCTCCCCAGCCCAGAAGGCTGGCATCTGTTGTTACCACCTTCCAGATAACTAGTAGAAAGGATTTTCCTTTTTGAAGATTCTTGGATATCAACCACCAATTGAGGCTCTGACACATTTTGGGGAATAAACGCATTGGGAAGTCAAGAGCTTTGGACCTTCTTGTTGCAAGTTGACAGGATACTGTTTTGCAGCAGTCTTAAATGAAACTGCGCATAAGGAACTGCCTCGAAAGAAGCCACCATCTTTCCCAACAATTTCATGCAAAGTCGAATAGAAGGATTCTTCTTTGTTTTGACCAACTGAATCAGTTCCCATATGGAACTGATCCTTTTCTGGGGCAAAAACACCCTCTTCTGAACTGTATCTATGATCAGCCCCAAGTACTGCAATCTCCTTGATGCATATAGAATAATAGGGGGAGAGTTTGGGACTTTAAATGAAGCACATGGTCTGTGCCTCAGACCCTGGTTCAGGTACAAGAAAAAGGAAGGTGGGACTTTGAATGAGGCCATTGATTTGTGGGGGTGTGATAATTAGAAAGTATATTTAATTGGCATATGGAATCTGACAATACATAACAATGATGCACATGGCAGAAAAGGTTTAATATGTATACACACACACACATACATGGTATTGACCTCATGAATACATTACAAATACATGTCAAAGGGACGGCATATAAAATTGACAAGCGATTCATTAGGGCAAGATGAATTATTGCAGATTTGTATGTATACACATCATCTAAATGGCACTATGCAGTAAAACAATGGTAAAAAAGATATGATCATTTGGTTGTAGATAATGAGACTAAGTAGATTCCTATCAATAGGCATAAGAATGCATCCTATAAGCCCGACGCACGTTTCGTGGATAGTATCACTCTTCAGTGGCAGATGCATGCAACTCTATAAAAAAAACAAAACATGAGTAGACCAGTATGATCAACCAATATACCCCTCAACGGGGAAAATGTGTGCAAGAAAAAAGGGAGAGTGTTACTCATCCCTCTAAGTACTTACATCTTGATAAGTCTGGAAAATGGGGGACGAGGACTCAGAGGCTGTCCAAATTGTCTGTACCGGGAGCTGTGGAAGGAGACCAAAGGAGAGGGACCAGGTGCACAAAACATCATCCACAAGAAAAAAGAATGAAAGGCAGAATTCCAGGTAGTGGTATGAGTGGGCTTCATGTCTGAAAATATATATATTGGGTGTACTATAAATATTTTGTGTTGTGGGAAGTAGCTAGAGCCCAATGCCAAAGTGTAGGTGGACAAGTGAATGTGAAAAGAAAGGATCAAAGATGAAAAAGAGAAGAAAAGGAGGAGAAAAGAAAATAAAAAAAAAGAGAAAAAGGGGGAAGAAAAAAGAGAAAAAGAAGACCATGAGACAGGTATAAATGACAAAATATAAGTGAGCAGTGTATGAGCATAAACAGGAAAGGAACAACCATGTAATTACCTGTTTAGGATATAAAAGTAGGTGCCATGTAGTGTGCAGTGTGCACAGAGAGGTGCTGCCATGAAGACTGGCTAGCACAGAGTGAGGATGTTAAATACACTCGGCACACACCCACGGGCTCCTCCCAACATCACACAGGTGCATCAAGAAAGGAAGAAAGGTGTCTACGCCCGAGCAGCGGCCGCCACCCTTGAAGGTTAGAGACGCCCTCCTCCATATGGTGACACCAGATGGAAAGATTCAAACACACCAGCGCCAGGAAGCCCTGTGGGGACATTGCGTGCATGGCATGGAAGTGTGATGCCGATTTGTGGGAGAGGCAGGCCCACCAAATCTCCTGCATCACTCGATGCACAAATGGGGGGAGGGGGAATGCGCCAGCTCACTTTTATTTTGTCATTTATACCTGTCTCATGGTCTTTTTTTCTTTTTCTTCCCCCTTTTTCTCTTTCTTTTTCTCATTTTTTGTCTTTTCTTTCTTTTCCTTTCTCTTCCTTTTCTTCTCTTTTCTTTTCCATCTTTGATACTTTCTTTTCACATTCACTTCTCCACCTACACTTTGGCATTGGGCTCTAGCTACTTCCCACAACATAGAATATTTATAGAACACCCAATATATATATTTTCAGACATGAAGCCCACTCATACCACTACCTAGATTTCTGCCTTTCGTTCGTTCTTCTTTTTCTTGGGGATGTTTTGTGCACCTGGTCCCTCTCCTGCGAGCTCCTTCCACAACTCCCGGTACAGACAATTTCTGGTGAGCGGGGAAAATTGGCACATGAAGAGAAGCATCCCCTTGATGTCGATTTGACGCAAGAAGTTCTCCACCTTGTAGGATGGAGACTACTGATCGGATTGACTCCATGCAAAAAAAGCAGATATTCAAAAACCGGTTTAGATCTTTGAGATCTAAAATGGATCTGACATCCCAGTTTGGTTTTGGTACCATGAAAAGGTTTGAATAAAACCCTAATCCTTGCTCTCCCAAGGGGACCACCGATATCACTCTTTGAGACAAGAGATGATCCAAAGCTAGAAAGAGACTTCTTTTTTACAGGATCCCTGGGAACGTTTTATCTTAGAAAGTGAGGCAACGGGAATTCCCGGAACTCTAGTTTGTAACCTAGAGAAATTGAGGAAGCCACCCATCTGTCTTGACATTGTTCCTGCCAGACCCTTTAAAACTGCAGAAGTCCCCCCCCCCCCCCCCACACTTGAGCGAGCGGGGGTGTCCCTTCATAAGGAGGTTTTAGTATTTTGTTTAGTGGGTTTTCTCCCCCAGGGCCTCTTTTGACCCTGGGACTAACCCTGAGGTTTACCTCTTTAACCTGGCTGTGGAGGCCATTGTGACTGCCTAGAGGCTGATGCTTCTGGCACTGGAGAAGAAGCTTGTCTAAAACAAAAATGCTTAAACTTCTTCTTAACCAGTAAAAGGGAACTTTTCCCATTAGAAATTCTTTGGATGTATTTATTCAGATAGTATCCAAATAACCGTTCACCATGAAATGGGAAACTGGCAAGAGCTTTTTGCATGGCGCTTCGGCTGACCAATTTTTCAACCATAAGATTCTACGCGCATGTACCAGCCCTAGCATAAGCCGTGAGGCCTGGAGAATAGAATCTTTCATAGCGTTTACTGTAAAACACAACGCCTCTGATATCCCAGCCAAATCTTGGGCCTGCTTATCAGGAATAATTTTGAGTACCTCTATAAACTGGTCCTTTAGGGACTGAGATACCCCGATTGCTGCCAGCGCAGGCTGAACCACTGAACCTGCAAGCAAAATATAGTTTATAAAAAGGAATTCCAACTTCTTATCTGTTAGATCCTTCAGCATTTGAGCATTGTCTACAGGACAAGTCAGGTTTTTTGCTAGAAAATTACTTAGAACCCCCAAACATTATATATGTTTTTTTTTCTAACACTCTAGAGAATAAAATGGAGGTCGTTGCAATACTTTTTTTTTTTTTGCACCGTATTTGCGCAGCGGTCTTATAAGCGCACTTTTTTTGGAAGAAAAATAACTTTTTTGAATAAAAAAAATAAGACAACAGTAAATTTAGCCCATTTTTTTTTTTTTATATTGTGAAATATAATGTTACGCCAAGCAAATTGACGCTCGTGGAAAGGCGTCAAACTTTTACCCTCAAAAATCTCCATAGGCGAAGTTTAAAAAATTCTACAGGTTGCATGTTTTGCATTACAGAGGGGGTCTATGGCTAGAATTATTGCTCTCGCTCTACCGGTCGCGGCGATACCTCACATGTTTTGTTTGACCACCATTTTCATATGCGGGCGCTACTCGCGTATGCTTTGGCTTCTGCGCGCGAGCTCATCGGGACGGGGGTTTAAAAAAAAAAAAAAAATGTATTATTTATTTTACATTCTTTCATTTTTTTTTTTACACTGTTTTAAAAAAAAAAAAAAATTGTGTCAATTTTATTCCTATTACAAGGAATGTAAACATCACTTGTAATAGAAAAAAGCATGACAGGACCTCTTAAATATGAGATTTGGGATCAAAAAGACCTCAGATCTCATATTTACACTAAAATGCAATAAAAAAAAAGTCATTTAAAAAAAGATGACATTGAAAAAAATATGCCTTTTAAGAGGCGTGGGCGGAAGTGACGTTTTGACGTCGCTTCCGCCCAGCAGTGTCATGGAGACAAGTGGGCGCCATCTTAACCTTACTCGTCTCCAGGCACAGGACGGAGATGGATGCGATCATCTCCGCCGCTACCGACGGCTCCGGTAAGCGGCGGAGGGCACCGGATCGCGGCGGGAGGGGGGCCCCCTCTCGCCACCGATAAAAGTGATCTTGCGGCGAATCCGCCGCAGGAACCACTTTTATCAGAAAGCCGGCCGCTGCATGAAAACGGGGGGATACCGGGGTTATGGCAGCTAGCTGCTGCCATAATCCCGGTATCCCCCTTCAAAGTTTGGACGTACATCGTCGTGCGGCGGTCTGGAAGTGGTTAACAAGGCAGTTTAAATAGCCAGAAGGGGCTGGCTGTAGGCTGGTCTGACGAGCAAAAAATGATCACCAGGTGAGCCGCTGTGTAACGATGAGTGCTGGCAATTAACCAACAGCTGAGCACTGAGAAGAGAGGGCTGAGAGCCCAATGCTGACAGTGTGTACTAATGTGCAATGCTGCTGTCTTGTTGTTGGATCTGTGTACTGCTTTTTTTGTGAACTTACTGTTCTGAACTGCTTGCTCTGAAATCAAATACTTTTTTTTTTTTTTTTTTTTTTTTTTTTTTTTTACCCATAAACCCTATTTTCTGTCTATTTTAAAAAAAAAAAGCTCAAGTCATGTTTGATTAGCTGCATCATCAGCTACAGTATCCAAGGAGTGACAGCTCTGAACCCAGGAGTGATGTAATGCATGTCACTGGGTTCATTCATCTCCGGGGAGATCCAGGGAATAAATACTCCCTGATTACCTCCTGCTCTTGCAGTTAGTGCCATTTACTGTGATCCCGAGCTCCCTGGAGGAACTAAGAAGTCTGGCAACCAGCACGGGTGGATTTGGCATCACTTTTGAAGTCCTGAAAATATGACTGGGCAGCTATAGAGCCACCCAGATTGCTTTTACCTTAAGGACACTTTCACACTGGTTTGTTTCAAAACTGCCAGTAAAATGCCTATGCTTTAATGGAGCGTTTTTGCAAGCGACACCAAAAACGCTTAGTGGGAGTGTTTTTGAGGCAGTTCCCATTCATTTAAATGGGGAAGAGCGGTTTCTTTTTTTTTTGTTTTGTTTCCCAAACATGCTCCAAAAATGCTGCAATGCAATCAGGCTATTTTTTACTGCAACGGAAGTGCACCACCCCAGCATGAAAACATTCATTGATTTTAAAGGGAAAAATGTTTCTTGATTTTTAGGTGAAAAACTCCTCAGTGTGAAAGGGCCCTAAAGCACACCAAGCTCAAAGCTACAGCAGCCATGAGCTTGTTTTTAATTCCTTGTATACCAAGCCATTTGTAAACTTACCTTGGTAGCTAAGGGGGTAAACTGGACCTGTTGCCAGATTATTAATTTTGTGGATAAAATCTTCCCATAAGTTTTACGTGCATTTAACAAATGTTATGCATGTTTTGTAAAAGCCTCCCTTATGTGCACATCAAAAAGCTCGAACTGCTTCTCAGTGCTGCCATCTTATATGGAATGTCAGCAGACTCAAATGACAGTGGAAAATGGTTCCTTTCACTTCTACCCTGGCCAGCGCAGATTTTAGACTGTTTCAGAAAAGGAGAGAGCTATGCAAAGCAGGCACTGTGCTATGTAATAGACTAGTTAATTTCTCCAGTAACTTTGAAGGAATATTGCAAGTGAATAAAGTTAATTTATGGAAAGGTAAACCACTGCAAGTATGCACTACAATTATTTTTTGCGCTTTTACCTGCCACCTTTTAGGTTAGTGACAGTCTCTTTAAAGTTATTGCATTTAGAAGCATACTCCCCAGCCTGTCAAACTCATTGCGCCCAAGAAAAAGGAATGACTAGCTGCAGACTCGGTAAATTCATGTAAGATAGCATGAGAACTTACCCTCCTATTCTCTCCCCCTGGCACCAATGATACCAATGATACTTTAATCTTGAATACAAACATCTTGTATTTTGTTTATTTTGAACTAAAACCATTAAAACATAAGTAGTTGCCCACTCTACACATTGGTGGAAAGAATTGCAATTGCTTAGAGTAGGAGTACATAAAGACTAAGGAATTCTGCATTCTTGCATGCAAGTGGTTATTATATACAGCAATGTATGATATGGTATGGTAATAGTAAACAAATTGCCACAAAGGGGGAGGGGAGGGAAGATGGTATGGTGATGCTTTTAAAATTTCTTTTGTCTTTTTTTTTCTTTTTCGGGAACGTGTAGTGTTTTTGCATATTCTTGTATTTACAAGTACATTGTTTCCTAATGATATGTTTACTGCAACTGAAAACATTTTATTACATATTCTGTTGTCTTCCTATGTCCCACAGTAGTCATGTTTTTATTCTGATCACTTAGCCATTCTCTGATTTAATAATGTCGCTTTAATGTTTTTTTAGGAACGCCAATCAACAAAAAACCTGTACTGGGATACAGAAATTTAAATCTGTTCACATTGTTTCGCCTTGTTCATGAACTTGGAGGATTTAATAATGTAAGTAGCATGGTATCACAGGTAGCAGGGAACTTATTATTGTATCTATGGGCTTTGGGATCTCTTAGAGCAAAGCAATGTTATGACATTAACAACATAGAAAAGCAAAACAAGAACAGGTAATGGAGATCCACAAGAGAGCAGTTTTAGTCTGAGAATAGAAAAATCGGAAAATATCACAGTCAGTGGTAAATGGCTTTCACTGTGGTTCCATGAAGCATTTAGTCTTCATCAGAGCCACTAAAGTTATAGATGGCATGTGACAGGACAATTACCAATATATCTCTAACAGGATTGTCTAGTGAAATACTACAGACAAACGAACAGATGTTACAGTCAAGACAGAAAGAGAAGCTGAAGGTCAGATACATGGGATCAAAAAGCTGAAACCAGGTCAGGTAAGATTATATTTAGAACACAGGCAGCCATAGTCCAAACGCAAGGACAGACACACAAAAGCTTAAATCAAACCGTCACTATAGTTTAACTCGGATGGTTGCTGTCACACAGGCTAGTGAGGGAGGCCCACCTAAACAGTCACGAAAAAGGGATAATCGTAAGATTATTAAACTCTAATTACACCTTGTATACAACGTATTGATAGGGAAGTATGTTCATACAGATATCAAAATCATACCTTACAGGACATAGGAGTTTCATTTTTCATAGCCCATGAGTTCTATGCAGCTACCTTCAGGGGATTAGACATTGGCAAAACAAACTTTCTATGGCCGCCCACAGGGTACACCATATGACCCCATCAATGCCATGAGACTGCAGTTTTCTTTTAGCATCCTTAAAGCCGACCTTCCGTTCTCTTTCGTTCATCGACGGACACAGCGTCTCCTTAATCTTGACCATTGGGTTATATCGCCTCTGCAGGTGTAGGACTAGGCAGAACAAAAAACACCTGGCTACACCCATGAGCTGTCCTCAGTCAGTATATAACCCCCTCCCTGCTCTAGGTATTCGGTTTATTTCTGTCTAATCAGGAGTAAGGACCTAGCTCCTTGCTGGGACCTTTTGGTCCTAGCAAATTTTACTTTTTGTCTTTTTTTTCCATGCATTTTCTCCTGGAAGATCTGCAATCAACTGCCGGGCAGGGCAACGGGCTGGATAATCTAGATCTAGTGGTCTCCCCAGTCCAGCCAGGGAGTGCGTGCAGACCGCAGCTACGCACTAGGTCGGCCATGATGACATAGCCTCAACGGACAGAGGCTGGCCCGCGAGTTAAACATCTCGCAGATTCACATACAAACGGGCTCTGGTCCTGGTCGCAGCGCTCCCTTGGCCGACAACATCCCACTTCAGTAATGAGGAGTTCTGTCTGGAGGGTCACCTGCACCATGGATCGGTAAGTACAGTTCCCCTTTACCCCTTTGTGCAGTTTGGGGTGGACGCGGGTAGCCTCCAGGGATGGTCGGACCTGCCTGCAGGATCCCTCCTCCCATCCTAAAGTCCCCTGGTTAAACTGGGCTTCCCCCTCCCCCCATGGATTGGTGAGAGTCCCAGGGCAGGCAGCAGAGACCCCTGGGGGTCTCCCCTGCCATTTCCCTTCTGGGTGGTGTGTGTCCTGCCCTGGCGGTATGGGGGGGTTCAGTGCAGTGAAGACCCCTAGGTGCATGCCCTGCTGTGTGTGCAGTGTGAGGTAGTGTGCAGTTTGGGGGTCCCAGTGCAGCGTGCACAGTAGTGTTCCCTTAAATTTTTACCCTGCCTGGTGGAATACAGTACCTTTTTGGAAGGGGGTCCCCTTGCAGAGGTTGCAGCAATGTGGGAGGCACAGAGAGAATCCTGGCAGCATGCTTCAGCATGTCAAACGTCCGGCGGCCATTTTTGGGTGGTCTGATGACATCACAGCGGCCATTTTCCGTTGGTCTGGCTGGTGGCCATGTTTGTGTAGCCAATGATGTCACAACAGCCATTTTTCGTTAGTCTAGTGAGACGCTAGAGACGACCAGAACCTCGTGGAGATGCCAGAGCTCCTCCTCTTCCTCCCCTATGCTTCTCTTCCTGTCCCGGGATATATGAAATGGACGCCGACATTGGTGTTGCTGGGTCCGAATTACGGCGCGCCTCCGTTTTGGTAGGGTGAGTCTTTGGGGGTCCCTGTGTATCTCCCTTTCTGCTGATAGGTACCCTGGCCATTGGGGTGTCCCTTAGTGGTGCCAAAGTTCCTTTGTACTATAGGGTCTTCTTCCTTATGGAGCCTCAGGGTCACACTCACCCACTGATCCCCTCATAGAGGTGGCAGGTCCCTCAGAACCCCAGCTTCTCATGGTTGCGCTGACGGCGGTGCTCGAGTCATTTGTATCCCGGGTGGAAGTAGCGTGTGGGCGAAGACCCAGGAGGAAGCTTCCCCCTGCCTTCCCCTGCTCAGTCTGTCTCATCATCTGATTCTGAGCCTGATGCGGCCGGGGACGAGGCCCGTCCAGGGGGTTTTAATATCTCGCCCCCTGACCCGCCCAATAGTGAGGATGAGTCCTCTGCGGATTCTACAGTGAGTGAAAAAGCTCTGGTGGACGCACTTGTTACTGCAGGGCGGGAGACTAAAGATGGGGGATGCGGCTGACAGGGCCACAGACGTGGCTGTGTCCTTTTGGTATGCATAAGTTACCTCTCACACCAAGGTTGTTTCCTTATCTGCCTCCTTATGATAGGTTTACCTATAAGGAATGGGAACAACCAAAATCACCCTTTGTGGTCCCTAAACGTTTCTCAATACGCTACCCCTTTGAAGAATCACTTTTAAAAAGGGAACTACCCCACCAGTGGTGGACCCTCCTATTTCCAGGTTGAATAAAGCAACCATGATCCCAGTAGAGGAATCCCTGTCCTTTAAGAACACGGCTAACAGGAAAGCGGAGGCTGTGGCACGCAGCATGTTTACTATGGCTGGGTCGGCATTGGGTCCAGTCTTGGCCTCGGTACTGGTGTCGCAGACCCTAACTGAATGGGCCAAGCTTTTGCGCCAGGGTCTGGGTAGTGAGCAGGTTCCCGCTGCTTATGTTGATTTAACGGACCAGTTGGCCCATGGGCTACAGTATATTTGTGATGCAGCCTTGGATGCAGCTCCTGTGCTGTCCAAGCTTTCTATTTCAGTGGTGGTGATTAGTCGTGTGCTGTGGATTAAGAATTGGTCAGCAGACCAAGCCTCTAAAAAAGCTCTCATTGATCTGCCCTTTCAAGGCGACCGCCTGTTTGGGGCTACCCTGGATGACATCATTAAGGGTGTCACAGGGGGAAAGAGTACCTTCCTGCCTCAATCTAGGAAAGGTAAGGAGCCTCGTTGCAGACGGGGCCTTCCTTCTCAGCCCATAAGAAATTCTTCCGGGCTTCCGGGACTGCAGATAAAGGAAACAGAACTTTCAAGTCTTCCCTGGGAAGTTCCAAGCAATCTTAGCCTAGAGCAGGCTTCTCCAGATCCACTGACAAGACTCCTTCAGCATGAAAGTCTGCCCTCACCCATTGGTGGGGGGACATCTTCGCTGGTTTCCAGATTCATAGACCTCCTTCGTGAGCGTCAAGGGGGTCCACTAATTGAACCTTTTGGGAGTACTAAAGAAGGGGGGACAGCATTTGTCCACTTTGGGGGCCCTGTGTCTCCTTGTGTGGATATAATTCCTGTAAAGGTTCAGGTGGCGTCCGAACTACCCAAGGTCCCCTCTAGCACCTGTCCAGAAAATTGGGCTACCTTGGTCGGACTCTGGAGTGAATGCTAACCAGGTTAGTAGTTTTTCTTCTCAAACATTGGCCCCTTCAGCAGGTTCAGTTTAATGGGAAGTAATTGAGGCTCGTGGCAATCTCGTGAGTTCCTCTGCTAGACGCCGCAGTCGTCCTAGTGCCACTGCTGAGCCAAAGCCAACACCTTCCTCTTCTACGAAGGACCGAGGGCAAAAGTCTTCTGGTGGCATATAAACGTCCCATGGAAGCTACCTCTAAAAGAGGACCAGTTGTACCGAGGGCTGAGCTCTTCCATCCTGCTTTACAGTAACTGGTTTTAATGGCCTAGCCATTGAAAGCCAGGTACTGATAGAAGTCTGTCGGGATCAGTGATCCCTACTATGGTGAAGGCGAGGAAGTTGACTGCCAGTAAGATTATACCATCGTACGTGGAAAGCATACATTTCTTGGTGTGAGTCGATTGGCGTTGATCCTTTTCTGTGGCTCGGATCTTAACTTTTCTTTAACAGGGCGTTGAGCACCATCAAGGGCCAGGTGTCTGCCTTAAAAGTCTTCTTTCAGGGACCCCTAGCCACTCACTCTTTAGTTTGCACCTTCATTCAAGGAGTCCGGCACCTGGCTCCGCCTGTATGTTTTTTTTTCCCGTCATGGGATTTAAACTTTGTGCTATCGGTTCTCCAGAAACCTCCATTCGAGAATATTCAGGAGCTTTCCTTACCTACGTTGTCCCAGAAGGTGGCATTCCTGGTAGCTATTACCTCGGCCCACAGGGTTTCGGAGTTGGCGGCATTATCCTGTCGTAATATAAATAAATAATTGCACTGATATTAACCTATTAATATTACACCGTGTGCCATCAAATACATAGATACCATAAATAAGTGAACTGCCAGATATTGATTGAGTGAATATACAAAATAAATGATAAACAATCCTCCTGTGGAGTAAAATATATAAACTGGATAAATAGATACACACAAATATATCAACCACTGATTGTGTGACAGACAAGATCCTCTGTAGTTAAAAAACGGGACCATATACGCGAGCCTAGATGGATGACGGGTTCAATAATACCATTCCACTGCCGGTAGTTAAAGGTGGAATTCCCAGCTTTCAGCGGACTTCCATGATATGTAGGACAAAAACGGGGGACAAAACCATTGCGTAGGAATCGTGCCAGAGTGATTCTAAATAAGATTACGGTAATCTCACTCACATGTCCCCTTCAGAATGATCGCATGAGAAAAATTTTCAGCTGCATTCAGCTACGCACTGGAGACTCCTCATCCACCACCAGTGAACACACACAAACACTGCTGGAAACGTCACAGGCTCCTCCTCCCAAAGCGTTGCGTCACCAGACATGTGACTTTTTCAAGGGTGCCCATGTGACAGACCTGAACGATACTTGCAGTGTGTGTACTGGTTGCCACGGTAACCCCGGGTGTCAATGCATCATCATATCATTTAAGCGATCTTTAATTCCTTTTGCTTAGTATACTTATGAGTTCCTTTTAAAATAGCATACAAAATAAAATAACATTTTATACCATAAAAACCTGACACTAGACATATTTAATACTAAGTTTAAGAGAATTTAAAATGAATATAAAAACCGGGATAATATCCTCAAACACTGTTATTATCTGAACATCTATGATTTAAAATGTAAACAAATCAAAGAGCACCCTTATCAGGACATAGTGAGAATTACAGCCTGCCATACATATTAAAACAGAAAAAACAATGGACCATGGCTATATTTAAAGTGATAGGGAGAAATAAAAATAAAAAATTATGATATAAACATTAAAAATCCTATATTAAACAATTAAGATCAAAATCTATGTTTAAACCCATCGGCTTGAGAGTACACATATTAAATATCCATTTGGATTCTTGTTTTGCTTAATTCCCTATATTTTTCAATCGCCCAAAATTTTAGTAACGCTGAGTTTTTATCATGGCATAAGGAGAAATGGCGTGAAACACTATGCTTTGGAAAACCTTTTTTGATGTTTTGTATGTGCTCCCTGATGCGTTTCCACATCGGTCGTTTTGTTCTGCCCACATACTGTAACGAGCACGGGCATTGCAATACATACACCACCCCCTCAGTTCTGCATGTCATGAAATCTTTAATCTGATAGTGTGTGTTGTTACTAGTGGATTTGAAATAAGTGCATTTTTGACCATTTTGTTTAGTGTTCTTACATGCATAGCACCGCTTGCACGGATAAAAACCTTTCCTCTGGAAAAAGTTAATTCCTGTGATTTTTTTTCGGAGGGTCCAAGACATTTTTTGCTATTATGTCTCTCAGTGTAGGTGCCCTCCTGTATACAAATCGTGGTTTTTCTGGTAGTATGTTACGTAATTGTGGATAAGCTAAAAGAAGTGACCAATATTTTTTGAATATGCGTTCAATCTGTCGATGCTGAATATTAAAATCCATATTCATCGGAATACCTTGATTTTGTGTTTGTTTCTTCGGTTTATCTTGAATTAATTCATCTCTTGTGATATCTGAAACCTCTTTGACTTTTTCCTCTATAAAGTGCTTTTTATAACCCTTTTGGACAAACTTTTCCCCAATGACATTAGCCTGTTCTAGAAAGGTGCTAATCTCTGTGCAGTTTCTTCTCAACCGTATCAATTGCCCTTTTGGAATGTTTATGAGCCAAGGGTCAAAATGACAGCTGTCCACAGGTATAAAGCTGTTCCTTTCGACTGGTTTAAAAAAGGTTTTAGTTAAAATTCCATTATTAGTCAGTTCTATATCTAGATTCAGAAAATGTAGGGATTTATTTCTCAGTTCATAGGTCAGCTTTGTTTTTTTCATTTCTGTTTAATTTTTCTAAAAATTCTAAAAGGGGATCCTCTTCTCCATTCCACAGCATTAAACAGTCATCTATGAATCTTCTGTACATTATAAGTTGTGGGGGAGTATTTAAGTATATTGCTTCCTCCTCCCATTAGGCCATAAATATGTTTGTTACGCTCGGAGCGTATTAAGCCCCCATACCAATGCCATTTAGCTGCCTATAAAAATCTGAATTGAACCAAAAATAATTGTGCTCTAAACCAAATGCTAGACATCTTAAAATAAACCTCTTTTGCTTGGAAATTAGATTACTGTACTTATTCATAGCCCATTTCGATGCCACAATAGCATCCTCATGGCCTATATTCGTGTATAATGATGATACATCTGCTGTAATCAACATATACTCTTGATCTGGGTTAATTACAATTTTGTTTAGTTCCTGAATTAGATGTTTGGTGTCCCTTTGGTAGGCTGGTGTTAATGAAGCTAGTGGTTGTAGGAAGTTGTTCACATATTCTCCTAATCTTGAGTTAATAGATTGAATGCCGTTTATAATGGGACCTCCAAGAGGTTTTGCCTGGTCTTTATGAAGCTTAGGCACTATATAAATAATAGGTACCCTACACGTGTCAGGAACAAGATATTTCTCTTCCTTATTGGTGAGTATATTCTTCATACTTCCTTTTTTAATTAACTCCTGTAGTTCAATTTTGTTATCTCTAGTGGGATTCCCTTTCAGTTTTATATAGGTATTTGCATCATTCAATTGTTCTTGGAGTTCATTATTGTAGTAATCTCTTGATAGAACCACAATTGCTCCTCCTTTTTATGGCCTGGTCTTACCACCACTTTTTTGTTTTCTTCCAATTCTTTTATTCCATTTCTAATAACCTGTGGATCCTTCATTCTTCTGATTTTTAATTTATCAACTTCTTGTGTCACCATTTTATTAAAAACTTCAATATGTTCATTGTTATGAACTGGAGGGTTAAATAGGGATTTATTCCTTAATTGACTGTGCGTAACGCTTCCAGGTGTGTCAATCCCCTATTATCTGAACTGGTAACTACTGTTTTATTGAACATATACTTTTTAATATTTAACTCTCTTGTGTATTTTTGAATATCCACATATGGGTTGAATTTATCAAGATTCTGTTTCGGTGCGTACTTCAGGCCTTTGTCCAATAGGGATAATTCATTTTTAGATAAATCCACTCCACTGATGTTTTATATTCCTTCACCCACTACTCTGTTTTTCTTTTGGCTCTTGTGTCCTCCTCTACATCCCCTCTTGCGTTTGGACTTCTTACATTTGTTGTTCTGTCCTGCCGAGGGGGTGTTTTTTCGTTCTTGCGTTGGTCTAAAAAAGGTATAGATGGGTTAGAATCTCTGTGGTCCCACAGTGCTTCATATCGATTTTGGGTGTGGATGGGACTATTTCTAGGTCCATATTGGTATTGGTCATATCGTTCTCGATCACCATCATGTTGGTACTGATACTGAGGGCGCTCTCTCCCGTCTTGTCTATCATTATAATGATAGTATGAGTTGTCTGAATAGTCATATTCAGGTCTTCCCTGATTGTCCTGCATCTGATGCATCTGTAGCCTGGATAGTTTGAATGCTCATTATTATATTGGCCATTTTGTTGGTTATATCCCCTACTATCTCGATAATCATAATGACCTTTCTGGTGATTACGGGGTTTTTTGTTTCTCCCATTGTTTTTCCAGAAAGGTTTTTTTGGGATGGCAAAACAAGAATATTGACCCTAAACCATGAAGTAAATCCCCCAAAAATCCCCCCAAAAAAGGAGGAGCAATTGTGGTTCTATCGAGATTAATACAATAATGAACTCCAAGAACAATTGAATGATGCGAATACCTATATAAAACTGAAATGGAATCCCACTAGAGATTACAAAATTGAACTACAGGAGTTAATTAAAAAAGGAAGTATGAAGAATATACTCACCAATAAGGAGGAGAAATATCTTGTTCCCGACACGTGTAGGGTACCTATTATTTATACAGTGCCTAAGCTTCATAAAGACCAGGCAAAACCTCCTGGACGTCCCATTATAAACGGCATTCAATCTATTAACTCAAGATTAGGAGAATATGTGAACAATTTCCTACAACCACTAGCTTCATTAACACCAGCCTACCTAAGGGACACCAAACATCTAATTCAGGAACTAAACAAAATTGTAATTAAGCCAGATCAAAAGTATATGTTGATTACAGCAGATGTATCATCATTATACACGAATATAGGCCATAAGGATGCTATTGTGGCATCGAAATGGGCTATGAATAAGTACAGTAATCTAATGTCCAAGCAAAAGAGGTTTATTTTAAGATGTCTAGCATTTGGTTTAGAGCACAATTATTTTTGGTTCAATTCAGATTTTTATAGGCAGCTAAATGGCATTGGTATGGGGGCTAAATACGCTCCGAGCGTAGCAAACATATTTATGGCCCAATGGGAGGAGGAAGCGATATACTTAAATACTTCCCCACAACTTACAATGTACAGAAGATTCATAGATGACTGTATAATGCTGTGGAATGGAGAAGAGGATCCCTTTTTAGAATTTTTAGAAAAATTAAACAAATGAAAAAAACATAAAGCTGACCTATAAATTGAGTAATAAATCCCTACAGTTTCTGGATCTAGATATAGAACTACCTAACTGAATTTTAACTAAAACCTTTTTTAAACCAGTTGAAAGGAACAGCTTTATACCTGTGGATAGCTGTCATTTTGAGCCTTGGCTCATAAACATTCCGAAAGGGCAATTGATACCCCTGAGAAGAAACTGCACAGAGATTAGCACCTTTCTAGAACAGGCTAATGTCATTGGGGAAAAGTTTGTCCAAAAGGGTTATAACAAGCACTTTATAGATGAAAAAATCAAAGAGGTTTCAGATATCAAAAGAGATGAAGGTATTCCGATGAATATGGATTTTTAATATTCAGCATCGACAGATTGAACGCATATTCAAAAAATATTGGCCACTTCTTTTAGCTGATCCACAATTGTGTAACATACTACCAGAAAAACCACGATTTGTATACAGGAGGGCACCTACGCTGAGAGACATTATAGCAAAAAATGTCTTTGACCTTCTGAAAAAAAGTTTTTATCCGTGCAAGCGGTGCTATGCATGTAAGAACACTAAACAAAATGGTCAAAAATGCACTAATTTCAAATCCACTAGTAACAACACAGATTATCAGATTAAAGATTTCATGACATGCAGAACTGAGGGGGTGGTGTATGTATTGCAATGCCCATGCTCGTTACAGTATGTGGGCAGAACAAAACGACCAATGTGGAAACGTATCAGGGAGCACACACAAAACATTAAAAAAGGTTTTCCAAAGCATTATTTTTTCACGCCATTTCTCCTTATGCCATGATAAAAACCCAGCGTTTCTAAAATTTTGGGCGATTGAAAAATATAGACCTCACTGGCGGGGTAGTAACAGAGTGGGTTTAAACATAGATTTTGATCTTAATTGTATAATATCGGATTTTTATTGCTTATATCATCATTTTTTTTTTTTTTATTTCTCCCGATCACTTTAAATATAGCCATGGTCCATTGTTTTTTCTGTTTTTTTCTGTTTTAATATGTATGGCAGGCTGTAATTCTCACTATGTCCTGATGAGGTTGTTCTTTGATTTGTTACATTTTAAATCATAGATGTTCAGATAATAACACTGTTTGAGGATATTAACCCGGTTTTTATATTCATTTTAAATTCTCTTAAACTTAGTATTAAATATGTCTAGTGTCAGGTTTTTATGGTATAAAATGTTATTTTATATGCTATTTTAAAAGGAACTCATAAGTATCCTATGCATGCTATTTAAAAGGAATTAAAGATCGCTTAAATTATATGATGATGCATTGACTCCCGGGGTTACCGTGGCAACTAGTACACACACACTAAGTATCGTTCAGGTCTGTCACATGGGCACCCTTGAAAAAGTCACGTGTCTGGTGACGCAACGCGTCGGGAGGAGGAGCCTGTGACGTTTCCAGTAGTGTTTGTGTTTGTTCACTGGTGGTGGATGAGGAGTCTCCAGTGTGTAGCTGAAAGCAGCTGATCATTTTTCTCATGCGATCATTCTGATGGGGACATGTGAGTGAGATTACCCTAATCTTATTTAGAATCACTCTGACACGATTCCTGCGCAATTGTTTTGTTACCCGTTTTTGTTTTACATATCGTGGAAGTCCACTGAAAGCTGGGAATTCCACCTTTAAAGTGGATGTAAACCCAGTGTCATCCTTTCTAAACTACTGCCATGGGGGTTATCTATAAGGATATACATGCCTCCTGCGTGTATCTTTACCTGTCAAATGTCTCCCCTCTGTCTGTTAGTAGACCCGAAAAACTGCATATTCTGTGGGTGGGTCTGTTGTCTGGAGCTCGCCGGGTGGAGTCGTGATGTCAGTAGACTCCCCGCCCACCTCTACACTCCTTGTCAATATGCATTTCTCCTGTTTATTTCGAACACTGAACTTCTGCTGAACTTCTGCTATGATCTCTAACATCCAGTGAAAAGACAGGAAAGTAACCGCATGCCAAATGTGAATGCTGAGGTGTGGAACAGCCAATCCTTGCAGAGCTGCTGAAGAAAGGAGTGGGGGAGGGAATTAAAAAATAATGCCTGTGTCTTAGGCTGTCACTCACAGCAAAGGGGAGTATTTGACAAAGTTTTTCTCAGTTTGTCAAGATTTTTCTCACTGAACAATAAAAGAGGATTGCTCAGAGATGAATTAACTCTGTGTGGCAAGATTGGGCTCAAATGATAGGAAATCTTATACTCTACAGTATGATAAAAAAAAAAAAATTCGGGTTTACATCCACTTTAACTACTGGCAGTGGAATGGTATTATTGAACCCACTGTCATCCATCTAGGCTTGCGTATATGGTCTCATTATTTCACTACAGAGGATCTTGTCTGTCACACAATCAGTGGTTGATATATTTGTGTGTATCTATTTATCCAGTTTATATATTTTACTCCACAGGAGGATTGTTTATCATTTATTTTATATATTCACTCAATCAATTTCTGGCAGTTCACTTATTTATGGTATCTATGTATTTGATGGCACACGGTGTAATATTAATAGGTTAATATCAGCACAATTTATTTATATTTATTCTTTTATTTGTGTAGTTCACATAAATGATTGCACCTATATTATTTGGGCATCTTTAAATATATTCTCACATAATTTGGTTCACCATTTCCACTACAGCGCTATAGTAACTTATCACTTTTTAAATTATCCTGTCGTAGTCCCTATTTAGTACTCCATAGGGATAAAGTGGTTCTTCGTCCCTGTCCGTCATTTTTGCCCAAGGTTGTCTCTGACTTCCAATTGAATGAGGACATTGCGTTGCTGTCCTTGTGTCCCAAGCCGGCTCATCCCAAGGAATTTGCTTTGCTTACCTTGGATGTGGTTCGTGCGATTCGGGTGTATCTGGAATCCACTGATCCTTCCGGAGGTCAGACTCCCTTTTTTTGGTTACACGGGGACCAAGGGAAGGGCTGGCCGCTTCTTCGGCTACCATCTCCAGATGGATCAGACAGACTGTGACCCAGGCCTGTTCTATCAAGGGTCGGGTTCCTCCTTTCCCTGTCACGGCGCTTTCTACTCGGTCGCTTAGTACTTCTTGGGTCTTCCGTCATCAAGTGTCAATATCACCGGTTTGCAAGGCGGCCACTTGGTCGTCAGTGCATACCTTCACTAAATCCTATAAAGTAGATATTTTGGCATCTGCAGATGCTTCTTTTGGCCGCAAGGTTTTTCAGGCTGCTGTTTAAGGGGGGGTTCCCTCATAAGGGGTGTTTCTTTTTTTAACATTCTTTTATTTCAGATGGTGCTCCTGTGACCCGGTTAAGGCTCCTCTGTGTCCTGGTTAGGGCTCTTGTGGTTAGCCTTGGGTTATTTTGCCCACCCCCCATTTTTCTTTTCATACATCAGGGGACACAGAGCCATAGTAGTTACTATGTGTGTTATAGGCCACCTTTAGGTGATGGACACTGGCACCCCCTAAGATAAGAAGTCCACTCCCTATATAACCCCTCCCACTACTGGGAGTACCTCAGTTTATTCGCCAGTGTCTAAGGTGTTCGTCAAGAGTAAAGATGTGCTGTGCTGAGCTCCACTGGAGCAATCCTTGCTGTGAATAGCCATGCTGATCGGATCCATTCAAAGTGTCCTTTTTTGGGCCAAATTGAATGGTACCCGGGCCTCGTATCCGAAGAAAGAAGGTTTTGCCTGCGAATACTTCTCTTTTTAGAGAGCTGGACCCTGGGATCCAGTACTTTTTGGTAGTGAGGCCATAAAGTTTTACTGGCAGGGTGCTGTTGCAGGTCCAGGATTGTGGGTTACCTCTAGGTTCCCCTGCTCCTGAAGGGTGAAGATTGGGTCTGGTTTACCACAGAAAACCCTGCGGCGGGAAGGTAAGTGGAGTTTTCTAAGAAATATTTTTGAAATTTTTCTTATGAATGTCTCCTTTAAGTAAATAATGTTGTCATGCATATGTGTCACCACTGGGGGCTGTAATAAGCACTCACCGCCTCATGCTGGAAACAGCACTGTGTCAGGAGCCGAACACTTCCTCTTTCTCCTCCGGCCAAAGCAGCAGATCCTCTGGTAAGCAAAAAGGGGGATTTGTCTCCCCACCTGTGGCCCCCTATGCTGGGATTCCCCCCCTCGGGAGGTGTAAGAGCCCGGATTCATTAAAAAAAAAAAAAATGGGAAAAACGCATTGGCCGCTCGGCGTTTTTTTGTAAACCACCCCCCTCCCCACAATGCTCACTCTAGGTCCGAGGGTACCTGTAGTCCGCTACTCGCGTGGGAAAACTTATCTTTTTAAAAACGGGGGTGGAGCTGTAGGCAATGCGGGGGGGGTGGGGTGCATGTGGAGGAAGCTTTTAAAAGCACACTGTGTGCTGCTGCTGGCTGTGGAGGGACACAAGAGCAAAGAGGTGGCATTTTCAGGTTTGGTGACACAGGCATTTCCTTTGACACATTGTTACTGCTTCAGGCTGGGCATTAATAGCAGCAATATTTTGCTGGACTGTAGCCTAGCAGTGTATACATTACTTCTGGTAGTGTCTCTGCTTTGTGCATCAGGCTATGAGTGGAAGGGGGACCAATAACTCCTCAAAGGGTTCTAGGGAATCGATTGTTTTACAACAACCTAAATCCATGTCCAAGAAAATGTCATCCTCTGAGAGTGATGCGGACGGTCAGAGTGATCCATCAGGGGAGACTGATGTTGCAGCAGCGCTGGACACTTCAGCCCTTATATATATATCACACTGGAGGTTTTTTCTTCTACCATCTCTAGTTTGGAAAAGATTGATGCTATGATCACTCTCCATAGTGGGTCCAAGCGTAGCAGATCCCCATCCAGTGCTCAGGACCCTCATCCTGAGATACAGGGGGCAGGGGATCAGGAAGGTCTTCCAAAAGATCTGGAAGACGCTGAGATCTCCTCTTCGGAGGATCCTAATATGGAGGGAATAGTCTCAAGACAGTTTTCTGGTTCACTCCCTTACTAAATTGGTTCGCTCAACCTTTTTGCTGCCTGTAGCGTAGTCTATTGATGAGCCCACCTCTGGTTTGGGATCACTAAAGCGTCCCCCATCTGGGGATGCTTTTCATATCCATTCATGGCTAAAAAAAGCTGATATATTCTGAATGGGAACACCCAAATAAGCAGTTTTTTTCCTCCAAAAAAGTTTTCTACACTTCCTCCTCCATAGGACAAATTTTATAAGAAATGGGGGGTTCCAGCAATCGATGCTGCAATCGCCTCGGTGAATAAAAATCTCACTTGTCCGGTAGACAATGCGCAAATGGTAAAGGATCCAACAGATAAAAAGTTGGAATTTCTTTTTAAGAACATGTCTCTGGCAAGTTCAGTAGCGCAGCCGGTTCTTGCGGCAATTGGTGTATTTCAATCCATAAAGGACCAGTTTGTAGAGATACTTAAGATACTTCCTGATCAGCAGGCCCAGCAATATCAGATTCATTATGTTTTACGGTGGATGCTATGAAGGATTCTATTGTTCAGGCCTCACGGCTTATGCTAAGACTAGTGCATACACTAGTGCAGAGTCCTGTGGCTGAAAAGTTGGTCAGCCGAAGCACCGTGTAAGAAGCTCTTGGCCAGTTTCCCATTTCATGGTGAACGATTATTTGGAGACGATTTAGATAAATGTATCCAAAGAATCTCTAATGGGAAAAGTTCTCTTTTACCAGTAAAGGAGAAGTTTAAGCATTTCTCCTTTAAGCGTGCATCTTTCAAGTGCCAGGAGCATCTGCCTCTAGGCAGTCTCGATGGCCTCCACCGTCAATCTCAAGAGGAAGACCTCAGGGGCAGTCCCAGGGCCAAAAGAGGACTTGGGGCAGAAAGCCCGCAAAACAAAATGCTAAAGCCTCCTCATGAAGGGGCGCCCACGCTCGCTCGGGTGGGGGGAAGGCTTCTGCAATTTTCAAAGATCTGGCAGGAACAATGTCAAGACATATGGGTGGCTTCCTCAATTTCTATAGGTTACAAACTAGAGTGCCGAGAATTTCTGTCTCCTCGTTTTCTAAGATCAAATGTTCCCAGAGATCCAGAGAAAAGGAAGTCTCTCGTTCTAGCTCTGGATCATCTCTTATCCCAGGAGGTGATATCAGAGGTTCCCTCAGAAGAACAGGGTTTTATTCAAACCTTTTCACAATTCCAAAACCGAACGGGGAGGTAACACCTATTCTAGATCTCAAAGATCTGAACCGGCACTTAAATGTCCGGTCCTTTCGCATGGAGTCAATCCTATCGGTTGTCTCCATTTTGCAAGGCGGGGAGTTTTTGGCTTCGATAGATATCAAGGATGCATATCTCCACGTGCCGATATTTCCCGCTCATCAGAAATTTCTACGCTTCGAGGTAGAAAATCATCATTTTCAGTTTGTGGCTCTGCCATTCGGTCTATCCACCGCACCACGTGTGTTCACAAAAATCCTGGCACCTCCTTTAGCCAGGTTAAGGGCTCAGGGTATAACTGTCCTAGCCTATCTAGACTATCTGCTTTTAGTAGATCAATCAGTCTCCGGTCTAAACTAAAGTTTAATCTCAGCAGTAAGCTACCTGGAATTCCTAGGCTGGATCCTCAACCTAGAAAAATCCTCCTTAAAACCATCAAGGAGATTACAGTACTTGGGGCTGGTCATAGATATCGTTCAAAAGAAGGTATTCCTACCCCAGGCAAGAGTCTGCTCCATAAAGGAACTGATTCAACTTGTCAAAGCAAAGAGAAATCCTTCCATTCGGCTGTGCATGAAATTGTTAGGGAAGATGGTGGCCTCTTTCGAGGCCATCCCTTATGCGTTTCATTCAAGACTGCTACAAAACACCATTCTGTCGGCCTTGAACAAGAAGGTTCAGGCTTTGGACTTTCCAATGCACTTATCCCCTGAGGTATGTCAGAGCCTCAATTGGTGGTTGATATCCAGCAACCTCCAAAAGGGGAAATCCTTTCTACCAGTATCCTGGAAAGTGGTAACAAAGGATGCCAGCCTTCTAGGCTGGGGAGCAGTCCTGGAAAAAGCTTCTGTCCAGGGGAAATGGTCCAAGTCAGAAAGGACCTTGTCCATCAACATTTTAGAGATTTGGGCAGTACGTCTGGCCCTAGAGCCCTGGACGCTCAGACTATGGAATTGTCCTGTCAGGATTCAATCCGACAATGCCACGGCTGTGGCCTACATCAATCATCAGGGGGGCATGAGAAGTCATGCAGCCCAAAAATGGTGAATCATGTTCTAGCTTGGGCAGAAAGCAACATTCCTTGCCTATCAGCGATTTTCATTCCAGGGATAGAAAATTGGCAGGCGGACTACTTGAGTCGCCAACAATTGTTTCCGGGAGAATGGTCCCTTCACCCCGACATCTTTTTGTCGATACGTCAAAGATGGGGTATTCCGGACGTGGATCTGTTCGCGTCCAGATTCAACAACTTTGTGTCAAGGACGAGGGATCCGCTAGCGTGCGGAACAGACGCCTTGGTCTAACCATGGGATCAGTTTTCACTGATCTATGCGTTTCCTCCGGTTCTGCTGCTTCGGCGCCTTCTCCGCAGGGTCAAGCAGGAATGGAAGGAGGTGATTCTGGTGGCCCCAGCTTGGCCCAGATGATCTTGGTTTGCCAATATCATAAAGATGGCAGTAGGAGTCCCTTGGACCCTGCCGTTGTGGCCAGACCGTCTCGCACAAGGTCCGGTATTCCATCCTACCTTACAAACGCTAAATTTAACGGTTTGGCTATTGAAAGCCACATTCTAAAGGACTGTGGGTTATCCCCTTTAGTACTGTCTATGTTGGTTAACGCTAGGAAGCCGGCCTCCAGAGTCATTTAGAGTCTGGAAGGCATATGTTTCCTGGTGTGGATCCAGGGGTTGGCACCCCGGGAAGTATGTCATAAGTAGGATCCTTGAATTCCTGCAAATGGGATTGGAAATGAAGCTGGCCTTGAGTACTATCAAGGGCCACGTCTCAGCCTTATCAGTATTCTTCCAACGGCCTCTTGCTTCTCACTCTCTGGTGCGTAGTTTTATTCAGGGGGTAACATGAATGAATCCCCCTGTCAGAGCACCTCTAAATCTTTGGGATTTGAATTTAGTCTTGTCGGCTTTACAGAAACAGCCTTTTGAGCCTATATGGGAAATTCCCTTGGTTCTTTTGACAAGAAAAATAATCTTTTTGGTTGCCATATACTCTGCCAGAAGGGTATCGGAAATTGGCGGCTCTGTCTTGTAAAGAGCCATATTTGCTCATGCATAAGGATAAGGTAGTATTGTGGCCTCATCCTGAAATCCTACCGAAGGTGGTGACAGGTTTTCATTTGAACCAGGATATTATTAAGCCTTCTTTTTTCCCAGAGCCTGGACCTAGGGAAGAGAAGTCACTACATTCCCTTGATGTAGTAAGAGCGGTCAAGGTCTATTTAAAGGAGACCGCTCAGATTCGCAAAACAGGTGTTTTGTTTGTACTGCCAGAAGGTCCTAAAAGAGGACAAGCAGCATCAAAATCTGCTATTTCCAAATGGATTTGTCAAGTGATTGTTCAAGCTTATGGTCTAAAGAAGAAAATTCCTCCTTTTCATGTTAAAGCACACTCCACCAGGGCTGTTAGTGCCTCTTGGGCGGTGCATCACCAAGCCTCTATGGCTCAGATTTGCAAGGCCGCAACTTGGTCTTCAGTCCATACATTTACCAGATTCTATCAAATTGATGTTAAAGGTCATGAGGATATTGCCTTTGGGCGTAGTGTACTGCAGGCTACAGTATAAATTCTCTAGCCTCTTAATGCCCTACCTTTTTTGTTGTGTTTTCCTCCCTTCAGTTGCCATTGCTATGGGACATAGTAACTACTATGACTCCGTATCCCCCGATGTATGAAAAGAAAACAGGATTTTTAAAACCGCTTACCTGTAAAATCCTTTTCTTTGAAGTACATCAGGGGACACAGAGGACACTCCCTTCTTTGAAATAAACGTATATTGCTTGGCTACAAGACTGAGGTACCCCCAGTAGTGGAAGGGGTTATATAGGGAGTGCACTTCTTGTCTTAGGGGGTGACTTCAAAGAAAGTGTTTTTACAGGTAAGCTGTTTTAAAAATCCTGTTTTCTTTGGCACTGCTTTTGGACATCCCAATGGTCAAGATTAAGAGGCGCTGTGTCCGTCGATGAACGAAAGAGAAAATGGGATCTTTGTACTCACCATAAAATCCATTTCTGAGTTCGACGGACACAGCACCCACCCCTCTATGGAGTTTTTGATACTTTTATTACTACTTGCTACTAAACTGAATACCTAGAGCAGGGAGGGGGTTATATATTGACTGAGGACAGCCCATGGGCGTAGCCAGGTGTTTTTTGTTCTGTCTGGTCCTACTCCTGCAGAGGCAATATAACCCATTGGTCAAGATTAAGGAGGCGCTGTGCCTGTCGAACTCAGAGAAATTGTGTTTACGGTGAGTACAAAAAAAAAATGTTTCTGCCAGTATTTACATTATACAGCTCACTTCCTGTTTCTTGTCTGGTAAAAAGCCTAGGCTTTTGACATCATGCACAGCTCTCTCTCTCTCTCTCTCTCTCTCTCTCTCTCTCTCTCTCTCTCTCTCTCTCCCCCCTCTCTCTCTCTCCCCCTCTCTCTCTCTCCCCCTCTCTCTCTCTCCCCCTCTCTCTCTCTCCCCCTCTCTCTCTCTCCCCCTCTCTCTCTCTCTCTCTCTCTCTCTCTCTCTCCCTCTCTCCCTCTCTCTCCCTCTCTCTCATGAGTTTGCCAGGAAGAGGGGGGTGAGATATAAGAGGGCCAATGAGAGCTGCAGAGCTGGAGGTTTGCCTCTGTTTGTGTACATCCAGGTAGTGAACAGGCAGCAGTTTCAGATGCCCACATTTAAAATGGTTGCAGCCAGACTCCGTGGAGGGAGATTTCTGCAGCATATTTGGCAAGTACACAATCCTAGTATATTTAAAATATGCAAAGTGATTGAAGGGACGCTTCAGAATGGCAATGATATTATTACAAATTATGTGAGCAGACTGCAGTTCCTCTTTAAGTGATGGAACTGTTCTTCTGCAGAAGTATTTTTTCTTTTTAAACCATTGATTGTTTTAAAGATCTTACGGTTTTCTGCTCTGGGCTAAAGGTTTCCAGATTGGTTACTCTTGGAAGACCTCAGTTACCCTAAGAATCATACCCAGACCCCATTTTGTGAGGCTGGCCTGAAATGTCTGCTTTGAGCACTGGATCCTTGCATTAGATGTTCACCTTGACACGTAGTGCAACATGTGTAGTTAGCTGCAGGATGCTTTACAGGTCCAGTTTTGTGGTTTACCCGACCCTGAAGACCCGCTCAGGGGCATGCCCAGTGTGACAGGCAAAGCCTGAACCCTTAGTAGGTCAACCATTTTGGCTTGGGTAAGACCAGGTTACCATGTATGTTTAGACTGGTTTCTGGCTTTTACTACCTCTATCTACATTGCATAGTGCATTATACAATTTTATTGGCAGAGGAATTGGGTGTTGGTCACTTTATTGTGGTAACCCCTGCCATTTTGTCTGTAATGCTTCTTGACATAAGTCATTTAAAATTGGTGTTTTTTTTCTACCTTTATCCAGATTTAGTTTTAGGAGGATGAGGTAATTGCATCACTTCTCCTGAATGATACCTTTCTGTCTACCTCTTCTGTAGAGAATGCATACAGCATGTTGCTGTGCTCCTGCTGCCATCTTCCACAGATAGCCACAGGGATATTGCCAGTGCCTGTATCCAGACATACAAAACCCTATCCTTTACAGCAAGGGTCTTCAAACTATGGCCCTCCAGTTGTTCAGGAACTATAATTCTCATCACGCCTAGTCATGTCTGTGAATGTCAGTTTTACAATGCCTCATGGGATGTGTAGTTCTGCAATAGCTGGAGGGCCGTAGTTTGAGGATCCCTGCTTTACAGCCTCCATTCTATGTGTACCCCACTGGTGATCCCCTCACTTAGCAATGGCAGATTACAAGTGTAAGGAAGCTGTGACAAAAGAGATGAATAGCATGTGTTCTGCAGATTACCCACAGCAACCTCAAACCACTACTCAGGATGATAGCTGTTCTATTGTCCCAGAGCAGTGTCCTGTTATGACACCACTCCCAATTTCTGACTCTGGCTCCCTCACTTTACACTTTAGAATCTTTGGTTTCTAGAGGCCAGAAATGCTAACCATCCTCTTTTCCTTTTTTTCCTATTCAGAAGAAGCCAAGTCCACTTTTTGTAAAAAAAAAAATTAAATGCATATTGTAATATTCAAAGGGTCTAGCACCTTGGGTCCACATACAACAGCCGGTTATCTTAAACAAGTCTTAATTTTTCTTAAGCAAACACAAGAGCGCTTCCAGCAGCAAAACAAAATGTCAGGAAATGCAACACAGAAGTCCACTTATCTTTAGCACAAATCAAACTGTTAAATATGCAAAAGTCAAGTTAGGGCCCAGGGTTAGCAGCGTCCAGCTTCAAGTGCTTTGTCAGTTTGTAGCCCATGTGCAGCACACAACCAGCTTTCCTTCCAACTGCTACAGCACCACACCTAATACTAAGAGCTTCCTGTTTTATGTGCTGCTTCCTGAAGACTACGTAACCCTGTGGGGACCGGAGTCCCCGCAGTCAGGAGTGGATGTTCTTTTCCCACCCGAATGTCACTTTGAACCTTCAACATTCCGGGACCCAAATACATCTCTACAAATACAGAGACGACTGCGAGTCAGTCCTTTTTTACATGACTACCTTGACATTCCTCACCCTGAGTACACACATTTCCCTTAAAGCAGGGGTAGGCAACCCCGGCCCTCCAGCTGTTGTGAAACTACAAATCCCATCATGCCTCTGCCTCTAGGAGTCATGCCTGTGACTGTTAGTCTTGCAATGTCTTATGGAACTTGTAGTTTCAAAACGGCTGGAGGGTCGAGGTTGCCTACCCCTGCCTTAAAGGGACCGAAACGCAAATATTGGTGCCACATAGCACCCGTCCAGAGCCCATCCTTGGCGCGCTGTACATATAGCCCCCCCGCCTCAATGCGGAAGTTACATAGTAGGTGTATGTTGCGGTCGTTCAGGTGCTTATCTAATGTTTTTTTTTTAAACTATCAATGCTCCTGGCTGAGACCACCGCCTCTGGAAGGGAATTCCACATCCTTGCCGCTCGCTCTTAAAGTAAAGAACCCTCTACGTAGTTTAAGGTTAAACCTCTTTTCTTCTAATTTTAACGAGCGGCCACGTGTCTTGTTAAACTCCCTTCCGCGAAAAAGTTTTATCCCTATTGTGGGGTCACCAGTACGGTATTTATAAATGGAAACCCTATCCCCTTTTAAACGTCTCTTGTCCAGAGAGATGTTGGAAACACCATTTGACATCATACAATATACTCGGGAGAGGCCATCTGCATTTTGATGCTGTCTCCCAGGTCTGTACTCTACTCCAAAGCTGAACTCCTGGAAAGAAAGAAAGCATCTGATCACCCTGGAATTGGCCTGCTTGTTTTGTCTCGTCCAGGTCAATGGGGCATGGTCTGACACCAGGCGAAACCTCCTGCCTAGCAGAAAGTACTGCAGAGTCCAGAGCCTATTTCATGGCTAGACACACTCACTCCACCACAGCGTCATTTTTCTCTGCCATCGTCCGTTTCCTACTGAGAAGAACTACAGGGTGCTTTTCCCCATTGACCATTTGAGACCAGACCGCTCCTAAGCCCTCGCTTGTGGCATTTTTCTGCACCACAAACGCCTTAGAAAAATCAGGAGCCATGAGCAACGGATACTGGCACAAAGCAGTCTTAAGCTTCTGAAAAGCTTCTTTGGCATTCACATTCCACTTTATCATTATTGACTTCCTGCCTTTTGTTAAAGCGATTGTAAAGTAATTTAAAAAAAAATAAAAACATAACATACATGTTATACTTGCATGCTTTGTGTAGTTGTTTTGCACAGAGCAGCCCAAATTCTGTACTCGGGTCCTTCTTCTGTGCTCCTAGCCCCTTCCTCCTGTTGAGTGCCCCCACAGCAAGCAGCTTGCAATGGGTGCACCCGAGTAGAGTCACAGTTCCCTGTGTCCATTCAGACACGGAGCTGCGGCACGGCCCTTCCCCCTCTCGCTCCTGATTGGCTGACTGACTTTGAGAGCAGCGGGAGCCAATGGTGCTGCTGCCGTTTCTCAGCCAATCAGGAGGGAGAGTCTCAGACGGCAGACACCTTTGTGGACATCGCTGGACAGTGATGGGGCTCCGGTAAGTATTAGGGGTACTGCGTTAAGATAAAAAAAAAACCCTCTGCTTTTACAGCTCCTTTAAGTCCGTTAAAGTAGATGTAAACCCTCGCCTATACAGTTGTGCTCATAAGTTTACATACCTTGGCAGAATTTGATTTCTTGGCCATTTTTCAGTGAATATGGATGATAACACACAAACTTTTTTCACTCATGGTTAGTGTTTGGCTAAAGCCATTTATTATCAATCAACTGTGTTTACTCTTTTTAAATCATAATCACAACAGAAACTACCCAAATGACCCAGATCAAAAGTGGCCAAGAAATCATAAATTCTGCCAGGGTATGTAAACTTATGAGCACAACTGTACCTAGTGCAGTGAAAAACCTAAGTTGATGCACAGAGATGAAACAAATCTCCCTACATAAGTTTTACATGTATATCTGCTGTCTTCAGCTTACTATATTCTTTAGAAAGTGCACATTGTGTTAGAATTTGTTCTTCCTGTTCCGGCAGGTGGAGAGGAGTCTTGGCATACACTGTGTGACAGCTGATTGGAGGAGAGGCACACACCCCCCCTCCTCCACAAAGGCAGAATAACATAGAAACTTGCAGAGCCGTGTTGGGAATATACCAGCTCTCTGCTAACCTATTTATAGCAACCACCCTGACACAAATTTTCAGTGCCCAGGTCAAATTTCATGAATCGGGTTTACATTAATTTTAATGGTGCAGCAATGGTGGCAAAGTTAGAGACAAACCTCTGGTAGTAGCCAACTATGCCAAAAAAATGCTCTGACCTGTTTTTTTTTAGAGGACGGGGCCAGTTGTGTATGGCTGCCACCTTATTCATGGTCACAGGTTGCTACTGGAGTCCTCTTCCATGATGACATCACGAAGTTAGTGGATGTTAGAGACCTTGCGCTCCTCCACCTTCCACTTGAGGATGCCCCACAGATGCTCAATAGGGGTTTAGGTCTGGAGACATGCTTGGCCAGTCCATCACCTTTACCCTCAGCTTCTTTAGCAAGGCAGTGTTAGTCTTGGAGGTGTGTTTGGGGTCATTCTGTTGGAATACTGCCCTGCAGTCAAAAGGGAGGGAGATCATGCTCCCCTTCAGTATGTCACAGTACACGTTGGCATTCATGGTTCCCTCAATGAACTGTAACTCCCCAGTGCCGGCAGCACTCATGCAGCCTCAGACCATGACACTCCCACCACCATGCTTAATGTAGGCAAGACACGCTTGTCTTTGTATTCCTCACCTGGTTGCTGCCACAGACGCTTGACACCATCTGAACCAAATAAGTTTATCTTGGTCTCATCAGACCATAAGACATGTTTCCAGTAATAATCCATGTCCTTACTCTGCTTGTCTTCAGCAAACTGCGGGCTTCCTTGTGCATCATCTTTAGAAGAGGCTTCCTTCTGGGACGACAGCCATGCAGACCAATTTGATGCAGTGAGCGGCGTATGGTCTGAGCACTGACAGGCTGACCCCCCCACCCCTTCAACCTCTGCAGCAATGCTGGCAGCACTCATAGGTCTATTTCCCAAAGACAACCTCTGGATAAGACGCTGAGCAAATGCAATCAACTTCTTTGGTTGACCATTGCGAGGCCCGTTCTGAGTGGAACCTGTCCTGTTAAACTCAGCTCAGTTTCAGGGTCTTGGCAATCTTCTAATAGCCTAGGCCATCTTTTAATAGCCTAGGCCATCTTTTACGTCCGTGCTGTTGGTGTCCCCATTGTGTCTCCGCTGAGTTCCGCATGCAGCCATCTATTTTGGCTGCCCTGCTTGGAGCGCATGACTTCAGCAGCAACAGCCATTAACACTTTCCAGGGGCAGCGGGGAGGTGATAGGGCACCAGGGGAGATCAATGCCAATGGCTTCAGCTGGGGGCAATCAAGTAGACTTTCATCACCATTATAGAGCTCCCTCCCTTCCCACATTCAGCCAGTGAAGTCCATGCTGTCAACCCATGCTGGATGTGAGTATTTAAAAGCCCTTTTTCTCTCAACAAATTTAAACTTTGAATGCCCCTCTACAGCTCTCCTTTTTCTTGTTTGACTATAGGGCTTTATAGGAGATTGCTCTCCTTTTGCTGCAAAAGCAATAAAAAAACTACGCATTAAAAACTTAGTAAATACAAAATATAATTAAGAAACTCAGTGGAAATGAATAAGTTCCTTTTCAAAGGAATGTCCAACAGCCCCCAAAAAATGTGAATAGAAGTGAATAAAGTGAATAAAAATTCTTCAATAGTTCATATGTTGATGGTAGAGGTTCAGGTGAAACAAATTATCTATTAGATGAAATGCTTACCAGATGTAAGCCAAATCGAGCGGGTGGCTTTAAACCCAGCCTGGGCCTTTAAGGAATCAATCCCGGTGTAAACTGGACGAGTCGCACTCGTAACGTAGAATTGGATCCACGAAGGTTTACCCAAAAGGAATATTTTTAAATAACATAGCGTAATACTGACAAAAAATTAAATACCAAAAAAAAGAAAAGAAAAGAAAAAATGTGACACTCCACCAGTGTGGAGATCATAATCATAACACAAATGCTCCACACCACCACCACCACATGGTGTGGAGCATTTGTGAGGTCAGGGTGCAGATGGAACTCAGATGTCACTGAGCTTGTGATATGGATGTCATGACGGATCTACGCCGCTCCATGCCAGGAAGTCGTTTCTGTGGTTGTGCTAGTCTGCTTATATAAAGTTTGCCATCTGGTAAGCAGGATTTTTATGTGGTTTGCTGCACTTTTGATACCTCTTTCCATTTCCATCCGGTGGATAGCTACATGCCCATTTGTTCTATAACATCTGGTAAGCGGATCTTTTGTAAGGTTTATGCACCAGCTTCTCCTATTGGAGATTATTCACTTTATTGCATGATTGCATGTCACTTACACAACGACCCTATGTGTGCCTATAGGCACTGGGTGGTCTTATGATTATTTATGATTTTGCCACTGGTGGAGTGTCACATTTTTTTCTTTTCTATTTTTTTTTTGGTATTTAATTTTTTGTCAGTATTACGCTATGTTTTTTAAAAATATTCCTTTTGGGTAAACCTTCGTGGATCCAATTCTACGTTACGAGTGCGAGTGCAGTTTACACCGGGATTGATTCCTTAAAGGCCCAGGCTGGGTTTAAAGCCACCTGCTCGATTTGGCTTACTGTCTGGTAAGCATTTCATCTAATAGATAATTTGTTTCACCTGAACCTCTACCATCAACATATGAACTATTGAAGAATTTTTATTCACTTCTATTCACATTTTTTGGGGGCTCTTGGACATTCCTTTGAAAAGGAACTTATTCATTTCCACTGAGTTTCTTAATTATATTTTGTATGTACTAAGTTTTTAATGTGCATTTTTTTTATTCCTTTTTTTGTATTGGTGTACCCCACTTATAGCCGCAGCTTCACTTTATTGACTCTTTGCGCAGTTTTTCTTTTTTGTTTCCATGTTTCATTTATGCATTGCTAGACTTGATACACTTTATTGAATGTTTGTTTCAAATTTATACAATACTACATTTATCCTGATTCTTATAATTAATAACATATGTCTAAGAAACTATAAGAGTATGGTCTGCACAAAAGAGGCATTACCTGTCGCTCTGGACATCCAGTCACGTTCATATTTTTGTAAGTGCACTAAACTTGCTTTGAATGTCATATGGAAATAGTAAAATCATGTTAGATCTTGTAAAATTTAATATAAATTTCCTTATGCATTTTCTTTTGTTTTTTTGGATGTAGGTAGGATTGCTTCCACTTTGATATGCCCTGCTGAAGTTTAAACGCGTTGGGTTGACTTGGTGGATATGCAATTTATTTTAATAATTTCATACATCCCTGCAGTATATGTATATTGTAGGAATGTATAAGATCAGGACGTGAAGTGTCTAGACCAGCCAATTTTAAACCTGTTGTTGAATAAAAGTGTGTTTTACTTTATATACACCAATTTGTAATTGTGTGATTTCTATTGCTGCAACAATGTCCCATGGAAGATATCAGTGACCAGTATGAGAGAGTGATGACACCAAATTTAACACACCTGCTCCCCATTCACTCCTGAGACCTTGTAACACTAACGAGTCACATGACACCATGGAGGGAAAATGGCTAATTGGGCCCAATTTGAACAGTTTCACTTACGGGTGTACACACGTTACCATCAATTTAGACATTAATGGTTGTGTGTTGACTTATTTTGAGAGGACAGCAAATTTACATACACAGCTTGTATTTATACAAGCTGTGTATATGTATGTGTATATGTGTGTGTGTGTGTATATGTATGTATGTGTGTATATATATATATATATATATATATATATATATATATATATTTATGTAAATCCAATAAGGAGTGACTTATTTCACAGAAATCAATCCTGTTATTTTAGTCACAACTTCATTTATAAAGAATAAATGTATATTCTGTCCATTTTATTTATTATTATGAACCACACAATGTGGAGAACATCTATTTTATACATGTCAAAATGTATTTAAAGGCAGATGCACACTGCGAGCACATTAATTGTGTACAAAAGTTAAGGATGTGAACCCCTCATTTAACCCCTATGGGGGTCGTGAATGGCAAATCCATCTTCTGTTTTTAATCGTTTATATAGGTCACCTTTTCGGGGACCCTGCTTTAGCTGTTCCGTAACCCAGTTATACTAATTCAATGGTTGCTTTACGTGCTTTTCCTGCATATGTCTTCCAAGAGTCACGTCGCCTAAGTTGGCGATTTGTCTTGCCTATATTGAGGCGAGAGCACGAACATTGAGCAGTGTAGATGACTCCTTCAGAGCTACAGTTAAATAAAGACTGTAATTGGATCATATCACCATTTTTAGGGTTACTAAATTCTTTAGTTGTGGGAATGTATCTGCATGCTTTGCAATGACCACATCTAAAACAACTCTCGGGTTGATCAGGCAGCCAGGTGGAACTCTGCTGCTTTGAAACTTTATTCAGATGACTGTGCACCAACAAATCCTTCACATTCTTGACTCTTCTGTATGTGACCATGGGATTTTTAGGAAGAATCTTACATAGAACTTTATTATGCAGAATCCCTCAGTAACACTTAATGATGAATATCTGTCCTGATTGCTTGAAATAAGTCCCTATGATTTGCATACCTGCCTGGGGATCTACTTTGCTTTTTTTTGGGCCCAATACATTTTGTCTAGGAACATCCTTATCGCGAGGGTAGGAGTTCTTTTAAATCATCTTTTGTAGCCCCTTCTACGGAAGCGTTCCACTAGTAGAGCACTTTCAGTTTGAAAGGTTACTTCGGTGGAACAGTTCCGTTTGGCTCTCCTAAACTGACCTGTTGGAATGCTACGTTTCAGAGCTCTTGAGTGATGGCTATCACAGTGAAGTGTAGGGCAATAGTTGAAGTTGGTTTACAGTATATACTAGGCTGAATTGTCCCACTTGCAGCTCTTTTAATGGTGAGATCTAAAAAGTTAATGCCGTCATGATGGTCATACAAGCTCTACATAACATTGTTTCGGGCCTTTCCATAGGATGAACACGTCATCAATGAAACGGACCCACAAAAGTATACGCAAGTTAACTCCGTGAATACCCGGGTTCGTTCCCACCATCCCAGGAATAGATTGGCATATGTTGGTGCACAGGCTGTCCCCGTAGCGTTTCCTTTCTTCTGCTGATAAATTTTATAATTAAACAGAAAAAAGTTATGCTCCAAGTTGTGTTTAAGGATCAATTCTGTGTGTGCTCTAAAGACTACTCCTCTAGTATCTAGACGGGCTGCTATACCCAAATTGTGATTGATATTACTGTAAAGAGATTCAACATCTCGACTAGCTAGCCACATATCTTCTTCTAAAGTTATGTCTGTGAGTCTGTTCACAAAGTCTTGTGTATCTTCAATATACGAAGGTATCTCACAGACAAATGGTCTCATTTAAAAATCAATGAATTTGCTAGCTCCTTCTGTGAATTTCCAGTTTCCAGACACGATTGGGCAGCTTCGTGGTGGTTGTTGATGTTTATGCACCTTTGGTTGTGCGTAGAACGTTGCAATGGGGGGGTGGTGGTTTTTTAACCACTTCCGGACCAGCCGACGCAGTTATACTGCGGCGGTTGGCTCCCCTGGGCGAGCCGTCGTAGCTGTATGTCGGCTCTTTAAGACGATGTAGGAGGCACTCGCACGCACGCAGCGTGTCCCCAGAGCCGATGCGAGTGCCCGGCGGGCACGATGGCAGCTGGGCACCCGAGAACCGGGATCTGTGTGTGTAAACACACAAATCCCGGTTTTGTCAGGGGAGAGGACTAAGTATGAACACATGATCGGTCTCCTCCCCTAGTCAGTCCCACCCCCCCACAGTTAGGACACACCTAGGGAACACAGTTAACCCCTTGATCACCCCTTAGTGTTAACCCCTTCCCTGCTATTGACATTCATGCAGTAATCAGTGCATTTTTATAGCACTGATCGCTGTATAAATGTCACTGGTCCCAAAAATGTGTCACGTGTCCGATTTGTCCGCCGCAATATCACAGTACCGCTAAAAACCGCAGGTCGCCGTCATTACTAGTAAAAATAATAAAAATGACATAAATCTATACCCTATTTTGTAGACGCTATAACTTTTGCCCAAACCAATCAATATATGCTTATTGCGATTTATTTATTTATTTTTTTTATATATATTTTTTACCAAAAATATGTAGAATACATATCGGCCTAAACTGAGGAAAAAAATTGTTTTTTTAAGTAAATTGGGGATATTTATTATAGCAAAAAGTAAAAGATAATGTGTGTTTTTCTAAATTGTCACTCTTCTTTTGTTTATGGGGCACCAAATAAAAACCGCAGAGGTGATCAAATGCCACCAGAAGAAAGCTCCATTTGTGGGAAAAAAGGATGTAAATTTTGTTTGGGCGACGCAGTACAGTATCGCAAAAAATGGCCTGGTCAAGGAAGGGGATAAATTCTTCTGGGGCTGAAGTGGTTAAAATAAATGGATATTGGTCCTTGGAGAGTAGTTTACTCTCCACTCCTTTTTTTTAGTATCATTTTCTTCTCTTGTAGATATTCCTAAATTTGATTTTTTTGATAAGATCTCATAGCTCTCTTCCTTAAAATGTCATAACACATTTTAAGGTAGAATGCTCTCTCCGGAAGGACAATTTTACCCACTTTGTCTCCTGGTTTGATCACCAGTGACTGGTTCTTAGGCAACTCCTGTAAGGCGGTCCACTCAGCAAAGGTGAGGGTAAAATGTTAATATCGCTAACTTTTTTCCCATGTAGTCTGCAAATCTTTTTCAACTAACTTTACAAAAAGTTGGATATGGCTTCCTTGCAGGAATGGTGGGGTATGGTTGCTCTTTAATTCATATAGGGTGAAAGGTAGGGATGGGCTTTATGTTCGGGTCGAACATGAGTTTGACTCGAACATTGGCTGTTCGCCAGTTCGCCGAACAGCGAACAATTTTGGGTGTTTGCGGCAAATTCGAAAGCCGCGGAACACCCTTTAAAAGTCTATGGGAGAAATCAAAAGTGCTAATTTTAAAGGCTTATATGCATAGTATTGTCATAAAAAGTGTTTGGGGACCTGGGTCCTGCCCCAGGGGACATGTATTAATGCAAAAAGAAGTTTTAAAAACTTCCGATAAGCGGGGGGCTTATTGGAATCTGGAAGCTCCCTTTAACAAGAGGACTCCCAGATCCGCCCCCCCCCTGTGTGAATTGGTAATGGGGTACAAATGTATCCCTACCATTTCACAAAAAGTGTCAAAAAGGTTAAAACACACAAGAGACGGTTTTTGACAAGTCCTTTATTAATTTCTTCTTCTTTCCGCTTCTTCTTCCATCTTCTTTCTTCTGATGTTCCTTCGTTGTTTTCTTCTTCCTCCATCTTCTTCATCATCATCATCTTCTTCTTCTCCAGTTTCTTCTTCTTCCTCTGCTCTTCTCGTCCTGCATCTTCCTCCAGGCTTCTTCTCCACTCCGTCCGCACGATCTGCCTCAGTGGGAGTTTTCCGCCATGTGACGCTTCGGTTCTTCTGACATTTCTTGTATAACGGAGGGCGGGGTCACCGGGTACATTAACGGGTGACCCCGCCCCCTCTGACAACACGGGGAAAGCCACAGGGAAGTTCCCAGTGCGTCAGAGGAGGGTGGGGTCACCGGGTGTCAGAAATGTCAGAAGAACCAAAGCGTCACATGGTGGAAGACTCCCACTAAGGTGGATCGTGCGGAGCGGAGAAGAAGCCTGGAGGAAGATGCAGGACGAGAAAAGCGGAGGAAGAAGAAAATGGAGAATAAGAAGATGAAGAAGAACACCGAAGGAAGACCAGAAGAAAGAAGATGAAAGAAGAAGAAATAAAGGACTTGTCAAAAACCGTCTCTTGTGTTAAACTTTTTCACACTTTTTTGTGAAATGGTAGGGGTACATTTGTACCCCATTACCAATTCACACGGGGGGGCGGGATCTGGGGGTCCCCTTGTTAAAGGGGGCTTCCAGATTCCGATAAGCCCCCCGCCTGCAGACCCCCACAACCACCGGGTAAGGGTTGTGAGGATGAGGCCCTTCTCCCCATCAACATGGGGACAAGGTGCTTTGGGGGGGCTACCTCAAAGCATCCTCCCAATGTTGAGGGCATGTGGCCTGGTACAGTTCAGGAGGAGGGGGGGCGCTCTCTCGCACCCCCCCCTTTTCCTGCAGCCTGCCAGTTTGCGTGCTCGGATAAGAGTCTGGTATGGATTTTTGGGGGGACTTTTATGTGTATTGTCGGACCGACAATTCATTTTTAGCCGTGGGTAGTTTTAAATAACTTTTTTTCCTTTGAAATGTCATTTTGCTGTCAAAGTGTTCTAAACACGGGAAACATGTGCCCCTTTGCAGGCATACTATAGACACCCCCCAGGTACGGAATTTAAAGGAATATTACACTTTTATTGTTTCACTTTAAGCATTATTAAAATCACTGCTTCCAAAAAACGGCCGTTTTTAAAACTTCTTTTTGCATTGATACATGTCCCCTGGGGCAGGACCCAGGTCCTCAAACACTTTTTTTATGGCAATAACTTGCATATAAGCCTTTAAAATTAGCACTTTTGATTATTCATGTTCGTGTTCCATAGACTTTAACCGTGCTCAAACAAATTTATATCCTGTTCGCAAGTTCTGCTGCGAACCGAACCGGGGGGTGTTCCCTAGTGAAGGGTCCTATTACCTCTTTATTTCCTCCCTCATTCTGCAATGATTCCAATAACATTGGTGTTTCTATGTCTTTCGATGTGAGATTTTGACCTTTCTGTGAGGATTGATCTTTATCGATCTCTATTATCTATTGCTATTATCAAGTTTATCTATTACCTCTCTTAGTCAATTGGATTCCTTCTTTGTGCATCCTAAAGGTCACTTCAGGGCTCACCCTGATTCACTCTCCACCGTTGCTGGGTGGATCAGACAAGCCATCACTCCAGGGCTTAAAGTCTGAAAGATAGGGTTCCTCCTTTCCTTGTTAAGCCACACACCAGATTTGTGCTTTGTGGGCTTTTTGGCATCAGGCCTGTTTTATCATATTTGCAAGGCTGCCACCTGGGCAGCTGTTCACACGTTTATTAAGTTGTACCTGGTGGATGTTCAGACCTTCTCTGATGTGAGTTTCAGCGTGAGGTGCTACAAGCTGCTCTGAGTCTGTCAAGCCTTTTTGACCCTTTTTTTTTTTTGGGCCTGTTGCTGTTTTTGTGTGTGTTTCCAACCAAAGACTGCTTTTGGACGTTCCAATCATAATAGTTAAATAGCCTATACTCTCTACTGTGACTAGGAAAGTAGGACTTTGATTTGCCAGTAAAATTTGTTTCTTGGAGTACAGTACAGGACACACTTCTCTTATCTCTTTATTACTTGCTACAAAAAGTCTAATCACCTGAAGGTAGCTGCATACTGTATAACTCAGCTGTAACGGTTAAAGAGCCTCTGTCCTGTACTCTACTCCAGTTTGTGTCTCAAAGTATAGAAAAGAAAGGGTGGGGGCCTCACACGTCAAGCCCCAAGGTAGGAGTTAAGGTCAGAGTTGGATTTCAATAGAAGGGTCTTTAGCTAATAATCTAGTTTGATACCACTGGACTTTTCAAAAACATTGTGGTATTGATGGGTGTCAACAGATAAGGTTTAAATAAAATAAAAATATGAAAATATGAACTTGTTTTTGTTATTACAGAGTGTCCTTCACCCATTCCATACAGAATATGTACAAGCTTTTCTATAAACAATAGAAATAGAAGTGGGTTTGCTACAAGGGGTATAATAGTGAGCATTTGTATACAGCTTTTGAAGATCTTGACTACAGGGATGTCGGATTCCAAAAAGTGCCCATCAGGGGTCAAGGAGAGATAGTTCAGTCAATGTAAGGTGGCTTATCTTTATACTGCAGTCCAAAATTGATTGATTGAGATTGGGACAAAGCCAGAAAGCATGAAAGAAGTTTGCATCTGGGTGTCCACATTTAAGACAACAAATAATTATTTATTAAGTTATGTTACCAGCACAATTTAAAAAGTTTACAAAACAGTAAAAAACAAAAAAAAAAACACAGTAACTACAAAATTAAGGATTTAACTGTTGCTTTCATTCTTAAATTAATGCAGATTTGGATTTGGCTGTCACGCTGTCAGCCCAGCCTTGCAGATTACACTTGTAAAGCTGCTCAGGCAGCTTGGCCACTTAGGTTTGGGTTATTTGGCACACTGTGAGTACTTCTGAAATGCAGCGTGTTGGCTGTCACACTGACAGGGTAGCTTGACTGATTACTTCAATACAGCTATGCTCTTTCTGTGTAACGTACCAGACAGAGCTGTTAAGTTGCCAACTTTTTTCTGCACAATGCGCTCAGATAGCTGTTGTGATGAGATGCATGAAAGACCTGTTAGTAGGGCAGTTATGAGGTAGAGGCATAAGAAGCTCCTGCTCCCACTACACCTTTGCACCTGTAGCAGGATCTTTGCTTGCCTCTGCCATATAAATTAAATTAATATTGTACATATAAAAAAAGTAGAAAGTAAAAAAAAAAACAAAAAAAAAACAGAGTAATTACACCATCAAATATTATGGTTCAAACATGCTCTCCCTTCCCACCACACTCACCAAGGGAGCACCAAGAAATGCCAACAAACCGATCCGCAATGAATAGAGGGGGAGGTTCTGTGTGACCACGGGGTATACGGGGACCAGGCTACAAAAAGAAAAAGCAAATATAATCCAACATCTATAATTGGGCAAAGACCCAATATCCAATAGGGTAAAGAGAGAGAAATGCCCCAAAAGGGATACTATTGGCAGAAAACCAACACACAGGATCAAAGTATGGTGAATAGAAAAACCAGAAAAAAAATATACATTTTATTCAATATACAAAAATGACAAATACCATTACTAAAAGCATTGAATAGCAAATGAAGAACAGGAGTATTGCACAGTATTATACGCTGCAGCAAAAACCACTTCTGAAAACTGGGAAACAAAGACCAGAAATGGCAGCATGAGGACCCAACATGTTTCGAAAAGCATAAAAGGATACATTTCCTTTCATGACACTATATTTCCTTCTTCAGGGGTTCAAATAAAGCATGCTGTTGTGTTTCTAACAGAAAAAGAAAACATAATATGCATATAATAGGTATTGATTCCATACTTGTAATAATTAATCTGGCATTATCCAGAAAGACAGACATAAAAAGCATGTATCATTTACAATGGTACTCACAATAAACGCATGTTCCTCTGCAATGACAATGACAAGATACACAGCAATATTAATGATAGATGAACTCCCACATCCAAAAGTCCACTAGGTTGATTTATCAAGTTGGAATAACCCAGATAGGATTAACTTTTTACTGCCCGCTTGGGTGCAAAATGAGTGAGACATGCATCAAAACATAACTTGGAGAGACAGGTGAGCTGGAACCCAAGAGAGTGGAGCGGTAAGTCAGAGCTCACAGGAACCACCAAGAAGATAAGGAGGGTGCAAATCTAGCAAATAAAAAATATATACATGCGTGTCACCAGTATATATGTATATTCCTGCCAAATGAAAATATAGTATAGGTGCAGAGATAGGCTTGTTAACAGATAGTAAATTCAGGTGATACAGCACTGCACTGCTACACAGCCCAGATGAACATCACTCCTGCAGGAACATGAGAGGCTAGTTTATTCAGAGATAGAAACACCACTGTATTTTTCTTTCCCTTTTTTCTTTGCTTCTCTTCTTTTTCTTTTGTTCTATGTCTCTCCCTTTTCTTTCTCCTCTTTTCCTTTTTTGTTTCTTACCTATTACTATGTGTTTTGGTATTTTAAAGTCCACATTGAAATGACATATTCACTCCTACTCTGGGTACTATCTGTTAACAAGCCTATCACTGCACCTGTACTATAATTTCATTTGGCAGGAATATACACATATACTGATGACACACATGTATATTTTTTTATTTGCTAGCTTCGCACCCTCCTTATTTTCTTGGCAGTTCCTGTGAGCTCTGACTTACCGCTCCACTCTCTCGGGGTCCAGCTCACCTGTCTCTCCAAGTTATGTTTTGACACGTGTCCCACTCATTTTGCACCCAAGCGGGCAGTAAAAAGTTAATCCTATCTGGGTTATTCCAACTTGATAAATCAACCTAGTGGACTTTTGGATATGGGAGTTTATCATCAATATTGCTGTGTATCTTGTCATTGTCATTGCAGAGGAACATGCGTTTATTGTGAGTACCATTGTAAATGATACATGCTTTTTATGTCTGTCTTTGTGGATAATGCCAGATTAATCCCTGAAGAAGGAAATATAGTGTCATGAAAGGAAATTTATCTTTTTATGCTCTCCGAAACATGTTGGGTCCTCATGCAGCCATTTCTGGTGTCTGTTTCCCAGTTTTCAGAAGTGGTTTTCGCTGCAGCATGTAATACTATGCAATACTCCTGTTCTTCATTTGCTATTCAATGCTTTTTGTAATAGTATTTGTCATTTTTTAAAATTGAATAAAATGTACATATTTATCTGTTTGAATTTTCTATTCACCATACTTTGATCCTGTGTTGGTTTTCTGCCCATAGTATCCCTTTTGGGGCATTTCTCTCTTTTCACATTAGGCTTTGGGATGTGGCAGAGATCCTCAGAACTAGCTTCCTAACTAGCTCCCCTTTCTCTATATTGTAATATCCAATAGGGTGGGCTAAACATAGCCTCCATTATACTAAAACTCTGCTTTAGAAAGAGAATAATGCAGGGATGCCAGTGCAGTCATAAGATAGATTTTCTCATCTACACCCACTGATAGAGAAAATGAAAAAATAATAATCTATATATAATGTGCAGCGTCCACGCTTGTGATATTGCACTAAGATGTCAAAGGCATAATTGGGGAAAAAAAACTCTCATTCTCAACTATTAGTCATCTGTGAGCACAGACAAAAGATCCAAAGGGGGTGGAAGCCAAATTTTAAACTGACAGGATAAGTTTGTACAGTCAGTCATCAAAATAGAAAAGGGGGACTAGAGTGAGAGTAACAATATATGCTGCAGGTACACTATCATAGCACAATCAACCAAAATATGACCAACAGTGGTCATTAAAACCCATAAATACCACATGCAGTGCCACAGGAAGATGCAATGGCCGCTCCTGCCCTCCAGCTAATGGTATGCTGGAGAGGCTGGCCTAATATACCCATCACTCTATGTCTGACGTCACCGAGCTTGGATGGGATGTGGCTACCGCATATGCGCCAACGCTCGCCTGACACTCACCTACAGGAACTAGGATGCCACGTTGTGAGGGAGTGGCTCATGTGACGCGCGAGCGTCATTTAAGGTAGAGTGGAATGCAGCCCGCCCTCATAGTTACATAGTAAGGTTGAATAAAGACACCAATCCATCCAGTTCAACCTGAGTGAGTGTGGGTGTGTGTCTACAATTGTCCCTAACCCTGTACATCGCACACTCACATCAGTCTCTACCCTCAATCCAAGGTCCCCATTCATATACTAGGGCCAGTTTTGGACAGAAGCCAATTAACCTACCAGCATGTCTTTGGAGTGTGGGAGGAAACCGGAGTACCCGGAGGAAACCCACGCAGGCACAGGGAGAACATGCAAACTCCAGGCAGGTAGTGTCGTGGTTGGGATTCGAACCAGCGACCCTTTTTACTGCTAGGCAAGAGTGCTACCCACTACACCACTGTGCTGCCCCTCCATGATGTAACAGCAGGATAAGCTGGGAAGGCAGAGCGAAAAAAGTGCAAAGCACACAGGTCTCGGATGACCAGAGGCTGGCATCGGGCAGAAGCTAGAACGGGCATCTTGCCAAAGAAGCGGACACCCCAGGTGTCCATGCAGTCACACGCATGGCCCAACACCCACTGATACAGATGGATCTGGGGCACCCCCTATACCCCTGAGGGTGTGGTGAAAGGAAGGGAAAACTAAGTACATGCATCCAAACACTGGTGAACCTCCAGTGGGTGCATGACAGAACATATGGAAAGCATATGTAGCATTGAGATTGTACATCCATTGGGTTTCTAGTTGTAGCAGAGTACAATCGAACATGTGCAGGAACATGTTCGAGAGCCATAAACATTAACATGTTAGTATCAAAATCATGTTCCAAAACCACATGTTGACAAATGGCAGTGGTCATAAGACGTTTAAAGATTGGAGTGGTGTCATCTTTTTTGCAAATATAATTTTTATTTGAACTCCAATAGAGGGCAAAATCCAATCATTACAGCATTGACATTGACAAAAAAAAACTGAGAAAAAAAAAGGAAAAAGAGGGGAGTTAGAGTATCAAGAAACAGAATAGAGGAGGGGGGCACAACCGAGTATGGGGGGAGATGACCCAAGTTAACAGAGATGAGTAGCAACTCATATCTTAAGCTACCTATGTGCCAAAGAGGGCCTTTCCCTCTTCAGAGACAGTAAACACGTTCCAGAGACTATAGTCTTTGTGTATTTCTCATGTCGTGCTGTGAGAACCAGGTCTTCCATTCTATTGATATCCTCCACTTTCCGTAGCAAGTCCACGGTGGTCGTGGGAGTTGTTTCCAGTGGAGAGGAATGCAGGACTTGGCGGAATTTAACAAGTGCCGCACAATAGACTTTTTATATGTTTTAGCAGGGATATTTGACACATGTAACAGGAAAAAAGCCGGATCATCAGGAATCTTGTATTCTGTGAAGTTTTGAGTGATAGTACGAATATTCAGCAAAAAAATTTCAGGTTGGGACAGGACCAAAATATATGCAAGTGTCCCTCTGCTCCCCTGGCATCGCCAACAATGTTCTGAGGTGGCAGGATAGTATGTATGCAGTCTAATAGGGGTGAGGTACCATCTAGTTAATATTTTGAAGTTAGACTTGTATTTTGGTGCAAATCGATGATTTGAGGGAGAACCTGATGTTTTGCTTTTGTGCCGTAGTAAAAGTACGGTTCAAATCTGCCTCAAATTGTGCTAAGCAGGGTAGGTATAGCAGTTCTGAGGGTGTATTCAGTATGAAGTACATCTTGGAAAGGACCTGAGGAAGCAGGTCAGCGTCAGGACAGTACTCTTCAAATGTATTCAACTGACAGTTGAAGGTTCGAGGGTTGAGGATAGAATATAGAAAGTGGTGCAACTGCATCACATTGCAAAATGGGAGTTGGAAGGGGCCTGAGATGTTGGTTAACTCAGTGATGGATGGGCACCGTGCCGCCGCAATGAATTTAGAGGCATGGTCGCAGCCCGAGTGACATAAGGATTAGAAACATACGGGTTGGGTGTGTCCTAAGATTGGGACCAACAGGGAGTCTTTTGACGTGAGAGTAGCCTGCAGGGCCGCTCTGGAACTTTGAAGTAGAGTTGTCCCTACTAGTGGATGAGATTTTAGTTCCTGGGGTAAAGTAGCATAACACCAAAGAGCACTCTTCAGGGGAATGTTTGTCTGGGCCTGCTCTATTTGTACCCAGAGTTCAGAGCCAGAATGGTATCACCTAGGTGAATAGCTTGGCAATACTTCCGAATATCAGGCAGTGCCAGACCACCAAACTGTTTCGGTAGTGACAGTTGGGTGCAGGTAAGGCGTGTCTGTGAGCCCAAACAAAATGGGTGAAGAGTCCTTGGACAAGTTTAAAATAAGGAGGTGGTACTTTAACTTGCAGAGCTTGGAAGAGGTAGAGGTATTTTGGTAGGATGCACATTTTTAGAAGATTGCATCTGCCAAACCAGGAGTGCAGGCCTTTATGCCTATTTTCTAGTAGGATGCCGGTTGTAGATAGTAAAGGTGGGAAATTTGTATTCGTATGTACGATCAGACGGGATGTAAGTACCTTGGTATTTTAATGCAGAGTTTGTCCATTTAAAGCGGAAACTCGATTTGTAGGGTTGTCATGATGTAGGATGGTAGCGAGACTCCCATTGCCACCGATTTGGGGAAATTGATCTTCAGGTTCGAAAGTGAACCATACAGGTCAAACTCTCGGAGAAGGTTAGGGAGCGATATTACTGGATTTGTCAGAGAGAAGAGTAGGTTGTCTGCATAGGCTGAAATCTTGTGCTGTATGCTCCCCACTGCCAATCCCTGTATGTCTGGGTTCAGTCTGATTTTACATAGGAATGGTTCCAAAGAGAGAGCAAAGAGGAGAGGGGATAGAGGGAACCCTTGGCATGTCCCGTTACTAATAAGAAAGGGGACCAAAAGGAATCCAGTTGACGTCACCTGAGCTGTCGGGTTGGAGTAGATTCTGGCTATCCAGCGGAGCATCGTCTCGACTAGGGCCATATGACGGAGTACCATGAACATAAAATCCCAGTTCACTCGGTCAAATGCCTTTTCGGCGTCAGTGTTTAGGAAAACACATGGGGTCTTGGTAGAGTTTGCTACATGAATCAGGTTGAGCACTTTGGTTGTGTTGTTTCTCGCCTCTCTAGTGGGGATAAAGCCTACTTGGTCAAGATGAACCAGCTGCTGTAGGTGAGGGGCCAGTCGGGTAGCTAAGATTTTGGTAAATAGCTTTAGGTCGATGTTAAAGAGAGAGATGGGTCTATAGCTACCGCAAGATAGGGTGTTTACCTTCCTTGTGGATCACCGTGACGTGAGACCTCAGGGTATCCCTGGGGAAAGTAGTATCTGAACCGACCGCATTGAACCGTTTAATCAAATAGGCCCTAGTATTGGGAGTGGGGTTTTATAGTATTGGATAGTATAGCCGTCTGGACCTGGGACTTTACCTGGTTTCCTAGTGCCCACTGCTTGCTGGAGTTCCTCTAAAGTTATAGGGGTTGTTCAGTTCTCAGTATCTGTATCTCAGTAGAGAGGGAGGGGAGTTAAGAGGACATTATGTAATTTTCTATAGTAGCTTGAGGGGGGCAGGGGGGGTTGATTCGGCTGGTTATAAAGAGAAGAGTAGAAACTCTTAAATTCCTGTGTAATTTGTTTGTGTAGTACAGCTTTCTGACTGCTGGAGGTTGCAATTTGGGGAATGTATGATGACAACCTGTGTTCCCTGACCGTCCTAGCTAGAACTTTCCTGCACTTATTCCCCGATTCATAGCTCGTTTTACGGCAATGTTTCAATTCTGCTTTTGCCTTGTATCGTAGTAGATCGGTAACCTGTTTGTGTAGCACCCCAAGCTCTATTTCTAAGGTAGGAGAGGGAGCGTTTTTGTGCCGTGACTCAGTGGCAAATAGTTTGTCAAGGAGCCGGGTGAGGTGCTCACCCCGTTCCCACTTGATCCGTGAACCATGTTTAATGAGTACCCCTCGGAGAACTGTGTTTTTTTTCTGAGCATCCCAGAGGGAGCCTGGGTCACAGTATGAGTGATCGTTCGTTTGGAAGTAGAGATTCAACTCCTTGGACACATTTGCTAGTATCTCTAGCAACTGTAGGAGACTCTTGTTAAGTCTCCAAAAGCAGGGTCTGCAGGAGGTCGTCTCGGAGAGTGCATACGCTAGGAAGATAGGGGCACGTTCAGACCATGTTATGTGACCGATGGAGGAATCGCGTACAGCATGTAGCTGGCCATGCTATATTCGAAAATAGTCTATTCTGGTATATATCTTGTGCGGGGAAGAGTAGAACGTATAGTCCCATTCCCCCGAGTGCTGCAGTCTCCAAGCATCAACCAGCTGTGCTCTATGGAGGGATTGAGCTATACGTTTCCAGGAGCTTGTAGGGACAGAGGAAGAGCTGGAGGAAGTGTCCACAGAGGGGAACAGGGGGACATTAAAGTCTCCACCGAGTATTAATTGCCCCTCGGTAAAGTCTAGAAGTTTCACTAGGGTTTGATGAATAAAAACATCCTGATGACCGCTGGGGGCATAAAGAGTTGCCGTTAACTGTGTGTCACCTATCAGTCCAACCACTTAAGGACTAGCCTCGTTTTGAGATTTTGGTGTTTACAAGTTTAAAACAGTTTTTTTTTTTTTTTTTGCTAGAAAATTACTTGGAACCCCCAAACATTATATATTGTTTTTTTTTCGAACACCCTACAGAATAAAATGGCGGTCATTGCAATACTTTTTTTCACACCGTATTTGCGCAACGGTCTTACAAGCGCACTCTTTTTGGAAAAATTTCACTTTTTTGAATAAAAAAATAAGTCAACAGTAAAAGTAGCCCAATTTTGTTTTATATTGTGAATGATAATGTTACGCCAAGTAAATTGATACCCAACATGTCACGCTTCAAAATTGTGCCCGCTCGTGGAATGGCGTCAAACTTTTTACCCTTAAAAATCTCCATAGGTGATGTTTAAAAAAATGTACAGGTTGCATGTTTTGCGTTACAGAGGAGGTCTAGGGCTAGAATTATTGCTCTCGCTCTAACGATTGCGGCGATACCTCACATATGTGGTTTGACCACCGTTTTCATATGCGGGTGCTACTCATGTATGCGTTTGCTTCTGCACTCTAGTTCGTCGGTGCGGGGTGCTTTAAATTTTTTTTTTTTTTTTTCTCTTATTTATTTTATTTGATTTCAATTTTTTTTTCAGTGTTTAAAAAAAAAAAAAAAAAAAAAATGGGTCACTTTTATTCCTAATACAAGGGATGTAAACATCCCTTGTAATAGAAAGAAGCATGAAAGGTCCTCGATGAGATCTGGGGTCAAAAAGTCCTCGGATCTCATATTTGGACTTAAATGCAATAATAAAAAAAAAAAATTTTGTCATTTGAAAAAATGACTTTAAGAAAAATGGCCCTTTAGGACGTATGGGCGGAAGTGACGATATGACGTCGCTTCCGCCCTGCTATGGTATGGCCCGTTATACCGTCGCTTCCGCCCTGCTATGGTATGGAGACGGTTGGGGGCCATCTTCCCCTCACTCATCTCCATACCCGGCCATGGACAGGTCCCGATCACCTCTGCCGCTGCCGATGGCTCCGGTAAGCGGCGGAGGGGGCGGGAGAGCGCCAGGAGGGGGGTGACACATCTCCCGCCGCCGATAATGGTGGTCTCGCGGCAAATCCGCCGCAGAGACCACCATTATCATAAACACGACCGGCTCCTGAAGAGATGGATACCTGCTGCTGCCGTTACCGAGATATCCATCTTTAAAGTGCCGACGTATATGTACAGGAGCCGGTCGGCAAGTAGTTAAGGAACACATAGCGTCTGTCAGGGTCTTTAATAGAGTCCTGACATTTCCAGGGAATTATACTGGACAGCAATATGGAGACCCCCTTGGACTAGGCTATAAAATTAGTGGCGTGATACGTCAGAGGGTAGTGTCTATTTTTGAGAATTGGGAGTTTGTCATTCCTAAAGTAAGTCTCTTGGATGAACGCTACATCAGCATGAGAATGTTTTAGGTCATTCATGAGCATGCTCCTTTTCTTGGAAATGTTGAGGCCTTTCACATTCAACGACACTACTTTAATACTGTCCATCGTCGCCTGGGGGGGAAGGTGGGGTAAAAAAAGAGAGGGCGGGGTAGGAAGGAGGGGGAATTAGAAGGGTAGAGATTGAGAACAGAGAACTATCAAATTAAGGGTATATTACCTGAACATTTCTAAATGTGTAAGTAACAAACTTGTAGCAGTGCATGGTCCCCAAATTACTGGGGGTGCATGATGGCCTACTTGGGGGAGCGGTTAGTCAAAGCCCAATAAAGGAGGGTCCAACCCTCCCATCCACCCCAGCTAGAGTGAAATAGAACAATAATAAACAAAAAAAAACAGTGTTAATAAACAAGCTCAAAGAAGAAACCCGCCAGGTATAGAAAACACTCCTATGAAGAGATTAGCAGTGTGCCCCACAAGGTCAGCACCCCGTCTGCCCGAGGCAGCCTGCCCACTATCATGAATCCCTAGGGGCCCTACTGGGCGCCTCTGCGTCGGAAGGCCGACCTCATGCAACACAAGGTATTCAAGGGGGGTGCGTGACCAGACCTGCTGATCCCCAGTCCCCCTGGATATATCAATGTAGCGGCACCCAGTTCTCATCAGAAGTTACCCCACTAGGATACAGTTATACATTAGTAGCATGGAACCCACTCAAACAGGACACAGTGACTATCCCCTAAGTGACGCCCTCTCCTGCGCCGAGCGACACCATCCAGAGTCCCACCCATCCAATAGGGGGCGGGTGTTTGAGTGGTCGCCCAGGGCGACAGGGACGTCAAACAATAGCCTGTTAGTTCCTATTGGTCCGTGGCAGAGATAACCCCTCGTATCATGTCGGCAGAACACATCAGCTGACATTGGTGCTAGATAGGCACACACCCCACCTCTCCCCTCCTCAAGAGCAGCTGAGGGAGGAGAAGGGGGGGAGAGGGCCTCCCACAAGCAACCCCTGCACAAATCATATTTTATAATAACCACGTTAATGGTTCTGTAGTAAAGTAATGAGATCTTCATGCAGAAAATACAACGTTAAAGTGATCAGGGCATGCAGGCATAAGAAAAAATATAACAGTAAATTTCTTGTTGCTGTGTAGGACATAGGATACTGGGGTTACATTACCCATATATCTCGACACTGAAACCGCGGATCCACGATGTACAGTGTGAAAACAATATAGTTTCCTGGTATCGGATGGATGGCAATTCCCCCAGTGTAGAAGGCTGATCAAAGAGCAGATCAGCAAGACCACAGGGAGGGAGAACACATTTGGGGATAGTGCCTAGCAATGAGGTATTCCCGGTTCAGTGGAGAACATAGACTACTGGTGGGACTTTAACAAATATGACAAGGCACTTAGATTGACAGATCCACTATTCAGGGTGCAAAAAAAGGCGGCTTTCTGATTTTGGGTGAGCATCAGTTCCCTCAGTATAGAGACCGATCCAATAGCAGATCCGCAACGATACCTGAAGGGGGAAAACATTTGGAGATAGTACCCAGCAATAAAGTAAAGTCCTGACTGAGAAGTGATTTGGACATGCAGGGAGAGGTGCAAGCAGGAACCCGGACAATGCGTGAGACCAGCACACCGCAGGTGCAAGAGAGCAAAGTGTGGCGTGTAGCTACATATCGGAACAAAAAGGATGGCGGGTGCAGGTAATGGTCATTAATATATAGAGCTGATTATGACTCACACGGCCCCTCCGGGGATGGTACACGAGAACAGCAGCGACTCCTCTGTGGTCTAGGCTGGTAGCTGCCACCAGAGATGAGGGGGCCATGGTGGCCAGATGGCCTTGAGATGAAGGACAGCCAGTTTGGGACCATTATCGGGTCAGACTCCAGGAAAGCGAAGAGGGCGGGGAGGGACTCCGGCGTGCAGAGGGTAAAAGTTTTCGGTTTTCTGTGGAACATGACTGAGAGGGGGAAGCCCCATCGGTAGGTGACATCAAGCCTCCTGGCCAAATCCAAGAGCAGGCGAAGTAGAGCCGTCAGTGTTGCTTTGGAAATATCCAGGAGGATTTTGATAGGCGCGCCATCAATCTCCAGCCCCCCCCCCCCCGAGGAGAATGGCCACCTTGTGGCTATAGTGATGCACCCGGCAAATCACATTGCGGGGTCTGGTCGGGTCGTTCGATGGCTTAATGCTCTGTGGATCCGGTCCAGTTCAACCCCCTCTGGGAGATTCAACCCCTCCAGGCTCTTAAATATAGCAATTGCCGTGTCGGCTAGATCTTCCGCTCCCGTGGCCTCCGGCAAGCCCCGGAGCCACAGGTTGTTATGGTGGCTCCGGTCCCCTACATCTTCCAAATGTATTTGCAGGGTCACCGCAGTTTCTGTGTGGGATCCTTGGAGAGATTCCAGAGCAGTCACCTGTTCTAACAGGGATAGTGTAGATTCCCCTGCAGTGAGTCTGGAAGAGAGGGCTTGCACCTCTGTTTTGACTGCTCGGAAATTTCTGTGAGATTCCTCTACTCGTCCAATAAGGGCTTCAATGTCAGCCTTAGTTGGCAGGGCCTGTATTAGTGATTTTAGCTTGGCATCCGCTCGGCAGGTCAAGGGCGGATGCAGTGAACTCCACAGGTCCGAGAAGAATGTAGCTGGGATGTCAGGATAAGCCGCCGAGCTCTGGGAGGCAGCAGGTGAAGCGGGAGAGTTGTATAACTCTGGGCTTCTGTAAGGAGGCCGCGTGGGTCCGCCATCATGGGTGACGGGGAGTCCGCCAGTTAAGTCTGATAGAACCATTGAATCTCGCCGTCAGAGGGAGCTGCCTTAGTGGTCTTTGTATTCTTCTTGGCTTTCTTCTTCTTGGATGAATGCATAGTTCATTAAATGTAGCTGAGTTAGAACTGGGGTGGAAAGGAGACGGTCAGGAGCTCACCAGAGACATGTCTCTACTCGGCCATGTCCAGACCACGCCCCCACCGGTGTGATTGTTTTTTTTTTGTTTAAGGAATGGACGTTTGGTCTTGAAACAAGCACATAGGCATTTGGCCAATTATACCACTCCCATCGTTTGACAAGTAACTCTGTGATATAGAATTGGTGTGACCGTTAGGAAGAATGACCTCTTGGCAGTTTAGAATATAACAACATATATCATATCTCCCACAGGCAAAGTGCCTCTGTGGGATTGATCGTTACGAGTCACAGGAGTAAAGTGGCTCCTGACCAAGCTATCCCTAAGAGATGGTGCTCTTCGAAATGTGATTTCGGGATAAGGTTTAACCACTTCAGCCCCGGAAGAATTTACCCCCTTCCTGACCAGAGCACTGTTTACAATTTGGCACTGCGTCGCTTTAACTGGTAATTGCACGGTCATGCAATGCTGTACCCAAACAAAATTTGCGTCCTTTTTTCCCACAAATAGAGCTTTCTTTTGATGGTATTTGATTGCCTCTGCAATTTTTATTTTTTGCGCTACAAACTATAAAAGACCGAAAATGTTTTAAAAAATATTTTCTACTTTTTGTTATTAAAATTAATAAACTCAATTTTACTCATACATTTAGGCCAAAATGTATTCAGCCACATGTCTTTGGTAAAAAAAAAAAATGTCAATAAGCGTATATTTATTGATTTGCGCAAAAGTTTTATAGCATCTACAAACTAGGATACATTTTCTGGAATTTACGCAGCTTATAGTTTGACTACTTATCTCATTTCTTGAGGTGCTAAAATGGCAGGGCAGCACAACCCCCCCCCCCCCTCAATGAACCCAATTTGGAAAGTAGACACCCCAAGGAAATTGCTGAGGCATGTTGAGCCCATTGACAAATGGGCTAAAACAATCAAAGTTTTTTTTGCTAAAAAGTCCACTTTAATGCCCTGTACACACGGTCGGACTTTGTTCGGACATTCCGACAACAAAATCCTAGGATTTTTTCCGACGGATGTTGGCTCAAACTTGTTTTGCGTACACACGGTCGCACAAAGTTGTCGGAATTTCCGATCGCCAACAACGCGGTGACGTCAACCGCGTACGACGAGACTAGAAAAGGCCAGTTCAGAACCAAGCGCGGCAACCTTTGGGCTCCTTTTGCTAATCCCGTGTTAGTAAAAGTTTGGTGAGAGACGATTCGCGCTTTTTCAGACTCGTGGCTTTCAGATCGTTTTCTGCGGTTCAGTTTGTGCTTGTGGGTTTGTATCTGCTCTTCAGTGCGTGCAAGCAAGTTCCGCGTGACTTATAGTCATTGTGTTCTTGTTCGTTCGTTACTGTTTTTCAGGTCGCTCTTCACAGGCCTTGCTGTTCTTCAGTGTGTTCTGTTACTTCATTCTGAGCAGCCGACCGTTTTCTAGCCATGTTGCGTATACGTACTCCTCGTAGCGTTCGTGCTGTGCGGGGGCTTGGTGTTGGGGTCCTGACCTTGACACAAGTCCAGTCCATGAACAGGGTGGGGAGGAGTTCATGGACCAAGTATTGGTTGCTTCAGCGTGACCAGTTTTCTCATATGCCTTTGCTCCGTGAGATCCGTGAAAATAATCCTGATGATTTCAGGAACTTTCTCAGGATGACAGACCCCGTATTTCACCGTCTGCTGGCTTTGCTGACCCCCTATATCAGCAGGCAGGATACCTGCATGCGGTACTTGGCGACAGGGAGAAGCCTGCAGGACCTCAAGTTCTCGACAGGCATCTCCCCCCAGGCTCTGGGAATCATTATCCCGGAGACCTGTTCTGCCATCATCCAGGTCCTGCAGAAGGAGTATATGAAGGTGAGATTTTTATCCTTTAATATCACATTTTATTGTATTGAATGTTTGATAATATATTGTATTTCTTTCCTCATTCCCTAATTACCATGATTGTAATATGCTGTGAATGTCCCCTTTGTTCTCATGCATGCTGGATTTTTATGTAATTTATTTTTTTAGTCCTACATACATATTTGCCTTCAATAACCTCCCCAGCATGCTCTCCTGCCCTATATTCACCTCATGTAGTCACTTAACAATGTATTTTGTCAGCTCCATAGTAGTGCTTTACCCCAAACACCCCTAAAATGATTTTAAATGTGATTTGTGCTTTAAATTCAGGCAGAGTGCCAGAGGCTTTTTTTTTGTGGTGTCCCCAAATCATTTTTAGTAACCCTCCCTCCCCCCAACTGCTAAGTCAGCTGATCCCAATTCTCTATCTATCCTCAATCATCTATCTGCTGACTTTGCCAAACCCATACACACTATACCCATCTCTTTTGTGCTCAGATGTATGGATGAATTACCCAAAGCATGTAGTGCAAGGGCCTGCCTGTATACTTTCAAATGGTACTGTTTAAATTTTTTGTATCCTATTATTATCTTGACAGGTAATAGCAGAATGTCCAAATGTCCTCAAATGTGTACAGTGTGTATTTATATCTTTGTATTATGACACTTCTTACGTGTCCAGTGGGCTGCCAATAGTGTAACTAAGGAGGGGCTGTTCCAAGTAATACCCTGTATTTAGGCATTCATCTCTCAATGAAGTGGAGAGGGTTACCTGTCCAAGATTCTCCCCCCCCTATAATGTTAGAAATGGCCCATGAGAGGGGGGGAGGGGAATATGATAGGTGTACCTTATACTTTGGTGTTGTTAAATTCCCCTTAATAAATGCTATCTGGATGTTGGCCAAGAATGTTTGTGTCTAATCTGCTTGCCATGTTTATGTGCAAAAATACTAATTTTTTTTTGTTTTTCTCAACAGTTTCCTTCCACGCCACAGGAATGGCAGACTGTGGCCTCCCACTTTGCCTAGCGGTGGGACTTTCCTAACTGCAGAGGGGCAGTTGATGGGAAACATGTCCACATCATCCCACCACCCAACTCGGGGTCGTACTATTTCAACTATAAGGGGTTCAATAGTATTATGATGTTGGCGGTGGTGTCGGCTAATTACGACTTCTTGTATGTGGACGTGGGGAAGAATGGCCGGATGTCTGATGGTAGAGTCATCGCCCAGACGGAGTTCTACAGGCGTCTCCAGAATGGCAGCTTGGACTTGCCACCTCCAGAGGACAATGTGGAAGGACTCCCATTCGTCTTTGTTGCGGATGAAGCATTTGCGCTGGGGGACCATCTTATGCGGCCATTCCCGATGAGGACCCTGACCCCGAAACAGAGGGTTTTAATTACCGGCTGGGCAGGGCCAGAAGAGTGGTGGAGAACACATTTGGAATCGTGGCAAGCTGGTTCCGCCTATTTCTGACACCCATCCATATGGCGGAGTATAAACTTAATCATATAATCCTGGCGTGCTGTGTTCTACATAACTTTTTACACCAACATTCTGCCAACTATGCTGGCTCAGTTGGGCCTGAGGCCGGAATTCTACATGATACAACCCTGACGGCGCTTGAAAGTGGCCGGGCAAGTCCTGGCTTGCCCTCCCTGACTGCTCGTGATGTCCAGTTAAGATACCTTGAGTTCTTTGCGGGTAGGGGGGCCATCAATATGCCAGACAATTTGTGAAGCATTTATCAAATAAAAAAAAAAAAGCTAATCTTTGGTGACATTTACTGCTTGTGTTTGTTTTAGCTGACCCTGACAGCAATGTGGGGAGTCATGAAAATGGCGTGATTGTGTAACCTTTTATACAAAGCACTGTTGGGTGTTATTTACTAAAGGCGTAGGCACTTTGTACTACAAGTGCACTTGAAACTGCACTTGTAGTGCAAAGAGGATTTGCCCTTAGGAAATAACCCCCATTTTCACAGAAAACAGCAATTACATCAGACAATAATCCACACATTCTTGATTAACAAACTTTTTAATACCTGCACAATCACATGTGCATTTAGAAAAGGTTTTTAAAACAAACCAACATGTTTGTTGTATAACAATTTTTGAGGTGGCATTATAAAAAAAAGAAATGTCCGTTTATGATAAAACAGGCCTGTGTAAAACCAACAAGAAAGACAAAAATCTTGAACTTACAAAGTTCACATATGGTAAAACTTGAAGGCAATATCAGACATGAGTATTTTGGAACTGTGTTTGATATTGCGTTCAGATGGGGTGAAGTCACCCCTTGAAAAGCCAAATTTGGAAGATACACACCAATTTACGAATGTCAACATGTGCTAGCTGCCATCACGGGGGATCAAGGGACGTGTTTTGGGGGAGCAACCCCTTCCTCATCGCCACTTTATTATTGAGGAAGGGGTTTCGCCCCCCAAAACGCGTCCATTGATCTCCCGTGATGGCAGATAGCACATGTTGGCACACTGTGTGCATCCTCCAAATTTGGCTTTTCAAAACATCACTAAAACATTTTTAAGATTGTAGCACACAAAAAAACAAAGTGATTTTGTGGGGTTTTAAATTTGCCCCAAAACATCAATGATGTTATTATTTTTTTGAATAACATCATTGATTTTTTTCTTGAGGTTTTCCAATTCTAAATTACACCCCATGATCTCTCTGATCAGGATCTGGGCACTTTCTGATGTAAAAGGATCTCGATCCACAACATCACGATCACCTAAAAAGAGAGAAACCAAACAAAAACAGGTATCAAAAATCTGCCGGCATCCATCTCTTACCTGAGTCTGTGGTCACAGACACTCACCTGTTGTGGTGCCAATTTCCACCACATCTTCTTCCTCCTCCTGCTCAGCTTGGGTTGGGGGTATTTCCCCTTCTTCCAGAGGTGGGGGGTCTGTGGTCTCCTCGGATGAGGGGTGTCCTCCGAGTCTTTTCTCCCCTATGTAAAACAAAAATGGTATAATTAGCACACAGATATTTGATGGCAGAACTATAAATAGGAAACATTGCTTGGAAGTGGGGTACAATTTTCTATTTGGGCAGAGTTCCAAGATGTAGCATTTTTATTGTCCTTTGTCAAGCTTCAATACTTTACCTGTCTTGTACAAGCTTCACAGATGGAGACCCCCCTATAGTATACACTGGAGCATCTGTGTGGGCCCCCTAATAAAAAGGGTGTTCTTGTGTCCCACACTATTGCTCCAGCGTCCAGATGTGAAAACAGCTGCTGAGTGTCCTTTCCTTACACAGAATTTAGAATTTAGTTTGCATTTCATTCTAGTAACAAACCCATCTACACAACCAAATATTTTTCATACAAGTAGGCCCTAAAAAATGTAGGAAAATGCATATGGCCTAAACAATGGTGTTTTAGAGGCCGAAAGAAAAATGTTTGATACGAACGAATAATGGGCCCATGAACATTAAAGTTGCCATTTTAAACTGTACAACAATTAAGAAAAGCATATGGAGCAGCACGAACGTAATAAAGACAAAAAGAATAGGAAGACAGCACAACTACTTACTTTTTTGCAGCACTCTCCGGATCTTTCGGTACTGCTCGGGCTCTCTTAATTTCAGGTCCGACCACCGCTTCCTGAGCTGATCTTTCGATCGTCATACCCCGAAATTCTGGTGCAGACTTTTGACCACTTTCGCAATGATCTTGGCCTTTCTGATATTGGGGTTGGGGTAAGGCCCATACTTTCCATCATAGTCGGCCTTCTTCAGGATGTCGACCATCTCCAACATCTCCCCAAAGGACATATTTGTGGCCTTAAATCTTCTTCTGGATCGGGACGTGTCCGGATCAGGGCTTTCCTCCTCCTCCTCCTCGTTCCTGTAATTAGCACGCACCTGCTGTGTATCCGCCATGTGCTCTTCCCCCACTGCGCAGAACGAAAAGGGGCGGGGAATAGACTAGAAAGAACGTCAGGGGCGGGCGGAGTTACACCCATGCGCAGTGTGTATAAAGCGTACAACACGTGCGTATTACGTACGATCTGTGAGCGGAGGAAAGAGCATTGGAGGCGCCGATCGTAAGAATGAAGGTAAGAGACATACTTGTGCCTATACTGTTTCTACATTGAGGCCTATATTGTAACAAGATTAGGAGAGTTTGGCCTGACATTAGGGTTTGTCTTGTGTTGTGTCTTGCAGTGAAAATGGATATCTTTCAAGATACTGACTTCATGGCAATATTCATTGACATGTTCAGGGAGCTGCCTTGTCTGTGGGAGATCAACCACCCACATTATAGGAACCAAACAAAGAGGAAGGCAGCGCTGGATCAATTGTTGGAAATTGTGAAGCAGGTGATCCCCACGGCAGACATCACATATTTGAAGATCCTAATTGGTGGCCTGAGGAGCACATATGTAAGGGAGCGCCAGAAAGTCCAGGATTCGCAGAGATCCGGAGCAGCAGATGACACCTATGTCCCCAGGATGTGGTACTATGACAGGCTGCATTTTCTGGCAGGCCAGACTGAACCCGGGTCATCACTCTCCAGTCTTCCTTCCACGCTTCCTTCCCCTCCAGCTGAGGCTTCTGATGCCCAACCTGGGCCTTCCAGGCAGCAACTTGTGGAGGAGCCCAGCTTGAGACAGGTATAGCATTCCTCTAAATATTTCTGCTTGTCCAATCAATGATATTAACTAGATGTTAGTTTGGAGTACTAATTTAGGATTGTGATTGATGATGCAAAACATTAAACCATGTCCCTTTTTCATACACAGGGAAGTCTCAGCCAGGAGGTGGCCGAGCAGGCTGCCTCATCTGCAGGTTCCTCCCCTACACCTGGAAAGAGAAAGTGGCAGGAGGAGGAGTGCCCTAGAGGAGGCTGCCATAGGCCTCTTTTGGAAGGCTACAGAGGCCCTGGGAGCACCACACACCGTGGAGGATGACTTCGCTGCCATCATTGCCTATAAAATGCAGAGGATGGAGGAGGGACAACAACTCATGTGTGAGTCCTTAATGTTGGAGGCTCTCAATAAGGGGTTGAGGGCCCAAATAACATCTGATACCCACCTTTGTGAACTCACACATGGTCCTCCTCCTGCAGGTCGTCGTCCTCCTCCTCCTTCTCCTGCAGGTCCTACTAATCGTCCTCCTCCTCCAGGTCCTACTCCTCCTCCTCCACATCTCCAGCAGCAGAGCCACAGCGTGGAAGGAAGTGTGGATGGAAGACCAGAGAGTGATGACCCTGGATCCAGTCTGGTCTGGCAAAAGATGCAGCCTCTTGTGGTACCACAGCCTGGGGACACAGATGTCATCTGCTGCTTTCCGGATCTCTGGGACTTCTGGACCAGACTGCACTTCCTTACATATGGACTCCTCAGGCCACCAATTTTGATGTTCAAGAATTGATGTCTGCCCTGGGGGTCAAAGGCTTCGCTAATTTCTGCTGTTTATCCAGCGTTGCCTCCCTCTTTGTTTGGTTCTGAGCCCTTAATAAAGGAATTTTGGTTTGAATTATACTTGCCTATGTGTGTTTTACTTCAAAAAGGACAGTTTGTGAGGATTCAGGTACATTTCAAATATACAATGTGAAATTAACAAGGGACACCAACACCAAACAATCTCCTTGAGCTTCAAAAGATATCAATGGTGTTGTGGTAACTGGACACACAAAAATATTCTGGAGTAAAACTAAAAATAACATTAAACAAAGATCAGCCTTTGAAAAAATACAAACCTAAAATCTAAAATAAAAATGTCTTTAAATAAAAAAATTTTAAAAAAATTATTTGTCAGATGTGACAAATAACAATATATTTAGATAATCCCAATAAAAAAAAAAAAAAAAAAAAAAAAAAAAGTTTGTGAGAAGTGTGTGTTAATATGAGCAGCAAAACTACTTAATTCTTCTCACATTATAAAGAAGAAGAGAGTGCGCTGTATTAAACCATTTTTAACATTGCAGCGTGACGAAAGTGCTGTATCCATTGCGAACGCTAATTTTACCAGACCGAGCTGTTCCGTGTCGGAATTTTTTCTGAGCATGCGTGGCACTTTGTGCGTCGGAACAGGCCACACACGGTCGGAATTGACGCGATCGAATTTTGTTGTCGGAAAATTTTATAGCCTGCTCTCAAACTTTGTGTGTCGGAAAATCCGATGGAAAATGTCCGATGGAGCCCACACACGGTCGGAATTTCCGACAACACGCTCCGATCGGACATTTTCCATCGGAAAATCCGACCGTGTGTACGGGGCATAACAGTGAAAATCAACAGTTTGTGAATATGAAATTGTCCATCCTAGAAAAAATTGTTCCAAATTTTAGTTCAAGCCGATCACCTTCACCACACCGCGTGTGTAACACTCCCCCAAGGTAATCCATTTACCAGATAATACTGGGTTATGCGCTTTGTCTTTCAATGGTTACTGTCAGCACACACTGCACATCTCCATCTAGACATTTACTCATTACAAGCAGAGGACAAGAATGCACATAGTGTAATCCAGTAATTAAAAGGTGTTTATTTTAAATATTCCTGAAGGTTGTGAACTCACAATGTAACAAGTTAAAAATAGCATGTAATGGCTATAAATCAAAGGTCGCTGTCTCCTGTCTACCTCCCGTCGCCTCGGCGGTGTTCCCAGGTAAGGTAAGCAGGAAAGCTGACAACGTGGGTTGCTGCGTGGTCACTCCTTGACACATTTCGTCATTGCTTCGTTAGAGGGCGTGGCCACACAGCGCAGCTTCCCACTTTAAATACATGTACACGCGCTGGGGGATTAGCCCACTCACGCATGCGTGTATTGGGCCAAACGACGGCGCCTACCGTCTGTCATACTAGCCCTGTTATACCTGAGTGTCAATATTTCTGCGGTATCCAAAATATACCATAACTTATAATTAAGACACCATAATTAGCCATCGCATACCTATGGTGGGTGAATATGGAATACCACTAACGCAATGAAAACTCGAGACGGATCAATAAAAGAGGTCACGATTATACCTGATCGTTCCCTGTATTGCACCAAAACCCACTCCAAACACCTACCACTGATGCAACTGGGATTATATTTCAAACTACAGTATAACTATACCTTACAAAGCGTGTTATCATCTATCCCATGGTGGTGCCATACTCGTTGCAGTGCAAACATCCCATAATAGATGTTGCTTGCATAAAACGATTAAATACATAAAAATTGCATATACATAAAATCGCATCCCACATATATCTTATATTAATACCATGCATAATTGAAATATTGCCTAGACGATTTTAATACATTAAAATATACATATAAAAGGAAAGATGTGTCTTCATTGTACACAGTAATGCAGCATGATGACGCTTTATCTTTAAATTGGACACCAAGCAAAAGGGAGGATCTTCCATTTGTGCAAAAGAAATTTTTAGGCATAACCCTAGATTGTTTAAGCCATAATTACTTTTGGTATGTGGGTACATTTTTCACCCAAATTGAAGGCGTAGCAATGGGCGTGAAATTTGCGCCATCTCTAGCAAACCTCTTTATGAGTGCATGGGAGGATAAATTGATATATGGACAATAAAGGAATGAACTCTTGTTTTACAAGAGGTTCATTGACTATCTATTTTTTATATGGGTGGATACTGAATCCTCTCTAGGAACATTTGTTAATGAGCTGAATAAAAATGTGAATAGCATTAAATTAGAATGCAAATGGAGCCGTGAAACAATAAATTACTTAGACGTTAGTGATGCTCATTAGTTGTCAACTGGTGACTAAATGTTTTTTTAAACCAACAGATCAGAGTAGCTACTTGTCAATCCATAGTGGACACCACCCTATATGGTTGAAAAATATACCTAAGGGTGAATTTACAAGAGTTAAGAGAAATCGCACACGAGATGATGATTACTTAGAACAAGCACAAATTTTATGGCCTCAAACTGTGATAGGCAGTGAGGAAGTGAAATCATTATTTTACGCCCTTAGAAAGCCTGAAGGCGGTGATTGGTTTTCGGGGTCCTGTACACGGCTAGGCTCCAAAAAAAGTTTCACACATGTGGTATCCCCGTACTCAGGAGAAGCAGCAGAATGTATTTTGGGGTGTAAGTTCACTTATGCCCAAGGCATGTTTGCGCAATAGATCATTTAGTGACAACTTTGTGCAAAAAAAAAAAAAGATATTTTCCCGCAACTTGTGGCAAAATATAACATTTTCAACGGACTCAACATGCCTATCAGCAAATAGCTTGGGGTGTCTACTTTCCAAAAAGGGGTGATTTGGGGGGGGTTGGAACTGTCCTGGCATTTTATGCTCAACATTAAGAAGCTTATGTCACACACTACCCACTCTTCTAACCACTTGAAGATAAAGCCCTTTCTTTCTGACTCTTTGTTTACATGAAGTCTTTTTTTTTTGCAAGAAAATTACCTTGAACCCCCAAACATATATTTTTTTAAAGCAAAGGCCCTATAGATTAAAATGGTGGGTGTTGCAATTTTTTTTTTTTCACACAGTATTTGCGCAGCATTTTTTCAAACAAAATTTTTTGGGAAAAAACATACTTTTTGATTTTAATGCCCTAAAACACACTATATGCCCAAATGTTTGATGATATAAAAAAGATGATCTTATGACGAGAACATGGATACCAAACACGACATGCTTTAAAATTGCGCACAAACGTGTAGTGGCGACAAACTGCATACATTTTTAAAAGCCTTTACAGGTTACCATTTTAGATTTACAGAGGAGGTCTACTGCTAAAATTGCTGCCCTCGATCTGACCTTCGCGGTGATACCTCACATGCATGGTGCAATTGCTGTTTACATATGACCCCAGACCGACGCTTGCATTCGCCTTTGCGCGTGAGCAGGGGGGGACTGGGGTGCTTTTTTTTTTTTTTTTTTTTTAATCATTTTTGTTGTTATCTCAGGGAATGTAAAATATCCCCTATGATAGCAATAGGTAGTGACGGGTACTCTTTTTTTGGAAAAATTGGGGTCTATTAGACCCTAGATCTTTCCTCTGCCCTCAAAGCATCTGACCACACCCAGATCGGTGTGATAAAATGCTTTGCCAATTTCCCAATGGTGCTGTTTATATCCGGCGAAACCTAAGTTATGAAATGCTCGTAGCTTCCAGTTTCTTAGGCCATTGAGAGGATTGGAGCCATTTTGGTTTCTGATCAGCTCTATGGTCAGCTGGCGGAACCACCGGCTGTATTCTCGGGTTCCCTGTTGGGACAGGAGAGCCTGAGAAAACCATGGAAGAGCGGGGGGGGGTTCCCTCCCACTGCTTATAAAAGCAGTCTAGAGGCTAATTAGCCACTAGGATTGCTTTTACATGAAAGCCGACTGCTGGCTGAAAAGAATGATACCTAAACCTGCAGGCATCATTCTGGTATAACCACTCAAAGTCCAGCAACATACCAACCCGTTGCTGGTCCTTGTTGGACATACATTGTAATGAGGAGGGATAAGCCCAGAAAGGTCTTAAATTCGGAAACCGCAATTGGTTTCCATTCTTTAGCAAGGGTGAGCTGGGGATTAGCGGCGATGAATTGACCAGCATACAAATTGCTTAGGTACACAATAGATCTATAGAGATCTTCTGTGAAAAACAGCGAATAAAAATCAACTGTTTCCACCTGAATGCCGGGTTGGCCAGTGAATGGGGGAAGGACGGGTGCTACAGAAGTGGTGGGTTCCCAATTAGGATTGGCAGGAAAGGCACTATGGGCTCGACGGGCCTGTGTTTGTCGTCTTCTTGGTGGCAGCAGGACAATACTCGTGCTTGCCACCTCGTCAGCTTGAACTGCACTTATGGGACTCGCCACTTCACCACGTGATACAGCAGTGCTTGATCTATGACCAGGGTGTACTAGGCCACTGGTGCTAACCAGTTCACCAGAAGGAATAACGGTGCTAGTACTGGCTCTCTGCTCCATACGAGGGACCTGCGGTTCTTGCACCTCAACGACAGCAGAAGATCGGGGTCTGGTACGCCTGACCTTGGCAGGGACCACAACTCCATCATCAGAGTGCCCCTGCTGTCTATAGGATCGTATTCTGAGCCTGAATCTGACAGATGAGTGACTTCCTCTTCACTATCTGTCATGCTCAGAAACGTGTAGGCCTCTTCGCTAGTGTACCTTCGATTTGACATTTTGGTCTCTAAATTTACTGGTACACTAGTGAGACTCACAGGTTAAAAAGCTCCTGACTGTTAGCGACTGATTCAAGCGCTACCAAAAAAATTGTTAGCATTCGCAGGGATCAGCCCTGACTCTGAGAAAGCAGCAGTTATGTGTGTTGTGTTTTGTAAGTGACAGTGATCGAATGATACTGCACTTTGGTGGGCTGGGCGAAGGGGCTAAACGCAGGTGCTAGCAGGTTTCTGGGCTGATCCCGCTAACACTGCGTTTTTGGGAACCCTAAAGTGCTTGGGATGCTAGTATAAATCAGATCAGATATTGATCTGTTGAGACACTACTATTAAGGGATACTGGCACTAACCTGACGCTGACTGATATCACCCGCCGGGTGATCAGGGGGTTATGCATTTTATTGGGTAATATACAGCAGGTGCCCTGATGCTATAAAAAGCAAACTAACCAGTGTCACCAGTAACACCAATACGGTGATCACTGGTGACAGGGTGAAAGAGTTAACTAGGGGCAATCAGGGATTTAAAACCTTTATTAGGTAATATATGGGGGTGCCTGAGGCTATAAAAAAAACCTGACGGTGAAACGAATTACCTAACTGACTAGCGTCACCAGTGTAATGGAAATTTGTAAGTTCTGTATATAATTGTATTCTATTTTGTATGTATTGCACACGGCACTAATAATGTTTTCAGTACATTTTTACATTCTTTCGAGTCCTGATTAGAATTAACCTGCCTATGTAACACCCCTTGTTACCATAAACGTACAATTGTAATATTAATGTGATACATACATAATCGTGTGTATAAAAACCTTCAATTGCGTCATAATAAAACAGAACAGTTGTTTGGAAAGATGCGGAGTGTATCTTTTGTGTCTGTTCCCTACTGCAGTAGTTATTATTCATTTGGAACCACTAATAAATATGAGGATAGGAGTTGCCAATCAACAAATTAGAAAGAAAAAAGAAAATCAAACTGCGCTATGATAAATAATATACCTATACCCTTACAAATTGATCGATAAGTAAATACGGAACCAGCAGCGACTCTCCTGAGTAACATAAACAGTGTACAAAAGTAAAAAAAAAAAAAAACTTAGAATCGCGCTATAAACAAATTAATAAATGGTATGATCATACACCAACAAATCTAATGAACGGTCAATACCGGGATTTGACAAAAGTGAACAAAATGTGCAAATAAAAAATGCTGGATATTAAATATCCCACCTAATCGTGTATAGGTGTCATGTTAGCATAACAATGATAATATATTAAAAAAAAGGGGTTCATGATAATTAACTACAAAGGAATAATACCAGAGGGGCCAAAACACCATCCCCCTTTAAAAAAAAAAATGTCCAGTGCTAAATAGTGTCTTCAAAATGTAGAATAAACTTGTGCAGGGAATCCACCACCAGTGAGTAAGGGGTAGCTGCTTACCAGAAGCCCACGACCCCCCACTACAGAGGGTCAAGGGAAGCCTATATGCAAAGGAATCCTTACAGGGCACCTCGGATGGATCCACTCTGGACCTGGACAAAGGTGATGTAGCGATCTCCAAAGCTCCTCAGGGGCTCCCAATAATCCAGACTCTCCTCATACTATAATGGTGGGTATACATGGCAGAAAAAGAGATAGACGCTCCATAGTGTAAAATTAGAAGCCCACGACCCCCCACTACAGAGGGTCAAGGGAAGCCTATATGCAAAGGAATCCTTACAGGACACCTCGGATGGATCCACTCTGGACCTGGACAAAGGTGATGTAGCGATCTCCAAAGCTCCTCAGGGGCTCCCAATGATCCAGACTCAGAAATGTCAGTTCCTGCTTGTTTGATTGGCTCACTGATTTTCCCAGAAGTCTGCACAAAGTTACATATCAGACTTTTGGCATCTTAGCATCCTCTGGGTCATCTGCTGGTGGCACTGTTGTTTCTGGAGCTGAAGGACACAATTCCAGCGGCCGACAAAATAAGGAAAGCAGAATTTAAAAAGTGAGAGAATGATATGCATATGTTGTGTACAAATGGGAAAAATGTAAGTGATTTAAGAGAGATATTTGTGTATGTGTGTGTGAATGCTGGGACCTTTAGTTCTGTCGCTTGTGTGTCATGTGCGCAGATGTGACCCCCTCCTTTGTGCTCTCATGAAAGAATGTGGCTGGGATGAGAGATCAGTGATTAGCTGGAAGGACACCATGCCAATTCCATTTTTTTAGACAAAACATTTATAACAAAATGTGCTGGGTTAACTAATCTAATGATAAAGAATGTGATCACAATTATTTTTTGAATCTGTTTTCCAAACATGGTAAAATGAAGGTTACGTTTAACCGTGTATTACACAAATTGAATATCTTTTGATAGTGTAAACAGTGCATTTAAAAAAGGGAAATTAAGTAAAATTAAGTAATGAGTATTCATTTCTAATATGAGTTTAACAATAATATAGATATATTGAAGCTGGTTTAGCCAACCTTTTGGTTGGAAATAAAATCCAGGTTAATGGGGAAATTTGTAATTAATGGGATTAGTTTAGATTAAGATAAACATTTTGTAATTTTACTTTTATACAATAAGCCCTAATTGAGAGAAAAAAAAAGATTAAGATGAGGTTGTTATTTGGAATACAGCTGCCATAATATTTAACAAAGCCAAGATGGATACAAGTTTTTCTAAGAAAATGACATTTTAAGGTTTTTGATAATAACTTGATGTGCGGTCCGTGATGTGAGAGTTATAATAAATAAATTTTAAATATAATAGACCCATCACATCAAGTCCAAACACCCTGTTAGGATAGATGCCACCTGCAGCCAGTTGTTTTATAGTTTTTGATGCTTTCTGGTCCATCATACAGATTGTTGGTCCTTTTTGTTTTTGTTTATTTTTTGAAATCCAAAGCAGAATGTGTGGATTGTGAAATGATGTGCCCCCTTTTCCTTGTAAGTGCCATGGTATAAGCAGAAGAATATTTTGGATTTATGGACATCTCTCCATGACCGCAGGGTATTGTTATCATTAATTATAATATTGCCAGGAAAAAGTTGTCTTTTTGAAACATGAAACTGGAGTTCTTACACAAACCGCATGATAGAAAACAAGCCATTGTAATATATTTATGCAAGCTGGACCCAGTAATGAAGGGTTCATCCTGATATATCAGAGCTGTAGCTATATGCAAAGGTGCTAGACAAAGTTAGACATTTTTTTGGTCAAATATTTAATTGTTAATGGTCCCACATTCTGCGCAGAAAATATACAGCTAACTAAATGTTTGTCTAATGAAATGTTTTAAGTATGAGTTTGTTTATGTACAAATCTAACAATGAAAAATGCTTACATTTGAATCCAGCCACCTTATTGCCTCTATTGGAGGAGGCTGGAGACAAAGGAAAACCACACGTGTTAAATTGATGGTGTAGGAATCAGCTACTGTGAGCCCAGTGCAGGACACACTTCCTGAAGACCCAGATATAAAATTTTTTGTAGATTTGATTCCGGTTTTATACTGAGTATGCAGTTTATCATCCAGAATAATACTCTGTATTCAGAGTCATTGGATCCTTTTTTCCCCAGCTCAAGAAGCAGAGCCCCATGTTTTAGCAAAGCCTGTGAGCTATAAAGAGTGTATATTTATATAGATAGTCAAGATATCGAGAGCTTTTGGTTCCATTTGAAGGGCCAGAAGTTTGTTTTTACTTCGGCAGGTAAACCAACCAAGCTTGCTAATTTAATTTGATCGGCTGTTTTCAGCCTTCCAGGTTCTTGCCGAGGTAGCCATACTAGCATTAAAACTCTCACATGGAAGCAGACCAGGCAACTAAGGATGCTGCATTTACAGCCTCGGACACTTGATGGGTTTGTGCAACTCACAGATTTCACCCTAGTTCTGGCCCAGTATAACCGGGGTTAATAATTCAACTTTAAGGACCTCAGAACTAGAAGAACAAGTGGTCCACAGGGGGCAACTTCTTATGAAACAGGACTTTGGAAAAGGTGATCATTTTGTCTGCCAGCCACTCTTTTCCCTCCAGCTTGACACATGGACCGTGTCATCAGTCACAAGTAGTTATGGCTGCCTTAGTAAATGAGCATGGGATAGAGCCAGGGTTCTCCACAGTTGTTTTTATAACATACCACTTCTTGTTTTACCTGTTACCAAAGGTGTTACCAAAAGCTGAACATTCCTCCCAGAGATTACAAAAAGATATATCCAGATGCCCAAGTCAGGATCTAATGAGTATGCATTTTGTCTGTATGGACATGTTTTCTGGATGTCCAGTGGCAAATGTTACTGCAAAGGCTACAGTAAAAAGTGTTATCAGAAGTAGTTTGTAAGTACAGAGTGCCAGAGAGTAACAGAAGAAATCATTTTTATAGGAGAGTCCTTGCTGGAAGTTTTGAGTTTTTATTTTTACCCCCCCTACTGTCTACAATGTAGCGGACAAAGTAGAGTAGGAAACTAGAAAACTTTTTGCTTGAATGTTTTCTTATATTTTATCAAGCCCCTAAGAGGATATTGGACTCTCTCTCCCTATGGGATTTGGTTTGGGAGTGTGTTACTTGCTTATATTTTGTCTCAGCAGCTGAAGTCCTCCATTCGGATCTCACAGAGAACGTTGCTGATCTTTTAAGGTTTTTTTTTTCAATTGTTTATTTTTACATTTATAAAACATCATATCGTAAGATACAAAAAATATGACATTTTAACTTCGGAAAATACAAAAGTAGTAAACAGGAAAAGTTAGTAGGACTTGACAGGGATACAAGTGTGGGCGAATGTCAGCAGCTTCCATCATTGGATCATCTAAACAAAAAATATCCATACAGCATCCAAGTTTAGGTCAGGTTGAAAAGATATGTATACGTAATACGTATATAAGGGATGATCAGTGGATGTTTCTAGTGGGCATCAAAAAGGTGTGTGATTATCAGATTCAAGAGGATATACTGAATCATCCCAAGCTTTCCAGATTTTATCAAATAGGGGGAGGTTACCATCAATCTTTGCAGTCGTTTGTTCCATCCTGCGTATATATCTCCAACTATGGAAAGAACATAGTGAAAAGTGGTAGGGGAAGTAAAGAGCCAAAGCCTAGGGAAGGTTCTTTTCGCTGCTAACAGTATGAATGACCCAAGTTTCTGTAGTGTTTTGGAGATGTCCGGAATAGGGAGGCCCAGAAGGAAATGCATAGGATTCAATTGAATGGTTGTAGAGAGTAGTCTTTGTAATAATTTTTGAACCTCGGTCCAATATGGGCCTATGATAGGGCATTCCCAGAAGATGTGGAGGTGATTGCCCACAGACTTTCCACATCTCCAGCATAAGTTAGAGACAGAAGGGTTCTGGGCGTGTAGCAAGTTGGGAGTTCTATACCAAAAGAATAGTATCTTAATGGCGGTTTCTTTTTGTGCTACACATCGTGAAACTTTTGAAGATTATTCCCAAATTTTCCCCCAGTCCAACAATGAGATTGGACGGTTTAACATTCGGGACCATTTTTTCATGTAGTTGTGTGAGGAGTCAGTTAGAGGGAGCATCTCGTGAAGCATTTTATATATAGATGAAATTAATTTTGGTTCATATGGGCCATTTTCACATAGTATTTCAAAGTCTGTAGGCTTTTCGAAGGACAATGAAGGCAAATTGGCAAATTGCCTCCATAGAGGCAGGGAGATCATATTTTTTTTGGAGATCTGGAAATGATAGGAGTTTGCATCTAACCGGGTGTACCAGATATCACAGCTGAAAGATTTTGGGTCCATGGGAGTGTTCGTAAATAAGACAGTCCATCCGGGCTGTCGGGGTTAAAAAGGACACTCCGGAGTGGAGAGCAGAGTGAGGAAAGATAACCTATCTGCACATCTCTTCCAAATGGATAGGGTGAAAAGCATCGGGGCCAAACAAAGAGACCTCAATTGGGGCATGAATTTGTATGAAGATGGCCATAACATGTAGCAGGGGTGTACTGGAGCAGTAATCCCCATTTCAATTTCAGCCCATCTACTCGGGGCTTTCCTAGAGGTCCAGGTGGTCAATACCCTGAGGTGAGAGGCGTAATATATTTAATGAGATCTGGAGCAGCCAACCCACCTTTAGTTCTGAGAGCTAAAACGACTGAGCAATTCTATGGGAAGCGTTATTCCAAATAAGGTTGAGACACTTTCTCTGGAAGTTTTTCAGCTGCGACATTGAGACTGGGATAGGTAATGTTTCGAATAAATACAACAATTTAGGCAAAATCGACATTTTGAGAACGTTGATTCTGCCAAGGAGAGAGATTGGGATGGAGGTCCAGAGGTGCAGAAGTCTGGTTATTTCTGCAAACATTGGAGGAAAGTTGGCTTGGTAGAGCGAGGTATATGAGGGGGTAAGGTGAATTCCTTACTATTTCAACGAGGACAGACACCATCTGTATATAAATCTGCTTTGTAAGGAGCTGAGCAAATCTGGGGTTATATTGATAGGGAGGGCAGGGTGAGACCTGATGGCTGCTGCGAGTGATTCGAGGCTCAGTATAAACAATAGAGGTGATAAAGGACACCCTTGTCTGGTGCCATTGCTAAGAGTGAACCGTTGTGATGTGTAGGAAGACATCTGGACTTGAGAAGTGGGGTGAGAGTACAGGGTTTGTAAAGCCCGTACAAAGGAACCTGAGAATCCAAATTTGGCCAGGACTGCAAACATAATTGCCCAGCTTAAATGATCAAATGCTTTTTGTGCACCCAAGCTTAAAACTATGGTAGGTCGTTTAGTTTTGGTTATTAAGTCGATCAAATCTGTGGTTTTTCTTGTGTTGTCTCCAGCATGTCTTGTGGGGACGAATCCCACCTGGTCTTTATGAATCAGGGCTGGCAGTAAGGGTGATAGTCTATTGGCTAATATTTTGGTAAAGATTTTATAATCCTAATTTAATAAAGCAATGGGGCGGTAATTGTCTGGTAACGCGGGTCTTTACCCGGTTTAGGGATAACTGTAATGTTAGCATGCAGGAACTGTGAATGTGGGATGGTACCTTTAAAAAAAACAGGAATACAGGGATTGTAGATAGGGATTTAGTGTCTGTGAAAATGTCTCTTATAATAAATGTAAGGAAGGCCATCTGAGCCTGGGGATTTGTGACCTAGAAAATTTTTGATCACCTCTATGGTAATCGGGGAGTTAAGAGTGGAAATTTGTTCAGTGGAAAGCTTTGGTAATGTTAAAGAAGACATTAAGTCATCAAACTTAGGTTGTGAGAATTGGGAATTTGAATCAGGGCTTAAGCAATTATACAATCGGCTATTGAAATCTCTAAATACTTTAGACATAGCTTTAGGGCAGTATGTAGGGGTGCCATCAGACTGTATCAGGTGGTCAGGTATTGATAGAAAGGGCCGTGGCTTTAACTTGTTAACTAGCATTTTATGTGGTTTGTTTGCAAATTCATAGAATTTTTGTTTGGCCCATAGCATAGATTTAGAAATGTTGTTCATATCAAACGATTTGATTCGGTCTCAGATTGAGGTGACAGTTCTCAATTTTTTCACCGTGGGGGATACCAACAAGTGTTTTTCTGCGGTTCGTAATTGAGCAAGTAGGTCGCTTTTTAGTTTTGCAGAATCTCTTTTCAGGCGAAAGCCTGTAGATATGCATTTGCCTCTAAAAAAGGCCTTGTGGGCCTCCCACAGGGTGGAAATCTCCGAAACCGATCCATCGTTAAGTTGGAAGAATTTGGTCAACTTCTGTTGCAGGTGGGTTTGGGAAACAGGCATACCCCACTTTTAAGTACACAGTGGGGTTTATTTACTAAAGCTGGAAAGTGCAAAATCAGGCTCACTTCTGCATAGAAACCAATGAGCTTCCTGGTTTTATTACCAAAGCTTAATTGAACATGCTGGGGTTAGAAGCTCATTGGTTTCTATGCAGCAGTGAGCCTGATTTTGCACTTTCCAGCTTTAGTAAATAAACCCCATTGTGTACTTAAAAGTGGGGTATGCCTGTATTGGGTTTTTGATCAGGGATTCATTAAGACGCCAGTGGCATGTTTTAGTGTATGAAGAAGTCAGGACAATATGGAGTTCAATGGGTGCGTGGTCCGACCAGGTAATAGAGTTTATCTCTGAAGAAACTACGTAGGGAAGGAGAGGGGCTGTAACCAGAAAATGGACTAGTCTAGAATATAACTTGTGAGAGTGGAAGTAGAATGTGTAACTCGTTTGAGTTGGATGTTTAACTCTCCAAGTGTCAAAAAGATTGTGTGATCTGGTTAGTTTACGAAAAGAGGTGGACAATTTCTGGGAAGCAATTCGTGGAGTAACTTGGAATAATGCTCGTCTATCCCTGGTTGGGGACATGCACACATTGAAGTCGCCTCCTAAAATCATAAAAGGCTGAGAAAAGGATTGTAACTTCTCAAAAACTGCTGTAAGGAAACTGATTTGTCCTACATTTGGGGCATATATGTTAACCAAAGAAAAATGAGTGTTTAGGTGACTTACAATTCAGGAGTATGAACCGACCATGAGGGTCTAAGTATGAGGAGAGTATCCGGATTGGGCATGATCGTTTAATAAGGATTGCTACTCCTGCTTTTCCAGAAGGATCTGAGGTCACATTAGCCCCAGGAAAATGTTTGGAGGCGAATTTAAATGAGCCCCCAGATTTAAAATGAGTCTCCTGAATCATCAGAGCTGGCTAGTGGTAGGCTGTTAATCGAATATAAAAAAAAAAACAAAACAAAAATGGAAGAAACGTCCTCCAGAAAAGTTATGAGTGGTAAGATCGAACCAACATTGAGAGGAGTATCTCTCTTTATGAGAGAATGTGACCTGTCTCCAGGGAGGTCACTGACATAGCCAGAACACGTACTATCTGGCCATGATATGGAAACAATAAAAATTAATGGAGGGTAGGTCTCCTCAGGTCCGAAATCTGTGGGAGTTGGCTCGTTGCGGTGTGGAAAAGGCCTTCTGCGATCTTCGTTGGACTGGGGTCCAGATCTTGGCTGGGGTAGTGAGTGGTTTAGGGTTCGGAGCTTGGGGTTGGAGATCTTCAGGCATCGGTGGGAGACCCAGGTTGCGAATGAAAGCTTCACTTCCGTAGAGATCTCTCAGAGAGTATTGGACGACATCTTTAGAAGCGGATTAGCGAAAAGGGAACCTCCAGCGGTAAGGGACCTGATGATTTTGTAGATTTGTGGTGACAGGGTGGAAGCTGAGCCTTTTGGCTAAAGTAATCGGGGATAGATCACTGAATATCTGCGTGACTTGTTGCAACTGTGAGAGCTTCTTTGCTCTCGTAGTAGTGGAAACGAACAATAACGTCTCTGGGCTTAGCATTTGGAGGAGGTTTTGGAGCCAAGGATCTGTGTGCCCTGTCCAGGCACCAGTCTATATCAGGAATATGGGGAGCTAAAGTGACAAACAGGCCCAAAAGAATGGGGGCGAAGCTCCTTATCACTAACCGCTTCAGAGATCCCTCTGATTCTCAGATTCTGGCGTCTTTCAACGGTTCTCCAAATCTTCCTGCTGTTGCTGGAGCTGAGAGACTATGGGGTTGATTTACTAAAACTGGAGCACTCAGAATCTGGTGCAGCTGTGCATGGTAGCCAATCAGCTTTCAACTTCAGCTTGTTCAATTAAGCTTTGTCAATAAAACCTGGAAGCTGATTGGTTTCTATGCAGAGCTGCACCAGATTTTGCACTCTCCAAGTTTAGTAAATCAACCCCTATGTTTCATGGTGGCGTTATCTTCCTCGAGAGCATGTACATATTGGGTCAGTTCATCAAATTTATTCTCCAGAGTTGATCAATTTCTCCCTGCAACTCGTGCTATTTTACCCACCTCTTTAGCAATGCTGTGGGTCAGATCATGCAGTAATGAATTCAGTTTCAGATTAAGAACAGCTACTGTCACGACATCTGCTGGGTTTTCAGATGGATGGGATTGCTGGGACCTGTTGTCCTCCGAGATCGTGGTTCCCGGTATCATGTGGGATTCAGCTGAGTCCGGCAGGCCAGGCGGATCCCTCGAGGCTGGGGATTGCAGCATATACAGGAAGCGTTCCATACTGTGGGAAGGCCGCGACGGTGGCGACGGAATAAAGCTTCTATAGATCGCTTTCTGGAAGCCGATCTTACCCATGCGGTGCCAGGGGACTTCTAGTAGTCTGCGGTGTCGCTCCTAGGGTTAGGGACGCTCTTTTAGCTGTGTAGGAGCCGCGGATAAAGAGACGGGGACCGGAGCTCTTCTCTTACACGTCCACCATCCCGCAGGCCGCGCATGCGCCCCCCCCCCTTCTAAGGTTTTTGACAAACTCATTTGTGTTTTCTCCCCAATTCCAGATCCTAAATGTTTGGAAGGATCTAAAACTAAAGCCAGGTGACTTGTGGATTGTTAAGAGACATTTATATATAAAGAAATGTTTGGAGACTCAATACAGCATCTATTTCATGTACGGTTTTGCAAAACTTGAAGGAAAAGTCACCTGGATCCACACCAGACACTGCAGAAATTACTAAATTAAAGAAATCTCTGTTTGATTTGTTTCCCTCTTATGATCAGTATAGGGTGCTCGTTGATTCAATTACTTTAATTGTAAGGGATATATATAATGTGAGTTGAAAAGTAGTTCATTCTTCCATTTTATGAAGAATTGTCTGTGTTTACATATGCTGATAAGTTACATAGTTACATAGTAGGCGAGGTTGAAAAAAGACACAAGTCCATCAAGTCCAACCTATGTGTGATTATGTAAGTCAGCATGCCAACAATTCAGCTAGAAGGCCATTCTGGCTACAGGAGTGTACAACCAGTACTCTGTAAATATGTCTTATCAATGATTTGTTTTTGACAATGAAAAGTCATTTTGTAATGAAAAAGTTGCTCAGCTATTATTTTCTCCTCAATGGAGTTTTTGCCTCTTTGGCCAGGACTACCTCCACCTAAGCGTGTGGAGGTTCCAGGTTAAAGGTGATAGCAGGTATGGTTAGTGATCAAAATATTGATCAAAAGGGGGGAGACTGTAATGGAACATTTGTAAGTTCTGTATATAATTGTATTCTATTTTGTATGTATTGCACACTGCCCTCGCTGTGCACACAGCATTCATAATGTTTTCAGTACATGTTTACACTTTCGAGGCCTGATTAGAATTGGCCTACCTATGTAACGCCCCTTGTTACCATAAGCATACAATTGTAATATTAATGTGATACCTACGTAATCATGTGTATAAAAACCTTCAATTGCATCATAATAATAAGTTATTTGGAAAGATGCAGAGTGTATCTTGTGTGTCTGTTCCCTACTGCAGTAGTAATTATTAATTTGGAACCACTAATCAATTTGAGGATAGGAGTTGCTCATCAATAAATTGTCCAAGTCACCAGTGACACAAATACGGCAATCGATTAGTGACACTGGCGATGTGGTGAAAGGGTTAACTGGGGGGTTATCAAGGTGTTAAACCTTTTTTAGGGGGGTAACCTAGACCTAACTGGGGCTACTACTAACTGCCCTAAAACTTATTGAAGTCACAAATGACACCAATACAGTGATCAGTGAAAAATCTGAAAACTGCAATTGGTTACACAGTGACAGGGAGTGAAAGGGTTAGCTGGGGGTGATCAAGGGGGTGGAAAGTGTACCTATGTGTGCTAGTGTTAGTGTGCTGTTGGTGTAACTCACGGTTAAATGCTCTCTGTGTAACTCACAGTTAAATGCTCTCTCTCACTGGATTCCAAAAGACTCCACGAGGTGAGATGACATCTCTTCCTCCTGCCTGTGTTTACACTTACACAGGCAGGGGAAGGTTTTCGTTAATTGGGAGCTATTGCCAGGGCCAGACCATAAATCATTGGTCTCGTCCTGGAGACTGACCGCTTCTCTAACGAACCTGACCGCTGAGGGGGCGGGACTGCGCCCCCCGCCCACGGGGAGGGCGGGACGTACAGGTATGCCCATTTGCCACCCCTGCCATTCTGCAGACGTACAGCGGCGTGCGGCGGTCAGGAAGGGGTTAATGCATTTTTTAACATTGGCATCTGCTGCCAGCAGTGGCCAAAATTTGTCCAAAACATCTCTTAGCTGGGTATGTTGTCTTGAATATTGGGTAATTACTCTCAATTTTTGTTCAGTATTTTTGGATTGGTTAGAAAAAATAAGGTTCCTTCTTTCCTGCTTTGAAGGCTTTATTGTATGCCTTTTTAACCACTTCCCAACCAGCCACTGCACATAAACGGCCGGGTGGGAGCTTCCTCCTTCTGAGTGGACCTTCGCGAACGTCCTTCCGAAGGAGCGGGTTCGCTCCCGCGAGATCCCGATGCACGTGTCAGCTGGACATGCCACATCTCGGAACAGCAGGAGGGCACTGTGATTTGCCCTCCTGATTTGCACAATGGCTTTGTCTAATCACAGCCATCGTAATGTAAACATAGGGTGAGGGGTAACATCTGACAGGGGATTGCGCCGCTGTGATCTGCCTTTGCCCCCCCAGAGACAGGAGAGTAGTACAAGACAGGAGGGCCATGTGATTGGCCCTCCTGATTACATGACGACTGTGTCCAATCAGTCGTCATGTAATGTAAATAGTGAGCAGTTGTAACTGCTCTCATCTCTTCCTTTCCTCACACAGAGCCTGTCAGTGAGGAGAAGAGAGATCTGTGCTGCAGCCAGAAGATCAGTGAGTTTTTAGCTGTTTGTCTGCTGTTTACCCACTGATCACCCAGCTAGTGTCCCCAAAACAGTGAAAACACCTGTCATACAGTGAACATCTGCCCGCCAACAGCTGGCACATCTGCCCGCCAACAGCTGGCACATCTGCCCACCAACATCGGGCACATCTGCCGCCCGCCAACATCAGGCACATCTGCCCACCAACATGACCCAAAGATTGTACAACGCCGAAGAGGCCCTCCAGATACTCCAGAGTATGTCGGACGAGAGTAGAGGGAAACGCTCTCCGTCAGACTCGGATAGCGACTATGAGCCAGTGGAAAGCAGTGGCTCAGAGATGGAAACCGAGGAAGATAGAATTCTAACAAGGAGAATCGGGAGATATGAGCAGGCACAGACATCCACCAGCAGTGCAGCACTCCAGGGCATCTACCAGCAGGCATCCACCAGCAGTGCAGCACTCCAGGGCATCCACCAGCAGGCATCCACCAGCAGCGCAGCACTCAGGGATAGGCAGGCATCCACCAACAGTTCTACAACCTTCCTAGAGGATAGGCCGGATGCTAGCAATGGAGCATCCCATCAACGAGGCAGGGCCCATACTAGCCTCCCAAATGTTCTACTGTATCCAACATGGCTGCCCGATACGTCAGTAGAACCTGTAATTCCCCTTTTTACAGCCCAGCCAGGCCCTCAGTCAGAAAATATAACCCCAATTTATTATTTTCACTTATTTTTTACCGATGATCTCCTAAATTACATTGTGGAGCAATGTAGTCTATACGATAGCCAACAATCCAAATTCCTCATATGCCCATCCTTTTGTTTGGAAACCCCTCACCGTGGAATTTAAAATTTTCCTTGGCCTAACCTTCAACATGGGGCTAACCAAAAAAAATGAACTCCATGCCTACTGGTCTACCCAGCCTATCCACCACATGCCGGTCTATTTGTCAATTATTCCCAGAACCCGTTACGAGATGATTATGAGATTTTTACATTTCAACAATGCCCAATGCCCCCCTTGAAATCATCCCAGTTATGATAAGTTATTCAAAATTCGGCCCCTAATCAATTTTTTTGTGCCATCTTCAAGCAGATGTTTACTCCTGATATAATTATTTGTGTTGATGAATCCCTAGTACACTTCACCGGAAGACTTGGAATAAAGCAATACCTCCCCAGTAAAAGAGCCAAACGTGGGGTAAAATTTTATAAGGCGTGTGACAGGGCCACAGGTTACACAAATTACTTTATTATTTGAGGGAAGAGACAGACAGCCAAACCATCCTGGATGCCCTACCTACATGGGAACAAGTGGCAAAATTGGCAGCTGATCGAACCATTGCTTGGGAAAGGATACCACCTATACGTAGACCATTTCTCCACGAATCTCCCACTTTTCCGCCATTTGTACCAAAAGAAGACTGTGGCCTGTGGGACAACACGGCCCAACCGCAAAGGCTTCCCACAGAGAAAGAAATTGAAACAGGGTGAAATGGCCAGTATGCGGACTGAAGAGGTACTAGCGCTGAAGTGGAGAGATAAAAAAAGCGATGTCCACATCCTTTCCACAATGCATGATAATACCTTGGTGGAGCTGCAGAGAAGTAAAAGCCCCATACAGAAGCCAAAATGTATGCATGAGTATAACCTATACAGGGGGGGTGGATATTAACGACCAGATGATGCAGCCCTACTTGGCCACCAGGAAATCACTGTTTTGGTACAAGAAAGTTGCCATTTATTTGATGCAACTAGCCCTGTTCAATTCATATATTATTTTTTCTAAGTCCACCCAAAGTTTCCTAACCTATATAAAATTCCAAGAAGACGTTATCACAGCCCTTCACTATCCCCATGGCCAAGCCCCTCAACTAATTCGCTCTGATGCATTAGCCAGACTCCATGAAAGACACTTTCCCAGAAATCCTCCGTCTTACCCAAACAGGCCGCAAACCCCCCCAAAATATGGGGAATTCGCCGTGACACCCGATACTACTATCCCCAATGTCCTTCCCAGCCAGGACTCTGTATTGGAGAGTGCTGTCGAAGCTATCATACTTCACTACACTATCAGTAAAGTGAAGATGATTTTTTTCCAGCTTCCACTATCTGCCATTTCTGTGAATGACCCGGACTGTTAACGACTATGCTTCTGCCAGACATGTTTCTGCTTTCAATGTGAATTGACCTCGGCCTGTTAAATGACCATGCTTTTTGCCTGCCTCCCGAACTGATCATTTGCCCTGCCACTGTACAGCACAGGGGTCTCACATATGTGAGGGGCTCCAGAAAAGGTTTTCAGAGTGGAGAAAACGTTTTTCTCCGGGTTTTTAGTTTTCTCGGATTAGGGTCTGGAGACTTGGAGGCTTCGTAGAGATTTGGGTGGGAAGAAGCCTCTACCCCTATCCTCAGGTCCCAATGTTATAGTGCTGCCTGCTGCCACCTGAACTGGCCATGCCTTTGCCTGCCACCTGAACTGGCCATGCCTTTGCCTGCCACCTGAACTGGCCATGCCTTTGCCTGCCACCTGAACTGACCACGCCTTTGCCTGCCACCTGAACTGGCCACGCCTTTGCCTGCCACCTGAACTGGCCACGCCTTTGCCTGCCACCTGAACTGGCCACGCCTTTGCCTGCCACCTGAACTGGCCACGCCTTTGCCTGCCACCTGAACTGGCCACGCCTTTGCCTGCCACCTGAACTGGCCACGCCTCTGCCTGCCACCTGAACTGGCCACGCCTCTGCCTGCCACCTGAACTGGCCACGCCTCTGCCTGCCACCTGAACTGCCTGCTAAACCTTGGACTGTACTGAACTTTTCCATATCTGTTTGCTGCCTGAACAATTCCTGGACATTTCCTTTGGCTGTTTGGACAAATGCTTTGACTGCTCTGGAACGGTATTCCTGCCTGCTAAAATCACAGGTGAGCCTTTTTTTACCCTTTGCTCAGCAGAATGTATTTTGGGGTGTAATTTTTGGTGTGTACATGCTATGTGTTAGAAGCCTGAAGGTGCTACTTGCATGTTGGGCCAATGTATGTGGCCAAGTAGTGGAAAAGTCTCACACATGGGGTATTGCCATACTTGGGACGAGTAGCAGAATGTATTTTGGGGTGTAATCTTGGCTATGTACATGCTATGTGTTAGATCTTCTAAATTGACAACTTTGTGACAAAAAAAATAGGTTTTCATTTTCTTTCCACATTTTCCAAAAACTTGTGGAAAGAAATAACATGTTCAAAAGACTCATTATACCTCATAGAATATACATTGGGGTGTTTTCTTTCCAAAATGGGATTTTTTTTGTGGGTAATTCTATTGTCCTGGTGCTCCAGGGCCTTCAAAAATGTGATAGGTACTCAGGAAATGAAATGTGTAATTTATGCCTTTAGAACGCCTGATGGTGCTACATGGATGTTGGGCCTCTGTATGTGGCCAGGCTGTGGAAAAGTCTCTCACATGGGGTATCCCCATACTCGGGACAAGTAGCAGAATGTATTTTGGGGTGTAATTTTGGCTATGTACATGCTGTGTGTTAGAAAGATCTTCTAAATTGACAACTTTGTGAAAAAAAAAATATTTTCATTTTCTTTCCACATTTTCCAAAAACTTGTGGAAAGAAATGACATGTTCAAAAGACCCATTATGCCTCATAGAATATACATTGGGGAGTTTTCTTTCCAAAATTGGGTCATTTTGTGGGTAATTTTTGTGGAAAAGTCTCTCACATGGGGTATTGCCATACTCAGGACGAATAGCAGAATGTATTTTGGGGTGTAATTGCAAAAATGTGAGAAATAACTTGTAAATATGAAAATTTAGTGAAGAAAAAAAAAATATATATATTTATATATGTATGTGTGTGTGTGTGTATGTGTATATATATATATATATATATATATATATATATATATATATATATATATATATATATATTTCTTAATTTTCCAAAGCATTGTGGGGAAAAAATTGCAACTTCAAAAAATTTACTATGCCTCTTACTAAATACCTCAGACTGTCTTCTTTCCAAAAAGGGGTCAGTTGGGGGGTAGTTGTACTGTCCTGACATCTTAGGGCCTCAAGAGATAGGCCATCAGTGCATTAGGATTGATACATTTTCATTAATGCGTAGCTTAGTTTGTAGACTCTAACTTTCACACAAACCAATGATCATACACTTATCAGGATTTTTTTTTACCAAAGACATGTAGCCAAAAGTTTCTTTATAAACAGAAATAGAAAATTTAGGTTTTTTTTCCAAAATATTTGTTCTTTTTTTGCTTGTATCACACAAAATAAATAATGAAGTGGTGAATAAATACCACCAAAAGAAAGCTCTATTTGTGTGAACAAAATGATAAAAATTTCATTTGGGTACAGTGTAGCATGACTGAGTAATTGTCATTCAAAGTGTGAGAGCACTGAAAGCTGAAAAATGGTCTGGGAAGGAAGGGGGTGTAAGTGCCCAGTATTGAGGTGGTTAAGAAGAATGTGACTATAGCCCCTGTTTTTTAATCTGATATATAGTGCTTTTGCCATCTAATGTACAATTTCTTCTGAGTCTTTTGTACTGACTGTATGGAATACTTTTGAGTAAGGACTTAGGGTGTGCGCTAGTGGCATGCAGGATGGTGTTTCGTGCAGATGACTTCCGATATAGGGAGGAATATTGGTATCCATCCTTATTAATAGAAATTTCCAGATCTAAAAAAATTATTTTACGTTAGTCATAGTCCATTGTATATTTTATGTTAAAATTATTAACCGATAAGATGTCCATAAATTGCATAAGCTCATCCCTGGTGTCAGACCAAAGTAAAACGTGCTCAATATAGCTATGCCATGAAATGACGTGCTGTAGTAGATTGGACAGGTCTTCACGTGCAAATAGCTCTTTCTCCCATTCCCCCAGAAACAGGTTGGTATACAATGGGGCACAACGTGTCCCCATCGCAACCCCCTGCACCTGGAGGAAATGGGAGGAACCAAACATAAAAACATTACGAGTAATAATGAATCCAAAAAATTATAGCATGAACTGCTTATAATGGTAGGCCAACTGTCCCCTTCTCTATTCTCTATAATCTCACCTCCTCTGGTGTGTGGAATAGCATTGTAAAGACTTTCGATGTCTATAGCCACCAACCAGGTGTTTATAGGGACATGCATTACCGTCAAGATTTTGAAGGAGCTCAATGGTATCCTTGATGTATGAAGATAGAGACATTACGTGTGGACAAAGATATTTGTCCGCAAGGGAGCTTGCATTTTCAGTTAAACTTTGGCAGCGTGATATGATCAGTCGACCAGGAGGTTTTAATGTTGATTTATGTATTTTGGGCAATACATGTATTGTTGTTATTGAGGGTCTTTGTCTTTATCGATAAGGCCTTTTTTGGTAGGCTTTCAAAATTATAGAGTAATACTTAAAATTCTCAATTAGGCTTTTTGAAATGGGTCGATACCAATCTTCCTAAGAATGTCCAGGCACATAGTTTCATAGTTCTCAACATTCATGATAACCACATTTCCCCCTTTATCTGCCGGTTTAATCATGATCTTATTATTCTGAAGAGTTATTCTGAAGAGATTTTAGAGCTTGCTTATGTCCTATCGATAAATTATTGGCCATTCTGTTGCCAAATTAAATGTTTTCAATTTCTTTGATAGTCTGTTGAACAAATGCCCAAATATTGGGGTTGTTACTGAGTACCAGAAAATCCCTTGACTTAGGCCTGAAGGATGTAGGTGGCAGAAAGACAACACTGGGAACACAGACGCCACCCAAGGGGGGATATAAGGGTGCGTCAGACCCAGTGTGGTTCTCCTCCCACAGCTCCATCAGGTCATCAATGGCCTGAAGTTCATCATCACTAAAATTGTGTGCCCCAGAAGAGGTACTTGGAGAGATATGCTCAACCCCAGAAGGACTGTCATTAAACTTTATACATTAGCTGCCTTGCAAATAAATGTATGTCTTTGATTATCTGAAATTTGTCAGCATCAATTTGTGGGCAGAAGGTTTATCCTCAACTTCGTCAGAGGATAAAGAGGCAGAGGAGAGATTAATAATCTCTAACTTTGTGTCTCCATATTGTCCCTTTGGGGTGAGATAATTGGTATGGGACTCAGAGTGATCTGGTGTCCTCACCAAAAAAATTGGAGCTAGTTTGGAATCGATAACTTGAGTGCTGTTGGGGAATAAAGAAAGGTTATGATCACTTACCCTACTGGTTATGGCCGTAGCTTTGAGAGAAAAAGAGGAGTGCGTGCCAGTGCCGAATTGGGAACCGGTGCAAGTGCGATATGTGTTTTTTTTTTTTTTTTTTTTTTTTTTTTTAAAAGGAACAAAAAATATCTTTGTAAATTTTCTCCTTGGCACCGCTATAATCCCAATCACCCTATTTCTATTTAATAGGGATGAGGTGCCGGATATACTAGGGTCACTCAATCTTTTTCCAAGCTAGGTTTTAATAATTGTTTTTTTGTGTGCATACACATCCATTGCCCTCCATCTTTGTGAACCACATTTAAGTCTGTTGGCTAAAATTGTATCTTTTATTCCTTTTTTTTTTTTAAACTAACATTTTCATGTATTTATTTATTTTTTTAAAGATTGACAGTGGGGCAGTCTGGAAACAAGTTTACCAGGATCTTGGAATTCCCGTATTAAATTCAGCTGCTGGGTATAATGTCAAATGTGCTTACAAGAAGTAGGTGCAATCCTTTATTTTTCTTTGTGCTTTTCATAGTTACGTATAATGCAGTTGTTTTATATGTTTTTGCTAAATATTTGACTTTTTACTATGGGGCAGTGAATCTGACATTCACTAAACCTTCTCTGCAAGTGAATATTTGTGGTGCATGTATCTTAAATGTCATTAATTATTTTGCAACCAGTGAATGTTTGAAAGTCACATTCTCTGCTTTTTAAATATGTCCCTATGTGTTTTGGGAACATTACAAGGTTTACAAACTGAAATGAACATTTTCTAGGTGTAGTGTATGTTAAAATCAATTGAAGGGAAAAAAAGTTATACTCTGCAGCTGGTAGTGAGTTAAATAAAGGCAAGCTGGCAGCAGCTTACAACCTCACAGGCTCGACCCTTTATATACATATATGTACATTTGATAACAATCCCTAGTTACACTTACCTGTAACAGGAAGGCACACATGAGAGATGATAGGCTCCTCCTGTCAGGAAACACAATCAATAGACAGCCTTTTAAAAACCCACCCACCTCCTTGTCCTTGGTTGCTATAAAAGTATTCTGCACCCGTACATGAGGGGTATGCCACAAACCTTAATCACCAGGGTACAGTCCTCTATCTCCGTAGTTTGAGAAATTGGCCTCCCATCCTAGAGGATTCACAGAAACACTGTTACTGGTAAGTGTACCTGGGGATTTTCTCCCATCATCTTCCAGGACTGCACACCTGAGAGGAGAATTGAGTAACACAGGCCTACTTTAGGGTTGGACCACTGCTTAGAAGACTTTCCTGCCAAAGGCTAGATCCTGCTGTGACAATATTTCCAATCTGTAGTGCTTCACAAAAGTATCTTGGTTGGACCAGGTGGCTGCATTGTGGATTTGTTCCCAAGAAGCTCCTGCTTTTTCTGTCCAGGATGCTGCCAGGGCTCTAGTAGAATGTTCCTTCAGGCATGACAGAATTTTTGTAGGTTAAAGCAATGGTCTGCCTGATCCACCTAGCTACTGAAGTCTTTGAGGCCTGTAGGTGTTTCCTAGGCCTACTATATAGCACTAACATCTGGTTGGAGCATCTGAAATCTTTGACCCTTTCCAGGTAAATTGAAAGACAAGCAATTGAAGCAATTGAAGTACTTCTCCTTTTCATTCTTGGGGTTACAACAAAAAGAGGGAAGGATAATTTCCTGTGATCTATGAAAGGTCAAGACCACCTTAGGGAATTTAAAAAGGGTCTGGCCTTACAATAACCCTATATATTAATGCCAACAAAAAAAGGTTCCCTAATGGGAAGACTCTGCCGGTTTCTTATTCTTTTAGCCATCTTAATAGCTAAGAAAAAGCTAATTTCAGAGACAAAAACTTAAAAGGAATCTCTTTGATTGGTTTAAATGGATGCCTAGTTAGGGCCCCAGTACTATAGTCAAGTCCCACGGCGGACACCTATCCTTCGTTACTGGTGTAGCTCTTTCCCTAGCCAGTAAAAAAAAGTCTAAAGGCTCTTTTATTTACCTTAACTCAAGAAATACTGACAACGCAGCAACTTGTACTTGAAGAGTGTTAACTGCCACACCCTTCTCTATCCCATTTTGCAAAATATCCAGGATGACTGGTTTTCTTTAACACCATTCGCAAAAGAATCTCTACACCCTTCTGTAGATCTGTCTAGTAAACTGGTTTCTACTCATGAGGAGTGTGTTGATTACTCTATACGAGCAACCCCCCTGTCTAAGGATCTGACGCTCAAGAGCCACACCGTAAGCTGAAAAGATTGTGGCACTGGGTGTTGAAGCAGCCCCTGAAGCAAAAGATCCAGACAAACAGGCAGTTTCCGAGAAGGGGACACTGAAAACGTTTTCAGCTTTGCAAACCAAGTCCTCCTTGGCCACTAGGGGGCTATCAGCAGGAGGCAGCACTTTAAGTGACTCAGCTTCTGAAGTACCATGGGGATCCGTGCCAAGGGTGGAAAAGCATGGGGCCAACTCAAAATCCCAGGTCTGGGCTAAGGCGTGTGTGTCCCCGGACTACCTTCTAGTTTCTCCTGTTGAGGACTGCGAAGATTGAGAGTACCCTTTTCTCTGCCCAGAAAAGTATTTCCTTTGCCAAGTTCAGGAAATGTGTGGACCTTGTACCCCCCTGATGGTTCAGGTATGCCACAGCAGTGGCGTTGTTCGACATCACCTGTACTTAATTTCTGATGATCGCTTTTTCAAAAGACTTTGTCTTCTACTACTGCCTTCAGTTCTCTGAAGTTGGAGGAGGCTTGGCTGAATGTCCTGTCCCAGGCCCCTTGTGCCTGCCCCTTTCCTAAATAGGCTCCCCACCCCCAGGTACTCATATCCTTGGTGCCCTTTAATGGATTCCACTGTGCCCAGGGCCTGGCCACTGTGAGATGGTCCTGCACTGTCCACCACAACAGAGAGGATGTTAACAGATGGGGAAGCTCTATTGTTTGATCCAAGGATTCCCTCTTCCTGCCCCAGGAAGAGAAGAGAAAAAATTGCAGGTCCCTGGAGTGTAGTTGAGCACATGGCATTGCAGGGATACAGGCCGTCATTGGCTCCAGTACCCTCATGACATCCCTCCTGGAACATAGGGAGCTCCCACTGCCATCACTATATTCCCTACTTTTTCCTGAGGAAGGAACAGCTGTTGCATCCTTGAATCCACAAGATAACCCAGAGAGGGTTTCACCTGTGACGGTACCATGGAGGATTTCTCCCTGTTTACCAACCACCCCAAACTTTCTAAGGGGGAAAGCACTGTTTCCACATCCTCCCTCACCTGAGTAGATGAGTGGCATAGACCAAAAGGTCATCTAGATATGGAATGGGGGGCGTGGCCACATCAGGCATTTAAGAGGTTGAGTCTCACAGACATCCCGTGTTGAATCCTTTCCCCATCCGAAAAGTGCTTTGCACTCGGTACCATCTTCCTCGTGCTGCCGGGAAAGCACAGGTGTCTTCAGAAAAGGCAACAAGCCGTGAGGAACAGCCAACCCGGAGTCGGATTCTACAGGCAGTTCATAAATGTACAGCTTCAGTTAACACAGTAAAGGATCGCCTGGGAAGTCTAACAGAAGAAGTAGCCCTCCTTAGACAGGATCTGCAAAGAATCAGTGAGAGAACCACTACTGTTGAAAGTCGCATAAGTGACCTTGAAGATAAGCTTCTGCCTCTGATTGCTGAATCTCGTTCCACAGCCTGGATGTCACATGAAAAGGTAAAGCAGATGACATAGAAAACTGTTAACGCGATAATGTTCGCATAGTGGGGCTCCTGGAGAAGGTAGAAGGGAGGGACCCCACTAAATTTATTGAGAATTGGCTGTTGGAATTTTTTGGCAAGGAAGCTTTTACTTCTTTATTTGCGGTGGAGAGAGCGCACCGAATGCCCACTAGAGCCTTACCAGGTGACACGCCCCTAGGCTGGTGCTTACCCGTCTTCTCCACTACCACGACCGAAAGAAGGTGCTACGCCTGGTGAGAGAAAGACATAACATTCAATACAACGGGATGAAGGTCTTATTCTACCCTGATTTTTTTCAGCTGAAGTACATGACCAAAGTGCCAAGTTCACGGATGTCAAGCAAAGATTATGATGCCTGGAATTGGCATATGCCATGTTATATGCGGCTCGCTTGAGGGTTCCAGCTGGCGGCAGAGCTCATTTCTTTGGCACGGCAACAGAAGCGGCTGACTGACTGGACGACAGCCCTGAGAGGACACGGATGCCTTAAGCTCATTTCCTTTCTCCTCTGGCTTTAATGCTGTTTAATGCCCAGCAGGATATCCGTTGAATCCAGTTTTCACTCGTCTGGGGACTGTTTCTACCTACCACTTTTTGGTCCCCACGTTGCTCCCAATATTAAGTCTCTTCTGTATAAGATTTTACACTTGATATCTACTGTACAGTATTGCACACTGTGCAATGTTTGCCCGCTGCGGGAACCAGAAGATGCACTAATCACTCCCCGCTTGTGTTTTTGCATAACCATGACTGTCTGGTTTTTAGTTTGTTCAACAGTTTACAGGCACCATTGTGCCTTACCAGTTTGGACTCTGTCCACCTGTCCTTTCTACCATTAGACATGTCACGCATTACCGATCCACTTCAACTTCCAACCTGACCTAACTGAACGCCACAGTGTGATAGTATGACCTGCTCCCCCACCTGCTTGTGTATGGGTAGCTACATACCTACAGCTCATTTTTCTTATGCCCTTATGGTTGATGTACCAATTGTAGCCTGAAATGTAAGGGGACTGGGCACCACTATGAAAAGAGGAATGGTGAACTAATTTCTATAAAAATACCATCCAGCCATTATAGGGTTACCAGAAACCCATTTTACTGGGGACTCCTGAGGGTGTTTGAAATGCTCATGGATAGGCAGTGCATACTACTTCACTAACACATCCTTTTGCAGGGGGGTAAGTGTCTTGGTGCACAGGGCCCCAGATTTTCAAGAACTCCACTATAAAGTGGGCATTGAAGGTTGCTATGTATTCTTACATTGTAGATTGTTTACTGTTGAATGTATGATTGCAGTGCTGTATATTCCCCCTCCATTCTCCTTGGTGGTACTATGGGAGCTAATGGCTTTTACTATTATCAAATCTGATATTCCTTTATATATTATGAGGGATTTTAACAGAGTTTTGATCCCTGTGCTAGATACACCCCCCGGCATCCCCGGTCTTCATGGACAGGGTCACCAATCTATCCAGGTTCCTTTCAGAATTTGTATGGGTAGATATTTGGAGACTAAAAAACTTGCATTTCTCCTGTTTTTTGAAAATGTACACCTTCTTGACCCCGTATAGATTTATGTGTGGGCAACAAGTTAGCCAACCCCCTAGTGACCACAATCCGGTATGAGATACGTTGGATATCTGACCACTCCCTGTTAGCCGTGTGGGTATCAGTTAAAGTGCATGGTAACTTTGCAATAGCCCCTTGGCATATGAACGCGTTTTGACTGAAGCTACCCCTGACAAACAACTCTATTGCACAAAATATAGAACATTTCCTCTGCAATAATGATCATTATGCGGGCAAACTAATTTGCCTTCAAAATGTGATCTCAGAGGTGTCTTCATTTCTACCATTAACGCCATCAAAACTGAGACCAAAGCCCATGAAGGCACAGCTGACCCGGCTGGTTCAGAGACTGGAGGAGGAGTACATAGGTAATGCTTCAGAACAAACCAAGGCCTTCTGGCTTTCAGCCCAGAATGCCTTGACCAAAGTTGTTAACTCTAAGGCAGAGAAAAAATTATTATTTTCTAAAGTCACCTTCTATGAGGAGGGGGAGCAGTCCGGCCGCCTCTTAGCTAAAATAGTCAATGTTGGACCCTAAACCCTGGTTAATAGGGCATTGAAATTACCGATGGGTCCCTGGCCATTACACCAGAGATGATCATGGCAGAGTTGGTCCGCTTTTATACTGCTCTATATGCCTCCAAAGCGTCTTACACGCAGGAGGAGTTTAATGGCTATTTACAATCTATTCCACTACCATGCTTATCGGAATCACAGAGGCCTCACTTGGAAGCCCCTCTGACCCTAGATGAATTAAGGAAGGCGGTTGGATTGTTCCCTACTTCTAAGGGTCAAGGGGACGCCCATGGTGGCATATCAAATGTATTCCGAGCTACTTCTACCATGGCTACTTAAGGTATATAATATTGCTTGGTCTAGACAACAATTACCATTATCAATGTCTAGGACAAGCAGCATTCTGTTACTAAAGCCAGACAAAAGTCTCATAGACCCTACATCGTACTGGCCCTTATCTGTTCTGCAATTGGATATCAAAATATTAGCCAAGGCTCTAGCAAGGAGGCTAAATAGTGTTATTGCCGACATTGTACATGCTGATCAGGAGAGCTTTATGCCAAACAAATCCACTGCTATTAACCTCAGACACCTGTATGTGACTATGCAGACCCCAGCAGAGAACATTGGAACTCGAGCCCTCTTGTCACTTGACGCTAACAAAGTGTTTGATATTGTAGAATGGAGATGGGGGTATCTGTGGGCCTTGCTGTAAAGGTTTGGATTTGGTACGATCTTCATATCATGGCTCAGACTATTATATCATCATCTACAGGCTAGTATAATAAAGAGAGGTAAAATCTCCACTCCTTTCCAGCAGGAGAAGGGTACCAGGCAGGGCTGCCTCCTCTCTCCGCTACAGTTTGCTCTAGCCATAGAGCCACTGTCGGCACCAATGTTAACATTGGGCCAATGTTAACATTGTGGGATTCCAATACGGTGCATTACAAGAGAAAGTCCTGTATGCGGACAATATGCTCCTGCTTTTAGGAGATGCAGACAAATCTTTAAGAAGTGTTGTGTCCACCATACTGGAATTTCAGTGATTCTCAAGGCTCACAATTAACTGGTCCAGATCAGTATTGCTTCCATTGGACCATGGGGCCACTCCCATAGCAACGTCTGTATGCCCAGTACCACTGGTAAGCTCTAGAAAAAGAGGAAGTAAAACTTGAGGTGTTTTACTTCCTCTTTATTCCCCTGCAAAGTAAACGCATAATGTTGCACTTAACTGCAAATGAAGCCTGCGATGTCCCTGCCGGCTCTGTGACTGTCCGGAGTCGTGTGACGTCACTCCCGTTCATGTGCGTTGGAGCTTCCAGTCACGGCACACGCTGGGGAAGAAACTGCACGGAGGGCCATTTCTTCACTGCGCATGCGTCAATGACATCATCGACACACTACAAGGTAAATACAAGGTAAATATCTCCTAAACGGTGCACGTTTAGGAAATATTTTCAGTACATATAGGTAAGCCTTATTATAGGTTTACCTATATGTAAAAATTTCTTAGGGGTTTACAACCACTTTAAGTATTTGGGAATAGTAATCTCTTGCCAGCCCACAGACTAATGCTGATTAAATATTCTCCGTCCGTTAACAAAAAAAGGGACAAGGTCAAAATATGGTCCATGCTTTGGCTCTCAGTGGCTGAGAGAACCAATTTTGCTCAAGATGATTTTGATGCCCCAGTTGTTATATCACCTGCATAATTCCCCTGTGGTTGTCCCGCTAAAATTTTTCCAGGTGGTTGATTCAATTTTTCAGTCCCTTCTATGAAAGGGAGAGTGTGCAAGCATCAAACTGAAACAATTGCAGAAGCCCAAAGACGGGAGGGTTGGCCTTACCAAACCCTTGGCTTTACTATATAGCATCCCAACTATAACTTCTGGTGGGTGGACTAGTGAGGTCACCGGAATCAGGGGGTGGAGGTGGCGGCTATGGGTCCTAATGCAATTTAGCAAGGCCAAAACCCAAGCTGAGGCTCTGGAGACACACCTATTTTTCCAAATCCAATGAACCATATCCAACATACAGGCTTATTCAAAAAATCTGGCAGAAAACCAAGCAACTGCAGAAGGTTACATAGGGTACAGCCCAAGTTGGAATTATCACATTTGTCCTGAATTGGCTAAGGTACAGCACACAGGTAGGTGGAGAGCCTATAGGGTGACCCATATCAGGCATATTATGGAGAATGGTCAATTACAATCTTTCGCACAGCTCCAAGCTTGATTCAGTGTCCCATCCAAATACGCACTTTTATTGTCTACAACTGAAACAAGCGATGAATGCCCAGAGTTCCTTAATGCAAAGTTGTCACCAACCCCAATATTTGCCTTTCTGCAACAGTCCTACTCCACAAAAGGCTTCATTTCTAACTGCTATGCCATGCTCATAGGGGAATCTCTAGAAAGCTTTTCTAGCTCTGCTTGTGAGAAATGGATGTGGGGGCTATCCCTGGTGACCAATGGGAGGAGGCATTGGAGGCTGTGCGAGTGTGCTCCCCAATGTTTTGCAGAGGTTATCGAAATAATATATCTTATTGAGGATTCATCTTACTCCGTCCAGACTGCACTTAATAGACTATATCAGGTCTCCATCACTCCGGATCCAAGGCAATGTATTTTAAGCATTATTGACGCTGTAATTCCAAATGTGTATGCCAGAGAGGCTGCTACTAGAGCTCTATTTCAGGTTCATACTGGTGCAGTGGATTTCCCCCACACCCTACACACCCCCCACACCACAGCAGTGGCCTGAGCAAATGGGCTCTACTCATCTATCAGCACAGTGGTAGCTCTACTAAATTTGAGAGGGTATGGGGAAGGTGGCTGTGAGATCCTGGGTTGGCCCCAGCAGACTTGATATTAAACAGGTTACTGATGTAATCTGGGGTATGTTTATAAAAATTAGGGGTATGGCAACAATGGATAGTAGTAGTATTGTATGCTTGTTCAAATGATACAGAAAACACGGGCCACCTTTTGGCAGCAATAATTAAAGCTCAGAAACCTATGACACAAGTAGTAGAATTACAAATTTCACCAACTGAAATTGCACAAACTACTTTGGAGATCTCAGCAGTGTTTTTTTATTTTTACAAAAACTTGTATAGTAGTAAAGTATCCTAAGAGGATACTGAACTGCAATTATATCTTAATTCTGTTACATTACCAGAATTGTCGGTGGCTGACTGAGAGATGTTGGATCAGCCTTTGACATTAGAGGAACTCCAGTTTGCCTCTGTCAGCGTGCCTATTAATAAAGCCCCAGGTGCAGTTGGGTTTCCGTGGGTAGTCTATAAGATTTATGGAGCTGATTTGTTGCCTGAATTATTGGAAGTATTTAATACAGCTTTGGAATGTGGTCATCTCCCACCCTCTATGAATGAAGCAATTATTATAGTTTTGTTAAGACCAGATAAAACTCTGAATAACCCTGAATCATACCGCCCAATATTACTTATATCGGATGTGAAGTTATTGGCAAAGGTGTTAGCCATTAGATTAACAAAAGTAGTATCCAAGATAATGCATATAGACCAGCCTGGTTTCATTCCAAATAGATCTATTGCAGTGAATTTAAGGCGCCTATTTCTTAATTTGCAGGTCAAGTCTGAAAACTTGGGTAATACGGCTATATTGTCCCTGGATGCGGCAAAAGCGTTTGATAGCATAGAATGGGACTATTTATGGTATTGTTTAGAAAAATTTGGTTATGGATACAACTCCTTTACACTGCCCAGTGGCACAGGTGCAGGTAAATGGGCATACAGTGCCTTGCAAAAGTATTCACCCCCCTTGGCTTTTTACCTATTTTGTTAAATTATAGCATTTAGTTCAATGTTTTTTTTTAATCTGAATTATGTGTGATGGATCAGAACACAATAGTCTAAGTTAGTAAAGTAAAATTAGAAAAATATATACAGAACACTATTTTTCAGAAATAAAAAAATAATTGGCATGTGCAGATGTATTCACCCCTTTGTTATGAAGCCCATAAAAAGCTCTCATGCAACCAATTACCTTCAGAAGTCACATAATTAGTGAAATGATGTCCACCTGTGTGCAATCAAAGTGTCACATGATCTGTCATTACATACAGTGGGGACGGAAAGTTTTTTCCTCATTAATGTACACACAGCACCCCATATTGACAGAAAAACACAGAATTGTTGACATTTTTGCAGATTTATTAAAAAAGAAAAACTGAAATATCACATGGTCCTAAGTATTCAGACCCTTTGCTTAGTATTTAGTAGAAGCACCCTTTTGATCTAATACAGCCATGAGTCTTTTTGGGAAAGATGCAACACGTTTTTCACACCTGGATTTGGGGATCCTTTTCCATTCCTCCTTGCAGATCCTCTCCAGTCCTGTCAGGTTGGATGGTAAACGTTGGTGGACAGCCATTTTTAGGTCTCTCCAGAGATGCTCAATTGGGTCTAAGTCAGGGCTTTGGCTGGGCCATTCAAGAACAGTCACGAAGTTGTTGTGAAGCCACTCCTTCGTTATTTTAGCTGTGTGCTTAGGGTCACTGTCTTGTTGGAAGGTAAACTTTCGGCCCAGTCTGAGGTCCTGAGCACTCTGGAGAAGGTTTTTGTCCAGGATATCCCTGTACTTGGCCGCATTCATCTTTCCCTCGATTGCAACCAGTCGTCCTGTCCCTGCAGCTGAAAAACACCCCCACAGCATGATGCTGCCACCACCATGCTTCACTGTTGGGACTGTATTGGACAGGTGATGAGCAGTGCCTGGTTTTCTCCACACATACCGCTTAGAATTAAGGCCAAAAAGTTCTATCTTGGTTTCATCAGACCAAAGAATCTTATTTCTCACCATCTAGGAGTCCTTCAGGTGTTTTTTTTTTCAAACTCCATGCAGGCTTTCATGTGTCTTGCACTGAGGAGAGGCTTCCGTCGGGCGCGCTGCCATAAAGCCCCAACTGGTGGAGGGCTGCAGTGATGGTTGACATTCTACAACTTTCTCCCGTCTCCTGACTGCATTTAAGGATTATGGAGTCCACTATGCTCTTAGGAACCTTAAGTGCAGCAGAAATTTTTTTGTAACCTTGGCCAGATCTGTGCCTTGCCACAATTCTGTCTGAGCTGACATGCACTGTGAGTTGTAAGGTCGTATATAGACAGGTGTGTGGCTTTCCTAATCAAGTCCAATCAGTATAATCAAACACAGCTGGACTCAAATGAAGGTGTAGAACCATCTCAAGGATGATCAGAAGAAATGGACAGCACCTGAGTTAAATATGAGTGTCACAGCCAAGGGTCTGAATACTTAGGACCATGTGATATTTCAGTTTTTCTTTTTTAATAAATCTGCAAAAATGTCAACAATTCTGTGTTTTTCTGTCAATATGGGATGCTGTGTGTACATTAATGAGGAAAAAAATGAACTTAAATTATTTAACAAATGGCTGCAATATAACAAAGAGTGAAAAATTTAGGGGGGGTCTGAATACTTTCCGTCCCCACTGTATACACACTTTTTGAAAGGCCCCAGAGGCTGCAACACCTAAGAAAGAGGCACCACTAACCAAACACTGCCATGAAGACCAAGAAGCTCTGCAAACAGGTAAGTGACAGTGTTGTTGAGAAGTAAAAGTCAGGGTTAGGTTATAAAAAATATCCAAATCTTTGATGATCCCTAGGAGCACCATCAAATCTATCATAACCAAATGGAAAGAACATGGCACAACAGCAAACCTGCCAAGAGACGACCGCACACCAAAACTCACGGACCGGGAAAGGAGGGCATTAATCGGAGAGGCAGCACAGAGACCCAAGGTAACCCTGGAGGAGCTGCAGAGTTCCACAGCAGAGACTGGAGTATCTGTACATAGGACAACAATAAGCTTCATAGAGTTGGACTTTATGGCAGAGTGGCCAGAAGAAAGCCATTACTTTTAGCAAAAAACAAAATGGCATGTTTTGAGTTTGCAAAATGGCACGTGGGAGACTCCCAAAATGTATGGAGGAAGGTGCTCTCATCTGATAAGACTAAAATTTAACTTTTTGGCCATCAAAGAAAATGCTATGTCTGGCGCAAACCCAACTCATCACAGCACCCAAAGAACACCATCCCCACAGTGAAACATGGTGGTCGCAGCATCGTGTTGTGGTGATGTTTTTCAGCAGTCGGGACTGGGAAACTGGTCAGAGTTGAGGGAAAGATGGATGGTGCTAAATACAGGGATATTCTTGAGCAAAACCTGTACCACTCTGTGTGTGTGATTTGAGGCCAGGATGGAGGTTCACCTTCCAGCAGGACAATGACCCCAAAACACACTGCTAAAGCAACACTTGAGTGGTTTAAGGGGAAACTTGTAAATGTGTTGGAATGGCCTAGTCAAAGCCCAGACCTCAATCCAATAGAAAATCTGTGGTCAGACTTAAATATTGCTGTTCACAAGTGCAAACCATCCAACTTGTGGTAAGATGTGGCAAGCTCATAGAGACTTATCCAAAGCAACTTGGAGCTGTGATAGCCACAAAAGGTGGTTCCACAAAGTATTGACTTTAGGGGGATGAATAGTTAAGCACATTGACTTTTTCTGTTATTTTGTCCTATTTGTTTGCTTCAGAATTAAAAAAAAAAAAAAAACATCTTTAAAGTTGTGGGCTTGTTCTGTAAATTAAATGATGCAAATCCTCAAACAATCCATGTTGATTCCAGGTTGTGAGGCAACAAAACATGAAAAATGCCAAGGAGGTGAATACTTTTGCAAGGCACTATATATTGGCGCCTTTCTCACTACAAAGAGGAACAAGACAAGGATGTCCATTATCACCTTTACTTTTTGCTTTAGCTCTGTGTTACCCTGAAAAATCTATATTTAAGATTTTTCATATCTCATAGATATGATGTGGGTTAAATAAGAGTTCTTTTCGACCAAGAGTGAAAGCTTAAAATATAATAACATTTATTAGGAAGCAGTTGAAAGTCTAGCTAATACACAATCATCTATCTATCGTCTTACACCAAGGAAGAAAATATTAGGTTGAAATAAAGTATTTCCATGAAGGAATACAGGGTATATTCCTCAATACATTAATCTGCACACATATTTAGTTACAAGTAAAAGGGCATTCCTTTCCCATAATTACCCATCCTTACCAAAGTTCCTTTCAGCTTGCTGGTCTATCAGAAAGAGAGCGATACCTCCCCCTTGGCTCTGAGTATATTAAACCAAGCTGATGTCTCATTGGTTGGCCTAGCTTGGATCATGATTGGAGGGCTTACTCCATAAGTCGGCCCCCTTTCATGCAAATCCTTGTGACTATGCTGGCCAAGTGTGTTAATTGCATTTCCCCAGGAAGTTAGGTCCAATGCATATCCCAGCATGGCACCCTTTCAAAGGAGTAGGTGTAGAACAATGGAATTGGCTCTCCATTGTTTGCATATACAAGCCTTGGCCCACATTCTCTGCTCTTAGCAAAAGCTTAAATGAAACCCTTTTTGCCCGGCTTTCATAGATGCCAGCTAAGTGAAATATATTCATTATTACAATATTTTACAGTTATGGAGATTTCACATAAACTCATAAGGCAACATCTGGAACTGTTAGCTGCATCTGTTTGTTAATCTAATATTGTTGGATTTCGTAGATCTTTAGGAGAGGTTAAGATTGCTTTATTTGCTGACGATGCATTGTTATTTTTGGGAGATACATCATCTTCTTTAAGGGCAGTGATGTATTTAATATGTTTGGATTTTTCACAGGATTTAAAATTAATTGGGATAAGTTGGTTCTTTTACCTGTGGACCCCTTGGTGACCAATCTGCCTCCCAGATAGGTGTGGTTTCTGTATTTGAATAGTAGGTGTACAAGTTACATCACAAGTGAATACATATGTGGAGTGGAATTTAAGCCCAATATTTAAACGGTTTAAGCAAGTGGGGAAAATTTGGAGTAAATTGCTTTTAACAATAATGGGTAGAGCTAATCTGATAAAGATCTGGATGCCATAATAATTATATTTATTGCATAATTGCCCTTTATGGCTTCCTCGGAAATTTTTTAAACAAATAGTTACTCTGTTTAGAGATCCTTTTTGGAAAGATAAACACCCTCGGATTAGATTGGAAATATTACAGTTGCCTAAAGATGGAGGCTTGGCTGTCCCTAATGCAATATTGTATTATCTGGCATCCCAACTTCAGCAATTATACGGTTGGAATGTTATTGATTGTGAGGATCCCATACAGCAAATTATATTTTCTAAATTACCCATAGAGCCACTGGTACAGCTTATAGTAGCCCATCATTTTCATAACAAGTGTAGTTGGCCTACATTTAATCTAATACATAATATTTGGACAACTATTCAAAAAGATACCCAATATGAGAGATATACTCAATATATGCCTATATGGAATAATTTGAAATGACCTGAGGTGGCGTAGCTTGAAAACTTTAATCTATGGAAGAAGGCTGGCATTCAGCTTCTTTGTCAACTTTTTCGATAATGAGGGTTTGCATCCATTTGGTAAGTTGGCAGAGAGTTTCAATTTGCCTAATTATTTTTTCAATATTTACAGCTATGGCATGTTTTGCAGAGCCAGGCAAGGACTTTCCTTTTAAAATATAATCCTTCATCAATTTTAGCCTTGGCAGTAACTGTAAAAAGCTCTAAACAGGGACTTATAGGGAGTTGATACGCTTCTCTACAAATGACAGTTGGAAATAACCCACAAGAAGGTAGTTTTGTGCGGTGGTTTAGAGACAGTGATGAGGAGTGGGAACAAGCCTTGAAGAATTTATTTGAGGTATCTCTATCCTCCTCACAATGTTTGACTCAGTTATTTATCATTCACGGAGTCCATTATACTCCATCAGTTATATTCCTGGGAAAAAGGAGATACATTAAATTGTCCAAGGTGTATCACTAACACAGGTACACTTATACATATGTTGTGGCAATGTCCTAAATTGCATCGTTATTGGGAGGGTGTAATTGATATTCTAAACTCCTTAAGCTCTACACGGGTTCATTTTGATCCAAAAATCGCATTGTTATGGATTATACCAGAAGATACCCTCCCAGCTGAAATGCATGTGATGTGGTTGAGAACTATGTATATGGCACGCAAACTCGTATTGCAAAAATGGATATCAAAATACCTGCCAACGATAGCGCAATGGATTAAAGCGATTAATCTTAATTTAAGACCAAAGGAATTAACATATAAACATAGGAAGAGTCCTAAAAAAAATTTCAAAAATCTGTTATTGTTGGCTGGTTTCTAATTTATCTGAGCAGCCAGCTGAGAATACTAATGATGCTGAGGAAAATCAATAATGAGACAGAACTTTATTTTCTTTTTTAATATTGTGATGGAGGGTATTCGAGTAAAGAACGAAACATAAACTGGTGAGCGCAAATGAGGAGCTTTATTTGGGTGGGGGAACAATAAAAAAAAAAAAAAAAAATTTGATTGAAAAAAAAACAAAAAAAAAACGATACATGTATGCTTACTGTCTAGAAGTGGTTCCAGCATCCTGGTAGGGTGGAGCTAAAGTTTCGTCCCTTATTGAAGTTGCTTTAATAATCTAAGTATATAGAGTTTCTGTAATGTTACACTGGAACGTGTCTTTTGAAGTGCTTTATATATATTTTGTGACCTCTCAATAAAATGTTACCCGATTAAAAAAAAAAAAAAGATATGGTATAAGAGTGATCCCCTGCAGGTGAAGAGCAACTGCCTCTGCCAAGACCTTTGTGCAGACTTGCGGACTGGCTGCTAAGCTGAAAGAGAGGGCTCTGAACTGCCAGTGGTGTATTTGGTGTCCTTCCTTGGTAACCATAGCAAAGCGCAGAAATTCCTGGTGGTCCGGTCAAATCGGAAATATGAAGGTATGCATCCCTGAGATCTAGGGTCACCATAAACGCATCTTTCAGAAAATTCTTGCATACTAAGTAGATGCTCTCCATGGTGAACCTTTTTGTATCCCTGAAACCTGTTCAATCTTCTGAGGTTGATGATCAGTCTGTATTTCTCTGAGGGCTTATAAAATCTCTGAAAGTGTTTGGCTGTTGGTACTGGGATCATCATGTCCTGTTCTGCAAGTTCCATGAATCCCCTCCAAAGGAGCCCTCTTTTTTTTAAAGAAGAAGAAAAGGCTGTGGGGGCCAGGATAAAAATTCCAGGTGATAACCTTCTCTTATCACTTGAAGAATGTAAGAACTTTCTGAAATCTCTCTGGAAGATAACTCCACTGGGAGATAAACCGAGACAGTCTGCCCCCCACCCTGCACCTGGCGTCTTTTTCGCTTCTTTGCCGGAAGTGCGGAGGGAAGAGAACAAATTCCCTTTCTGCTTCCTTGTACCGACACTCCCACTTTCCAGGGTCCTGCCTGGCCTTTTGTTGACCTTGCGCAAAGGGGCCATGAAAACATTTCTTATATTGATCCTTGCTGGGCTTCCTTTTTTAGAGGATCTGGCCAACATCATGTATCCACACCCGTCCCAAACAGAATGAATCCTTCAAATAGTAGGGCTATCCTTGAAATTAAAGTCACCTCCCCATGCCTCTACTCAGATGGCTCTTCTAGCCGAGCGAATCAGCGCCGCTGTCTTGGCCGATGCTGTAATGGATTCCACTGCAGCATCTGCCAAATGGGCAATAGCCCTTCCTATCACCGCTATGTAGTCCCTCCATCTGTTTTGGTTCCCTAAGAAAGGTGACCCCTAAGTCTGTCCACCCAGAAAACTGTTTTCCTAGCAATACTTGTAGCCACCAGTGCAGGGGTCATGGCTGATGCATTAGCATCCCAGGCTTTTTTCGCGAAAGTGTCTCCATCTTGCGGTTCATTATGTCCCTAATGTTCGCAAGTCCTCAAGGGCAAGTCAGACATTGCTGCATCTAATTTGGTGGTGTTAAAAAAAAAATAAAAAATAAATAAATATATATATATATATATATATATATATATATATATATATATATATATATATATATATATATATATATATATATATAATCCCAGCCAAAAGGGAAGTAGGAAAGATCTGCGGAAAGAAGTGTAGGGTAGGGCCTACTCTGGAAGTGGTACACTCCTGTAAGGAAGGACCCTCTCTGGGCGAAACTCGTTTTGCTCTGGGTTCTGTATGGAAGACATAGCAGTGTGAAAGGACTTAACAGTGGCTAACCTTTCTATCTGCATGGAGGCCAGAAAAACACCTCCATGAGACCAGATGCCTTTTTCCAAGCCAACCTGTTAATGAAATTATAGCAGAAAGGTTTAGAGTGGCATCTGGGCAGCTTTTATTACAGTAACAAGAAAAGCAGACAAGCAGCGCCAATCTAAGAGCGGCAATATTGTAACATATTTAATTAAGTAGTAATGAACTCACTCAAACGGAAAAAAAGCAGGCACATCATTTTAGGTGTCAGATGGACAGCAGGGTTCCAGAACGATCATCCAGGCAGCACTGGTATCTTGCTCGGCAGTGCCAGTGGTTTCCGATGTTCCGGGCTAGAGCGTACAGGGCGCAGGAGGAAGCCATCACTCAGGAAGTCCCTGGTCTCAGTGGGGGGGGGGGAGACATGACGTGCACGCGTTCGGAGCATGCGTGCTCTTTCATCAGGCATAGTCGTCTGCCATTTTAGGAGTGGTTTATAGAGCTGGCAGGCGGGCGGGCCAATCAGATCACAGGGCTGTCCCCCTTTTTAGTAATCACACACACCAGACAAGCCGAGGGGTGGGGATTGGGCGTGAATAATGCAGAATATTTGGAACTTACTATATATGAAGGGAGAACACATATACACACAGTGTAAGGAAGACAGGGCACACAGAGTAATAGGAGACATGAGACATGAAACACCAAAAATCACAAAAATGTATTAAGATTGGATGGATGATCTAATTGAAGGATGAATTAGATTAAAAATAATAAAAATGATAGAAATAAAAATAGATATAGATATATATATATATATATATATATATATATATATATATATATATATATAAAAAATAATAATAAGAAAAATAAGGTTAAAAAGTTTTTAAAAAAATTAGAAAAAAAAATATATATGTGTGCATGCACATAAAAACATGCATACACACACACACATATATATATTGCATATATGAACATACAATGTCATAAAAGGTAAACTATACTATATAGTAAATGTACTTACTTGGGCTGTTTCTATGTGTGGGATTTAATAGTGTCTTAAGACTATACGGATCCTGTGAGCAATATGATGGGAATTGATTATTAAGCAATATTCATGCTTGTAATTAAATGAAAATTTAAAATAAGAACAATTGGGGATGATCTTATAGACGGGGGGGGGACAAGGAAGGGAATATTCGTACAATGACGGAGAGGTTGGAGAATATAATTTATATGACAGAATTGATCTCCAGGTGTGAGGGCATCCAGGGTATAAATCCAGAAAGTTTCTTCAATACCAAAACCAACCAAAACAACCCCACTATTAGTTCAGAGCTGGTTCATAATACAAAAGAATCCACACTTGGCAATAGTTCAGATGCCTCCTGCTTATCGATTTTAGAAGAGCTCTACAATGATGATGAGGAAGCCTCAGATACCTCCTACCTTGCGCAACATCTTCCCATTTCCCCCCCCATACAACATACTCCTTTTTGACCTAAGTTCGTATTCAATCCCAGTCATGTAAAAGATCCCTTTATACATAGTTTTCATCAGGTTGTATATACTGTATAGTATAGTTTACCTTTTATGACATTGTATGTTCATGTATGCATGTGTTGTGTGTGTAAAAATATACACACACACACAGTGGGGAAGGAAAGTTTTTTTAAGACCCCCTTAAATTTTTCACTCTGTTATATTGCAGCCATTTGCTAAAATCATTTAAGTTCATTTTTTTTTTCCTCATTAATGTACACTCAACACCCCATATTGACAGAAAAACACAGAATTGTTGACATGTTTGCAGATTTATTAAACAATAAAAACTGAAATATCACATGGTCCTAAATATTCAGACCCTTTGCTCAGTATTTAGTAGAAGCACCCTTTTGAGCTAATACAGCCATGAGTCTTTTTGGGAAAGATGCAACAAGTTTTTCACACCTGGATTTGGGGATCCTCTGCCATTCCTCTTTGAAGAGCCTCTCCAGTTCTGTCAGGTTGGATGGTAAACGTTGGTGGACATCCATTTTTGGGTCTCTCCAGAGATGCTCAATTGGGTTTAAGTCAGTTCTTTGGCTGGGCCATTCAAGAACAGTCACAGAGTTGTTGTGAAGCCACTCTTTCATTATTTTAGCTGTGTGCTTAGGGTCATTGTCTTGTTGGAAGGTAAACCTTCAGCCCAGTCTGAGGTCCTGAGCACTCTGTAGAAGATTTTCGTCCAGGATATCCCTGTACTTGGCCGAATTCATCTTTCCCTCGATTGCAACCAGTTGTCCTGTCCCTGCAGCTGCCACCACCATGCTTCACTGTTGGGACTGTATTGGAGAGGTGATGAGCAGTGCCTGGTTTTCTCCACACATACTGCTTAGAATTAAGGCCAAAAAGTTCTATCTTGGTCTCATCAGACCAAAGAATCTTATTTCTCACCATCTTGGAGTCCTTCAGGTGTTTTTTTAGCAAACTCCATGCGGGCTTTCATGTGTCTTGCACTGAGGAGAGGCTTCCGTCGGGCCACTCTGCCATAAAGCCCCGACTGGTGGAGGGCTGCAGTGATGGTTGACTTTCTACAACTTTCTCCCATCTCCCAACTGCATCTCTGGAGCTCAGCCACAGTGATCTTTGGGTTCTTCTTTACCTTTCTCACCAAGTCTCTCCTCCCCCAATAGCTCAGTTTGGCTGGACGGCCAGCTCTAGGAAGGGTTCTGGTCGTCCCAAACGTCTTCCATTTAAGGATTATGGAGGCCACTGTGCTCTTAGGAACCTTAAGTGCAGCAGAATTTTTTTGTAACCTTGGCCAGATCTGTGCCTTGCCACAATTCTCTCTGAGCCCTTCAGGCAGTTCCTTTTGACCTCATGATTCTCATTTGCTCTGACATGCACTGTGAGCTGTAAGGTCTTATATAGACAGGTGTGTGGCTTTCCTAATCATGTCCAATCAGTATAATCAAACACAGCTGGACTTAAATGAAGGTGTAGAACCATCTCAAGGATGATCAGAAGAAATGTACAGCACCTGAGTTAAATATATGAATGTCACAGCCAAGGGTCTGAATACTCAGTTTTTCTATTTTAATACATCCGCAAAAATGTCAAAATTCTGTGTTTTTCTGTCAATATGGGGTGCTGTGTGTACATTAATGAGAAAAAAATGAACTTAAATGGTTTTATCAAATGGCTGCAATATAACAAAGAGTGAAAAATGTATATATCTCTATCCCTCTATCCATGCACACATACCGTATTTATTGGCATATAACATACACAGGCGTATAACGTGCACATTCATTTTAAGAGGGAAGTGTCAGGAAAAAAACTTTTAAATAAGGAACTTTGAAGCAAAATAAGGGGCAGGGTCCATCTGCAGCCTCACCATTGCCATCAGTGCAGCCTGATCGATGCCCATCTGCAGCCTAGAGGGGACAGGGAGGGGGGCAGGACAAGCGCCGACAAATTACATACAGTGAGAATGTCCTATCATAGACAGAACAGTGGTCCAATGGCTTCCTATTACAGAGGCCGCCAAGTAAACAGGAGATTCTCACTGTGTGTAATCTGACGGCGCTCCTCTCGCCCCCCTCCCTGGCCCCTCCGAGACAGCTAACATTGAAGTATTGGCGTATAACACGCACGCACAATTTGCACCCGATTTTCATGGTGAAAAAGTGAGTGTTTTACGCCAATAAATACAGTATATGGTTGTGTTTTTTTTTTTGTTATTTTTTTGTTTTGTTTTTCTCGTGTTTTTAAACTTTTTAACCGCCCCCCCCCCCCCCCCCCCCCTTAAGCTCTTAAAAAGCTGCTTCTTCAGGCATTTGAGCATTTTTTTGTTCTCGGCCTGTAAACTACCCTCCATGTTTGCCTATGCAAATTATAGGCATTTTCAGGAGTTTAGTGGCAGCATCACTTTTGCATTTTGGAATGGACCTTTTGAGCATAAAAAATGCTCAAAAGCTCCTTTAGGCGTTAGCGCACTTTATCTCTATGCGCATTCCTGTGTTGACGCATTATAATGGCCAGAATTCTGGCAAGTAGAATGTATTAACACCCATACAGAAACAGCACTTTTTATAACGTTTTTGAGGCTGAAATCTCCTGTAAGTGACAAAATGTTTTTTAAGCTTACAGGTGTGCATAAAGCCTAACAGTAGCAAATAATAATAGGTGCTTAATTGTTGTGAAAGTTGTGTTGTATCACATATGACCAAATGGCATACTTAGTTCATACAATTCTATCTCACACTATAGTTATAAAGTTATTAAAAAGTACAGTATTTGCTTATGACCTCCTTAACCAGTTGACATCCATGCTATAGCCGAGTGGCGGCTACAGCGCCGACCTGAATTCCCGGGAGGCTGTCATATGCTGGCCTCCCCTGTAAACGTGCCCTACATCGCGCGCGTGGAGCGCGCTGTGATCGAGTCACTGAGACTCGGGTGATCACCGATCCAAGTAAGGGGCCGGTCCCGGCCCCTTACCATGTGATCAGCTGTCAGCCAAAGACAGCTGATCACATGATCAAAACAAAAGCTCTGTAATCTTTTATTTTTTCTCCTCGCGCTGACAGTGTGAGGAGAAAAAAAGCCGATCACCGGCTCATCAGCAAGGGACATCGGTCCCGAAGAGGAGGAGGCAGTAATGCCTCATACGTGCCACCTGCCAGTGCCAACTGCCATTGCCATCTGACAGTGCCCACCAGTGCCACCTATCAATGCCCACAAGTGCCACCTATCAATGCCCACCAATGGTGCCAATCAGTGTCACCTAGCAGTTTTGCCTCTGTGTACCAGATCAGTGCCCATTATTGCCACCCATCAGTGCCCATCACTGCCACCCATCAGTGCCCATCACTACCACATATCAGTGCCCATCAGTGCCACCTCATCAGCGTACATCAATGAAGGAGAAAAATTACCTTTTTTAAAATTTTATAACAAAATATAATTTTTTTTTTTTTTTAATTCAGTTTTTTTATATTTTTTTAACAAAAAATAAAAACCGCAGAGGTGATCAAATAACACCAAAAGAAAGCTCTATTTGTGGGAAAAAAATGATAAAAATTTCATTTGGGTACAGTGTTGTATGTCCGCGCAATTGTCATTCAAAGCGTCAGTGCTGAAAGCTGAAAATTGGTCTGGATAGGAGGGGGGTTTAAGTGCCTAGTAAGCAAGTGGTTAATTAAAAATAGTGTCTGCCCCTATTTAAGGATCTGCAATCCCCTTGCATTTAGAATAATGTGAGCCAAATGATTTAGACATAGTGGGGTTGATTTACGAAAGGCAATCAGGCTGTGCATTTTCCAAGCGAATTTACTCCAGAGCTTAGTCAATGTGGTAAAAATGTACTTTGCAAAGATTACCCAATCACGTGTATAGAAAATAAAGAGCTTTTTTACTTGCACATGATTAGCTGATGAACTTTTGTAGAGCTTCACCTTAATAACTAAACTCTGGGGAAAATTATCTTGCAGAAGTGCAACTTACGTAGTTACATAGTAGGTGAGGTTGAAAAAAGACGCAAGTCCATCAAGTCCAACCTATGTGTGTGATTATGTGTCAGTATTACATTACATATCCCTGTATGTTGCGGTCATTCAGGTGATTATCTAATAGTTTCTTGAAGCTATCAATGCTCCCCGCTGAGACCACCGCCTGTGGAAGGGAATTCCACATCCTTGCCGCTCTTACAGTAAAGAACCCTCTACGTAGTTTAAGGTTAAACCTCTTTTCTTCTAATTGTAATGAGTGGCCACGAGTCTTATTAAACTTCCCTTGCAAATTAAACCATCTATTTACCTATAGCTTATCAACCCCATGTGTTTAATAAAACAGAATGACAGCTAAAATGTAAAACCTTCAATATTGTTTAGGAGGTTAAAGTGATAAGAATTAATATTCACTGGGTATATACAGTTCTGCTCATAAGTTTACATACCCTGGCAGAATTTGATTTCTTGGCCATTTTTCAGAGAATATGAATGACAACACAAAAGCTTTTCTTTCACTTTCTGGCCATCTTTTGGAATGCGTTTAGTGTCCCTGCTTGGTTTTTTTTTTGTTTTTTTTTTGCTTTCCTAATCGGTAACATTGTAAGTGCATTTTTTTTGTTGCAATGTAATAAATTTTACAAACTGCACTATGAGGTGCCTTTCTTCTTCTTCTTGACATATGTAATATACCATACCTTTGCCCGGTGGGTGTGCAACTTCATGGGCCAGTTTCCTCTCCCTGGAGGATACATTTTTGCTTTAGATGCTGTTTATGACAACCTGTAATGGGTGTCATGTACGTCTGGTGAGTAGGATGTTTGCCTAGGGGCTGGTGGAAGAAGACACTTTGATTTCACATCTTGTTTTATGGACTTTGAAAGAAGACATCACTTGATTGGAGACATCTGGGGGCGGTGTATGGACATTACACACACATATCTTATTTATTCACAACTGTATGTGTTTAAAGCGGAATTCCACCCAAAAGTGGAACTTCCGCTTTAAGTACTGCTTACCCCCTGATATGCCACATTTGGCATGTCATTTTTTTTGGGGGGGAGCAGGTACCTCGTTTTGACAGGTACCCAGCTCCCACTTTCGCTCGGGCCGTTAAGCCGACTCCTTCTCTCCCCTTAGGTGGCCCCTCCTTCCCTGCAATCTTCTGGGACATGTCACAGGTTCCAGAAGATTGCACGGCCACTCGGGACATGCTGTGTGCACTCTTCTGTGAAGCCGCAAGCTGTTACAGCCAGGTTCCCACAGTAGTAATGCCGGCACGGCGGACAGGCGGGGGAGAGAAGCGAGGCTTCAGGCGCCCGCATCGATTGACCGTGGGACAGGTGAGTGTGTGTTTATTAAAAGTCAGCAGCTACACTTTTTGTAGCTGTTGACTTTTAATAAACAGAACCAGGTGGAACTCTGCTTTAATATATAGTTCACATTAGATATTCTTAGGTGAGAGCGCGGTATGAAAAATACTTTTTACTTTTTTATGATTTAGGCCCTTTGAGCCTCACTACAAGCTCTTCTAATACATTTTTTTTTTTTTTTCAATTTTTCTTGAGATGATCTAGGGTGTGTGGGTTGAAGGATTTTTCCTTTTTTTTCACAGTGGCAGAATAATGCCCCAAACATCTTTGTTCAGAAAAAGCTTATTACTTGGAATTCAAGGGCAATCCACCCTCAAAGATGTTCCTAATATTGCCGCCAAAGTATCTTCAAAAAGCTTCAGCCTTATTATCTCAGGTGGGGAATCTCCTGGGGTTGGGGCGCACACTTTGGAGAAAAGGTAGCTCAATGCTCCTAGTTCAGGGAAATCAGCCAATTGGAGAGAACGGAGAGTGGTTTGGGAGGCCCTCCAGGTGTTTGGCAAATATGTACCCGAGCACCACCTTCAAGCCCTGCCAGGCAATGTGGTGACAGTCACCTACCTAAACAAACAGAAGAGAACATGCTGTTATTCCCTGAGCTCTCTAACAAGCAGCATCATTGCTTAGGCAGAGATCAATCTTTTATCCATCTTGGTGGTGCAACTAAAGGGCTCCATTAACTTACTGGAAGCTTACCTGAGTGGTCATTCGGTATAGGAATCAAAATGGTCCCTGAATCAGGAAATGTTTTGTCTACTTTCTGGTAGATTGGGAGTACCACAAGCAGACCTGTTTGCCAACAGTTAAAATGCCAAGGTTCCCATTTTATTTACTTTGGATCGAGAAGAATCAGCTCTGAGAGTAGATGGCGTGGCTCACCGTGGCATTTTCATCTGTTACGCTTTCCCTCCATTCAAGCTAATTTTCCTAGTCCTAAGGAAATTTGAGCAGGAGACGACCACTATCATTTTGGTGGCATTCCATAGGTACTCCATTTTTTGCGCTTAGCCTTTCAGCCTCCCCTGATGTCCCCAGAAAGGGAGGATTTGCTAGTCCAGGGGAGGGTCATTGTTTTTTCCGAAGGTTCAGACTCCCAAGCTAACTGCCTGGTTTTTGGAGAAACCATCTTGAGTACTAAAGGTTTGTTGGATAGGGTGATCGGCATCCTACTTTCCAGTTGGAAGAAAGTAACTCAAGTTATCTGCTCTAAGGTTTGGAAAGTGTTTTTTTCTGTTCTCGGTGCCAAGTCAAGAAAGCATCCTTTGGACATGCTGTCCATCTTGGAAGTTTTACAGGCTGGGGCAGACCAAGGCCTTGCTATATTAGTACCTTTTAATGTGCAAATAGCAGCCTTGAGCGTTTCTTGGAACATCCGCTAGCTAGTAAACTCCTGGTTATCAGGTTCTTTAAGGGGCTAAGGCCAGTCCCTTTTAAGATCTTTCCCAAATGGGACCTTTTTGTGGTGCTGCAGGGTTTAAACAAGTTTTATTTGACTCCAGATATTCCCTTGAAAATACTTACACTAAAGGTGGCATTCTTGGTGGCTATTACTAGGCCAGACTCATTTGTGAGTTGCAGGCTCTCTCAGTTAAAGAGCCCTTCCTGCTTATTATTGATGACAGGTTGGTTTTGCGCACTTACCCATTTTTCCTTCCCAAAGCGTCCTTAAGATTCCACCATTCTCAGGTAATTGTCTTACCATCTTTTTTGTCCTTGTCCTTCTAATTCAAGGAAAGAGTAATTACATCTTCTTGATGTGTGAGTGCTTGTATTTTGCATTATTTAGAGTAAACTAAAGACATTAGCAAGTCTAATGCCCTTTTTGGCTTGCACTCGGGTAGTGGGACAGGCAATCAAGCTTCTAAAAATACAATCTCCTGCTGAATTAAGCAAGCAAGTGTAGAATTCTACAAGGCTTTGCACAAAACTGTCCTCTTTCTCCTATGGCCCATTGTACTAAGGTTTTGTCGGCCTTCTGGGTGCAGTGAGCAGGGGCTATTCTGGAGCAGATATGTTGCGCAGCAACATGGTCTAGCTACTCTACTTTTATTAAAGTGGTTGTAAACCCACAAAAAAAAAAAAGCTAAACTGCAAGGCATAATGAGCTAGTATGCATAGCATTTCGGTTTAGGGTGTGCTTTGTTCACATCTGTTCTCTCTCCTACCTAGCCCCCCAGCTCTAGTACCTTCCCGTATAGACGGTTCCCTCCCAGTGTATTGGGCTGTGGTTAGTACTTCCCTGTGTAGGTTAATCTCTATGTTCAGCACCAGTACCAGTGTTCAGTTCTGCCCTATATGTCTTATTTCACCATCATCAGCACATAAAGAAGCTGTTAACAACTTTCCCTCTCTTCATCGTCACTAAGGGATGAAGCAAGTCCTCAAAAGCCCACCCTCAGGATGTAAAAGAAACAACAAACGTCCAGCACTGACAGCTATGCCAGGCCAATCATGCATGCACTCAGCTCCCACAGAGCCAGAGCTGCTGGACTGAGGAGGAGAGAGATCAAGAAATGTTTATTCTTGTTCCCTAGTGCGCATGCACTCGCGCAGAGCCGACACCACTCGCGGGACTGAGGAGGAGGTTTACTCTTGCTGCCTGGGAGACCTGAACAGACAGCAGTGAGAAAAAGAGGTGTTGTGACGGATTCGGTCTGCGGGCCTTGTGTTTGCCACCTGTGCAGTAAAGCATGCTTGTTATACTCTGTGGAACCTAAGGGGTTAATTCACTGTTTTGTGTATAAAGGCTATGTGATCCTTTCTACTCTGATCCTCCTCCTCTTCCACTGACTCCAGTTAATAGAACAGAGCATTTAGGGGACAAGCTGCACATGTTCAGTTTGGTGTGTATTGCTAGAGAGCTTTTTTTTTCTTGAGAGAGTACATGTGATGAGCACAGGGCCAATCAGCACTGTCCAGACAGAGGGTTAGGAGTCCTGTAGTCTTATAGGATAATCAAGGGATAATGAAAATGCCTACAATCTTTAACCAGACACTGATGCAAGTCACAAGACTGCTATATACTGCTGATGAAAAAGGGTATTTAGCAGTTTATATTACCTAGAATAATTACATTTCCATGTTCTGTGTACTGTGGGAGACCAGACATAGTGAATGCAGGTTTAATAACACTTCAGGTATTGGGTAGAGTAGATAATGGTTATTTTTTTTCTACCACAACTGTCCTGTTATCTTTTGCAAGCTCATTATTTACAGTATGAAAGATTTTTTTTTTCTTTATGCTTGTGCGGCTTTATTCATAAATTCCTCCCTTTACCGCATTAAGCTATCATTTTTAAAGCATATCTAACTCCAAATCAAAAATGTTATTTCAATATATTGCAGCTTACCAGACCCAACTACAGGAGTATTATTTTTGGGGCTATTTCCACTTTAAGTTCATATGGTAATCCTGTGAATAACACTCTTCCTGTTGTTAGGAGCTACTCTAAAACTGGCCATAGATCACAATTCGGTCAAATATGGCAAGTATCAATCCATCTATGGCCATTCCTGATTTGAGTGGTATTGATCTAGTGATAAACTACTCCTGAACAGGACTGTCGGTATATTTTTGCTCTATCAGTGCTTGCAGCCAATTTCTGCAGTGCAGATCAGTGTATTCTGGCAGCGTAGACGTCCTGCTGCTGGATTACAATAGCGCAGCAGGAAGATAACCCCATCCACCTCCAATGTGTGGATGGGATAATCAGTTGGCGATGAGAGGTTACACAAGATAAAATAGTTTTTGCTTCTAGAGTTCATTTGTCCTCTCTGTACCTGCTCGATAGATTCACCCTTTCTGCCTGTCATGAATGGTCTGGAAAGAAAGACAAAAAGTGATGGGAAATCCAAAATTTTACAGTTGTCACCAAAACACAAGGTGAAGGTAAATATTCTAAGGAAAACATCTGTTCTGGTGACCACTGTATAAGAAGGGAACTGCCTGCAATTTGTAGCGCTTTTCTCTCACTTCTCTTGCATCTCCAAGAAAGTAAGTAAAAAAAAAAAAAATACCTTTCAAACGTGATATAGACAGCAAAAAATACACCAACATGAGTTTAATCTATCCCTACTAAAACTAAAAAATTGATTATGCTTGCACTTTTTTGGAGTGCAATTCTGTCTTATCCTTCTGAAAATTTATCTCATTTTCCGTATTTTTTCTTTTGCAGACCTGTGTAAAAGTGTGTCAGTTGATTGCCCAAGATTACAGGTACAGGGGTCACATATATACAAAAAAAACTGTCTCAAATACAGAGTGGCACCCTGTTTTGTGTCTCATTTTATCAATATTTTTGCTAGATACATTCACCTCTAAGATGACTATAAACTGCTTCAACTGTACTATTTTTTAAAATTGTTTACTTATTGATATGTTTTGCAATTGCTATTTTTAATGGTAAACTGTCATGAGAGAAATGTGGACAATTGCTATCCTGTTTTGAGAATGGTATTTCCCTGGCTGTCATGCTGACCCTCTTGCTTCAATACTATTATCTGCTAACCTAGAGCAATTATACAGATTGGCACTTCTGCCAGTCTTGATCTGCATACTTATTCCAGGTCTGTATTAAAGCCATTGGTTCAAGGTAACAGCCATGCAAACAATATTTCATGAAGGGGTCATTCCCTGCAGCTACTATATATGCTTTATGACAGGTTTACTTTAATCTTTACCCCCAATTTTTATAGGTATTTGTATGGCTTTGAGGAATACTGTTCTTCCACCAATATTTGTTTCCACATGGACCTGCCGAAGAAAATTCCTAAATCAAGTAAAGATAATAATCTTGAAAGTACAAATTTTCTAAAACAAGAGACCACAAATGATGGAAACATTGAGGAATCTAGTGTTAAGAATGACTGTTGTGTTAAAAACGATACTTCTGTTTTAAATGAAGAGGCCCAGAACTTGGTAAGTCTATAAATGATTTATTGATCAAGTAAATTTCAAAATAATTGCAAAGCCTTTCACATTATCACCTGTTGTATTCACAAGTGAGAATATGTGGTAACCATTTTTTTCCCACTCTGGCATTTTAATTGGAACGCTTTATTTTTCCATACAATTTAAAAACCTATTTTGTCTAGCCAGATTGTTATACAGGATTTATGTAGTGCCAACTGTTTGTGCAGTGCGTTACAAAATAAAGGAAGACCACACTGTTGCAATACAATTCAAGACAAGAGGGTTAGGAGGGCCCTGCTTATGTGAGTTTACAATCTAAAGGGAAGGGCAAGAAAAATAATGAAAAAAATAATGAAAAATACTAGGTGGAGAACAGTTGGGAAAATCAAGGATGAAGGATCTAGGGGTGCTTATAGATGACAGATTGAGAAACAGCATGCAGTACTAAGCTGCAGCTACCAAAGCAGGCAAGAATATTAGCATGCATAAAAAGGGGGTATACTCCAGGGACAAAACTATAATTCTGCCACGTTAAAAAGCTCTGGTCAGATTTTATCTGGAGTTTTCCGTTCAGTTCTGGTCACCAGTCCTCTGAAGGGATGTGCTCGAGCTGGAGAGAGCCCAAAGAAGGGCAACAAAACTAATAAGGGGACTGGAGGACCTCAATTATGAGGAATGGCTGCAAACACTAAATTTATTCTCGCATGGGAAATAAACTATTCAGTCCTAGAGAGTGTAAAAGTAAACGGGGCCACACAATGAGACTGGAGGAGAAGCGGTTTAACCTTAAACTACACAGGGGGTTCTTCACTGTTAGGGCAATAAGGAAGTGGAACTCTCTCTCACAATTAGTGGTGGATGCGCAGGGAGTATGGATATCTTTAAAAAGACTCTTAGGTATACATCTTAAAGGACACAACATACAGGGATATGGGAAATCATTATAGACACTGATAAATGCACCTACACAGGTTGAACTGGATGGACTATTGTCTTTTTTTTTTTTAGCCTTACCGACTATGTAACTATGTAAGTGACACAACCATCAATAATGTGAGGGGGGTGAGCTGTTCTAGCAAGTAAAATATATCCCATATCTTTAGAAAATTATGTCATATACCATTTTTTGGGTTGTAGGATTTTGCAGAGCTAAACGTGTGATGTCACGCTGTCACATCGGTTCCCTGTGTGGCGGCCACTGATGTAAGCTTACCATGAGGACCAGTGAGCACTGCTGCACCTAGTGGATGAATGGAGGGAAGATCTTCTGACCAAGTAAAAGAAAAAAAGGCGCATTAAGTCCGTAATTAAAACTTTTAATATCCCCAAACATGATTAAAAACACTTACAGAAGCAAGGATAAGAAGAGGCATAACATGGATGTATGAAGCAGGTGATCCGGCATCAGGAGGTCCCAGTGTATCACAGCTTTCCAGGGATAATGATATGCAGCAGCAGAAGGTCCCAGGATAATCAGCAGGTGAACATCCCAGGCTCTGGGAACACTGGTCTGGGAACACTGGTGAAGCAATCTCGTCGTCTGAGTCAGCGTGGAGCATGAATCCCGTAAATGATGTCAGTGGGAGGGGACAACAACCAGCATGGACCGCACACAGGAAATATGTCATCAACATGGGACGCGTTTCGGAATTATTGATTGGTTCCTTCTTCATGCCAATGACAACAAGTTTGTAGAAGCTGAGCTTCTTATAGTCTATGGGCGGAGCTGTGGGTGGGGCTATGGGCGGTGATAAGGGAAGAAAAACAATGCTGCAGCAGCCCAGGAAGTAGTGAGATCCTTGGGCATAGAACTGCACAGTAAACATGAAGACAGCAAGGGATGCAGCCCGCACACGAAAAACTGCAAGACAAATGCAGCAGGACATTACAAATGTACATATAAGGAAAGGAAATTGAAATCAATGAAAAAATATAAAATGGAACAAAATGGTCAAACCCTACATTGCTCATCAATAGCAGATGCCACTAAAAAGTAATCGTTTAAAAGATGATCACTGGATCAATATTTGGGGATAACAAACAGAATAAAGTACATAGGTATACATGCGTTTGCATGCATGCGTGAGCAAGAAACAACCACAGACACAGGAAAAAAAAATGCATAGTTGCAAAAAACGCATAGATAAAAAAAAGCGCACACAAACGACCGTTGGATGAATCATTATGCACACATGCATACACACATGCACACATCCTATAGGAAAAACAGAATACAATTGGCCAATGGAGGACATACCTAAGGGGAATATGGGCACTGTATAATGAGCATAAACATATGAAAAGAGGGGGGTAACCATGGTATCAGAGAATGCACCATCGGTGCTAACACTGTGGTGAGAATATTTCAGTACCTCCTGGTGCGAAAAGGTCCGATAACCGCCCTGTTCCTCGGGTTAATTGTATGTAGGGGGACAGGCTCGAGTGTCTCTGGTGGGAGAATCAAGCATGTTAGGTCGGTCATATGCGGAGTATGACCCCAGATTCAGAAAGCATAAAGGAATGAGTGGAAGGTGTTTGTTAAAAGAGGAAGGGTAGGGGTTGGGGGGGAGATATAGAGGGGGGGGGGAGAAAAGAAAGTACTAGATAAAGAGAGAGAGGAGGGACCGCTCCTCGACCCAGACTCCACGGACGCATCCAGGGTATATAGCGATTATGAGCTTTAGGCTAGGAGAGGGAGGGAGTTTAGAACGGAAAGAAGGATCTGTAGTAGTCGGTGGTTTTAAAATGTATCCAGCAAGCCCATATGACGGTAAATTTCTGTATGCGATCTTGGGATATATAAATCAATTCTTCCATCTCCTCAATCCTTGCAATCCTAGTTAGCCATTCTGTAATGGTCGGGGGAGTATTTGAGCGCCAATGTGCGGGGATACACAATCTGGCAGCGTTCACCATATACATTGCTAATGATTTGTGATAAACTTTTTTGGACAGGGTTGAATGATGGAGGAGATATTGGGCCGGGTTAAAGTTTAGGGAGTAGGTTGTTACACGTGTAATAATGGAGTGTACTTCTTTCCAGAATGGTTGGAGTATTGGGCATTCCCACCAAATGTGTACCATATTTCCTATAGCCTTGTTACATCTCCAGCATATGTTGGGAATGGAGGGCGAAAATTGGTGTAAGCGAGCAGGAGTTCTATACCATTTCGTGGCTATTTTGTAACCATTCTCTTGTATTGCTACATTCAATGACCCCTTGTGGGCATATGTGAGGATAGATTCCCATTCATCATCAGTGAAATTGATTTGTAGGTCTTTCCCCCAAGATATTCTTGAGGTTTCCGTCTGTGGGCATTGCGAGTCGTCCTGGAGGAAGGAGTAAATCATGGAAATAAAATGACCTTGTGTAATGGACTGGGAGTTCATTGTTTCGAATGGAGTAAGTGGTCTTGTCCAAATGTCGTTTGCGTTAGTCGATGTAAAAAAGTGTCTTAGCTGTCTATAGGACCAAAAGGGGAAGTCTTTCGTGCGGGAGATGGATTTTAATTCGTTATATGTACGTATCCTCCCATCAACAAAAAAATGACGAGTATGAATATCGTCATATGGCCACTCTTGTATTAGGAAAGTATTCGATTCTCCAGGAGGAAAATCTGGATTGGCTCTAAGAGGGGTCAGTGGTCCTGGTGTTGAGGATATTTGGTATAAGTTCCTAGCTGTGGAGAAAGCTCGCAATGAAGGGTATATGAGCGGATGTGTTTTAACGTCTTGGGGATAGTGTTTCGCTGGAATCCAGGTCAGGGTGTGCAAAGGTATATTACTGAAGGCATTTTCCAAAGTGGTCCATAGCTTACTTATTTTATGCGTTTTCCAGTTTACCACCCTAGTAAGGTGGCATGCTAAATAGTACTTATGCAGGTCTGGCAAAGCAATCCCCCCTTCGTTTTAGTGCATGTCAGCTTCATATATTTGATGCTTGGGGGACTATTTTTCCAGATAAATTTTGGACAGGCTTTTTTATAGGACATAAAGAACGATGGGGGCAATTGGATCGGGATCGTTTGCATGAGATACAACAGTCGGGGTAGAACTATCATCTTTATCAATGCCGAACGCCCAAACCAGGAGACATTCAGGGTAGCCCAGTTTTGAAGGTCTGTTTGGATTTTCGTCAAGGCGTTGAGAAAGTTGTGGTCATAGAGCTCTGTTAGACGCCTGGGAATTATTATACCTAGGTAGGTAATAGAGTCATTTTTCCACTGAAATGGGAACGAGGCTTGGCAGTGAATAACTTCTGGTGGTGGAAGAGAGACATTTAGGGCCTGGGATTTAGAATAGTTAATTTTGAAGTTGGACAATATTCCAAAGTGTTTAATGTCTTTCAAAAGATTAGGAATAGATGTGCGGGGTGCTTGTAGGGATAATAGGATGTCATCCGCAAAAGCGGCTACCTTAAATTCCCTGCGGTTAATAGAGACGCCCTGAATATCGGGTTGGCCCTTATTCTGTTGAGAAGGGGTTCAAGAGACAGGACAAATATTAGGGGGGATAGAGGGCACCCCTGACGGGTACCATTGCTGATGTGGAAGGCGTTCGACAGGAAGCCATTTGCTCTAACCCTTGCTGTTGGGTTGGTGTATAGAGCATTAATATGTACAAACATGCGTGGTAGAAGGCCAATGCCTTTAAGTACTTCTTGAATGTAGTCCCAGGCCACCCTGTCGAACGCCTTCTCAGCATCTAGGGATAACAGAAATCCCTTAGCATTAGATGTAGCAAGCCAATGATGGAGGTTCAGGGTGCGGATGGTATTGTCTCTTGCCTCTCTACCCGGAATAAAACCTACTTGGTCGGGCAAGACTAGGTCTGGCATAAGGGGTAGTAATCTATTTGCAATGATTTTGGCATATAATTTAATGTCCACATTAAGCAGCGATATGGGTCTGTAATTGGAAACTAGCATTGGATCTTTATCTGTTTTGGGTATCACTGCTATCTGGGCTTCTAACATATGTCCAGATGAGGCGAGTGGGTTTGAAAGAAAGTTGAAAGCCGACAACATATTGGGCGCTAGTGACTCTAAAAAAGTTTTGTAGTATATGAGAGGTAAGCCGTCTGGGCCTGGGCTCTCACCCACTTTTGTTTGCTTAATGGCAAGATTGAGTTCTTCTATTGTCATTGGGTGTTCTAAGGCCTCAGCTTTTTGTGATGAAATTGGCTTGGGGCAATATTTGGGTCAGGAACTCCCGGATTTGTGAGGTCCGGTCATGTGCGGAAGGAGAGTCTGGTGTATTTTGTGGTAAGTTATACAACTTAGAATAAAACTCCTCAAAGTGTTTAGCTATTAACTCATTTTTAGAAAGAAGTGTGCCTTGGGCAGTGCGGAGGTGATGAATAGTGGAAGATGTTTTAGCTGCCTGGATTGTACGAGCAAGAAGTCTCCCACTTTTGTTGCCATGTTCATAGAACACTTTTTGACCGAGGATATATCTTCGCCTAGTGCGTTTCCCTAGTTCGTCTAACAAGGAAGATCTTGCCTGTGAGAGGGCTTGTAGTGTAGATTGGGAGATTGACTTTTTATGTGCTGTTTCAAGTCTGTGGATTGTTGTGGTAAGAACCGTGATCTGTTCCTGGTGTCTCTTTTTTTCCCGCCGTAGTTAGGGCTATAAGTTTGCCTCTTAAAACGCACTTATGTGCTTCCCAAAGCGTCACCGGAGTGATACCTGGGGTTGAATTTTCCTGGAAATATAGTTGGATTTGGGCATTCAGTTGTCGAATTGTTTCAGGGTCTTTTAGGAGAGATGGGTTCAACCTCCAAGTTTTAGTAGTCTTTTGTGAGTCTGGGAATGTAAGGGTTATCGTAATGGGATGGTGATCAGACAGGAACATGGGCTCTATTGTAGCTTGCGAAAGAGATGAGAGATCTGATTGGGTTAAGAATAAATAATCAATTCTAGAATATTTCTGGTGTGGGGGGGTGGGGGGGAAGTACGTGTAGTCTCTGTCTGTCGGGTATATGGTGCGCCAGGTGTCGTGTAGAGTGAGGTTTTGTAGTTGGAGTTTAATTTGTTTTAAGGCCCGGTATGGGAGTGTGGAAGTGCCAGTAGAGGAGTCAAGACAAGGGTTTAATGGGACATTGAAATCTCCTCCAAGTATCAGTATGCCTGTTTGGAAGGAGGAAAGTAGGTCACAGATTTTCCGGAAAAATGTGACCTGATGATCATTTAGGCAGTAGATATTCGCTATTGTAATGGGTTTGGACGCGTATGTGCCTTTAACAAAGATGTATCTGCCTTCCTGGTCAATCAACGAGTCAGACAATTGAAAGTCTGCATTTTTGGAGATAAGTATAGAAACCCCTTTTGTCTTAGAAGTTGTAGAGTGTAGGGCCTGTTTATATACATGATTTGTCAGTTTGGGTATGGCTTTGGTTCGGAAATGCATTTCCTGCAAAAATAGGAAATGAGCTTTGTGTTTCATTAGCTCTGAGAGAACTTGAGATCTCTTTTGAGGGAGGTTTAGTCCTCTCACATTAAGTGACAGGCACTTAAGCGAGAGTTGTCGCTTGCTGGTGGTTTCCTTCTGCATGGTGCGTATGTAGTGAATATTGGAGTCAATTTATGTGGGTGCTATCGTGCACTCCAGTAATGTTTTTCTGGTTGAGAGAGTCCCCAAGAGCGAAGACGGGGAGCGGGGCGGAGGAGCGACCCCCCTGTGGAAATGAAACAAGAGAGAAGCAGGTATGAGAGGGAAGAGAAAGGGAAAGAGGGAGAGGGGTGGGATTAGATGTTTGGATGGGGGTAGGTTTATACGAGGTGAAAAAAAAAACACCAGTTAATGAACTGGGTGAGTCAGTTACCGGAGGTGGTCCTAGGCGTGCCTGTCCACCTAGTAATAATTCCGGGATGGTAGCTCAAGTCCATGTGGACAGCTATGTGGGGTACGTAAAGCTGAGTGGGGGTGAGATCCGTTGCACTGGTGAGGACGAGTAGAGAGATATGTCACATCTTCGTGGGGTGTAAGAAATCTACAGATGCCTAAGTTTCAGAAGTCATAAGACATAAGGCCATTATGTAGGGGATATGTGGTATGAACAGACCACTGTACCTGTAGTGGTCGGACCCTAAGAACTACAGAGCTGAATAAGAACCTGGAACTATGCTAATTGAGAGCAACTGGACTAACTAGGCCAAAATAAACCAAGATAAAACAAAAACATAACAATCCAAACAGCACGGTACATTACATTTTACCACCAAAGCATGTTACTTTGTAGATGCGGGAGTAGCAGATAACGGTACCGCAAGAAAAATTTTTTTGTAAAACCAAGACTCAGTTATGACTGCTCTATGAGAGGGTGAGCAAGCTGGTATGTCTAGGGCGGTATCTGTAATTCACCTCGTTATAGGCTATTTTATCTCTACAAGTGTTTGTTTAGTCCTTAGAATAGTAGACTGTGTGACTTGTGGATCGGCTCGTTCAGGCTCGTGTGTAAAGTGAGCAGGTTATCTATATTTATCTACATGCGAGTGGCTTGGATTACCCTTTGCATAGAATGGTAATATTCAGAGTTGATGGAGTTGCTTTGGTGACCCTCTAAGACTACACGGACACTCCATAGAAATGGATACCTATGTTCCGAGAGGGTGACCAAATTGAGTTAGAGGAGCCGTCTCCATCAGCATGCGTGTGTTTGCAAGTAAACAATACCTGGATAAAGGATGAGTAGGTTACACATACATGAGTCCATATAAGGCTTATGATTCTTCCTGTAGCAGGTATGAAGTGGAAAGTCTCAGTGATCTTCGATTTCCATCATCAGAGTCTGCGAAGTGCGATAGCTGAGAGTAATCCTGAAGTGTGTCGGGTTCGAATGAGTCCGGTTTTCAAGAAGAATGTTAAATCAAGGAAAGAAGGCTGAACCATTGCTGGAAGGAAAGACAGAGTTAGTGTTGACCGTGATTATGTATGATAGACTACCCGGGAGACTATCATGCCATCGGGAGGTTCCGGCGCGGGGTGTCATGTCGCCCAGGGCTGTGTGTAGGCATGTCTCTGTGTGATAGGCGGTCTCAAGGAGATGTAGGATCTAGCCTCGAGTTTTGCCTTTGAGCTTTGGGGGAAGAGTTAGTAGAGACTGGTTTCCACGGTTCTCTGGGGAAATAGAATGAGTACCATTCAGGGATGTCCATCAGTGGAATGTCCATCTGCCCGCAGAAATTTGGCAGGTCTTCCGGGGTCCTTAGCAATGCTGTGCGGCCTCTGGTTGATGCAGAAAGACAGAAAGGGAATTTCCATCTGTATTGGATATTGCGAGAGCGAAGCACCTCCAACAGGGGGCGTAGGGTGCGTCTATTCTGCAGTGTGATTTGTGACAAGTCCTGGAATAATTTCACCTCAGTTCCATTAAATGTTATACGTCCCTTTTCTCTCGCCTTCCTGAGGATTTCCTCTTTGAGGGGGAAATTGACAATGCAGCAAATAATGTCTCTAGGTGGTTCATTGTCACGGGAAGGGGGTCGCAAGGCTTGGTGTAGGCGCTCCATCTCTATGGGGGAGTCTGCCGGGCGATCAAGCAAGTCATTAAAGATGGCGCTGACTGCGTGGGGAAGTGCGGCCTGGTCAATCCCCTCCGGGACCCCCCTCACCCGTATGTTATGCCTGCGTCCTCTGTTATCTAAGTCTTCCACCTGTCTGTGTAACTCAAACATGTGTGGCAAGTGGAGATCGTATGTTTTTTGTATTTGCCTGATGGCTGAGGCTTGCATTCTGGCATTCTCCTCCACATCGTTGATCCGATGGGTTATTGCGTGGATGTCCTCCTTTAGGTCAGAGATCGCGGACATCATGGTGTGTTTGATGTCTATGGCGACCTTTTGGAGGTCTCTTTGGAGGTCTAGCAGGCTTGGATGCGGAGCGCTGGGGTCGCCGCCGTCCATTAGCGGGTCCGTGATGCTCCTAATCGAGTCCGGGGATGAGGCCTGTGTGGCGTGCGCGGCCTGCGACCAGGCCTGTGTCGCCTCTAGTAGTGCAGACTGGCGGGTCCGAAAAATGTCTGGGATACTACCGCTAAGATGCGGTGCAGGTTCTTTTTGTGTGCGGGGTGTGGAGGTGCTCCTGTTGGACTTTCCCATCGTGGGTTGTGCTTCTTTCGTCCTCACTGTGCATTAGCTGTCTCTTCAAGCAGCTATCTCGGGTCCCATCCAGGCCACGCCCCCATGCCAGTACTTATTGGGCATGTATTGTAATGTTTTTTTTTTTTTTCATGCAGCCTGTGGGCTGAAAAAAGAGAACCTAACAGATTCCTCCATTTACATCGATCGATGTGGATGAAGAAATCTCTGCCAGAAAAAGTGTGTGGTATGCTCACCATTCGAATATACCGCCCTGCATCCATCTACTCGATCAATGTGGATGAAGAAATCTCTGGCAAAAAAATATACGCCGAAGTGATCCACCCACTAACAACCCCAAGCCCCTCATGCTTGGGGATATACGCTCCTTTTTTTTTTCAGGGGATAAATCTCCTACAGCGTTGCAGTCACTGACGTATTGTCAGGGCTGGCTCGGCCCTTCCTTCTCTGAGCTGGCCGCTCAGCTGTCGGCTAATTGCCAGCTCTCATCTATCTCCACAGTTAACCAACTGTTGTGGATCTGCTCGTCAGTCCTGCCTACTTAAAGATCTCCAGCTCACTTCATTCCTGCCTTCGCCTTGGTCACATCACAAGAAACCTTCTCCTGCGTTCCTGTTTAAAGACTGGCTTTTCTGACATTCCTTCTGGCTCCTTATCCTGCATGCTGTTCCTCTACTTGGATCCCTGACTTCTGGCCTAGCTGCATAGGCGTGCGCAGCCTAGTGCATTAGGGTGTGCACCTCAAACCAAAGCTTAAACACACGTGTGTATATACACACACACTCTTATAAATAAATGTTAACAAACATTTTAAAATGTATTAAAACATTTTAAATTAGAAAAACATTTATCAATGTAAACAAACATAATTTTAACGTATTCATTAAATAAGCTTTTAACATAAACAAAGCTTTTAAATCTCTGAATCAAATAAGCAATTTTAAAAACTGCACGGTAAGTAGCAACAATAGATCCCCCCCAGCAACAATAGACACCCCCAGCAACAATAGATCCCTCCCATTAACAATAGATCTCCCCAGCAACAATAGATCTCCCAGCATCCAGTATCAACATACTCTCCAGCAACATAAGCCCCCTCCCGCAACAATAGTATTCTCCCATCAACAATTGACCCCCCAGAAACAATAGATCCCACCAGCAGTAATAGACTTCCCCAACATCAATAGATCACCCAGTGACAATAGAGACCCCAGCAGCCAATATCAATAGACACTCCAGCAAATCCCACCACCCCTTGGCATATACATTCAGTGCTGAGGTGCCGGAACTGTGATCTCCCGCGTTCCTGCTGAAAAAAAGCCCTGGAAATATGTATTTGGACATCAAATTGGCATCAACAAAGTGGTTTGCACACTACAGATTATTATTATGGCTACCTTCTCTACATGTTTTAGAGAAGAAGACATCGCACAGAAGGTGTTATAGACTTAAATTCTTCAATAATTTCATTATAATTTGCCAACCATGCCAATTCTTGCTCAGTGTTAGCCGTATGGGTAAGCCGATACACCGACAGTGTACATGATTCTGTTGATCGCTTGTGCAATGCTTTCCAGGCATCTGCAACAAAAAAATAATAAATGCACATTTTTTTTATTGATGGGCACACTAGCAGCAATTAATGGGTACTGTAGCTGCGTTTGATGGCACAATGGTGGCAATTTATGGGTACAGTAGCTGCGTTTGATGGGCACAATGGCTGCAATAGATGGGCACAGTAGCTGCGTTTGATGGGCACAGTTTTTTTTTTTGTTTGTGCCCCCCCCCCCAAAAAAAAATTTTGAGCACCAGCCGTCACTGCTCCAATGTGAGCTGATGTACAGGCACGTTAACCCTCATTGGCACATACCAAAGACGTAGTAGAATACATTTTGGCCTAAATTTTTGAAGAAAATTGATTTTATTGGATAGGTTTTATAACAGTAGTAGTAGTAGTAACAGTTTTTTGTTTACCAAAAAATAAAAAACCTAGTGGGGATCAAATACGACCAAAAGAAAGCTCTATTTGCATGAAAAAAAATATATAAAATTCATTTGGGTAAAGTATTGCATGGCTGCGCAATTCTCAGTAGTGCAGTTAGGCCCCTTTCACACGAGGCGGACTCCGCCTCGGTCCGCCGGCTAAGCGGCAGATCTCTCCGTTGAGCCGGCGGATGACAGGTCCCTCTCTGCTCACTGAGCGGGGAGGGGCTTGTCGAGCGCCGCTGCTGTCTATGGAGAGATCGGATGAAAACGGACAGCATGTCCATTTTCATCAGATCTCACCTGATCCGATCCGCCAGCGACGGATCCGAACGTAGAGGCATCCATCTGCTTTTAGCGGATCGGACCGGGTCGGATGTCAGCGGACATGTCTCCGCTGACATCCGTCGCTCCATAGGCTAGCATAGAACGCCCGTTCAGGTCCGCCGTCAAAACTGACAGGCGGACCTGAACGGTCCGATCGTGTGAAAGGGGCCTTAAATAGCAAAAAATGGCCTGGTCCTGAAGGGGGAAAATCTTCCAAAGGTCGTGGTTAAGTTGATTTTTAAATGTCGTTTTTTTAAACTGTTATTTTTTAAAATAACATTATCGAAGCGTTATTTTAACACGTGAGAACAATTTAAAAAAAAAATGACATGTAAAAAGGCAAATATAAATATATATATATATATATATATATATATATATATATATATATATATATATATATATATATATATATATAAATTTTTTTTTTTTTTATGTACATCACATACACAATTAAAAACAATATAAACCCAGCCTGGCTTGTCAGCAAAAAAGTAAGTGTGTATGTGTGTGTATATATATATATATATATATATATATATATATGTATAATATATATTCACACTTACTTTTTTGCTGGCAGGGACAGGGTTCATATCGATTTGCCTTTTTGTTTTATCTTTGGTCCAATCCATCGTGTGACTGCCCTACCTTGCTCAGTGCTGTCTCACTGGCACTGCTTACCTGAGCTCACTGAGCCAGCCGCCTGCCGCTATCAGAGTCCGGGAAATGTGGCCGGATCACTCCGCCGTGCCTGTGGTCCCGGGGACTCCCTAGTCCCTGCAGTGCAGGCTGTGCTGCAAAAAGATGCTTTTTCTTGCAGGACCAACCCAGGCCAGGCAGTGGTGACATGAGCAGTAGTAGTCACAACTACTGACACCAGTCACAACCAATGAAAGCACAATAATTAGGGTGTGCCTGGGCACACCCCGTGGGCACGCCTATGCCTGGCTGATTACCCGATCTGGTTACTGAACTCTGGCTTGGCTGATTACCCGATCTAGTTACTGAATTCTGGCTTGGCTGACTACCCGATCCGGTTACTGGCTATGCTTTTTTTTTTTTTTTTTTTTTTTTTTTTTTTGGTTTTTTAATTTTTCTTTCTTTTTTTTTCTTCTTTTTTTCTTTTAACCACTTCAGCCCCAGAAGGATTTACCCCCTTCCTGACCAGATCACTTTTTACAATTTGGCACTGCGTCGCTTTAACTGCTAATTGCACGGTCATGCAATGCTGTACCCAAACGAAATTTGCGGCCTTTTTTTCCCACAAATAGAGCTGTCTTTTGATGGTATTTGATCACCTCTGACGTTTTTATTTTTTGCGATATAAACGGAAAAAGACCGAAAATTTTGAAAAAAAAAATGATATTTTCTAATTTTTCTTATAAAAAAATCCAATAAACTCAATTTTAGTCATACATTTAAGCCAAAATGTATTCGGCCACATGTCTTTGGTAAAAAAAAAAGTCAATAAGTGTATATTTATTGGTTTGCACAAAAGTTATAGCGCCTACAAACTAGGGCACATTTTCTGGAATTTACACAGCCTTTAATTTATGACTGCCTATGTCATTTCTTGAGGTGCTAAAATGGCAGGGCAGTACAAACCCCCCCCAAATGACCCAATTTTGGAAAGTAGACACCCCAAGGAAATTGCTGAGAGGCATGTTGAGCCCATTGAATATTATTTTTTTTGTCCCAAGTGATTGAATAATGACAAAAAAAAAAAAAAATATGTGGAATTGCACCCCAAAATACATTCAGCTGCTTTTCCTGAGTACGGGGATACCACGTGTGGGACTTTTTGGGAGCCTAGCCGCGTACGGGGCCCCGAAAATCACCGCCTTCAGGATTTCTAAGGGCGTACATTTTTGATTTCACTCCTCACTGCCTATCACAGTTTTGAAGGCCATAAAATGCCCAGGTGGCACAACCCCCCCCAAAAGACCCCATATTTGAAAGTAGACACCCCAAGCTATTTGCTGAGAGGCATGGTGAGTATTTTGCAGCTCTCATTTGTTTTTGAAAATGAAGAAAGACAAGAAGAAAAAACTTTTTTTTTTTCAATTTTCAAAACTTTGTAACAAAAAGTGAGGTCTGCAAAATACTCACAATACCTCTCAGCAAATAGCTTGGGGTGTCTACTTTCTAAAATAGGGTCATTTGGGGGTGTTTTGTGCCACCTGGGCATTCCATGGTCTCCAAACCTGTGATAGGCAGTGAAGAGTGAAATCAAAAATTTACGCCCTTAGAAAGCCTGAAGGCGGTGCTTGGTTTTCGGGGTCCCGTACACGGCTAGGCTCCCAAAAAGTCTCATACATGTGGTATCCCCATACTCAGGAGAAGCAACAGAATGTATTTTGGGGTGTAATGTCACATATTCCCATGGCAATATATCATTTAGTGACAACTTTGTGCAAAAAAAAAAAAAAAAAAATGTCTTTTTCCCGCAACTTGTGTCACAATATAAAATATTCCATGAACTCGACATGCCTCTCAGCAAATAGCTTGGGGTGTCTACTTTCCAAAATGGGGTCATTTGGGGGGGGTTTGAACTGTCCTTGCATTTTATACACAACTTTTAGAAACTTATGTCACACATCACCCACTCTTCTAACCACTTGAACCCTTTCTGACACTATTTGTTTACATGAAAAAATTATTTTTTTTTGCAAGAAAATTACTTTGAACCCCCAAACATTATATATATTTTTTTAAAGCAAATGCCCTACATATTAAAATGGTGGGTGTTTCATTTTTTTTTTCACACAGTATTTGCGCAGTGATTTTTTTTAAACGCATTTTTTGGAGAAAAAACACACTTTTTTAAATTTTAATGCACTAAAACACACTATATTGCCCAAATGTTTGATGAAATAAAAAAGGTGATGTTAGGCCGAGTACATGGATACCAAACATGACATGCTTTAAAATTGCGCACAAACGTGCAGTGGCAACAAACTAAATACATTTTTAAAAGCGTTTACAGGTTACCACTTTAGATTTACAGAGGAGGTCTACTGCTAAAATTACTGCCCTTACATTTAACGCCAGACCGAAGCTTGCGTTTGCCTTTGCGCGAGAGCAAGGGGGGACAGGGGTACTTTTTTTTTTTCTTTATTATTTTTTTGCTTTTTTATCTTATTTTTAAACTGTTCCTTTCATTTTTTTTTTTTTTTTTTAATCATTTTTATTGTTATCTCAGGGAATGTATATATCCCCTATGATAGCAATAGGTAGTGACAGGTACTCTTTTTTTGAAAAAAATGGGGTCTATTAGACCCTAGATATCTCTTCTGCCCTCAAAGCATCTGACCACACCAAGATTGGTGTGATAAAATGCTTTCCCAATTTCCCAATGGCGCTGTTTACATCCGGCGAAATCTAAGTAATGAAATGCTCGTAGCTTCCGGTTTCTTAGGCCATAGAGATGTTTGGAGCAACTCTGGTCTCTTATCAGCTCTATGGTCAGCTGGCTGAATCACCGGCTGCATTCTCAGGTTCCCTGTTGGGACAGGAGAGCCAGAGAAAAATATGGAAGACGGTGGGGGGGCATTCCCTCCCGCTGCTTGTAAAAGCAGTCTAGAGGCTAATTAGCCACTAGGATTGCTTTTACATGAAAGCTGACCGCTGGCTGAAAAGAATGATACCAAGATGACACCTAAACCTGCAGGCATCATTCTGGTATAACCACTCAAAGTCCAGCAACATACCAGTACGTTGCTGGTCCTTGTTGGGCATATATTGTATCCTTTTTTTTTTTTTTTTTTGTGCAGCCTGTGGGCTGAACGAAAAAAAGAGATTGATCGGTGGGTATGCCCACCATTAGAATACCTCCCTTCACCCACTTCTAATGAATGGTATACATGCACCGTTTATATATGCCGAAGCATGGGGGCATCCTCCCGCAAAAGGTAGGAGCAAATTGCTGCCCCCCATGCTTTGGCATATATCACCTCCGACAGCGCTGGAGTCACGGCTTTATATATTGTGGGAGCAAACGCTGTTGCTGTCAAGATAAATAAATCCGAGCTGCAGCTGAATGGCGTACCTGAAGACAAAAAAATGGTTAACAATAAAACACAGTAAACTGTAAAGTATAAAAAATTGCATACCTGAAAAGCAAACATGATAAAACATAATAACAATAAAACATTGAAGAATAGAATACAGTAAAAAAGAGCAGAACAATAGAGAGAGAACAATAAAACGACAACTATTTTTTTTTTTTTAATATTTTTTTGTGTTTTTTTTTTTTTGTAACTGTAACTTTTGTAACTGTAACCGGTTCCAGGTTCGGGTCTCTCAAAAAGCGACGGCATCTTGGAAGACCCTGTGAAAGTGCGCCTAGTCTGTGCAATGCTATACGCTAATACTCAACTAGTGTATGGTAGCATTCAAAACATTCACCAATGCAAAGACCAGGATTGTCAGGACAGGAGGGACAATAATGGCGGGTGTCAAGCCTATAACCGCGCTTGCTGCAGACACGACATCTTTTTTGGGGGGGTTCGTTGGGTAGGTGTACTCGGGAGGACATAAAGAAAATGCCTCTCATGCAGCTGATTGCATTTGGTTGGGAATGTGAATGGGGAAAGTACGGGTGCTGCAGAAGTGGTGGGTTCCCAATTAGGCAAATGCAGCAGGAAGGGCATTATGGGCAGGACGGGCCTGTGTTTGTCTTCTTGGTGGCAGCGGGACACTACTTGTCTAGCCACCATACCAGCTTGAACTGCACTTATGGGACTTGCCACGTCACCAAGTGTTACTGCAGTGCTGGTTTGACTACGACCGGGGTGTACTAGGCCGCTGGTGCTTGCCAGTTCACCAAAACGCTACCAAAAAAACTGTTCGTGATCGCAGAGATCAGGCCTGACTCTGCGAACGCTGCAGTTATGCATTTAGTGTTTTGTAAGTGTCAGTGATCGATCGATACTGCACTTGGGTGGGCTGGACTGGGCGGAGGGGCAAAACGCAGGTGCTAGCAGGTATCTGGGCTGATCCCGCTAACGCTTCCTTTTTTGGAACCCTAAACTGCTGGGGACGCTAGTATAGATCTGATCGGATCAGATATTAATCCGTTCAGATACTATACCACTAAGGGAGGTGTATGCTGCGTACGTGGGTGTTAGCGCTACTGCCACTAACCTGACGCTGCCTGGGGCGACGCAGACCCTATCTGACCCTAAAACCTAACTTATATCACTGCCGGGCGATCAGGGGGCTAAACCTTTATTCGGTAATAAACGGCGGGTGCCCTGACACTATAAAAAATAAACTAACCAGTGTCACCCGTAACAGTTATATGGTGATCACTGGTGAAAGGGTTAACTAGGGGGCAATCAAGGGGTTAAAACCTTTATTAGGTAGTATATGGGGGTCCCTGACGCTATAAAACGCTGACGGCGAACCTATATATTTACCTCCCTAACTAGCGTCACCAGTGACAATAATACAGCGATCAGAAAAACGATTGCTTAGTGACACTGGTGACGGGGGGGTGATCAAGGGGTTAAAACTTTATTAGGGGGGCACCCTAGACCTAAAGGGGTTAACACTAACTGCCCTACCACACTGTCACAAACTGACACCAATGCAGTAATCAGAAAAAAAAAAACTGCTTGGTGTCACTGTGTGGGCAGGCAAGGATGTACAGGTAAGTCCTTATGCCTGCCCGTGCCATTGTGCCGCGGTACGTCGTCGTGCGGCGGTCGGCAAGTGGTTAAAGCCTATGGCGTGCAAACACACCCAAAAAACTTCACCCGGTGCCAAAAAAATGTGCACACACATAAAGAGTGAAACACAAAAAAGTGCAACGGGTACACAAGTCCTCTAAAATCAGAGGACCTTGCCATGAATCCCCCGGGGCATTAGGCTCCAGACGGGGACAAGGGTACTTACACTTGGTCAATCTGACCAAAACCAGACGGACCCCTTTCTCTGGAGGGCCTGCCGAAACAGACCCACCCAAGTACTAGGTGAGGCTCCCCCGAAGGGAGACCCTAAGAGAGAGGGCGAACTAAGCCAAAATGCCATGCCATGCCATGTCCACCCCCTCCCTCCCTCCTCAGGGCAGGCCCGAGGACCTGCAACCCTACTCATCACGCAGTGCAACAAACCGTGTACAACACAAAAATACAAAAAGGTGACAAACACAGGCAGTAAATAAAATAAAGTGGGGAAGGAATAAGTGGAGAGAGTGAAAAGGTGGCCATTGTGTGAAACAATGACCAGGCCCTCCAGCCAGGAATAAAAAATTCCTCTGGTCCTAGCCAAAAGGCCCGGCCCAAGAGGCAGGTGTTAAAAAAAGCGTGTCATATGGTGCAGTGACCGTGGTGCCTCAAATCAAAGTGACCCTCACTCACAGTGATTTTTGGCACCCCTGGACTGCCACTCCAGAAGCACATGCTCCACAGGCTTTCAAACCCCAACCCTGACCAACAGCATGACTCTGGCTATGCTTTGACTATGCTTACTCTATTTACCTTTTTATTTTTATTAATAAACAAGTGTGATTTTATTGTACTTCTGTCTCGGTCTGGTTCATGGTTTGACACGTATGTATTCTTAAAGCACACCCTGCTGCTTTCAGAATAAAAAGATAAATGCTGCAGCTGAATGGCGTTCCTGCAAAGCAAACAACGGTTAACAATAAAACACGGTAACAACAACATTTTGTTAATAAATTTGAGTACATCACGGGACACAGAGCAGGCTATATACTTATCTGGGTTATACACCACCTACAGTAGGTGACTGCGATATTGTGTCAATCTCGCCGCTGTTATTATCTGCGAGCCCCGTCGCGGGAGCCAGCACCGAGCTGGCTCACTCATCGGGAAAGAAGACCCTCGAAGTCGGAAGAAGACCCTCGGAGCTGCCTAATAAATTACTTTAAAAACCTGTCTAGTGTTTTTTTTTCCCCCCAGGTGAATTCACATAGGGTGGGGGGGCCGGGATCTTGGGGCCCCCTTATTAAAGGGTGTTCCAGATTCCAATAAGCCCTCCGCCCGCAGACCCCGACAACCAACAGCAAGGGTTGTCGGGAAGAGGCCCTTGTCCTCATCAACATGGGGACAAGGTGCTTTGGGGTGGGGGGGCCTCAGGGCGCTCCCCTGCCCCAAAGCGCCCACCCCCTATGTTGAGGGCATGCGGCCTGGTACGGTTCAGGGGAGGGGGCGCTCGCTCGTCCCCACTCCCTTTCCTGACCGGCCGGGCTGCGTGCTTGGATAAGGGTCTGGTATGGATTGTGGGGGGACCCCCACGCCATTTTTTCGACGTAGGGGGTTCCCCTTAAAATCCATACCAGACCTAAGGGCCTGGTATGCCCCGGGAGGGGAACCCATGCCAGTTTTTTTATTTAAAATTTGCCGCGGCGTTCCCCCCATGATAAATACCAGACACCTGTCAGCAATGCTTGTCACTCATCGGGAAAGGAAAAAAACAGTTTTCCTTTCCCGATGAGTGAGCCAGCGCGAGATGTACAGCACCCTGTCGCCGAGAACCAGCGCAATGGGATCGCGCTGGAAACACATTCTCGCGGTCAAGTACTGTATAGGTGAATGGACACTGGCAGACCAAAACACAGGAAGTCCCCCTCTATATAACCCCTCCCATACAGAAAGTACTTCAGTTTTGTAGCAAGAAATGAATTTCCAAAAAGAGGGGAGGGACCTCTGTGCCCCTTGATGTACACCAAGAAATGGATTTTACAGGTAAGTAGGTGTAAAAAATCCATATTTCTTTATCATACATCATGGGACACAGAGCAGGCTATATACTTAACTATACCAGAGCAATACCCCTGAGGGGGAGGGAGACACATCACCAGAAAACTATCATCAACCAATAGGCGATACTGCAGTCTGTAAAACACTACAGCCAAAAGCAGAATCCTCTGCAGCTCTAACATCCATTTGGTAAAAAATTGCGAAAGTATGCACTGAAGACCAGGTAGCGGCCTTACAGATCTAAACCACCAAAGCCTGATGGCGAAAAGCCCAAGAGAGGTTCCTATGCTCCTGGTAGAGTGTGCTCTTTACCCTAAAAGGGGGGCCTTACCCTTTAATCCATAGGCCTGAATGAGCAGTTGGTGAATCCATTGGGAAATAGACACCTTGGATGCTGCTTGGTCCTTCTTGGGCCCCATCCAGCAATACAAAAAAGGCATCTGAAATCCTGATTTGTGCCAACTTGTTTAGATGAACTCTGACAGCTAGCACTACATCCAAGTAATGCAGCCGCTTTTCCTCTGCCGAGCGAGGATGTGGGAAAAAAGGAGGGCAATACAATCTCCCGATTTAAATGAAAACTAAACACTACTTTAGGCAAGAAAGTCATAAGCGGATGCAGCACCACCTTATCATGATGAAGGACCAAATATGGTTCTTTGCAAGAAAGAGCTGCCAATTCCTGTCGGAATTGGCAGCTCTTTATTGCCGAAATGATAGCAATCAGAAAAGCTAACTTTCGAGTCAAAAGGATCAATGGAATCTCCTAAATAGGTTCAAAAGGTTGTTTCTGTAGAACAGACAGAACCAAATTTAAGTCCCAGGGGCATAAAGGTAGTCTGACGGGAGGAACCAAATGAGTTGCACCCTCTAGAAAAGTATGGACCAAATAGTGTGAGGCTAAAGGTCTCTGAAAAAATATAGACAAGGCAGAGATTTGCCCCTTTTTGTATATATTGGAGGATGTCAACTTCTGGCTTCACACCAAGCAATGTAGGACCTCCAGACCCTGTGATAGATATTTCTAGTGACCGCCTTCCTGGCATTCACCGGTGTAGAAATAAACAGTCCTGAAATACCATGGTCCTTCAACACCCTGGCTTCAATAGCCATGCCGTCAAATTTAGAAACCGTAAAGTAAGATGGAATATCGGTCTTTGAGACAGTAGGTCTGGACTGGCTAGAAGTGTCCACAGTCCATCTACAGCCAACTTCACTATTTCTGAGTACCAGGCTCTTCTGGGCCAAGCTGGGGCCACCGGAATGACTGAGACCACTTCTCAGGTTCCTGCATAAGAGATGTGGCAGCAGTGGTTCTGGGGGAAAAGGATAAATTGGGGAGAACTGGTTCCAGGGAACCACCAGTGCATCCACTCCGATTGCGAGTGGATCCCTTGCTCTGGACACAAACTGGTCCAGTTATTTGTTGAACTTGCCAATAGATCTACATCCGGCATACCCCACTGCTGGCAAATCTTTAGATTGGGGTGAAGAGACCATTCTCCTGGATGTGACTGCTGAGAGAGTCCGCCTTTTAGTTCTCAACCCCCGGAATGTAGACTGCTGATAGCACTGGCACGTCCCTCTGCCCAAGTCAGCACGCGGCTTTCCTCCTCCTGAGCCAAGCAGCTCTTGGTACCACCCTGGTGGTTGATACAAACCACAGCCATAGCATTGTCAGACTGGACCCTTACTGGATACCCCTGAAGTTTGACCAAAAATCTAGAGCCAGGTGCACCGCCCAAAGCCCCTGAATATTGATGGGCAGCCTCAGTTCTGACCGGGACCACCTTCCCTGGACTGTGAAGTTTTCCAGGACAACCCCCCAGCCAGAGAGACTGGCATGCGTGGTCACTACCTTCCAATTTACTGGAAGAAAAGACTTCCCATTTTCCAAATTCCGAGCTACCCAGCACCAATTTTTTATTTATTTTTTTGCAGGTAAGAACACTTTTGCCTGAACTGTGTCTAATACTAGACCCAGATACTCCAGACATTGAACCCGTTGAACTTTCGAAATTCGAGATCCTGCCCAGGTGTTCCAAAACCCGCACTGTGAGAGCTATATTTGTCCAGATCGTCACCAAACGTTCCCATGAAAGGGAAATACAGCCAGCAATTTTTTGCAAGGCAGTTCAGCCGACCAATTTAACCACAAAATTCTATGCATATACACACAAAAGAGCTAAACGTGAGACTTGCTAAATTGAGCCCTTAACGGCACCCACTGCAAAACACAAGGCCCAAGGCAAATCTGCCATATCTTCAACAGAATCTTCTTCCTGACCTTGCCTATTACACCGTTAAACATGATCCTTTAAGGACTGACAAACTCCACTTGCCACCACAGCAGGCTGAATAGCAGAGCCAGCAATAGAAAAGGAAGCTTTTAATAAAAACTCCAATTTCTTATGAACAGTGGCCTTAAACATTTGAGAATTGTCTACTGGACAGGTTAAATTTTTGAAAAAGGAAGAGACTGCAGCATCCACAGTTGGCATGCTCCATTTTTTTTTTTTTTACAATTTTTTCTTTCATGAGATATAATCTTTTGGGAGAAACACAAATTCTCTCAGGGTGATCCCAATCAGAATACACCACCTGCTCTAAAAGTGGGTGCAACGGAAAAGCCTGCATGCTCTGTGGAGGGCACAAAGACCCCAGAGAAGAATACAGGACCTCCAAAACCTCCGCCGGAAGTAACTTGAATGCTGAGCCGAACCATCCCCATAAGGGAGTGGATCAACCACTTCTGCGACTGGAAGGCTGACAAAGTCTAAGCCTCCTCAGGCACTGACTCCCCAGAGGCAGAGTCCTCCGCCTGACCATTCTCCAAATTTTTAACATTTATCCCCTCCATCTCATCCACCTATTCCTGTTTCAACACAGGAGAATCAGGAGAGGGGGGATCTTTCACGCTTTTTCCCCTGCATGACTGAAGCAATCATCCAGCGATCTTATTCTCTAAGCCAGCCAAGGCTGAGGATAGATCATCTTTTGTAACATATGCTGATGCAGATGTGCTAGTAGTAGCCACAATACAGACAGGCACAGCTACTCAGATTGCTCGGACGCCTCTGGTCTTTCAGGGGATGTTACAGCAGAGTTCTGACTAGGCTCTTCAAAAGCTGCTGACAGTGCACATGTGCCCATGCCTGCCATACATCCCCCACTGCGCTTTCTGGAAGACATTACTTGCCCCAAAAGCAATAAACCGTAGGAAATGTAAACGCCCACATTAGAAAAATGCCATGCAGGGCTGTGATCCAGCACAAGCAGCTATCATAGCCCCCTTTTGTAATCCAGCACAAGCAGCTATCATAGCCCCGTTAATACATATGGGATACATATGCAATGATTCTGCTCAGCCTGACTTTGTAACCATCCACCAAGAAGGAACTCTCGTTCCCCCACCGAATAGCCTGCTCTGTGCCCCAGCTGCAGCTTCTTGAAAGCTCCATGTGCAAACATACTGCCCAATTAAATAAGAGGTCTGCCCTTAGCTTCCGGGTCCTCCCAAGCATGCACCGTGCTGCGCCACGGGTATGCTCCCTCCTTGTTGTTTTTTGTTTTTTTTGCATTAATATCATTAAAGTGTATTTTTTTTTTCTCAAAAAATTGCATTTGAACAACCGCTGCACAAATACCGCGTGACATAAAAAATTGCAACGCTCGCCATTTTATTCTGTAGGGATGGGATTTCCAAACCACAGCCTTCCAGCTGTTACGGAACTACAAGTCCCGTGAGGCATTGTAAAACTGCGACATTCACAGACATGACTAGGCATGATGGGAACTGTAGTTTCTGAACAACTGGAAGGTCATAGCTAGGAGACCCCTGCTCTAGGGTCTCTGCTAAAAAATATATATATATTATGTTTGGGGGTCGAAGTCATTTTCTAACAAAAAATACAGATTTTTACTTGTGAACAAAAAGTGCCAGGAAAGGCTTGGTTGGCAAGAACGGAGTATGAAGAGAGTACCAACATCCTGGGGAGAAAGTGGAACACTGAATGTGTAACAAAAACCAGAATAATACCTGATCGGGTATAGCACGTATTGCAGCGCTGGAGTTTTTGCAATAATACCCAGTAGGGTCTAAAGCAGACGACTCAAACTGGTGCCCCTCCAGCTGTTGCGAAACTACAAGTCCCATGAGGCATTGCAAGGCTGACCATTACAAGCATGACTCCCACATGCAGAGGCATTGTGGGACTTGTAGTTTTGGAACAGCTGGAGGGCCACCAGTTTGAGACCCCTGGTCTAAAGGATTGTGAATAAAATATTTATTTGTGGAGCACAATATTTTTGATTAACAAAAGATGTAAAACCACTTTGGTGGATATTCACATCAAGAAAAACATACACTTAAGAAATGCATTTAAAATTGGTTTTCACGGTTGGTTTAATTTAAACAAGTAAGTTAACCACTTCCAGCCCAAGGACGTCATATGACGTCCTTGACTTTCAGTGGGGATATCTGAATGATGCCTGCAATTACAGACATCATCCAGATATCATCTTTTAGTGCCAGCGAGTCTATGCACCAAAAGAACGATCATAGCGGCAGTTTTGCCGATTGATTGTGCTTACAGGCAATGGGAGGGGAAATCCCCCCCTCCCGCCGCCCTCCAGTGCTTCTTTGGGCTCTCCCGTGCCTTCGGGGACCCGGAGAAAGAATCTGCCGCCGCCGGATGACAACCATAGAGATAACTGGTGACCAGATGGTCACCAGTCATCTCTATGACCATCGGAGGCCCGGGCCGCAATTGTAAACAAAGCCACGATTGTGGCAGGAAAGCATGGGATAGTTAATTTTTTTTTTTTATCTCATGCTTTCCAGCCTGGAGGAGAGATGTCGGGTCTTATTGACCCCATATCGATCCATAAAGAGGACCTGTCATGCACCATTTCTATTACAAGGGATGTTTACATTCCTTGTAATAGGAATAAAAGTGATCAAAAAAAAAAAATTAAAGAGAAAGCGTAAAAATAAAAAAATAAAGTAAAATAAACAATAAGCGAGAAGCAAGTGCACACGTAACTCCTGCCCAGATATGTAAACGCCGTTCGAACCACACATGTGAGGTATCACCGCGTGCGTTAGAGCGAGAACAACAATTCTAGCACTAGACCTCCCCTGTAACTCTAAACGGGTAACCTGTAAAAAAAATGTAAAGTGTCACCTATTGAGATATTTAAGTACTGAAGTTTGGAGCCATTCCATAAGTATGCTCAATTTTAAAGCGTGACATGTTGGGTATCTATTTACTCAGCGTAACATCATCTTTCACATTATATAAAACAATTGGGCTAACTTTACTGTTTTGATATTTCTTAATTCATGAAATTTGAAAAATTGTTGCGCAAATACCATGCAACATAAAAAGTTGCAACAACTGCCATTTTATTCCCTAGGGTGTCTTCTAAAAAAAAAATATATATATATAATGTTTGGAGGTTCTGTGTAATTTTCTAGCAAAAAAATTATGATTTTTACATGTAGAAGAGGAGTGGAGTTCCAAAATAGGCCTGGTATGGAAGTGGTTAATACTTTGTTGAAGAACCTTTTGATTTTATTAGCACTGTCTTTTTGGGTATGAGTCTATCAGCATTGCACATCTTGACTTGGCAATATTTGCCCACTCTTCTTTGCAAAAACACTCCAAATCTGTCAGATTGCGAGGGCATCTCCTGTGCACTTCTTCAGATCACCCCACAGATCTCGTCAATCGGATTCAGGTCTGGGCCATTCCAAAACGTTCTTCTGGTAAAGCTATTCCTTTGTTGATTTGGATGTATGCTTTGGGTCGTTGTCATGCTAAAAGATGAAGTTCTGTAGGATGCGACTAAGAAAATGTAAGGAAAGACCTACTAGAACAGCTGAACTTTACTTGGGGTTAATCCAGAGGCACTTTAAATGATGGCAGGTGTGTACTGACTCCTATTTAACATGAGTTTAAATGTGATTGCTTAATTTTGAACACAGCTACATCCCCAGTTATAAGAAGGTGTACAGCCACGTTTTAATTTATTCTTTCTCACCCTCCCCCCTAAAAGATTTCAGTTTGTTCATTTTAACAGGGGTGTGTAGACTTTTTATATCCACAGTATACCTCAAACTCGTGTATCAACCATACATATATTATCAACTGCATTTGGTATAGACATAGGCTTATACCTAGTGTATATACTTATATATTACTGTCTGTATGTTACTCAGCGCAGTGTCATATGTTATTGGTACAACATGGCCTACATGTTACCCTAAACCAGGGGTGCCCAACCTTTTGAGGAGCGCGGGTCACTTTAGTGACTTGGTAACCAGTCGCGGGCCACAATGAGCAGAGGAGGCAGATAACAGTTCTGTGTCCACTCTGCATATGCAGAGCAGACACAGCCTGCTCTACTCTATGGGCCCTCCGATCCAACCAGACAGAAGGGGACAGATCCCCTTCTGTGTTTTTTTACATTTTTTTTAAGTGTATTGGATTGGAGGTGAATGGAGGGTCCGATTGGGTCCACCTAAAAATACGGGTGGACCCAATCAGAGCGATCGCGTGAAAGGGGCCTAAGGCTGCTTTCACACTGATGCACTGTGGTACCTGCACCTCAACTGACCTCAATCTTCACTTCTTCCTCTCCCCCAGGCGGTATGGCTGGTGGCTGCTGCTGACTGTCCTCCAAGTCTGGTACTGCTGCCTGTCCTCCAGGTTCTAGTACTGCTGGTGAGTCGTGCTGGCAGGTACGGCTGGCGGGTACTGTTGGCGGGTACAGCTGGTTAGTACTGCTGGCTGGTTCCCAACCCGCCACCCCCGAGCATCAGTGTGACAGGAGCCACGGCTGAAGTAGAGCGCAGAGCTAATGTTTCCTGTATCACTCCTGTCACAGGTGTAGTACATTTGGTATCACTCCGCCTGTGACTGGAGCCGACACTATACAGGAAGCATTGGCTCTGCTTCCTCTAGCGCCGACTCCGTTCTATACACTGAGGCTCCGGGATGGCGGGTCGGGACCCGCAGTTTGGGCTTGCTTGACCCACCATCTCAGAGCAGGAGATGGCAGGCCACATCGGAGGGCCCTGCGGGCCACATGTGGCCCGCGGACCAGTGGTTGGGAACCCCTGCCCTAAACAGTAACTACCAAACCCAAATTTAACTTCTAAACCAAGCTAAGGCAATAGGGAACAACATCTCGCCCATTCCTTCACAAATCAAAATAAGTAGAACTACAGTGCCTTGCAAAAAGTATTCACCCCCCCCCCTTGGCTTTTTACCAATTTTGTTACATTACAGCTTTTAGTTCAATGTTTTTTTTTTTAATATGAGTTATATGTGATGGATCAGAACACAATAGTCTAAGATGGTGAAGTAAAATTAGAAAAATATATACATAACTATTTTTCAGAAATAAGAAACTGATAATTGGCATGTGCATATGTATTCACCCCCTTTGTTATGAAGCCCATAAAAAGTTCTGGTGCAACCAATTACCTTCAGAAGTCACATAATTAGTCAAATGATGTCCACCTGTGTGCAATCTAAGTGTCACATGATCTGTCTTTACATATACACACCTTTTTGAAAGGCCCCAGAGGTTGCAACACCTAAGCAAGAGGCACCACTAACCAAACACTGCCATGAAGATCAAGGAACTCTCCAAACAAGTAAGGGACAATGTTGTTGAGAAGTACAAGTCAGGGTTAGGTTATAAAAAAATGTCCAAATCTTTGATGATCCCTAGGAGCACCATGATAAGTATGTGGAATTTTAAATAAATTAAGTGTTTTGACGAACGGTTTGTGATACATAAAAGGGTAATGTCTGAATCTACGTATAATGGATCGCAGTGCCTCCAGCCACTTATGGCAGTTAATAAAGAAAATGTGAACTTTGTTCAGACTCTAATAGCTCTGTCACCATTTGTTATTGAATATATTTTGGCGTATTTGACGCCATCTGATTTTTCTGTCACTTTTTAAATAGCCTTTTTTTTCTTTCCTTCCTAAAGACTACTAATTAAGGGGATTGGTTAATTGGTCACAGGTGCTTCAGGTCCTATATAACTTCCTGTAGAACTAATTTCTGAGCTTGCACTTTTTGCTTGCTGGAACTCTGACCAAGGGGAACTTGACTAAGTGGTGAGTTAAAAACCAGAGTTGAAAACGGGAGATTTTAACAGGAGTCTTCAAACCTAAGTAACATCTGAAATTTACTGTCAGTAATATCTTTTCAATTAGTTTTTATTGAAAATTCAACAGTAAAATAATATATAGTACATCTGAGAGGTTGCACCTCTTCATCAGCAGGGAATCCAGTACCAAATCAAGTTAGTAAGAAAAATAAGGAGTTGTTCCTTTAATTGAGTCAAATGATCGTGTTTACCTTGTGACCATCTTAAGTAATAGCGTCACACCTGTGATCCAGGCACCCCCAATGGGTTCTAACAGTACCACAGATCACTGGCCCGCACAGACAAATAGTGTCATGCACACTTCCATATGACTATTGCTTACTATTTCAATTATTTGTTATAATTTCCCTAATCGATCTATTATGTATTTGGGTATATCTCCCAAAGCTCATACAAAAATGAAGAAAAAGAACACTTTAACAGTTTAACAGAAAGAACGATAACAAGTTACATGCACCTTCAAAAAAAGCGTGTATCTAATAATGCAAGTAATTTACCTATCCCTGATTGGTAGGATATTGCTCTACCCATGATTCTTAGGATATATTAAGATTATATTATGGCTTTTTATGGCAAAAAATGTTTCATATGTGTATTGTGTTTTAACTCTATTTATAACTTCTGACAACAGAGGAATCTCGAGATTTCCATTTAGAAGTTATGGTTAGTTTTGCTGCAATTAGTATGTGAGTAATTAGAGATCTATATTTGTTTGGGATTACGTGCATTCCTATGTTAAGAAGTGCCAACTGTGGCGAGGGTATAATAGCTTCTCCCGTAACTTTATTGATTAGGGAAAACACCTCCTTCCAAAAAGTTGTGACTTCCTCGCAGCTCCATAGTATATGTAGGATGCATCCCCTTCCTCCGCAGTCCCTCCAGCAATTGGGAGAGGAGTCTGGGTAAATCTGTGCCAGTCTTACTGGAGTTAAGTAGGTTCTATATAGTATTTTCAGTAGCAATTCCCAGTGGTTTACACAGTGGGAGTATCGAAAGTGGGATTGGATGGTCATTTGCCAATCCTTCTGTGTATAGAGATTACCCAGCTCCCTTTCCCAGTTTTGCATGTTTGAGGATTTATGAAAAGCACCACTATTTTAGCTTGTCATAAAACCACGACAATCCTTTTGTGCTGTCTCGGTCAGAGTTCAAGCGAGTCCATGTTTCGCTGTGGATCTTATTGTGTATATTGGGGTTGTTTTTATGAAAGTAGGTGAGTTGGATATTGGGGAATGAAGTGGGTTTTGGGTATTTGGTAACCAGTTCTCTATCGGTCTGTATCTCTTCTTTTATCCATGGCTGAACATTAAAATTCGGTAAAACGTGTTTGTATCTCTGCAGTGGAAAGTTTGTGCATTTATCTTTAGTATCTTGAGGTACCACAGCATGCAGGTTGTTCCACGCTAGTAGTGTGGCGTCTATGGATGGGAAAGGCTTATGAATGGACTTCAGATGGGTCAGACTTGACAATAGAAGGGCCGGCAGGCTTCTATTACAGACTATACACTTCTCAATCTGGACCCATAATTTATCAGAGTTGGTATCAAACCAATCTTTAGTTTGATCCAGTCGAGCAGCCAAGTAGTAGTTTTTAATATTAGGGAAGTTTACTCCACCATTTAATTTATGCTTCAGAAAATGAAATCTTGTTCATCTACTTTACCCAAATGAAGCGCCTGAAAAGCTTTTCTACCTCTCTAAAGAAATGATGTGGTATAATGATTGCTATGGTTCTAAAATAATATTTGATTTTAGGTAGCAGTGTCATTTTGAGAGCTGCAATCCTCCCAACCCAGGACATTTCAAATTTCGATATATGTTGCAAGTCATGTTTAATTGTCTCTAACAGTTTAGGGAAATTTGCTTCATATGTGGAAGCTGTTGGGTATGATAGAGTAACTCCTAAGTATGCTAAATTGTGAGGTACCCATTGAAATGGGAAAGGTTCCTTTAAGATGCTCTTTCATTTTCTTTGTCAACCCTATTACCAGTAGGGAACTCATGTTTGACTCGAACATTGGCTGTTCGCAAGTTCGCCGAACAGCGAACAATCGCGGCAAATTTGAATGCCGCGGAGCACCCTTTAAAAGTCTATGGGAGAAATCAAAAGTGCTAATTTTAAAGGCTTATATGCAAGTTATTGTCATAAAAAGTGTTTGGGGACCTGGGTCCTGCCCCAGGGGACATGGATCAATGCAAAAAAAAGTTTTTAAAACAGCCGTTTTTTCAGGAGCAGTGATTTTAATAATGCTTAAAGTCAAACAATAAAAGTGTAATATCCCTTTAAATTTCGTAGCTGGGGGGTGTCTATAGTATGCCTGTAAAGGGGCGCATGTTTCCCGTGTTTAGAACAGTCTGACAGCAAAATGACATTTTGAAGCAAAAAAGCCATTTAAAACTACTCGCGGCTATTGCATTGCCGGTCCGACAATACACATAAAAGTTCATTGATAAAAACGGCATGGGAATTCCCCACAGGGGAACCCGAACCAAAATTTAAAAAAAAAATGACGTGGGGGTCCCCCTAAATTCCATACCAGGCCCTTCAGGTCTGGTATGGATATTAAGGGGAACCCCTGCCAACATTTAAAAAAAAAAATGACGTGGGGGTCCCCCTAAATTCCATACCAGGCCCTTCAGGTCTGGTATGGCTATTAAGAGGAACCCCTGCCAAAATTTAAAAAAAAATTACGTGGGTGTCCCCCTAAATTCCATACCAGACCCTTCAGATCTGGTATGGATTTTAAGGGGAACCCCGCACCAAAAAAATGGCGTGGGGTCCCCCCAAAAATCCATACCAGACCCTTATCCGAGCACGCAACCTGGCAGGCCGCAGGAAAAGAGGGGGGGACGAAAGAGCACCCCCCCTCCTGAACCGTACCAGGCCACATGCCCTCAACATTGGGAGGGTGCTTTGGGGTAGCCCCCCAAAACACCTTGTCCCCATGTTGATGAGGACAAGGGCCTCATCCCCACAACCCTGGCCAGTGGTTGTGGGGTTCTGCGGGCGGGGGGCTTATCGGAATCTGGAAGCCCCCTTTAACAAGAGGACCCCCTCTTTTCCTGCGGCCTGCCAGGTTGCGTGCTCGGATAAGGGTCTGGTATGGATTTTTGGGGGGACCCCACGCCTTTTTTTTTTTTTTTTATTTGGTGCGGGGTTCCCCTTAAAATCCGTACCAGACCTGAAGGGTCTGGTATGGAATTTAGGGGGTCCCCCACGTCATTTTTTTTAAATTTTGGCCGGGGTTCCCCTTAATATTCATACCAGACCTGAAGGGCCTGGTATGGAATTTAGGGGGACCCCCACGTCCATTTTTTTTTTTTTTTTTTTGGTTCCTTGGTACCCCTTTGGGGAATTTCCATGCCGTTTTTATCAATGAACTTTTATGTGTATTGTCGGACCGGCAATGCAATAGCCGCGAGTAGTTTTAAATGGCTTTTTTCCTTCGAGGAAACATGCTCCGCTTTACAGGCATACTATAGACACCCCCCAGCTACGAAATTTAAAGGGATATTACACTTTTATTGTGTGACTTTAAGCATTATTAAAATCACTGCCCCTGAAAAAACAGCCGTTTTTAAAACTTTTTTTTGCATTGATCCTTGTCCCCTGGGGCAGGACCCAGGTCCCCAAACACTTTTTATGACAATACCATGCATATAAGCCTTTAAAATTAGCACTTTTGATTATTCATGTTCGTGTCCCATAGACTTTAACGGTGTTTGCGTGTTCGAACGAACTTTTTTCCTGTTCGCATGTTCTGGTGCGAACCGAACAGGGGGGTGTTCGGCTCATCCCTAATCACCAGAATAGATGACTTATTGGAGTTCAGTTTGTAGTAAGATGCCCCCCCAAATTAATTTAAAATCGATTGTACCTTTGTCAGTGAAGAGGCCGGACTAGTTAACGTCAAAACAACATAATCGGCAAACAACCCAGTTTTATGGGAGTAGCCTCCTTTTTCAATACCTGCGATTGAGTCGCAAGATCTAATGGCCTCTGCCAGGGGTTCCTTTATTAAGGTAAAAATCAGTGGCGAGAGAGGACAGCCCTGACGTGTGAAACATGTCAGAAAGGACATTGGAGGTAAATAATCTTGCTGTGGGCTTTTGTGTAAAGGGTCATAATTGCTTTGAGTATCGTGCCGCTCAGACCAAATTTCTGCAGAGTCACATTCAGGATACCCCAATGTACCCTGTCAAATGCTTTTTCAGCGTCAAGCGTCGGTACCACAGTGGGGGCCCCTCCAGCCTCTGCCACCTGCAGGAGGTTATATAGTCTACAAGTGCCATCGGGCACCTGTCGGCCTTTTACAAGCCCACCTGATCTGCTTTAACCAGTTGTGGTGTGATTATTGCTAAACGATTGGCGATACGCTTTGCATAGATTTTTAAGTCAGTATTGAGCAGTGAAATTGGCCTAAAGTTTTGAGGGCAATCCGGCCTCTTCCCTGATTTAGGCAAGGCTATGACAGTGGCTTGGAGCATCTCTTCGGGAAAAGAGGCATTTGAGGCAGCATAAGTGAAAAGTCTTTGTAAATATGGTGCGAGTGTTGATGCAAAGGCCTGGTAATATTCTGCTGAAAAGCCATCACTCCCTGGGGATTTAGATTTGTGGAGTGATTTAATTATGTCTAGAATTTCTTTGTCTAGAAATTGAAGGGCTTCAGTGGTAAGCTTGGGTAACGTTACTGAGTTCAAAAAGGAATTTATGGTGAAGTCGTTAGCTTGTGGGGTGTTAGGGTCCGAAGCTAAAATATATAAATCACTATAATACTTTTGAAAAGCATTGGCTATTTCGTTTGGGTGAAAAACTGTCTTTCCCATGTGGGGGTCAGTCATAGAGGTTAGTCTAGAGTGCTGTTGTTTTTTTCTAATGTAATTAGCCAGAAGTTTGCCTGCTTTGTTTCCGTGTGCATAATAATTAGCCTTAAAATTTTTGAGAGTTTGTATGCTCTTCCAATAGGGTCTGCCTAAGCTGTAGTCTGTAATCTAAGAGTGACTTTGTGATGGTAGGGGAGGGGTTTTGTTTATTCTGTAATTTTAGGGATTGTAGGGTGGACAAGAGAGTGGCAATTTTTTTTGCCTTCTGCCTCTTTTCCCTAGCTGCTGCCTGTATCAACAAGCCTCTGCCATAGGCTTTATGAGCGCACCATAAATACATTACATTGGTTTCAGCATTGTCATCAAGTTGAAAGTATTCATCAAGCAGTTTAGCTATTTGCCCTTTGTGGTGAGGGTTAGAAAGTAAAGACACGTTATTCCTCCATAGATACGTAGGGTTGCAGGAGTGTCGTTCATTTATTGTGATTGTCACTGGTGCATGGTCCGACCAAGTTATAGTGTGGTTTTTTACTTCCAGAGTCCTTTGTAGAGTAGTGAGATCGGACAAGATCATATCAGTCCTTGAGTAGGAGTTATGAGGGGCAGAAAAGTATGTATAGTCACGTTCTGAAGCATTGGGGCATCTCCATGAATCATACAGGCCTAATTCTGTAAGGAGTGGCTTAACTTCATACCTGTGTGTACTTTTAGAAGAAGAGCAGTCCATATATTTATCTTCTACACAGTTAAAGTCCCCGCAAATGAGTAAAGAACCTTTAGTATGTTGTGTATATATATATATATATATATATATATATATATATATATATATATATTAGTATATTTTTTTTATACGTTGGTGGAGGGACTTTAGGAATGACGCTTGTCCAGTATTAGGTGCGTATAAATTAACTATGGTGTACTCCACATTGTTCAGGTCACAAACTAAGATGATGTACCTTCCTTTTGGGTCTGTAATGACCTCATGGAGATTGAAAGCAACAGACTTGTTTATTGCAATCATTGTTCCTCTTTTCTTAGATGTGGCGCAGGCTTGAAAGATATGTGGGAAGGATTTATCGGAGCATTTCGGTTGTTTGCTTTGGGAAAAGTGGGTCTCCTGAACACATATGTCACCCTCAAGCTTTTTTGCTTCCTGCCACATCACCCTTCTTTTAAACGGGCTATTTAGACCGTTGACATTAAAAGATTTCAATTTAATGGTCATAGTCAATCTGTGGGTGAAATTCTAGATGTAAAGCCATGCAACTGAAAATCATACGCAATTCACTAGTTTTACCTGAAGGTGGCAGCGAAGGATAGGATTTGAAGTAGTAATAGATGGGATCTTTGTATAGTTCTGCTTGATCTGCAAACACAGGCTGCATCCAGAGTTCAGGTTCATCATAACTTTGTGGTACATGTAAAGAAGAGAAAATTGAGAGAAAAAAAACAAGAAAACATATATAACACAAAAAAAATAACATGTGCGAAAAATTTTCGCTCCTGAGCATTGAGGGGGTCTGTGCTCCCTGAGATCCAGTAACCCATTCAGGTTGGGCTAATGTATAATGTAAGGCGTTACAAGTGCAGGTGAACTATTCCTCCATTATCACCCAAGTGTAAGGTATTTTGTGGTTTTGGAAAAGCTTTGTCAGTGTAGCCAGGTTTCTGCGGGCTTGCATAGTATGTTGCGAGATATCAGCATATACAGAGATGTCTGCATATGGATCAGGAAGTGGGGAGTTTTTCCTGGTATATCGCATGAGATCTTCCTTTACATGAAAAAAATGAATGCGTGCTATTACATCTCTCTCTTTTTCTGGTAGGTTTGGTTTGGGCAAGCGATGTGCACGATCTACAGTCACCTCCCTCTCCAGTGTTTCTGGTAGCAATGCTGATATAAATTGCTGTACATATTTCCTAAGGTCCGCAGGCATAACAGATTCAGACACCCGTCTCAATCTCACATTGTTCCTTCTGGAACGGTCTTCTAAATCTGCTATTTTACATTTAATCACCGGTATCTCGTCTTCTGCTGCATTATAAGCATCTACAAGCTCATTGTGGGCTGTGGCAAACTCCCCCATCTTGTCTTCAGTATGTGAGACTCTGTCCCCAATGGCAGTCACTTCAGCTTTCAGCTGAGTTGTGCATTCCATCAAGTCTCTGTGCAGCAAACCCCTCAAAGTCACTAGCATTTCTTTCATTAAAGTATTAGTGGCTGATCCAGGGTGGGGAAATCTTGCATTTGTTCTATGAACTCCTTAGTGCTGTCCTGAGATATGTCATGTCCCCCTTGCTCACCTGGATAACTGTGCTCTTCTGACTGCTTCTGTGACGCTTTCTGTGGGCTCTACACGAGTGATGTTCCTGGGGAGGGTCTGTTGCTGTACCCTGGGGGATGATGCCTGGTGCCTGCCGTCTTTCTGAGATGGCGATCTGCCGCCACGGCCGCGCTTCGAGTTGTAGGCCTCGGAGCCATCTTGGGTTCCATGAGGTTCTAAGCTGTAGAAATCAGTCAGCTTTTTTGGGCCCCGCTCGGGTTTTCTTTTAAACATCTTGGAGGCTGGTGATAGCTGGGCTCTTAGGGAGGTTGATTCTCCTCACTGTGACGTCTGGCGTCGCTTCTTTCAGCTGGATGGGACTGGATTCTCCTGGAGCTCTCTCCTTAAGCTGCCATCTCCTTGGCTGCTGGCCACGCCTCTCTGTCAGTAATATCATCATTCTAACTGGAAATGGGTGCTAGCAAGATTGAAGGTTTTGTGCAGAGCACAGTGTGCCGCATGTGTACAGTAAAGGAGTAACATCTCCTAGATGGATACTGCTGCAACAGATGTGAGTAGGTTGCTCTTCTGGAAGCTCACATTAGAGGTCTGGAGGAGCAAGGTGCAGCACTGGCCAGAACTGTCAACTTTGAAGGGGATTTTCTGCTCACTGACCAGGTGGAGGGGTAAGTCAGGATTATTAGGTAGGAAGATGGGTTAATGCAGTTAGAGGGAATGGTGGGGGCTCACAGAACAGGAAGGCTGGCCTTGGGTTTAAGCAACCTAACAGATTTGCCAAGTTGGGTGAAGATTTGGGGGTGGCAAGCTCAGAGGTGGCTGCTCAACCTAACAGCCTATTTAATAGGGTTAGTGAGGGTAGTGCAGGTCGGCCTAGACAGTTGGTGTTAATACGGGATTCTATACTCCAGAAGGACTGATAAAATAATTTGTCGCCAGGATCGCCTCAAACAAATGGTTTGCTTTCTCCCTGGTGTCAGGGTATGGTATGTGGTGGACTGGGGTGATAAATTACTGGGAGGGGCTGGGCATGACCCAGCTATCTTGGTCCACGTTGGAACCAATGACAGAATATATGGAAGGTTCCTTAAGAACCAATTTAATGAACTAGGCTGCAAGTTAGAGGGAAGGACCTCCTAGGTCAGTGATTGCGAACCTTGGCACCCCAGATGTTTTGGAACTACATTTCCCATGATGCTCATGCACTCTGCAGTGTAGTGGAGCATCATGGGAAATGTAGTTCCAAAACATCTGGAGTGCCAAGGTTTGCCATCACTGTCCTAGGTGATATTCTCTGAAATATTGCCTGTGCCATGCGCGGCACAGGAAAGATGGGGAAATTAGAGAACTAAACTTAAGACCTGGTGTTAGAAGGAGGAATTTTGTTTTTTAGAGCACTGGGCTGACTTTTCATTGGGGTACAACCTATATGCTAAAAATGGTTTGCACCTAAATAGAAGGGGGTCTGCTGAGCTAGGGGAGAGGTTTATTGGAAGGCTGGAGGAGCATTTACCACTTCAGCCCCGGAAGGTTTTACCCTCTTAATGACCAGGCCGTTTTTTGCGATACGGCATTGCGTCGCTTTAACTGATAATTGTGCAGGCATGCAACGCTATACCCAAACAAAATTGATTTCCTTTTTTTCCCACAAATAGAACTTTCTTTTGGTAGTATTTGATCACCTCTGCGTTTTTTTTTTTTTTGCGCTATAAACAAAAAAAGACGGACGATTTTGGAAAAAAAAAAATATATTTTTTACTTTCTGCTATAATACATATCTAAAAAAAAAAACAATTAATCAGTTTAGGCCAATATGTATTCGGCTACATGTTTTTGGTAAAAAAATTGCAATAAGCGTATATTGATTGGTTTTTCGTGAAAGTTATTGTGTCTACAAAATAGGGGATAGAGTTATGGACTTTTGTATTTTTTGTTTTTACTGGTAAGGGCAGCGATCTGCGATTTTTAGCCGGACTGCAGCATTGTGGCAGACAAATCTGACCCCTAGTGACACTTTTTTCGGGACCAGTGACATTATTACATTGATCAGTGCTATAAAAATGCGACGTATGGGTACGTGGGTTTGCGCAGGAGAGACGCACTGTGGCTGTGGTTAAACTAAGATTGAGGGGGGAGGGTGAATTTGATTACAATGGGTTAGAAAGGGGTTAGCCCCTTTTGGAGGATAGAATGGGGAAAGATTGGGGGAGCGGCTATGGCAAGTGATATGAAGGTTCCCATGTTAAAATCAACCATTGGAAATGGTACTATTTCTACTAAATAAACATTATGCAAAAAAAAAGGGTGCAAAATGTGATAATGAATGTTTGCCCACCAATGCCAGAAGTCTGCCAAGCAAAATAGGTAAATTGGAAGCTCTGGTGCGCAAGGAGAACTATGATTTAATTGGTATTGTTGAATCATGGTTTCATTCTTAATATGACTGGGCTATTAATATTCCTGGCTATTTTCTCTTTCGGAAAGACAGGGTAAAAGGGAGGGGTGGTGGTGTCTGTCTCTGTGTGAGAAGTGATCTAAAAGCGAGTGTGAAAGAGGACCTAGTTATTAGAGAGTGTGATGAGTTGTGTGTACTACAAAGGTTATCATTGGAGTTTATAGACCTCGCAGTGATAATGAGGAGGTGGAGTCAGCTCCTTGCACAGATAGAAAGGGCTGGGACAGTGATGATAATGGGGGATTTTAGCTACCCGGAAATTGAGGGAGTAATGGCACTGCTGGGAACAGTAAAGGGCAAACATTTATAATCCTATTAAAAGACAAGTTTATTGAGGCCCCGACTTGGAATGATGCTCTGCTGGACCTGGTAATCTCAAACCATGCAGAGCTTATTACCAGTATTCATATAAAACATCTAGGTAGCAGTGACCATAACATGATTTAATGTTAGCTGTAAGCAACAAACACATACAGGAAATATAAAAAGACTTAGCTTTAGGTGAGCAAATTTTCCAAGGATGAGGGCTGCTCTCCAAGACCTAGACTGGGGGGGCATTAGCATCTATGAACACAGAACAGAAATGGAAAATCTTTAAACTCGCTGCAAAGTATATTCCCATGAGCAATACGTTTAAATGGTTAAAAATAAAACCTACATGGCTCATGACCAAAGTTAAAAAAGCTATAAATAATAAGAAAAAATCTTTTAAAAAATATAAAAATGAAGGAACACCGTCATTGTTTATATGTGACAAAGAATAGAACAAGAATATGTAAAAAGGAAATCAAGGACACAAAATTTAAAAACAAACGTCAGATTGCAAAAGATATTAGGGCAAACTCCAAAAAATTTTTCAAATATATTAATAGTAAAAAGGTCAGGTCTGAGCATGTAGGCCCTTTTCAAAATAATCTGGAGTTGGGTGACTGGGAACAAAAAGAAGGCAAATTTATTAAATACTTTCCTCAGCTCTGTGTATACAAAGAAGCATGGGGGAGATCATGCCCATAATGGGGGTGGTATTGACACAGCCCCAAATGATCCACAATGGCACAAAAGTTATATGGTGCACAAATATTTAGACATAATCAAGATGGATAAAGCACCAGGACCAAATGGCATCCACCCGTGGATCCTTAAAGAATTGAGTTTGGTCATTTCAAAAGCCATTGTTTCTATTTAGGAACTCGTTAACCACTTCAGCCTCGGAAGAATTTACCCTCTTCCTCGCCAGAGCAGTTTCTGCGATACAGCAATATGTCGCTTTAACTGACAGTGCGCGGTCGTATGACGTTGCACCCACCCAAAATTTGTCCTTTTTTCCCACAAATAGAGCTTTCTTTTGGTGGTATTGATCACCTCTGCGGTTTTTATTTTGTGCGCTGTAAACAAAAAAAGTGACAATTTTGAAAAAAAAGTAATATCTTTTTGCTATAATAAATATCCCCCAAAAAATATATTAAAATAAATTCTTTCTCATTTTAGGTTGATATGTATTCTTCTACATATTTTTGGTAAAAAAAATCGCAATAAGCATATATTGATTGGTTTGCGCAAAAGTTTTAGCATCTACAAAATATGGGATAGATGTATGGCATTTTTATTATTATTTTTTTTTTTATCGATTTCTATCGTGATTGCGACATTGTGGCGGACACATCGGACACTTTTGGGATCAGTGACATTTATACAGCGATCAGTGCTATAAAAATGCTCTGATTACTGTGTAAATGACACTGGCAGGGAAGGGGTTAAACACTAGGGGGCAATCGAGGGGTTAAGTGTGTCCTAGGGAGTGATTAAACTGTGGGGGGAGGGGCTCACTACAACAGTACAGAGATCACTGCCCCCGATGACAGGGAGCAGTAGATCCCTGTCATGTTGATAGGCAGAACAGGGAAATGCCTTGTTTACAGAGGCATCTCCCCGTTCTGCCGCTCCGTGTCATGATCGCGGGCCCCCCGGCGGACATAGAGTCCGCGGGCACGCTTACGGAGTATGCGGCGGGAGCCCCGCTGGCGGCGCTATTGCGCCCACTAAGCTGCGTCTTAAAGGGAATGTACAGGTACGCCCTTTAGCCCAGCCATGCCATTGTGCCAATGTACATCATTTTGCGCTGGTCAGCAAGCAGTTAATGACTCGAATAGTACCACTGGATTGGTGTAGGGCCTATGTGGTGCCTATATATAAAAAGAGATCAAAGTCTTTATCAAATAACTATAGACCTGTAGAAGTTTAACTTCTATAGTCGGGAAGATACTGGAGAGTTTAATAAAAGACCACATAGATGAGTTCTTGCTGAAAAAAAATATTTTAAGCAACAGGCAGCATGGATTCATGAAAGACAGAAGTTGTCAAACAAACCTGATTTATTTTTATGAAGATCTAAGTAAAAACTTGAACACAAGGGTTGGCTGTGGATGTAGTATACTTGGATTTTGCAAAAGCATTTTGACAGTTCCCCCACACACGGCTAATGTGTAAGGTAAAAAGTCTACAGCAGTGTTATATATAATATATGATAATATAATTTGAATATAATGAGTAAAAGCTGAATTGTCTTGGCATCCCATCAATCAAGACTCTACGTGTTTCGTGAATCACATTCACTCATCAGGAGTAGGGATGAGCCTGATGTTTGAGTCTGGTATGAATATTAAGGGGAACCCCGAACCAAAAAAAAAAAAAATTCCCTGGGGGGGGTCCCCCCAAATTCCATACCAGGCCCTTCAGGTCTGGTATGGATATTAAGGGGAACCCTGTGCCAATTTTTTTTTTTTTTAAATGGCATAGGGGTCCCCCCAAAAATCCATACCAGACCCTTATCCGAGCACGCAACCTGGCAGGCCGCAGGAAAATAGGGGACGAGAGAGCGCCCCCCCTGAACCATACCAGGCCACATGCCCTCAACATGGGGAGGGTGCTTTGAGGTAGCCCCCCAAAGTACCTTGTCCCCATGTTGATGGGGACAAGGGCCTCATCCCCACAACCCTTGCCCGGTGGTTGTGGGGGGTCTGCGGGCGGGGGGCTTATCGGAATCTGGAAGCCCCCTTTAACAAGGGGATGCCCAGATCCCACCCCCCCTGTTTGAAATGGTAACAGTTACATTGTACCCCTACCATTTCACCAAAAAAGTGTAAAAAAACTGCGTCAGAGGGGGGTGGGGTCACCCGGGTACGTTACCACATGGCCGCGCCCTCAGTTATAAAACTACTATCATTGTGCTGAAGCGTCATAAGGCAGATGAATGGACTTCATGGGACATTTTTATTTTTTAATAAAGGACTTGTCCCAAGACGTGTCTTGTGGTTTTTTTAACATTTTGACACTTTTTTTGTGAAATGGTAGGAGTGCACCTGTTACCATTTCAAACAGGGGGGGCCGTGATCTGGTGGTCCCCTTGTTAAAGGGAGCTTCCAGATTCTGATAAGCCCCCTGCCCACAGACCCCCACAACCACTGGGCAAGGGTTGTGGGGATGAGGCCCTTGTCCCCATCAACATGGGGACAAGGTGCTTTGGGGGGCTACCACACTTTCGTCCCCTCCCTCTTTTCCTGGGGCCTGCCAGGTTGCTTTCTCATCCCCCCTCTTTTCCTGCGGCTATTTTTTTAATGACTTTTATCTGAATTGCCGAGACCCGACAGTTCATTATAGCCGCAAGTAGTTTTAAATGACTTTTTTTCCTTTAGAAATGTTATTTTGTGCAGCGACTGTTCTAAACACGGGGAAAATGTGCCACTTTACAGGCATACTATAGACACCCCCCAGGTACAAAATTTAAAGGAATATTTCACTTTTATTGTTTCACTTTAAGCCTTATTAAAATCACTGCTCCGAAAAAACGGCCGTTTTTATAACTTTTTTTTTGCATTGATTCATGTGCCCTGGGGCAGGACCCAGGTCCCCAAATGCTTTTTATGAAAATAACTTGCATATTAACCCTTAAAATTTGTACTTTTGATTTTTCACTTTTGTGTCTGCTGCGAACCGAACCAGGGTTTGTTCGGCTCATCCCTAATCAGTATGGATGTAAACATTCACTGTAGGTACAAAATCAGGTATATTCATATGAGTATAAGTATATTAAACCCTTTAACCCGAAGGGGGGAAGAAAAAATTCACATAGTAGTTATTTCTAAAATCTAATACTCTCACATCAGCTCCTGAGATGTATATCGACTCATGCGATGATAGATGGATGAGGGAAGGGATCCCCAATAAAATGTCAGGTCCGGAGCTGAGGAGGGAAAAACCTGCACTGGATCAAGGGGACCGCCAGAAAACAGGTCAGGTGATCACAGTGCAATCCATGAGAGTTGGCTGGTATAAATGCAAAGGATCACATCCATCTGGAATGAAGGGTGTATGTTTAAATATTGGTGTGAGTAAATGTAGTATTGATATGTGAAATGAACAGTGATGAGTGTTAGAAAATGTGTGGGAAAAAAAAGGGAAAAAGTGTGGATGAAGTCACAAATTACCCTTTCCTGGCTGACAAGTGTGCTGACGATATGTCAACAGAGTTGCAATGTCTCACTGATGATAGAGGATTGCAAAGTAATCCACCCGGCCAGGGCTGGCTACAAATACCCGAGACCTGGGGCGGGTACCCGCCAACATCATACTCACGCTGTGTGGGCGGAGGGGAGGCAGAGAATTGGCCACCGCGTCCATGTGGAACCGGAAGCCGATACCCACCCATCCCATGGCGCGTGATGGAAAACAAACACTTCCCCCATGGCCCGACCTCAGGGAGGGGGCATGTCGGCATGACTCTGATGCACAGGAGGGTGCTCCTCGCCCCCTCCCCGGAGTAGAGGATAGGGAAGGGAGGCACTGCTGCGCTTCCCAGCCCCGGAACCAGACAAATTCAGAGGACACCTCCCCCAAAACCCCCGCTCAACTCAAATGGGCAGATCCCGTGCCTGATGAGGAAAATGGATATAATCCAATAATCCATATACTGAAAAATAATAAAATAAATGAAACCAAAAAAGACAGTCAGCTGATGCTCTAAAATATGTGGTCTTGTATTGGTATTAGTGGCATGGCAGGTCACAGGAAAGTGGGTGTCTTCCACCCCAATATATAAGGGGTCCTGCGCGACTCCGAACCGTTGAACATGTCTTTATGATGTGCTCTCTCTGCAATAAAAACCTTTTGAATGGTGATTGTAGATCCTTGGTGTGCTGGCGAATATATACACTTTCTTGATGTCTCCAGGATCCATTTGGTAATTGCTGCAGCACCCACTATTGATGAGCGTTGTTTTTCAGGAACGTGTGCAATAGGAATATAGACAAGACTGTATCTACTGGTTTCCACTTTTCGCACCCCTGATGGTCACCCAGATATGGGGTTTATTATGCTTCGTGCCCACAATGCATTGGGCACAACCACCATCAATCAGTCAGATCGAGTGACTCTCCCAGGCACTGATGGCATCGGATGAGGCGGTGTTCTCTCAGTTCAATAAAAACCCTGGCTGCATTATTGTCAGGAAGAAATTAGTGCTAGCTTGTTCTCTCCAGATGAGGACAAAGCATTTGGGGCTGACACCACCACAGATCTTTACCGTGCAATTAAGCGGCTAAAGAAAAGACATGTCAACCTTGAATTACATGGACAGACACTCTCAGAATACTATAGGGCAAAGGAGATCCCAAGGGGTTCTCACATTAAAAACCAACCAATGATTGGTTGCCACAAGCATGAATTCTGTAAAAAATGGTGTGAGGTCTCAACACAAAAATTCACTTAACTACATGTTAATCGTCATAGAAGTCAAAGTACTGAAGTACATGAAGTGTCAATCCAGGACAAGGACACTCAGTCTAGGACACACCAGTAAATCGACAATGAGATATCCGCATACTTCGAAACAAGCTAAATGGGATAAACTTAGTTTGGTCAATCAAGACTACCAGGCGGGCTGTGTTTTATTCTTGGCTCACAGGTGCTACCAGACGAAGGAGGCACTGCACACACCAGTTGGGCACATAATGGAGGGACAAAAAAAGACAGTCAATTCCAGCGCTGAGAGGTCTTCTATGGTAAAGAGAAACAAGGGCATCAGTATTCCAAGATTAGGTGGTTGCTGCCCTCCTCAGATGGGTAATCCAATGGAAATAACAAAAAAAAAATGGCAGGTGAGCACACCTAGTCCATTACCAATGACATTTTTTGAATATTAAAAGCAGTAAAAAATGGGTACTCGCAAAGTGCAACTCTCAATGAGCCATAAAACCACACAGTGTGGGACACATGCTTTATTGCATCAAGGGGTAAAAGCTGACACGCTTCAGGGGTGCACACTCTTCCTCAGTGCTAAGATACTCTCATTAATGTGATACAGCATATGTGTCCACCCTATCCCACACTGTGTGGTTTTATGGCTCATTGAGAGTTGCACTTTGTGAGTACTCATTTTTTACTACTTTTAATATTCAATAAATGTCATTGGTAATGCACTAGGTGTGCACGCCTTGCATCATGGAGGGACAGTCAACGCCTCAACATCAGAAAGTGACTGCCCTACTGATAATCCATCGACACATAGTGAAGCCGGGATGTCAACAGGCACCATTACCTCCATGGGCATTACCAACAAGACCCTTTTTCCAGTTGCCAGCGAAAATGCAGATCCAGGAGGGGCATCAAGAGACCACACTGCTCCACCACAATGCAGCAGTGGACAACGGGGAGCCAGACGTGCCCGATAATCAATCTCTCTTTGAGACCTGTCACCAACGGTGAGTGGAGACTTTTGTCTAAGGGTATTTTGTTTTGTCCCACAAACAGACTGAATTTGTTTGACTTTGAAGTAGAGCTGTTTAGATTTGAATGCACATTGAAAATTAAACAGTTCTTCCATACACAGTCCAACACACAGTCCATGATAATGCCAGTCCCCTTCAAGCTCAAGAGCAAGTTCATGCCTCCAGGGCAGTTTCAATCCATTGTAATGGACGATCAAACATGATGTTTTTAGTAATAACTCCAGGAACACACAGACTAACCTGAGTCCTAATGAATTTGCAGCACTTAAGTCCCTTAGGGAGGACAAAAACATAATTATTAAACCTGCCGACAAGGACGGGGAGTTTGTGATCATGTATTACAGTGACTGGTGATGGCATGCTTTCCATGTTGGCAGACTCTATTAGCTACATGGTATTGATAGGGGACCCCTCCCAGGGCAATTAAAATGATCTGATAAGCCTGATTTACATGGGACAATAGAATGGGTGCTAATTTGCTAATTTTTTACGCAATGGCCATCCTTGCATGCCAATTATCTATGAACTACCAAAGATCCATAAAGGCACCACACCCATAAGTTCAGACCTATAGTCTTTGGCACAAACAATGCACCAATGTATTGACTTTTATCTTCAACCCCTTGTCAAGGACTTACCTGCTTACATCCGCGACACCAGCGATTTCCTAGAGAAATTGAAGCCCTTCTCATTCCAAGATGATTGGAAATTGCCCACAATGGACATTTTACTTTTACACGCTTGTTTTCCTAATACTGCTGTTTTTTTAGGCTGTTGAACATTTTCTTTCCAGAGGGACTCCTCCCAGTTACCTAATGTGTATATACACTTGAATGTCTTGGGTTTGTTCTTGCTTATAACCACTTCACATTTGAAAGGAAGACGTACACACAGATACGAGGTACTGCCATGGGCAGTTCAGCAGCTCCCTCATTTGCTAATCTCTTTGTGGGCTATCTTGAGGAATTCTATGTCTACCCATTCCCTCTATTCGCCAAATATGTATAAAGATGGATGCGATACATTGATGATATTTTTATCATTTGGTCTGGTAGTGATGAAGATTTTTTTTGGGTTTGTCAATTTCCTGAACAATATTTTCCCAGAAATAGTGTTCAACCCTGAGATCTTGACAAATCAGATTTCCTTTCTTGATGTGCAAATCACCAACACCTACGGTACCATTACTACATCTCTTTATACCAAACCTATGGACAGAAGCACATTGCTTCATTTCAACAGTGCACAACCTGTCCATTTCACAATTTGTGAGGGTTTTGCGCATTTGTTTTCAGACACTGACAGATAACAGCAACTTGAGATAAGGTATCATAAGTTTTTAGAGCGTGGGTACCCCACTTGGGTGCTTGATCGTGCTCTAGCCATAGCCTTATCGGATCTACTTAGGACTTCTTGCTCTGCAGATCATTCACTGTTTGTTCACACATACAATTGGAAAGCAGGTGGGATTAAATAGTCAGTATAACTTGAACATTTTACAGTCTGACAGCTCCTTAGAGCCTGATATCAGGACTAAACCCATGATGGCATACAAACCCGGTAAAACACTACCTGACTATCTGGTGCAGGCTGACCCCAGACATAAATATGCCAAGGTTCCACCCAAGATATCCCAGAAAACAAGTTGCTACAAGTACCACAACTGTAATGTGTGCAACTCGCTTTTTTGCGGCCAGTACTTTTCACACCCATGCAGGGGTTATTCTCAAATACAAGATTATTTCAATTGTAACATTGATTTTTGTGTACATTTGAAATGTCCTTGCACATTGACCTATGTGGGCAAGACGATTGGCCCATTCAAGAAACGGTTCCAGAAGCACAGAAGCGACATTAAGGTAGCTTTGGCCAAAACAGAAAAGGGCGAGCAGATTGACCTTAACAAGCCTGTAGCGGTACATTTTGTGACATCCAAGCACCAAACTCAAGAGTTGCGTGGGATGGTGATTGAACACGTCAAGCAACCCGTTAGGGGAGGTGATCCTAACTGATTACTCCTCTGTTGTGAGGCCTATTGGATACATATGTTGGTCACAATATAGCCTGGGGGCCTCAACACCCATCTCTCACTTACATGTTTCCTTTTATTTTTTGCCTGATAAGCACAAATATGAGTTTATCCGTATTTATACATCACTAAAAAATGGATCTGATGTGTGTAGGGTGTGCTCCAGCTCTTCCATCCTATAGACTATTCTGGCTAACCTCCCAAGATCTATGCCTGCTGTGTTCAGGCGGCAGCTGACCTGATTTTGTCTTGATCCTCCCCTCTCTTCTCGAATCAACTTGCTGACTCTGAAACACAGCCGTGCGCTAGCTAAGGACTGGGACGTGGATGTTTTTGGCTTGTTCTGTATTACTTGGCAGCTGTGCTCTCTCTGGGATATATTACCCTTTGCTTCTCTATACTCAGAGCTGTCTCCCCCTACTTGGTGACTGTGCTCTCTCCATGTTATATCCCCCTCTGCCTAACTAAATTTGCTGCATCCGAGATGCCTTTAAGGCTCCCTGTACTTGGTGGTGCTGTCCTTTGGCTGGCTTCTGTGTATGATCTGGTCTTTGCCTCTGTCTTCCTCTGCTAGAGGCGCCTTGTGGATCGGAGGCACTTGGCTGTTCTCGGGGACTCTCGGTGAGGACTCAGAGCCGATAGGAGGGAGTGGCGCCTAAGGAATATTTCAGCCAGTCTCAGGAAACATAGGAGAGGCTTGAGGAAAGACGTTGATAATATCTCTGTGTTCGGCAGTGATGGGAGTTGTGAATGGCTTCAGCCTGCTGGAACCGACAGAACTCGGCAGAACTCAGAATTCGTGGAGATCTGATAAAAGAAAAAGGGGTATTTTTTAAACTAGTTAAAATCTGGTGAAAACTGAGCTGCAAAGCAGCAGAATAATTGCAAAATATTTTTTATACAATTAAAGGGGGAAGAGGTGAAGTGAGAGAGGAAAAGGAAGGAGTAAGTGGAAGAGAGAGGAGAACAGGGGAAATAGGAAAAAAGAGGTGGAAATAAAACGATAACATTATGGAAAGAGGGACAGGGGGCTTTAAATGCTGTAGCCCCTATGCAAGATGCTGGCGGATTTTCTCAGCAAACACAAAGTGGTAAAATCAGTAAAAGAGAAGGCTAAAAAAGCTGCTGCTGCTAAACTTGTCAAATTTCCACTAAGATCTAAAGAGAGTGAAAATGAAGTGCCTCAGCATGAAGCCAGTGAGGAATTGGAAGAGTCTCTTGCATTGGAATAGATACAACTGCTCTACATAAATATTCGGATCAAATGATATGTTAAGTGGAAGAATGAACTGGATAAGAGCGTGAGACAGCACATTGACAATCTCACATGACCTACATAGTGAAAATGGAAAATGAGAAACTGCGCCAATTTAAAAACATTTTTTGTTCTAATCTAGCACCAAAAATTAGTAAAAACGAATAAAGCACGACATAATAAAAAAAGGCGCAAATAGACATAGTCACCCAATATGACGTGAATATGTAATGTAATATGACAACAAGTGGACCATAAATTTAGTGTCAACAAAGTCCAGCAAAATTATAAATTATGGATAAAAAACAATATGGCGAATCAAATCTTCTATATATACTTTCTCCAACACCGTGTCTCCTAAAGTGCAGTGTGCTTTAAACCTTGAAGAAACAAAAGTGCTTCCCCCCGAAGTGACCTATAAATGTGCTCACCAGATATCTTTGGCCACAGAATGACCACCAGGCATATAATAAAGGGGATCCTTCCTCCTTTGGCTAATCTTCCAAGCCATATGCAGCTCCAGTCAGCTGTTTCCAGAGTTAATTGGACCTCAATCCAATCATGAATGGTAAATTCCTCAATCTGTTACACTCTTAGGTGTATATCCACAGCTCAGTTTTCATTAAATCTGTGAAGTTAGGCTACCCCAGGCTGAGGTGTCTCGGGACAAAGTGGTGTGTGTCATCCCCCAGGGGGGTCCCAGCTGGAAGTCCTGTCAGAGTGAGTGCAGGGCGGAGGGACAGTGTGTCCCTCCGCCCTGCATCACCATATTGTTTGAATCACCATATTGTTTTTTATCCATAATTTATCATTTTGCTGGACTTTGTTGACGCTAAATTTATGGTCCACTTGTTGTCATATTACATTACATATTCACGTCATATTGGGTGACTCTGTCTATTTGTGCCCTTTTTTATTATGAAATGACCTACATCCTTTAACACCACCATTAACGCCATCAGAGCCCGCAATTTTAGATGCGTTAAGAGCAGTGCAACAATGTCAGAATTCTTTATGCAATTTAAGTTATGCAAGTGCAAAGACTTAAAGAAGAATTTACTTTTCTTCGTCAAGATGTACAGAAGATAAGGGAAAGAACGTCTGCTTTGAAAGGTTGTGTTAAAGAATTAGAGGACACTACACAGCCACTGGGTATGGATATTAAAGAGGCAATGAAAAAATCGGACATTTATGCACGCAAGTTGGAAGATCTTGAAAACCGCCTCCGACGCAATAATATTAGGCTGGTGGGCCTCCCAGAGCATTCTGAGGGTGCAAACCCTACATAATTTGCAGAAACAAGGTTATGGGAGACTCTGGTCCGCCCGCACCTGGAGTATGCTGTCCAGTTCTGGGCACCAGTCCTCAGGAGGGACGTACTGGAAATGGAGCGAGTACAAAGAAGGGCAACAAAGCTAATAAAGGGTCTGGAGGATCTTAGTTATGAGGAAAGGTTGCGAGCACTGAACTTATTCTCTCTGGAGAAGAGACGCTTGAGAGGGGATATGATTTCAATTTACAAATACTGTACTGGTGACCCCACAATAGGGATAAAACTTTTTCGCAGAAGAGAGTTTAATAAGACTCGTGGCCACTCATTACAATTAGAAGAAAAGAGGTTTAACCTTAAACTACGTAGAGGGTTCTTTACTGTACGAGCGGCAAGGATGTGGAATTCCCTTCCACAGGCAGTGGTCTCAGCGGGGAGCATTGATAGCTTCAAGAAACTATTAGATAATCACCTGAATGACCGCAATATACAGGGATATGTAATGTAATACTGACACATAATCACACACATAGGTTGGACTTGATGGACTTGTGTCTTTTTTCAACCTCACCTACTATGTAACTATGTAACTATGATTGGGTAAGCACATCTGTCTGTACTTTTCGGTTGAAAGAGCACACTGTATATCTAGTAGGCCTTTACCAGCAGGAGCTCTCCCACGGCCAGTTATAATACGACTGCTCAATCAACGAGATAGGGATTTTATTCTCAGAAGAGCCAAAATATTGAAAGAAGTTCTCTTTAATGGTACTAAAGTTATGTTCTTTCCAGATTTTTTCCAGAAGTACAAAAACCAGCGTGTTAAATTTCAAGATGGAAAAAAAGACTGCAGACCTTGCAACTGCCATATTCAATGTTATACCCTGCTAAACCTAGAGTGGTGGCAAATTAAGTTGCACATTTTTTGATAAACCACAAGCAGCTATTGAATGGCTGAACAGACATTATATATAAAATAAAATGAGGGAATCTCCCTCCCTCCCTTTTCTCTTGTTCTGCTAGATGGGTGGCCAGTTTGAAATTTCTTTTTTTCTTCTCCTTATATAGAGTTGAATTTAAAAAAATACAGAATGGACTCTCTATCTATATCTTGTTCCTGTGGGAAATGTTTGCAATTTTTTTTCTTTTTTCCTTTAGGAATGCACATAGGCAGATGTAAATTTTTTGGAGAATTTTTTTGAATAGTTCTCATTTGTTTCTAACTGCACTATGTGTATATTGTGACGTTTCTATGTACGGCGACCCTTGGGAAGATGGCTATTGGGGGGGGGGGGCAGTTTTTTTAGGGGTCTGAGTTTTGTACAAGTTTTGGGGTGTCTTTCTTTTTTGCGCTCACCAGAGAATTAAAATGAATATAGAAATCTTTTTCTTACAAAGAACCTTTAGAGATATTGACCTGACAGTATTATTAAAATGGATCTGGATGGGACTATTTTACATCTTATATCCTCTAATTGTATGGATTACTCAATCCAGGTTTATGGTTCTAAAACTTGATAATATAGAAATATGTCAACTTTAAAGCAAGTTTTGGTGTCTTGGAATGTTAGAGGGTTTAGTGACCCAGTAAAGAGACAAGCATTGTTTACTACATTGAAACAATTTTCTCAGTCTATTATTTGCCCGCAGGAGACCCATTTAAATATACCTAAATTAAACAGTTTGAAGCGAGTACAATATAGTTGGCAATACCATTCTACTTATACTGCATATTCTAGAGGTGTATCTATCTATATTGATAGCAAATGTTGATTTCTCCTGCAGACAGGTACAAATGGACATTAAAGGTCGCTATACATTTTATATTGCACAATGTATAGGAAATCATATGCATTAGAATACATATATATATATATATATATATATATATATATATATATATATACACATACACACACACCACCCCCCATATTCCTCAGAAGTATTTAACCACTTGCTTACTGGGCACTTAAACCCCCCTCCTGTCCAGACCAATTTTCAGCTTTTAGCGCTGTCGCATTTTGGATGACAATTGCGCGGTCATACAACACTGTACCCAATTAAAATTTTAATCATTTTTTTCCTACAAATAGAGCTTTCTTTTGATGGTATTTGATCACCTCTTCGGTTTTTAGTTTTTGTTAAAAAAATGAAAAATACAGAATTTAAAAAAAAAAAAAAATATTTTTTTTTATATTTTTGTTAAAAAATTTGCAAACAGGTAATTTTTCTCCTTCGTTGATGTGCGCTGATGAGGCGGCACTGATGGGCACCGATAGGTGGCAGTGATGGGCACTGATGGGTGGCAGTGATGGGCACTGATGGGTGGCGGTGATGGGCACTGATTGATGGCAGCACTGCTAGGTGGCACTGATTGACACCACTGGTGGGCATTGATAGGTGGCACTGGTGGGCACTGGCAGGTGGCAGTGACAGATGGCACAGATGAGGCATATGTGCCTCCTTCCTCTTCGGGACCGATGTCCCTTTGACATAAGCCGGTGATCGGCTTGTTTTTCCTCCTCATGCTGTCAGCGTGAGGAGAAAACGAAACCGATCACTAAGGTTTTGTTTACATCATGTGATTAGCTGTCATTGGCTGACAGCTGATCACATGGTAAGGGGCCGGGACCGGCCCCTTACTCGGATCTGTGATCATCCGAGTCTCCGTGACTCGGTGATCACAGCGCGCACACCGCGTGCCCTGCAGGGTGCGCGCGGTGCGCATGCACAGGGGAGGACGTCCCATGACTGCCTCCCGGAAATTGAGGTCCGCGCTGTAGCCATCATTCGGCTATGGCCCGGACCTCAAGTGGTTAAAGAACTACAAAATTTTACCTCTGACAAAACATGTCCCCTGGTTAAGAGTAGAAGATTTTATTAACTACCTTGACTCTTCTTTGGATAAATTTGGTTTGGTTATGGCCCCAGTGACTTCTGTATGCACTTCCTTTGCTGCCTCTATTCGGGAGATTGGCCTTATGGATGTCTGGAGAATGCTACGTCCTAATGATAGTGTTTTCTTGTTTCTCTAGCACCCATGGGACCTTGTCTACAATAGACTTGGCATTAGTTACCTCTATGATGCTACCCGTGATATCTGAAGTGACCTATGCAACTAGAGGTTTATGGGATCATTCCCCATTGGTTTTTAAGTTAGTTCTAAATTCAACACAGATTCGCACTTTATGGGAAGTTAATCCATATTTGTTTGACCTCTTTCCTTCAAAACATAAAATATTGCTTGACATCTTGACTTGTGGTATTGTTAACAAACCGTCGGTAACTTTACAGATCTACTGGGATTCCTTAAAAGCCTAGATGAGAGGTTTATTTATCGCTCAAATTACAAAGATAAAACAAAGATCTAGGGCTTGGGAACGCTCGTGACCAAAAAAGTCTTGAAGGCCGAACTTTAATATATAGGGAGTCCTATCACAGAAACACAACAGAAGTGGATACAAAAACAACAGATATATGCTGATATCTCTTGCAAAAAAGCAGAGCAGAAACATTTTTTTGTTCAGCAACCTTATTTTGAGGATGGGGATAATACGGGCCATCTCTTAGCAGCAATAGTAAATGCTCAGAAACCAATGACACAAGTAGTAGAACTACAAACTTCTCCAACCGAAACTGTGCGAACTACCTTAGAGATCTCATCAGTGTTGTTAAATCTTTTTAAAAACTTGTATAGTAGTAAAATATCCTGTAAGAACTGAACTGCAAGTTTTTCTTAATTACATTACGCTAACAGAATTATCAGTGGCTAATAGGGAGATGTTGGATCAACCCCTGACATTAGAGGAACTTCAAACTGCCTCTGCTAGTTTGCCTAATAATAAAGCCCCAAGTGTGGACGGGTTACTGGGGGAAGTTTATAAGGTTTATGCAGCTGAGTTACTGCCTGAATTATTAGAGGTATTTAATACAGCACCCTCTATGAATGAAGCAATTATTATAGTTTTGTTTAAAACCTGATAAAATACCTAATAACCCTGAATCATATCACCCAATATTATTGTTTTTATCAGATGTAAAGCTATTGGCAAAAGTGTTAACCATTAGATTAGTGAAAGTAATATCTAAGTGCATATAGATCAATCTGGTTTCATCCCAAATAGATCTACCGCGGTGAATATAAGTCGCTTATTTCTTAACCTGCAGGTTCCATCTGAAAATTTGGGCAATAGAGCTATATTGTCACTTGGTGCTGCAAAAGCTTTTGATAGCATAGAATGGGATTTTTTGTGGCATTGTCTGGAAAAGTTTGGTTTTGGACCACAGTTTATAGGTTGTATACGCTGGTGGCACAGGTACAGGTAAACAGACATGTATCGGAGTCTTTTTCATTGCAACGAGGAACAAGACAGGGTCTTGTTCATGGTCACCTTTACTTTTTGTTCTGGCCCTTGAACCTCTGGCTGCCTCTGTTCGTCAAGCATCGAGTATTATTGGGTTTCGTAGACCTCTGGGAGAGGATAAGATTTCTTTATTTGCTGATGATACTTTTATTTTTGGGAGATACTTTGTCCTCTTTAAAGGCAATGATGTCTTTGATAACCACTTCAATACAGGGCACTTATACACCTTCCTGCCCAGACCAATTTTCAGCTTTCAGTGCTGTCGCAGTTTGAATGACAATTGTGCGGTCATCCAACACTGTACCCAAACTAAATTTTTATCATTTTGTCCCCACAAATAGAGCTTTCTTTTGGTGGTATTTGATCACCTCTGCGGTTTTTATTTTTTGCTAAACAAATAAAAAAAGACTGAAAATTTTGAAAAAAATAAGTTTTGCTTTTGTTTCTGTTAAAAACTTTTGTAAATAAGTAAGTTTTCTCTTTCACTGATGGGCACTGATAAGGCGGCACTGATGAGGTGACACCTATGAGCGGGCACTGACAGGCACTGATATGCGGCACTGATGGGTGGCACTGATATGCAGCACTGATGGGCATTGATAGGCGGCACTGATGGGCACTGGTAGGCGACACTGATGGGCACTGAAAGGCTGCAAAGATGGGTTCTTATGGGTGGCACTGCTGGGCACTGATAGGCGGCACTGCTGGGCACTGATACGTGGCACTGGCAGTGGTAGGCATTGTGAGCGGGCACTAATTGGCAGCTGCCTGGGCACAGATTAGTATTTCCCTGGGGGTCTAGGGGGCATATCTGGTGGTCCAGTGTGGATGGCTTCCCTGGTGGTCCTGGGCGGCTTCCCTGGTGGTCCTGGGTGGGATCCGAGGGGGGGATGTGCTGATAAACGATCATCACAGACCCCCCCTGTCAGGAGAGCAGCCGATCGGCTCTTCCTATTTACATTGTGATCAGCCGTGATTGGACACGGCTGATCACGTGGTAAAGAGTCTCCGTCACCTAGATCGGTGTTGCAGGGTGTCAGACTGACACACCACAGCAACGATCGCCGCGATGCACTCCCCTGGGGGCGCGCAGTGGCTCAATATCCTGTGGACGTCATTGACGCCCAGTCAGGTTATTGAAACCACTTTGCCGCCGTCATTCTGCTATATGGCGGGCGGCAAGTGGTTAATACATATGGTTCTTTCTCAGGTTTTACAATAAATTGGGATAAATCAGTTCTTTTACCTGTAGACCCCCTGGTGACCAATCTGCCAACCTCTGCTTCTCAAATAGCTGTAGTTTCTACATTTAAATATCTAGGCGTACAAGTTACATCACAAGTAAGTACATATGTGGAGAGGAATTTTGCTGCATTATTAAAGCGATTTAAACAAGTGGGGAAAAGCTGCCTTTAACGATAATAGGTAGAGCAAATTTGATAAAGATGGTATGGATGCCACAATTATTATTTTTTTTACATAATTGCTCTGTTTGGCTTCCCCAGAATTTTTTTAAACAAATAGATACCCTATTTAGAGATCCTATTTGGAGATATAAACACCCTCAGATTAGTTTGGAAATTCTGCAGCTGCCTAAGGCTTAATGTACACGGGACATTTTTCCAACCTCTCCTGAACGATTTAACTTGACAGATAAAAACGTCCGTTTTGCCGCGTTTGTGTTTAGAAGCGTTTAAAAAAATTTTTTTTTCAAAATAGCCAAAAATGAAAAACGCCTTTAAACGAAACGCTTCTAAAGGCCGGTGCCACGTGTTGGCATCTGAAACTTTGAAAACTTTGGCGTCTGAACTCATTTTTTTACCTTCAAAGAAAAGCCTCAAAACGCAACTACCTAAAAACGACATTAAACGAACCTGTGTACATGTACACATAAGATAACATTGGATGAGTTCAAGGGCAGCTGAAAAAAAGCAGCGAACTGCCTCTGAACGTCCGTTTACCAGCAGCAGTGTACATGAGGCCTAAGGATGAAGGAGGTTTGGCTGTTCCTAATGCCAGATTGTATTATCTGGCATCCCAACTCCAGCAATTATATGGCTGGAATGTTATAGACCAGGGATCCTCAAACTACGGCCCTCCAGCTGTTGCAGAACTACACTTCCCGTGAGGCATTGTAAAACTCTGACATTCACAGACATTACTAGGCATGATGGGAATTGAAGTTCGTGAACAACTGGAGGGCCGTAGTTGGAAGACACCTGTTAGACTGTGAGGACCCCATACAGCAAATTCTATTTTCTCAATTATTCAATAGATCCACCGGTACAATTAATAGTGGCCTACCACTTTCAAAGTAAACATAGTTATCCCACTTTTTTTTTTATTCAAACATGGAATAATTTGCAATTACCTGAGGTAGTGAAGCTTGAAAATTTGATCTATGGAAGAAGGCTGGTATTTTGCTTAACTTTTTGATAGAGGTTTTGTAACCATTTCATAAATTGGCAGAGAAATATCATTTGCCTAATAAATTATTTTTTTCAATATTTATAGCTACGGCATGCTTTGCAGTGCCAAGCAAGAACCTTTTCATTAGAATATAACCCTTTATCAATTCTAGCTATGGCAGTAACTGTTAGACGCTCTAAACAGGGGCTTATAGGGGTATATATTCTTTTCTATAAATGATAACTGGAACTGATCCACAAGGGAGTAGCTTTGCATGGTGGTGTAAAGATTTGGAAAGACTTAGTGATGAGGAGTGGAAGCATGCTCTGAAGAATTTATTCAGAGTATCCCTATCCTCGCAGTGTTTGACTCAGCTATTTATCAATCATAGGGCCCACTATACTCCTTTAAAGTTATACTCCTGGGGCAAAGCAACTTTCTCAAACTGTCCAAGGTGTACCACTGAAAAAGGAAAATGTATACGTATGCTGTGGTGATGTCCTAAATTACATCCATATTGGGAAGGTGTTTTTGATACTTTAAACTCTCTGTGCTCTACACAGGTTCATCTTGATCCAAAAATAGCAGTTAGGGATTATACCAGAAGATACTCTCCCAGTTAAAATGCATGTGATGTGGTTGAGATCTATGTATATGCCCTGTAAACTTATATTACAAAAATGGATATAAAATTATCAGCCAATAATAGAACAAAGGACTAAAGCGATTAATCTCAATTTGACGAGAGGAATTGGCATATAAACATAGGAGGAGTCCAAAAAATTTGTTAAAATCTGGCACTGGTGGTTAGTATCTAACCTATATGAGCAGTCAGTTGAATATATCACTGATACTGAGGAAAGCTAATAATGAGATATATATTGGAATGTTGGGTGTTAAGATTTTTCAAAAAAGGTACCACAATACCTATATACCTATTATACCAATATAAAAGAGGAAATGGGAGCTGGCGGGACTTTTAAGGTAATAAAGGAAGCAGACAAATTGAAAAAATATACATTTATTTAACAACTTGCCGACCGCCGCATGTACATATACGTTGGCAGAATGGCACGGCTGCGCAAATGGGCGTACCTGTACGTCCCTTTGAATTTGCCATCGCGTGCGCACGACCCTGCCATGAGTTCTGTGAGTAGGATCGCGGGATACCTCACGGAGCTGAAGAACGGGGAGATGCTAATGTAAACAAGCATCTCCATGTTCTGTGATCAGGAGCGGTGATCAGTGACATGTCACTCATAGCCACGCCCCCTAACAGTTAGAATCACTCCCTAGGACACACTTAACCCCTTCCTAGCCAGCTTGTGGTTAACCCCTTCACTGCCAGTGCCATTTTTACAGTAATCGGTTGAATTTTATAGCACTGATCGCTGTAAAAATGACAGTGGTCCCAAAAATGTGTCAAAATTGTCTGATGTGTCCGTCATAATGTTGCAGTCAGGATATAAATGGCAGATCACCGCCATTACTAGTAAAAAAAAAAAAAAAAAAAACTTAATAAAAATGCCATAAAACCCCTATTTTGTAGACGCTATAACTTTTGCGCAAACCAATAAACTCTTATTGCGATTTTTTTTTTTTTTAACAAAAATATGTATTAGAATACGTATCGGCCTAAACTGAGGAAAATTTTTTTTTTTATATCTTTTAGGGATATTTATTATAGCAAAAAGTAAAAAATAATGCGTTTTTTTTTCCAAAATTGTCGCTCTATTTTTGTTTATAGAGGAAAAAATAAAAACCGCAGAGGTGATCAAATACCAAAAGAAAGCTCTATTTGTGGGAAAAAAAGGTTGTCAATTTTGTTTGGGAGCCACGTCGCATGACCGCGCAATTGTCAGTTAAAGCGACGCAGTGCCGAATCGCAAAAAGTGCTCTGGTCTTTGGCCAGCGAAATGGTCCGGAGGTTAAGTGGTTAAACAATTCTTAAAATCGCAAAGAACATTTACACTGATTACATATTGTTTCTTAATACACATATAGCCACTTCTTACTCATATGCAGCGTACACACGGTCGGAATTTTCGACCGGACTGGTCCGACGGACAATCTGATCATGTGTGGGCTTCATCGGACCTTCAGCTGAATTTTCCAGTCGAAAATCTGACGGACTTTAGATTTGGAACATGCTTCAAATCTTTACGTTGTAACTCGGCCGGACCCAGAAATCCGCTCGTCTGTATGCTAGTCCGACGGACAAAAACCGACGCTAGGGCAGCGTGTGTAGGCAAGTTTGTTCATTAAAAAGTCAGTCGGAAGTCCGTTGAAAGTCCGTCGGACCAGTCCGGTCGAAAAGTCCGCCCGTGTGTATGCGGCTTCACTCAACATGTTTCGCTCGCAAGAGCTTCTTCAGGAGTTTTTTTGGGGGGAGAAGTGTCACATCAAGTATTATATACTAAATAAAGAAACAACAGATGTAAATGGATATACTTAATATTGCTATACATAAATTTACGTCATAAATCTATGAAACATAATTTGTGTTATATCTTATGTTCTATAAATGTAATTACAAAAGTTTTATTAATACATTTAAATAGAATACATTTAGTATGAGACATATATATTACACTGAAAGGGTGCCTACCGAATACTTGAGCTCATAAGAAATTGGTTTGGAATATATATTGAAGCCGGGTTACAAAGGGGAATGGAAAAACCTTGTGTAGTCAAAGAGAGAGGATAAATTAAAAATTGCTCATATTACTTCTGAATTTAGAGAAGTAAATTAAAAAAATGTATATGATGGATAGAAACTATAAAGGAAAATGTTTACCTCCAAAAAGGTGTATATTGATTATGTAAAACCAGTATGATCATTCATCCAAAATCCCAAGGATGAAGATAGCTTTAATAAAGCAAAAGGGCCAAGATTGACTGAAGGGTGAAAAAAGACACCCCTCGTTTTAAGAACATTGGTAGTACCCCGTGATGGAAAACTGGGTGAAAAAAGGGGTGGTTTTTTGGGGGGGGGGGTTAAACATCCCAAGCACACCTGGTGGAAAAGTTTTTTGCGCCAAGAGCCTCTGAGGTCCTATAAGATACAAAGAACAATATATCTTTAGTATATATGTAATGTTCCCCAAAAAGAGAAAAATTCCAAGACTGGTCACTTGGTGTGGGTAGGTCGCCTTAAGGTCGATTGGAAGCCAGGGGAGGGCCGGGCCACCTCAGAAACCCTCCAAGGTTAAGCCCTGACCCCTTCCTTCCCCCTGCAATTAAGCAGGTTATCAGACATAAATGTCAAAACAAACCCCCATACATCAAAGTAGCCAGGAAAGAGAACAAGTTTGAATGAAAAAAGAAGTTACTGAGTGTTTAAAGACAATAGTTGGTGAGGATTGACCAGAGATTAAACAAAGAGATGACACAACAATCCCCAGTCAGTAATCAGGTGCATGAACGGCACCTTTTATACCGCTCTTCGCCTCGCCGGCGGCTGATGTGGCCGGCGGGGCGTGGGCGTAAACAGAGGCGCTAGTGCACATGTCCGCTAAGCAGGCAGAGGAAGTGATGACAGACGCAGATCACATCTAGTCCACCCCCACCATCTTAGAAGACCCAATTCCGCCCGGCTCGCGCAAAGAAAAACCTCCCACTAGCGAGTCAGGCGTATCAGATCCTAAGAGGCGTGACGTCAAGGCTGGCAAGCAGCCTATAGTCAGGTGTTAGGCTTAGGAAAACGGACAAGATGCGCATCGGCGCATATGGGGCCCGAGTATCATCTGTAGAGATTGGTTTAACACTGTAGTGTACAAGTGCCAGGGGCATCCATATGACTACTGGTTTTGTCCCCAAAAAAGGCTAGCTTCAAATAGACAAAATCTAAAGAAAAATCAGGAGGATATTTCTTAAATTAAATTATTTGCTTTCACGGGTATCAAAACAGGAGGCATCCATTATCAGTCTTACACATGTATTTTGGTCACAAAAGAATCACTAAAGTTCACAGTGTATCTCCATCACATAATACAGAAAAAAAAAAAAAAAACAAATTAGGAAAATATAAATATATATATATATATATATATATATATATATAAATTTAAAAACAAGAAATCAAAAAGGCAAAAACGTATTATTAATAATAATAATAATAATAATATTGACGTGTATGATTACATAAATCACAGAAGCGGCAATTGGACCAATGGAGTACTCTCTCATAAATTGTTTGCAGAGTCATATCAGAAAAAAGCCAGAAAGTAGGAAAGAAAAGGAGGAAATGGAGAGGGAACAGATGGAAGGGAAAAGGGGGGGGGGGTGAGGGAAAGGAGAAGACAGGGGTATGCGTATGAAATATAGAAGGCGGTAAACTGTAAGTAGAAAAATCATGAGCCAAGGCAGATTCACATATGCTACAGAAAAGGCTTAAAGCTGAATCCATCATTCAGTCCGGGCGGCTTAAGGGCCGACAAATTGTGGATCCAGCGAGCTTCTTGCTGGAGCAACAATCTATCGTTATTGCCCCCTCTTTCATTTTTAGGTATATATTCCAATGCGAAAAATCACATTTTATATGGATCAAACACATGGAAAAGGCCCATATGGCGGCTGATAGGGGTTTCCATTTTGGATTTGGAAACCAACCTAACTTGATCTCTGATGTGGTGGAAGAAAGGCCTCTTCATCTTCCCCACAAAGTATGCGCCACATTCACAGGACATGATATAGACCACCCCAACTGATCGACAGTTGGCAAATACATGTCCATTTGGCAGCTGGAAATCAGAAGCTCCCCAAATGTATCTGCAAAAGTTGCATTTACCACAGGGAAAGGATCCTGTATGTGCATGTGGATTTTTGTGTCTTGGGTAATGATGACCATGGACTAAATTATCCTTAAGAGACCTGGATCTTCTAAAGATTATCTCCGTTGGGTTTTTACATACTTAGATATGGTTGGGTCAGCAAGCAAAAGGTACCAATACTTCTGCATGATGTCTCTTACTTGATTATATTGTCCCGAGTAACGGGTAATTAATCTTACCCCATTCTCGGCCTTAGTTACTTTACTTCCATGAATAAGTTGTTCCCTACCTTGGGCCCTAGCTCGATTGTAGGCCTTCTTAAGACACTTATTACTGTAACCTCTTTGCAGAAGTTGAGATTGTAATATCTTCGCCTCTTGTTCGAAGTCAACATCCCTGCTGCAATTTCGCTCCAGCCGAAGGTATTGGCTGTAGGGAATGTTTTTAATTAAAGGTGTGGGATGAGAACTATCTGCTCGCAAAATGGAATTTCCTGCTGAGGATGTAATGAATAAGGTAGATCCCACACTGCTATCAGAAAAACTCAACTCCTGTTCATCAAGGTAAGTTTTTAATTAAAGTTATTTTGCTGTAAGGACCGAAAGAAGACAAGTAGGTTATCTTTTGTGCCGCTGGATTCTACTTGAGTATAGTTCCGCTTTAATACTTAACTAAAAAGAATGCTGACAGACATTTTTCTAAAATAATTTTCTGGATTTCACATGTTAACATCTAGTTCTCACCAGTTACACATAGTTTTATAGTTACACATACGGTGCCTTGAAAAATTATTCATACCCCTTGAAATTTTCCACATTTTGTCATGTTACAACCAAAAATGTAAATTTATTTTATTGGGATTCTATGTGATAGACCAACTGCCAAATAATTGTGAAGTGGAAGGAAATCGATAAATGATTTACAATTTTTTTTTACAAATATCTGAAAGGTGTGGCGTGCATTTGTATTCAGCCCCCTTTACTCAGATACTAAAATCTAGTGGAACCAATTGCCTTCAGAAGTCACCTACTTAGTAAATAGAGTCCACCTGTGTGTAATTTAATCTCAGTTTAAATACAGCTATTCTGTGAAGCCTGCAGAGGTTTTTAAGGAACCTTAGTGAACAAACCACATCATGAAGGTCAAGTATAAAGTTGTGGAGAAGTTTAAAGCAGGGTTAGGTTATAAAAACAATGTCCCAAGGTTTGAACATCTCACGGAGCACTGTCCAATCCATCATCCAAAAATGGAAGGATTATGGCCCAACTGTAAACCTACCAAGACATGACCATCCGCCTAAACTGACAGGCCGGGCAAGCAGAGCATTTATCAGAGAAGCAGCCAAGAGGCCCATGGTAACTCTGGAGGAGCTGCAGAAATCCACAGCTCAGGTGGGACAATCTGTCCACAGGACAACTATTAGTTGTGCGCTCCACAAACCTGGCCTTTATGGAAAAAGAAAGCCATTGTTAAAAGAAAGCCATAAGCAGTCCCATTTGATGTTTGTGAGAAGCCACATAGGGGATACAGCAAACGTGGATGAAGGTGCTCTGTAAGATGAGACTAAAATTTAACTTTTTGGCCTAAAAACAAAATACTATGTGTGGCAGAAAACTAACATTGCACATCACCCTGAACACACCATCCACAACATGAAACATGGTGGTGACAGCATCTTGTTGTGGGGATGCTTTTATTCAGCAGGGACAGGAAAGCTGGTCAGAGTTGATGGGAAGATGGATGGAGCCAAAAACAGGGCAGTCTTAGAAGAAAACCTGTTAGAGTCTGCAAAAGACACAAGATTGGGGTGGAGGTTCACCTTCCAGCAGGACAACTACCCTAAACATACAGCCAGAGCTACAATGGAGTGGCTTAGATCGAAGCATATTCATGTGTTAAAACGGCCCAGTCAAAGTCCAGACCTAAATGCAATTGAGAATCTGTAGCAAGACTTGAAAACTGCTTTTCGCAGACGCTCTCCATCCAATCTGACAGAGCTTGAGCTATTTTGCAAAGAAGAATGGGCAAAAATTCACTCTAGATGTGCAAAGCTGGTAGAGACATACCCAAAAAGACTTGCAGTTGCAGTGAAAGGTGATTCTACAAAGTATTGACTCAGTGGGGCTAAATACAAATGCAAACAACACTTTTCAGATATTTATGTGTAAAACATTTTGAAAACCATGTATCATTTTCCTTTCACTTCACAATTATCTGTCACTTTGTCTTGGTGTATCGCATAAAATCCTAATAAAATACATTTATGTTTTTGGTTGTAACATGACAAAATATAGAGCATGTCAAGGGTTATGAATACTTTTTCAAGGCTCTGTATGCACCTTCACACTTTATAATCTACTCAGGCGTTGCAACATGCTGTTTCTAAAACACTATATTACCTTGTATCTGGATGATGCTATCTTGAAGACAGCTTTCTGTAGGCATCCATCATAAACGACTGACTATCATAGTTTCATTGTTAACCGCTTAAGGACCGAGCCTCTTTCAGAGATTTGTTGTTTACAAGTTAAAAGCATTTTTTTTTGCTAGAAAATTACTTAGAAACCCCAAACATTATACATTTTTTTCTAACACCCTAGAGAATAAAATGGCGGTCATTGCAATACTTTCTGTCACACCGTATTTGCGCAGCGGTCTTACAAACGCACATTTTTTCTAAAAGCAAAAATACACTTTTTTTTTAATTAAAAAATAAGACAACAGTAAAGTTAGCCCAATTTTTTTTATACTGTGAAAGATAATGTTACACCGAGTAAATTGATACCCAACATGTCACGTTTCAAAATTGCGCCTGCTCGTGGAATGGCGACAAACTTTTACCCTTAAAAATCTCCATAGGCGACGTTTACAAAATTCTACAGGTAGATCGTAGCTCAACTTAAAACGTCCTTCCCTTTTAGCTGGCAAAAAAGCAAGCTGAAATACTTGGGCATTTATCTCACTCTCAAACTAACATCTCTATTTCGCGCCAACTTCTTACCTCTTCTCAATACCATTAGAGCAGATTTACAAAAATGGTCGCAAATGGCACACTCTTGGTTGGGGAGAATCAGTGTTGTGAAGATGAATATACTACCCAGGCTGTTATTCCTATTCCAGATAATACCGTATGGTATTCCTGTAGGTTTCTTTACTGTACTTAGATCACTGATCAGCAAATACGTGTGGAACAGAAAGCGACCCAGATTGGCCCTGCCAAACATTAAACATTATTTCTTAGCTATAATAATAGGTAGAATTTCTGAATGGAAGTACCATAAAACTTCTAAGTTATGGGTCAATCTTGAACTGACACTCTGTGGATCTGATCTTTTTACCCAAATTTGGATTCCTAAGAAATACAGAACCTTATCGCCAACTACTTCTCCACTTACACACTCAACCTTTATGATGTGAAACTCACTGTATAGGTCACACAAATGGCAATATAATTCCCCTCTCATGCCGTTGACTGGACACAATTATTTCCCACCTGGAAAAATGGACCCCGGATCTCACACATGGAATCTGGGTCCCATGCCTCTGCTTTATCAAGGTACTAACCAATCTGGCATTGTACCTTTGACTACATTGTTGCCCGGCTCAACAGCTACACCACTGGTCTCCTGGAAATACCGACAATTGACCGCTTTTATTGGCTCTCTTCCAAAACCCATCCGGACCTCATCAGACCTAACACCCATAGAACTCGCCTTTTTTTGAAGAGGAGCCAGTTGAGAAACCTATTTCTTATTTCTATCAAGCTTTACAATCTTTACATACCACAGGAATTCCTACTTTTATATCGAACTGGGAGAAAGACCTCCATAAAGAGATAACTGAGGAACAGAAATCCACTATTCTACTAATGACCCACACCTCAGCAACGGCCTCCAAAATGGCAGAGGTAAATTACAAATTATTAACAAGATGGTACTATACACCAGTGATACTACACAAGACATTCCCTCTGGTATCACCACTCTGTTGGCGGGGATGTGGGGAGCAAGCCACGCACGCCCACATTTGGTGGTATTGTCCGTTTATCCGCCCATACTGGCTAACTATCCTTTACTGGGCAAAGGAGATACAAGGGTATGAAATTCCTAATGATCCATGGGTTGTATTACTTCATTGTACAAGCACACCAGCGGGAACATATAAAAAATCAATAACACTACATTTGCTTAATGCAGCAAAAGGTCTCATTCCACGCTACTGGAAACAAACAACTATACCTTCCTTACGCCAATGGCTACTGGAAGTAGATCACACATACCACATGGAAGACCTTACATACTCTTTCAAGAATAAATCAGAAATTGTAAAAAAAACATGGTCCTGCTGGTTTGCTTTCAAATATTCAACCGCCTATACAGAAATCATAAATCAAAATAAATAAATGAACACAGTGTTTAACGTTAAGCCTACAGCATTAAAGTGGCTGGACCAAGGCAGACCCCCCCCCCCCCTCTCTTTCCCTTCCTTTTAACTATTCTCACTTTTTACTTTTCTTCTTACTTTTTCTAGTATCTTACTCCTTTTTCCTTTACTCTTTATACTGTGGAGTACAGAGAAGGTTGCTACTTACACGAGTGTGCTCGTAGATAAGTGTTAGATGCCTAAAATTCAAGATGACAGATGATTCTTGTATTACAATTCACATGACTTGTTATTCTATATGTAAAATGATTACCTTTGTTATAATGCCCACTATGTTTATCACGTTAGAGGGCATATTAGGTGTCGTGAATACCTTTCAGTATATGTTCTGTATACTTTCTTGTTCTCCTTCCAATAAAAATAAATTAAACAAACAAAAAAAAAATTCTACAGGTTGCATGTTTTAAGTTACAGAGGAGGTCTAGGGCTATTATTATTATTTATTATTGCTCTCACTCTACCGATCGCGGCGATACCTTACATATGTGGTTTGAACACCGTTTTCATATACGGGCGCTACTCATGTATGCGTTCGCTTCTGCACGCAAGCTAGTCGGGACGGGGTGCGTTTAAATTTTTTTTAAATTATTATTCATTATTTTACCTTTTATTTTTACACTGTTTTTTAAAAAAAAAAAATTGTCACTTTCATTCCTATTACAAGTAATGTAAACATCCCTTGTTATAGAAAAAAGCATGACAAGACCTCTTAAATATGAGAGCTGGGGTCAAAAAGACCTCAGATCTCATATTTAGATTAAAATGCAATAGAAAAAATTTGTAATTTAAAAAAAATGGTCCTTTAACCGCTTGCCGACCGCCTCACGCAGACATACTGCGGCAGAAGGGCTCGTACAGGCAAAATCACGTACCTGTATGTTCCCCTTTAAGAGGCGGCCAGCACGCGCGTACTCCGCCGACGGCAAGCTCCGCGAGTCGGGTCGCGGGTCCCGTGGACTCGATCGCCGCGGGGATACCCGTGATCGCCTCATGGGGAGGAAGAACGGGGAGATGCTAATGTAAACAAGCATCTCCCTGTTCTGCCTAGTGACAGTGTCACTGATCTCTGCTCTCTGTCATCGGAGCAGAGATCAGTCACATGTCACACACAGCCATGCCCCTCACAGTTGGAAACATGCCCCTAGGACACACTTAACCCCTACACTGCCACCTAGTGGTTAACCCCTTCACTGCCAGTGTCATTTACACAGGAATCAGTGCATTTGTATAGCACTGATTGCTGTATAAATGACAATGGTCCCAAAAATGTGTCAAAAATGTCCGATATGTCCGCCGTAATGTCGCAGTCACAATAAAAATCGCTGATCGCTGCCATTTAGGGAAAAAAAAATATTAATAAAAATGCCATAAAACTATCCCCTATTTTGTAAATGCTATAACTTTTGCACAAACCGATCAATAGTCGCTTATTGCGATTTTTTTTTTTTTTACCAAAAATATGTAGAAGAATACGTATCGGTCTAAACTGAGGAAAAAAATTGTTTTTTTTAATATCTTTGGGGGATATTTATTATAGCAAAAAGTAAAAAATAATAAAATTTTAACAGAAACAAAGAAAAACTTGTTTTTTTTCAAAATTGTCACTCTTTTTTGTTTATAGCGCAAAAAATAAAAAGCACAGGGGTGATCAAATACCACCAGACGGTTCTATTTGTGGGAAAAAAAGGACGTCAATTTTATGGAGACGGGTGGGGGCCATCTTCCCCTCACTCGTCTCCATACCTGACAGGAGAATAGACGCGATCGCCTCCGTCGACTGCTCCGGTAATCGGTGAAGGGCACCGGATCGTGGCGGGGGGGCCCCTCTTCCGCCACCGATAAGTGATCTCACGGCAAATCCGCCGCAGAGACCACTTTTATCTTGTAGCGGACCACTCGCTCAAGGCGGGGATACTGGGGTTATGGCAGCTAGATGCTGCCATAACAACAATATCTTCCTTCAAACCATATAACGACGGCGACCGGTCCGTAAGTGGTTAAAGTATGTTGTGAGCAAATTCATGTTTATTATTTTATCTTAAAGCATTCTCCTATTCTGAAGTATCTTAAAATTTGTAAACTTACTTTGTGAAGAATCTCACACGTTTACTTCCTCATATTGACAAACACTCTCTATACTCTGAGTAGGCACTGCTGTGTCATAGATTTTACAGCAACTGCCTACTGAACTACAGAGGTGCTAAGTAAGATGAGGGGTTTCAGGAGACAAAATAAGTACAAGAATCACTGCCTACAGGCAGCTAGGTACCATTTTTTATAGGTATGTGTAGTCTTTACAGTAAAATTCAACCGTAGATGAGAAGCTGCAAAGCATGCAGGGAATACAGAAAGTTGTTAAAAGAGATGGCCTGCAGACAGGCAGCACTTAAAACATGAAAGGATATGGTTCAATTAATCTTATATTTAATTGTCAAAAATAACTATTGTTTGTATAACCATTACAACGCCAATGTTATAAATAAGTTTATACTGTGACCTATAGATGTTTTTTATTCCACTAAACTAGATATTCTTCGCATGTGGAAAATTACTTGGTTCATACTTGTAGATACATACATAGCCAGCAGTATTTTGTGTGCAATGTACTAATATACTCATGATTCCTACAGTCATAAGACCGTATTTAATAATCTACCAAATGGTGTAGCACTTTCTACATACACTCATATAGTCAAACACTGTCTAATCACCAAATCATAACACATTCTTGAATAGACCAAAACCCCAAAACATGTATGAACCAAAATCAAAATATAATGAAAAAACAAAAAAAGTCTTTCAAATCTTGTTGTGCGTTTCTATTTTCACCAACAATCATGCTTATTTATCCTCCATATGCCTGTGTCACCACCGCTAGTTGTCCCCCCCCCCCCGGACTCCATGCTATGTAGGGTCACACAAGGCTTGTGTGACATTTAATATCTCCATTGTCTCGCTGGCAGTTTTTCCTGGTGTTGGTCCCTCTTCCTGTGCTTCTGTGTAAAAGTCAATTCCTCCTCCAGATAATTTGGGTACTACCTCTTTAAGACACTCTCCAACTCTCTCCTCCACTCAGCACCATTCAGGGGAAAAAAAAAACACGTCATTGCGCTTTATCTTTATGAAACTACTTATTACACTTAATGTTATTTTGAGAGCACAAGGTTGATTGTATTTTAATACTATCATAGCAGCTCACAAGGCACAGTTTGATTACTTGTCATAAGACCGTATGTGTTATATAAATACTGCTTATTTGGGTGAGCTGTTCTCTCAAGGGCCTTCTTATCCAGGGATTTTCCAGTTTCCCACACATTCTTACAAATCACTTATTTATTTTATCAATAGACATCCAGAAGACATGATAGCAAGTTCTTTAGTGGGGGGGGGCTAGAAAGTAATTGGACTATTAGACAATAAATGTATAAAAAAAAAAAATCCCCTTTAAAAAATGCCCGATTTAGCCCCTAAAAGACATAAAGGGGTTGTGACTTCTGACACTCACCGGTCCCCCGTTTTACTCACCTGAGCCCTTTGTTCCCTCGGCGGAGACGCGCTCTTCCTCTCTGCCCAGGGTTCTTGGCTTTTGATTGGATAGATTGATAGCAGCGTAGCCATTGGCTCCCGCTGCTGTCAATCAAATCCAATGGCACAGGCGCCGGGCCGAATCCGGCTTTCTGTATCTATGCACGCAAATGCTGGACTCGGGAGTGCGTCCGCAAGGTAACCCCAAGAGAGCACTTCTCCCAGGGGTTTTACCGATGCGAGAAGGAGCGAGCACTGCCGGGGGACCCCAGAAGACAATGATCGGGCCACACTGTAAAACGAACTGCACAGTGTAGGTAAGTATGATATGTTTAAAAAAAAAAACATAGGTTTACAATCACTTTAAAGTGGATGTAAACCCGAATTTTTTTATTTTTTTTTTTTTGATGTCATAATGTAGAGTAGAAGATTTCCTATCATTTGAGCCCAGCCTTGCCACAAAGAGTTAATCCAGCTCTGAGCAATCCTCTTTTATTGTTCAGTGAGATAAAACTTGACAAACAGAGAAAAACCTTGTCAAATCCTTCCCCTTGCTGTGAGTGACAGGTGATTTACATATCTTGTGCACTAGCCTAAGACATGCATTATTTTTTAATTCCCACCCCCACCCCTTTCTTCAGCAGCTCAGCATGATTTGGCATTCTGAAGTCATGTGGTTACTTTCCTGTCTTTTCACTGGATGTTAGAGATCATAGCAGAAGTTCAGTGTAAGAAATACACAGGAGAAAATGCATATTGACAAGGGGAGTGTAGAGGTGGGCGGGTAGTCTACTGACATCACGACTCCACCCACCGAGCTCCAGACAACAGACCCACCCACAGAATCTGCAGTTTTTCGGGTCTCATAACAGACACAGGGGAGACATTTGACAGGTAAAGATACATGCAGGAGGCATGTATATCCTTATAGATAACCCCTATGGCAGTAGTTTAGAAAGGATGACATTGGGTTTACATCCACTTTAAGCATTACACTCCTGCAGACAGCACAATTATGAAATGTGCATGTTTGTATTTAAAATAGGCTGGGATATGTTTAATTGAATTGTTAACAAAGGCAACATTGGGGGCGTGTCCGGATGTGAGCCGAGAAAGACGTGTTGCTGTGGAGCTCCGCATATCCTCAAACTATCTATTGCCATCCTCTGCACTAATCAACTTGGTGAGCCTCCACATCAGCCCCATAGGTCCCTGGGCATCCCCTGCCACAATCACAGCCTATATTGTGGATCCCGGCTGGTGTTATTATCTGGCCCGTGGCCGGCTCCACACAGCTGGGACCCGCCGCCATCTTGCAGCCTACGAGACCTCATACATCCTCCACACTAGAGTGCTGCGATCCACGGAGCGAGCGGCGGATCCACCATCATCCATCTAGGGCAGCTTCTCCAGAGGGGGTGGACTGGGAGTGAGCCATCGGAGGGCCGCCTGAAGATCCCCGGGGACTCTCTCGCCGCAACGGCGGCCCGCCACCATCTTGCGGCCTACGAGGCCTCCTGCATCCCCCACGCCATCTGCTGCCATCCGCTCCACTGACTAACCTGGTGAGCCTCCAGGTCTGCTCCATAGGTCCCGGGGATTCCCCTTACTTGATTGCAGCCTGAATTGTGGATCCCGTAGTGGCCGCGGCCTTGTGAAGCCTGTGAATCCCTGGTGTTTCCTGAGCCAGCTGCCCCGTGGGAGTGCATCACGGCCGGTCCGACCCAGCTTCGGAGGCGTGGATCTCCTTTCAGCATCCGCCTGATCACTCATCCAGGGCCCTACCACGGCCAGTGTGCTGTTTAACACTGCCTGCCTGAACTGTGTGATCCAGGCCCCGGTGTCTCCAATATCTAGCAAGTGCACGGTGGCCATCTTGGTACACCTCGGCAGATACTCGAGGCCTGCAAGCCTCTCAGTTAGGACCCCATCCCACCACCGGAGCCCCCTTACCGGACAGAGCGGTGTTCCAGCAGAGTACTGAGGTGTGTTTCATCCCTATGACTGGTGTGGATGGCAGCGGCAGCCCGGATCCCATCATCTTACAAGGTGGCCATCTTGCTACACCCGACCTCAGCATTACAGAAGTTTCCCTTACCTCTCTGCAAACGATTTGCTCCCTACATTGAAGTTAAAATAACCTAGCCTGAAAGTCTATCTCCAGAGGTCACCATCATCTGGTGCCATGGACGCTTTTTATCCTGTAGAGGAGTTGACAGTATGAGTTAAAAGCACGCTTCTAGGGGGCGTGTCCAAGATGGCGATGGGAGCGGTCATGTTTTAGCTCCACTCCACCGTCCGGATCAATAATCCTACAATCTTGCGGTGCTGGGACCTTAACCACCACTACACCAGCTTAATCTTGCCCTCTGACAGTCCCTGCTCATGCCCGGATACAGAAAAGGAGGCATAGCGCGCCAACAGAGCCAAAAAAGAACCTGGTCCATACAACACACCATGGTCAAGGCCGCAGCTACCTCTGCCAGCATGTCAGCTCAGGGTAAAGAGGTGAGTCACGAGGCTGAAACTCCTCGGACCCCCCCAGAGCATGCAGCGCTCCTGGTAGCCATTAACGGATGTAAAATGGCCCTCACAGAGAAAATAGACATTGTCTACATTGAACTGGGCCGGATCAGGAGAGATATTGATGCCTTCAGTGGTAGAGTGACGGAAGTAGAACACCGTGTGTCTGCAGCTGAAGATGTGCATAGAGAGCATGCGACTGACCTCCATTCATTAAATATCAGAGTCAAACACCTAGAATCACGCGCTGAAGATGCTGAAAATCGCAACAGACGCAACAACTTGCGGATTATTGGTCTACCTGAGGGGGCAGAGGGGAAGGACACTACATTGTTCACAGAGCAGCTGCTGCAATCCCTCTTGCCTCGTGCTACCTTCTCCCCTCAGTTTGTGGTGGAGCGGGCCCACAGGATTCCTATAGTCAGAGGTCCACAAGGGGCTCCCCCACCTACATTTATCTACATTTACATTGCTGAATTACCGAGATCGAGACCTTATCCTGAGGGAGGCCAGAAGTGTTTGAGAATGCTAAGCTCCTCATATTTCCGGACTATTCCATTGAAACACAGCATCAGAGAAAATCATTTGACCATGTCCGCTCCCGTCTTCGCGCCAAACACTTAACAGTATAGCATGCTTTTCCCTGCCAGACTTTGGGTTCAAGATGAAGAACAGGTGAGATTCTTCACATCGCCTGAGGAGGCATCTTCCTTGCTGGACACGATCCGTGAGGGATGAAGCAAGTACAATACAATATTTACAGCTATTTGTTGAAATCTAATCCTCGATCTTCGATCGAGCACTTACATGCGACCCTCTGGATTTCCCTGATGTTTATTCTTAATCCTCCCTTTGACACTGGGATTACGGTAACATGGCAATCCCCCCTCCCCCCTTGTCCATCCCTCTTCCTTCCCCTGCATAGGGAGCGAGGGAGACATTGTATCCGGTGTCTCCCTGCTGCGGGGAACTCTGGAAGGACTTTTCAGCTGCACCCCCCCTCCTTCTCTCCTTTGCCAAACACTGTGCAACATTTTACCCAACCCAGAAGATTATACTAACACTTTACTTTCTTCTCAGGAAAATTTTGTATAGCTACCCTGCTGTGTGTTAGTAATCCTCCCCCTGACACTGGGATTGAGGTGGCGTGGCAATCCCCTCCCCTTTGTCCAGCCCTCTTCCTTCCCCTGCATAGCGGATGAGGGGGACATAGTATCCGGTATCTCCCTGCAGAGGGAAACTTTGAAAGGATTTTTCAGCTGCGCTCCCCCCCTTCTCCCCTTTGCCATGCACTGTGGAACATTTTATCCGAACCAGAAGTTTATACTAACATTTCTCCTTCTTCTCAGGAAACCTTTGTATAGTTGCACAAAGTTTTGTACCCCCAGCTTGCTGGGAGACCAGCACCATAAAATATAATCCGGACGGCCCAGGCTGTTATGGGTTAGCAGACTAATGCTTAAATAGCCTCTTGCACACGTTACCCCCGTTGCATGGCGGTTGCCGTGCCATTTTTGGGAGGAGAAGCCACCCGCTGTTCTGGGGGGGTTGGCGGGGAGGTGGGGGGTTGTTTTGTTACTGTTTTTATTTCAGTTTAAGTTTTATTGTTTACTCTGTACATGTATTTTTGACACAGTCAATTGGACCTGCAATCTTACCGCCCCATAGGGGCTACTCTCTTTGTACAATGTGGTTGTCTACTGCTTTCGTTCCATTCGGGTCGAGCCGTTCCCCTGAATGCTCTCCATTATTGATATATTGGGCACCTAAATATCATCTTTAACATTGGTCTCATGGAATACAAGGGGTCTTAATTCCCCAGTGAAGCGGTCACTGGTGTTCCAGTTTCTAAAATCCCATAACCCTCACATTTGTGTCCTCCAGGAGACCCATTTGGTGGGGAGGAAGATCCTTAGCCTTAAGAAACCCTGGGTTGGCCATCACTACCATTCAACATATTCAATCTTTGCCAGGGGGCTTAGCATACTTGTGCGCAAGTCCCTACCGTTTTGGCTTCTGGGGCTTGTGCTTGACCTGGATGGACGATATATAATAATGCATGCAATGGTAGAGAGCCTGGAGGTGGTGCTGGCGGGTATCTATATTCCTCCCCCTGCTTCAATCAGATTACAACCATAAACTGGGCCCCCTTCTTGCTAAGTACGGTACAGATAACCTATTGATTACGGGGGACTTTAACATGCCGCTTTAAATCCACAGGAGGACCTACCTCAGAATTATCGGTCTGGGCAGAAACATATGGGCTAACGGACCTGTGGAGGTGGCAACATCCCTCAGACAAATCTTTTACCTGCCACTCAGCCACTCACAGAACTCTCTCACGCATTGACCTTATGTATGCGGGGAGACCTCTGTTGCCCAGGGTGCAGCAGATATCAATCCTTCCAAGAGGTATATCTGATCATGCACCACTGCTCATTAATCTGTCCTTGGAGGGGTCTCCCATAGATAGATTGTGGGGATTATCGAGATTCTGGATCTCTGACCCGGAGGTGGATTCCGGACTCCGCATACAAATGGATGCCTACTGGGCAACTAACCCTGGGTCGGCCCCAGCGGCGGTAGTGTGGGATGCCTTTAAGGCCTCCTCGAGAGGCCATTATCAATCGCTCATTGGTGGAGTCCGTAGACAGAAGAAGGCAGACTTGGTCAGGGCTGAGGATAGGCCTGCCTCTTTGGAGCGGCAATATACTCAAACCGGAGATTCAGAACTTCATGCTAAGCTCCAGGAGAGCACCAGGGAGGTCATGTTGATCCGCACATCACTTACCAAAAAAAAGCTGCTCCAGCAGACGCAGAGGATCTTTGAGGAGGGTGAACGTGGGGGTAGATTGCTGGCGTGGTTGGCCAGGGAACAGTCGGCCTCTATGAGTGTCCTATCACTGATTGACGGAGATGGAGTCAGACAACTTCCTCCAGGGCGATCAATGAGGGCTTCACGTTTTACTATACTGAACTTTACTCTTCTCGGATTGATTACTCTATGGAGGATCTGCATATATACCTTTCAGATGTAGACTTCCCTGTTCTGACTGAAACATATAGAGATCAACTTGACTCTCCCATTACCCTCAAGGAGGTACACCAGGCCATCTCCTCACTCCAGGCAGGGAAAACACCGGGTCCAGACGGGTTCCCCACTGAATTTTACCGAATGTATGCTGAGGAACTGGCCCCCAAATTTCACTCCATGCTCCTGGCCTCATTGAGGGATGGGATCCTGCCGGCTTCCATGTCAGAGGCGGTGATAATAGTGGTCATCCCTAAGCCGGGTAAGGATCCCGAACTCTGCAAGTCCTATCGCCCGATTTCTCTGATCAATGTGGATGCCAAATTACTGGCAAAAATTTTGGCGACCAGGCTGAGCCGGGTGATCACAGCCTTGGTCCATCCGGATCAGTCTGGCTTTATGCCGGGCAGAGGAACGGATATCAATATTCGTAGGCTATTTACCCATATAGACTTAGCTGCAGAGGGGGATACGGGTGTGGTGGCGGCGCTTGATGCCGAAAAGGCATTCGACTCTGTCGAGTGGCTTTTCCTATGGGAGATATTGGAACGCTTTGGATTTGGGCCCAGGTTTATTTCCTGGATTCAACTTCTATACAGGGATCCGACTGCCCGGATACGGCTTAATGGCCTGTTGTCCCCCCCTTTAGACTGCATAGTGGTACCAGGCAGGGTTGTCCCCTGTCCCCGGGTCTCTTTGCCCTGGCAATTGAGCCCATGGCAATCCTCCTACGCCAAAATCCACGGGTCAAGGGAATACAGCTTGGAGTGCTTCAAGAAAAAATTTCACTATACGCGGATGACACCCTGCTGTACTTGGCCGATGCAGGAGCCTCTCTGAGCTCTGCACTTGAGATAATAGATCACTTCGCAGATACTCTGGGGTTCGTGTCAACTGGGATAAGTCAGTACTTTTTTCCCTTAATCGCTCGGGCCCCAGGGTGGCTACCAACACACCACTCCAATGGGTAGATGAATTTAAATATCTCGGGGTAATTGTTAGAGAATCCCCCCAAGCCTACATGGAGGATAACCTCTCCCCCCTCCAATTTGGCAAGAAATGCCAACTTTGGAGGACCCTGCCGCTGTCTCCAGTGGGCAGAGTGAACTTGGTAAAAATGGTCTATCTCCCCAAGTTCACCTACTTTTTCAGGAACACTCCATGCCTCATTCCCAAATCCTTTTTTCAAAAATTGGATTCAATTGTTTCCACTTTTGTCTGGGCTGGGAAAGCTCTGAGACTGGCAAGGAAGATGCTCCAGCTCCCCCTATCCCCGGGAGGACTGGTGGTTTGACCAGCCCAGACAGAACCCTGCGGTGACCCTTGAGGTGGCCATCCTGGGATCCTATGCAGCGTTAATTAACTTACCCTATAGAGGGCCCAAGGCCCACCCCCAGGTAACGTCTTTAATGCACACAACTATACAGGTATGGCAAAAGGCAAGAGCTATTTATAAGTCAGATTCGGTCATCTCCCCCCATATGCCCCTGTGGGGTAATCCCCTGCTATCTCATCTCTATGGGCTTCCGGACCCTCAGTTGTGGGCGGTCAGAGGGATAGTAACTATTAAACATATCTACCAGGAAGGGTCCTTTTCCTCCTCTGAAACACTGAAAGCTAAACATAATATCCCTGCTTCCATGAAGTTCAGGTACTATCAACTAAAACATGCGGTACAAGCCCAGTTCCCTGGCCCCTTGACCCTTCAGATTGACGCAGTTGAACGACTGCTCATTGCCAAAATCATGGACAAACCCCTGTCCTCCCTCTACTTCTACCTTTCAATTGAACATATGACATCCCTGACTAAGGTTTTACTAAATGGAAGACTGACATCCCAGAGCTGACAGACGATAGTTGGGAAGATATAGTGTCTGACTATACCATAAAAATGATCTCAGCAAGGGATCTCTTCATTCAAATTAAGTTCCTACATAGGGCATATTATACCCCAGTGAGGCTAGCCAGTATATATCCGGGAACGAACGCTCTCTGCTCCAGATGTGGTGTGTCTCCTGGAACTTTTTTTCACATGGTATGGTCGTGCCCCGTGCTACGTCCATACTGGGAGGGAGTAATGGAAGTCCTGGGCACATTTGGGGACTGGTCCCTTAGGTTGGATCCTGCCTTGGCGCTGCTGGGCAATATGGAAAACATTGAAGCATCCAGACACGACAAACTGTTCCTGTTCTATGCTCTATACTATGCCAGAAGGGAGATTCTTCTCAGGTGGAAGCAGCCCGCCCCCCCCCCACACAACATATGTGGATGACCACGATAAACTCTGTCCTACCTTTGTACAAGTTAACATATGAGAGTAGAAATTGCCAGGGGCGTGGCCTAACTCCGGACCTGAATGGACGCTTAATCCACTCTCTCCTGCACATAGGGGCAGCTAAACTTGTGCACAGGAGACACCAAATCACTCCCAGACATGGGAAAGGGAGACCGGAACCCCTCAACAGCCCGGAAACCCTTGGATCCAAACCAGATGTCTCAAAACATCATCCCAGCAATGTTCCGGACATCACAGGGAGAAGGCCTCAAAGCCGCGGCCTCGCCTAATCCACCCGGCCCGCTCGGCGGCTCTGGCCTCGCGACGGACGGCGCGATCGGCGTTTAAGGCCACACACCACAGGCTCCAACTCAGCACCCATCTCCCCTACCCTATAGCCCGCCAGCCTCACAAACCCTATGCCTGGCAGACCTACAGGCAGTGGCTTTGGACATTAAAGCCACGCTGTCTGCAGCCATCACGTATCTAAAGACGGATATGCAGGGCATTGCAGCAAGGATGGGATCGGTGGAGCAGGCCACAACACGCCATGCAGAGGCAATAAGACAGGTACAAAAATCTTCTGATATACACCTAAACCATATAATTGAAATTCACCGCCACTTAGAAGACCTCGATAACAGAGGAAGAAGGCATAACATAAGGATTAGGGGGGTACCAGAAGCAGCGGACCAAAACCCTGTAGAACACACTGCTACAACCATATTTAATGATTTATTGGACAGACCTCCAGATTCCCCCATTGATTTTGAAAGGATTCACAGAGCCCTCAGACCGAGAGGAAGGGACACAGATCCCCCCAGGGACATAATATGTTGCTTGGTAAACTTCCCCCTGAAAGAAGCCATCTTAAAAAAGGCGAGAGAGAAAAATAGAGTGATGTTTAATGGAACTGAGATAAAATTATATCAAGATTTATCAAACATCACATTACAGCAATGCAGGGCTCTGCGTCCGATTCTCGACCAATTGCGTACCAGAGGTATACCATACAGGTGGAAGTTTCCATTCTGTCTATCAGCCACCTGGAGAGGTCACACAGCACTGCTACGCACGCCTGAAGACTTGCAATCCTTCTGCGAAACACTCAACATCCCGCCAACTGAAGTTCCAGATTGGTATAATACATTCATGCCAAATGAAACGTGGATCGAAGTAACAAACAACTATACTCCTAGAGCTCAGAGAAACAGAGATAGACGCCGCAGATCACCATCATCTCATCAAAACAGAAGAGGAAATAACCAAGGAAGTCCAGGACTCTCCCCTCCTAGACGCAGAGACCGCATGGATAGACAAGACCAAATGGACACCTGAATCGCAATCATTCACAAGAATCACGGACGCCATCCTACACACGCTTATCTTCAATCAAATACCAGCTATCAAGTCATCCCTTGGACCTTCAGTTAGAACAGCCTCAGACCATCCAACAAAAATTTATTCAACCACAGAGATTAAAATTTTAGCTTAAAAGCTAAATGACTTTTTGTTTTCACCCCCCCCCCCCCCATATTTTGCATCTTTTTCCTTTTTCTTCCCCTTTTTTTTCCTTTCCCCCTCCTTTTCTCTTCTCCATTCTATTCTCTTTTTTAGGTGCGGTGTCATACAAGATCAGAAACACATCAATACACCCAAGCCAAAGAAAATATGTGCAGATATCCTGATCAGAGCTTTCAACATAAGGGTATGATAGATGTGTTTGAACTAAAGAATGTATGATTGTAAGTAAGATGTCTAGAGTACATTTACATCTTTACCCTGAAGTATATTAAGTTATGGCTTTACCCCCTACTTCATTTTCTACTGACCACTAGCCATACTTGAACATTCACGATCGATAGTATCTTCAGTGAATATATTAATCTTTTCCAAAAAGTATGTTACATATAAAGTACACCAAATAATCAGTATAAGATGAAATGTGACCGATGGGGTGGGGGGGGGTGGGAAGGGAGCAGATGGAGGGTGAGGGGAGGGTCGTGAGCGGGGGGGAGGAGAAAAAGGGGGAAGGAAGAAATATAGAGAGAAATGTATATATATTCTTCTAAATATAATAGAAGTGTTAACACACTTGCTCTTTAAAATAACAAAAGGTGCAAAAGTTATTGTGGTATTGAATATCATTGACTTTTATTAGGTTAAAAATGGTTTATTAACGTTTTGATTTTCTTAAAAAAGGTTGAACTTAAAACAACCCATGTTACGATAAACACAGAGGATGTTCATATTCAACATAAGGAATAAGCATGATGGTGGACTACTCTAGACATACCTTAAATGAGTCTACATAAGGAAACTTTCCTACACAAAAATACAATATTTGTTCCAAATTTTACTGATTAGGAGGAGATTAATACTGTTAAACAACACTCCTAACAACAGTCGAACTTTCTGGCAATATAGGATCATTTTAAAAAAAAAAAAAAAGAGAAACACTCAATATAAGTCATGTCGACCACCATAATGCCTTATACCTACAATTTCTATCTCTGGAAAAAACTTTCTTTTCTCTGAAACAAGAGTTCTGTTTTTTTACAAGTTTGTTTGTTACATTTAAAGATTTATAGAATATGTAAACACTATGGTACTAATTAATTTACACAAAAATTTTCCATAGGACATACAGAACAAACCCCTTAAATACAAGACGCTCTTAATTCATATGACAAGGTCTCCCCCCAGTGGCCATTGAGTATAATTATCTAGGGTATTATATCTTGTCTACACCTAGTAAACACATCACAACCCAGAGCTCAAGAGGTGCCTATATACAACAGGGTTCATTACAACCACGTTTCTATACACAACCATTAGAATGCTCCTAAAATCCAACACACACACAAATTGCATATAATATTTCATTTTCTCCCACGCTCAAAACGTCCTACATACATCCTGTAATATCTGATCACTATAATTAGGTAGTTGCCCCGAAGTGCTAAGAGTATTAGTAAATAAAATAAAGAAAAAAGAAAAGAGAACATAAACTGTCGAATTTAAATCCATCTGTTCCTACTTAGACATTGCTCCCACACAAGGAGTGAAATAATTTTCGCTCTTTGAACTTACCGGACCTTCTTAACAGGGTAGATTAGTTGATCTAAACCTACCTCCGGTACACTCTACTTTCCTATCCTTGAGGAAGGAAAACTTCTTCCCCCACCCACATCCCCCCTCCCCTTTTTTTTTTTTTTTTCCCCCTTCCCTAACCCCCTTTAACCCCAGAGAACGTGTATTAGACCTAAAACAAGACACATAATTAAAGTAAACCTCTCTATACCCCTGAGTCCAAATACCCTTACTTTTAGATACAGGAATATACAATGCCTATTCCTAAACAGCAGACTGTTTCAACGTCACTTAAGCTAATCTCAGTAAATGCCAATGGACTTAACATCCCTGAAAAAAGAACCAAATTCCTCAATGAATTTCATAAACTCAAAGCTAATATCATTTGCATACAAGAAACTCACTTTAAAACTAATAAAGCTCCCAAATTGCAAGATAAAAGATTTCCAACTGCATATCATGCCACCAATCCTGAGGGAAAATCCAAAGGAGTCTCAATTCTGATTTCCAAACAGACTCCCCTTCAGATTCATGATACAATGCTTGACCCAGGGGGAAGATACATATTCATTAAAGGGAAGCTGGGACCTCATCCCATCACAATCGCCAACATATACACCCCTAACTCAAAGCAGGTAACCTTCTTTCGTAAAATAAAGGACCTTTTAACAAACTTCGCGGCAGGTATGATTATTCTAGGGGGAGACTTTAATACTCCATTAAATCCGCTCATAGACACCTCGAATGGTACATCTAGCCTTCCTTTTAAAGCGTTGAAACAAATCTAAATCCAACTACAGGAGCTAATGCTACATGACAACAGGAGAATCCTTAACCCTCAAACCAAAGACTTTACCTACTTTTCCACAATTCATCAAAAGTATTCTAGAATTGACTACTTTCTTATCTCGCAACCAGACCTTGACTTACTGACAGACTCCACAATTGAAACCATGACGTTATCCGATCATCATCCGATTACCATAACATTAACTTTCCCAGAAAAATCTACCATAACTAAAACGTAGAGACTCAACACAACAGTCTTGAAAGACCCTATAGACGTAATACACTTCAATGACAAACTAAACGAATACTTTTCACTAAATAAAAATGACGAGACATCTTTGATCACTCAGTGGGAAGCACACAAATGTGTTATGAGAGGTGAATTTATAAATAAATTAGCTAAACTAAAGAAGGAAAAACAATCCAAAATAAGATCATTATTAGACCAAATTCATAGACTAGAATTAACCCATAAAAGAACAGTGGCACTCTCCACATTTGAAGACTTAACTAAAGCAAGAACTCTACTTTCAGAAGAGTTGAGCATGAAAACTAAAAGACAATATATCTTAAGACATAAAATATATTACGAGCAAGGCAACAAAAGTGGAAGGTTGCTCGCAAAAGCAGTCCAAAACAAGAAAGTTGCTTCAACAATTCATCAAATAAGAGACAAACTAGGCGCACCACATTCTTCGAATGAGGAGATTGCCAAACAGTTCGAGCTCTACTACCAATCCTTATACAACATCCCATCTAATCCCAAATGCCCACAAAATTCAGACAAAAGAACAAAGCTTATTCAAGAGTTCCTAGAAAAATACTGCTCACCTCAAATTTCTAAAAACACAGCACAAGAACTAGAAACGCCCATAACTGGTCTAGAATTTGATAAAGCCTTAAAAGATATGAAAATTGGTAAAGCACCAGGCCCAGACGGGCTACCCCTTCAATACTACAAAACATTTACCAACATACTAAAACCAAGATTTTTAAAAACTTTTCAATCACTCTACTCCGAACAACATCCCTCCAAACAACTACTGGAAGCACATATAACGGTAATACCAAAAGAAGGCAAAGATACAACTCAGGTTACTAACTATAGACCAATTTCCCTAATCAACGTCGACATCAAGATATACGCCAAGATATTAGCAAATAGACTCCTACCCCTGCTCTCTTCCCTCATTTCCTTAGACCAAGTAGGCTTTATTCCAGGAAGAGAAGTGCGTGACAACACAATTAAAGCAATAAACATTAATCACTGGCTATCAACCCAAAAGAAACAGGGTTTCTTCCTCTCCCTTGACGCTGAAAAGGCGTTTGACAGAGTGGCCTGGGATTTCATTGATGCTACATTAAAACATATAGGGATTCTACCCCTAATGAGATCTTATATCAAAGTACTATACTCAAATCCATTAGCAAGAGTTAGAGTAAATGGCCACCTGTCAAACGCCTTTAACCTTCGCAACGGCACAAGACAGGGATGCCCCCTTTCACCTCTATTGTTTGTCCTCACATTAGAACCACTATTAAATAAAATTAGATCCAATCCAGACATCAAGGGTATTGATATCCACAAACGCACGTACAAAGTTGCAGCATTCGCCGACGATATGCTTCTATTCCTCTCAGAACCCCATATATCCCTACCCAATGTCATCCAAGATCTAGAATATTTCCAATTACTCTCAAACTTAAAAATTAACCACTCAAAATCTAGCGCCTTAAATATCACACTATCCCCAAACTCAGTAGAATTATGTAAAAAAAACTTTCCCTTCTCGTGGGCCAATCAAAGTATAACATATCTTGGAACTGAAATCCCTACAAATTTAAATGACCTCTTCAAACTCAACTATTTACCCATTCTAAAACAAACACAGGATGATTTAAAAAGATGGAACTCTCTGAATATTTCTTGGTTTGGCAGAGCTTCTCTAGTCAAGATGACAATTCTACCTAGGTTTCTGTATGTGATGCAAACGATCCCCATCAGACTACCATCCTCATTCTTTAAATCCTTTCGCAAAGCATGCTCTACCTTTATCTGGAGGAGCAAGCCTCCCAGAATTAAATTTACCAGACTAAACCTACCTAAAAATAAAGGGGGGATAGCTCTACCAGACCTACAGAAATACCACCAAGCTGCTCTTCTGACAAGAATAGTAGATTGGAACATTCACAACAAAGTTAAAGACTGGGTCAATTTAGAACATTCTCTCTTCTCTCACCAATTGAACTCCATCCCATGGATCTGTCCAACGTACCACCCAAAAAACATTAAATCCCAACCCCTTATCGGTTCCACACTTGAAATATTTATCAATACTTATAAAAAAAGCAACCCATTGCCTTGGTTGAGTCCTCTAACACCATTAAGAAATAATCCAGACTTTCTCCCAGGTACAGAAAAAAATTTTCTTTCTAAGTCATGGCCACACAAAGAAATTCTTGTCAAACACTTCTTCAAAAATAGTAAACTATTATCAAGAGACGAAATAAACAAAGACAGCGAACCTCCCCAGATCTCTCAATGGAATTACATACAAATTAGACATTACTTGACTAGCAATGAGAAAACCCAACACTGGACTAGACCTCTTACGACACTAGAAGACCTTTGCACCAAAACAAACCCACAGAGACATATAATATCTATTCTATATAACTCGCTCTTTGTGAGTAATTCTGAATTTTCCAGCTCGTCATGCCAAGCCTGGGAACAAGATCTCAACCTAAACCTGACAGAGGAAAACTGGGAAAGAATTTATATGTACGCACATAAAGGGTCTCTTAATGTCGCCACTCAAGAGTGTGGCTTTAAAATCATCACTAGATGGTATAGAACCCCCACCCTTTTGCACAAATTCTTTCCCCAGACCTTGAACAGATGTTGGAGATGCAAACAGGAGGAAGGTTCGATGATACACATCTGGTGGACTTGCCCGCTTATCCAAAATTTTTGGAAAATGGTTCACGAAACCGTCACATCAATCACCTCAGAAAACTTAAATTTCAACCCAGCACAATACCTGCTACACTACAATTCTATTCCCAAAAAACAATACCTAAAATCTCTAACCATGTTTATGATAAATGCTGCAAGACACTGTATCCCCTGCCACTGGCGCTCTAACTCTATACCATCAAAAAAGGAATGGTTCCGCAGAATAAACAATATAGAAAGAATAGAAGAACTCATAAGCATATCTCAGGAGAAAATAACTCATTTTGCTTCAACATGGTACAAATGGATAGAATTCAAAAATTCTCAGACATACAAAGCATTCAACATTTAATAAGGTTCACAAGAAGGTTGAAAATGTTACGGAAATAACAGGTCATTTAAACAATCCCTTACCCCTCCCCCCCCCCTTTTTTTTTTTTTTTCTCTCCTTCTCCCTTCAAGCCATAATCTGGATTAGTTAATAACCATAACTCCAATTCAAGATTCCCATGATGTTATTTGAAAAGATAATTAGCATAAATAAAAATGTTTATTTTTGTAACTATCTACAACCATATTGTATGTATACACCGTCCTTTACTGTATTAAAACCGAATGTCATATCTACCACTCTTATGCAAATGTACTATTACAATGTTTCCATGTAATTACATGTTCAATCAATAAAAACTTTTGTGAAACAAAAAAAGAAATTGCCCTAAAAAACTTGATAAAGTCTGGTCTCAATGGGTTGATGCACATGGATAGGAGACCCGGGGCGGCTGGTAATCCCCGGTGCTCTGACTCTATCCAATAGTGTCTTGTGGCAGCAGCTACATAGCAATGTTATTCTGGTGTAGGATTTATATAACCCCTCCCCTCTCCTCCGCTCTCCCCCCCCGCCCCCCTCCCCCTCTCCTCTTTCCTCTCCTAGACCCCCCCCCCTTCTGCAATCCTACTAAGATCCATCAACACTACTAGGAAAACGATTGCTTTAACTATTAGATGTCGTATGCTTGAATGAATAACTGCTAGCTGTAACTATATTGTCAACTCAGACCTTGTGACTTATTGCATACGCTTGATGTTCATGTACTGTGTCATTGTTATAATTTACATATAATTTTCTTTTAAATAAAAAAACATTTACTGTTAAAAAAACAAAGGCAACATTCTAGTTTGTTCTCTACATCTTGTTCTTTCTGTTTTTTAAACCAGGACACAGAAATAGATGTTCCATTTCCCTGTGCGAAGGAACCAAAAGGACTATATGAAAACCTTTCCGTTCAGGATAAAAATGATCTGAATGAAAGTGCTCAGGAACCAAAAGTGGACAATACCACCAAGAAAAAAGGAGTGTAAGATAGATATGTATTTTTTATTTTAACATATGTATTTTTTTTCCAAGATAAGAAGAACAGAGATAATATTGTGATTTGTAAACTCCCAAGAGACGCCTTTCAGTTTTAGGTTCCGTAATGGATTAACCATTTTAAAGAAGTACCACTAAATCTTGTTTGGCTGTACTTCTCCTGTGGATGACAGGAGTGCCAGTTGTTCTGCACTCCTGTGAGCCATTTACAGCAGACAGCTCTGCACTCCTGTGACCCATTTTCAGCAGACAGCGGGCTGACGTCACAGACCCGGTCCAGGCTCGGGCAAGTTGGCGTTAATGAAGTCTGGATCTGCCCGCATGCCTGGACCAGCACCTGGCCGCTCCCACCCCCTCCACAGCCCAGCGCTCCCGTGAGCATGGGGGGGGGGGCAGTACAGAGAGCTGGTGACTGACAGTAACCAGCTCTCTGCTCAGGGAGCCCTGAGAGCCGAGCGATCGGCGGTGTTTGATCGATCGGTTCTCAGTCTTAGAGCCGACGGGGGACAGATGCAGCATTTTTTTTTCTTTGATCATAGGCCGACTTGAAGGTAACCATTGGACACACGTCCATTTATATTTGCTACCTATAGACTACTATTAAGCTTTTGCTCAGATACACCTGAAAACAGTCAAATCTAATTCATGTAAAAGGACCCCAAGTCTGGCAATACATTATACAATTTTCTTGTACAATTTTCCTTTGGATTTTCCAAAACAATATAATATGAGTTCCAACCTACACACTTTGAATTTGTATACAGTCAGGCAGGCCCTTGCACTACATAGTTGCAGGTTACAGTATATTAGTATTTAAAGATAACAAATTTTTATAAAACAAGAAATAAAAACAAAACATAAAACCAAAATTTTTCCATCGTATTTAAAGCAGATCCTCACTGGATCTGAGCACCGCAAACCAAAAACACAGACTAATTTTTAATGTTCAAAGCAAACCCTTGAGTAAGGGCAAATGATTCATGTAGCATTTACTTCCTGGAATTCATCTGCCCTTAGTTCAAGCATGCATGCAGGAGAGTATGCTTAGCTCAGATAGCCCCTCCTCCCCTCCTGAAGACTCCTGGGATGTATGACATCATTTACATGGCAATAAACCAGGAAGTAACTGAAGAAATGTAACAAAAAAAGTTAAACAATTATATATGATATACTTTCCTAGCTATTTGCTAGCAGCGTGAGGATTAAAAATAATGTTGATTTGAATAGTGAGATCCACTTTAAGACATTATAATCATTTGAGACCACTTTTATTTTTTTAAGAATAAATTAGACATTTGTGCAAAGAATTGTTTAAGAGCCTAATAATGGCTGAATCATTTTAAACAAGGTAACAGGTGTACTTAGAATTTGTGTCCTACAAATAGTAGGAATAGTATCCTCATACCATATTTGGTGTATTGACTGTGGTATATTTTGGGTGTATACAAAAATACTAAATATAATGGTCACCAACTGTGACTTGTCCTGCAATCTTACTGTGGCCAGAACATGGACTTTGTATTGAGCGAACGCAAACTGCTTAGAGGGGGGAGAGTGGATTTTTACACTCGCTGAAATGAAAATTGATATTCAGAACATTCACACCATTGCTGCAGATTTGCAGAACATGCACTGAATAAAACAATTCAAACCAATAATGCGTCCAAAAGTATAGTATGTGTTATTATAGGGAATGAACACCTGAGCCTACGGCTTCAAGACATTAACTACTTCCGGACTGCCGCACGCCGATATATGTCCTCACTTTGAAGAGGAATATTGTTGTTATGGCAGCATCTAGCTGCCATAAACCTGGTATCCTCTTCTTCAGCGGGCAGTTAGGTTTCCTATAATAGTGGTCTCTGCGGTAGGTTCGCCACAAGATCACTTTTATCAGCGGTGGAAGAGGGGAGGCAATCGGATGCTTCTCCTTCCTGGGTATTGAGACGAGTGAGGGGAAGATGGCCCCCATCTGTCTCCATACCATTGCAGGGCGGAAGCGACGTCAAAACGTCACTTCCGCCCATAGCTCTTAACCTCCCTGGCGGTATGATTATTTCAGATTTTAGATGCTGAAAGCGGTACAAATATTTTGCATGGAAATTTGGCGTTTTATATTGTATGTCTGTAATTCTTAACAATAACACACTTAAATCTGTCCAAACAAGAGTCTAGTAGATATCCCGGGTATGATAAAGTTTGAAACACAAAAACATAAATTATAATATAATAAATAAAAATAAATAATTAAAAAAAAAATTAATAAAATAAATTTCCCCACGATTCACTATCGCTCAATTCTGCAAGTGTTCTAATTTACTATCGCTGTTTTCTAGCTGGTCTAAAGCCACTTTTGATGTAAAGGGACACTTTTTGGTTGCTATGGACAATCTCCAGTTTCCAGGCAGAAAGAACAGTATATATAATATAAAACTGCATGCAGGGCATAGGACAAAGCACTGGGGACAAAAGGGATGTGAAATAATTTCATACAGTACTGTAATCTGTAAGATTACAGTACTGTATGTGTTATGGTTTTTACACTTTTTTGAATTTGCCGCCAGGCTCTGCCCCCGTGCGTCGCGCCGCTCGCAGGGAACGGAGCCTGGCACGGAGAGGCTTGGGAGGAGGACGGAGCCCACGGACACAGCGGGGGACATCACAGGATCCCGGGGACAAGGTAAGTAAAGCCTCACCAGGATCCTGCTATGTAATCCCGAGTGTGGCTCGGGGTTACCGCTAATGGTCCTGAATTTTAACCCCGAGCCACACTCGGGAAAACCGCCAGGGAGGTTAAAGGGCCATTTTTTTTTTTTTCAAATGACAATTTTTTTTTTTTTTTATTGCATTTTTGTGTAAATATGAGATCTGAGGTCTTTTTGACCCCAGATCTCATATTTAAGAGGTCTTGTCATGCTTTTTTTCTATTACAAGGGATGTTTACAGTCCTTGTAATAGGAATAAAAGTGACACCATTTTTTTTAAAAGAACAGTGTAAAAATAAAAGGTAAAATAAATAATAAAATAAAAATAAAATTTAAATGTGCCCTGTCCTGCCAAGCTCGCGTGCAGTAGCGAACGCATACGTGAGTAGCGCCCGCATATGAAAACAATGTTCAAACCACACACGTGAGGTATCGCCGCGATCGGTAGAGCGATAGCAATAATTCTAGCCCTAGACCTCTTCTGTAACTCAAAACATGCAACCTGAACAATTTTTTAAACGTCGCCTATGAAGATTTTTAAGGGTAAAAGTTTGTTGCCATTCCACGAGTGGGCGCAATTTTGAAGCGTGATATGATGGGTATTAATTTCCTCAGTGTAACATTATCTTTCACAATATAAAAAAAAAATTGTACTGTTGTCTTATTTAATTCAAAAAAGTGCGCTTGTAAGACCACTGCACTATTACGGTCTGACAAAGTATTGCAACGACTGCCATTTTATTCTCTAGGGTGTTAGAAAAAAAAATGTATAATGTTTGGGGGTTCTAAGTAGTTTTCTAGCAAAAAAAATGTTTTTAACTTGTAAACAACAAATCTCATAAAGAGGCTCGGTCCTTAAGTGGTTAAACAAGGTGAATGGCTAAAGAAAATTAACTCAACTTGTTATTCTATCTAATCAAAGACAGTGATGTTACCTGTACTTGTTTGCAATAAAGATTGCATTGGGAAGTAGGAAATACCTTTTGACGGTCAACATCCGTACATGGTGAACAACACCATTATCCTAATATAACCTCTTTCTTGGTGAGGTGGAGGTTAAAAACGGCACTAATGTACCAAGACAACAGCTACCACAAAACAAGACTCATCGTGAGAGAGAACCAAGTTTTGAAAATTATGGACCCCAACTGCTGTACCAGACGTGGCCAGGCCTGGCTTTGGTCATGTTCCTTTGAGTGGCTGGAATACATAGGTGGCTGTGCTGCTACGCATTTGTGGAGAGGATTTAAAGGTCTGTGCATTAGGGGTTGCCTCATTCATTTGGCAGAGACCAGTTCAGTGCCAGACACCTATCGCAGGCTGGTGTGTGAACCTCACTGATGGACTGTTGACGATCAGAGATGACGTTCAAGCCAATATTCAGATGCGTTGAGTATCTATGAACAACGTGCAAACTGATCTTGGCAATTGGAAATCTATGATTTCTCCTTTATTCAAGAAAATACCACCACTTAGTTGAATTGGATACCTTATTTAAGAGGGATGGTAAGAAAAGTATAGAATTACAAGAACTGGTGAAGGGGAACATCATCAGTTATAATAAAATTTCTTTAGAATTTCAGGAGCCCTGGTGGAGCATACCCTATAACACTTTTACTCGCCCAGTGTTGAAAATTCTTTCTATGATATTTGTGATTATTCGGTTTAATATGATTACTGTTTGGTTTATATTGTTGTGGGAAAAAACTAAGTGTTTGCAACCCTAAAAAAAAAAAAAAAAAAATAGATCTTGTTCCTTTAAAACATGTTATACAGTAAAGTGCTTGTGCTGTGTAATTTGCCCCCCCTGTATCACCTGAAATACCTGGCTGGTTCTGCCCTCTCCCTCTGTAAACTGACCATGGTTTATCATGGCTGCTGAGCCCTGACACTGTGGTCAGTTTACGTGCCTCCATCATCCGCAGCTATCCTCTGTCCTCCTCTCCCCCTCCCTGCCTGCCTGTCAGCTCCGCGATCCTCCCCTCCTGATAGAATAACCATGTAAAGTCTCTCCAATCACCTCTGTTAGCTATTGCTATGTTCCCCAGTGTGTGTGATTTATTTTTTTTTGTTTTTATAAAGTCGCTGTGTACGTTATTCCATAGCGCCGATCGGCGCTAACGTGACCGCCCAGCTCTTTCGTCTCCTGCTCCCAGCTGACGTCAGTGGGAGTTCTCGGCCCCTCCCACTGTAGCTTTCAGCCTGGGAGAGGAGAGAGCCGGTCGTTCATGTGAGCGCCGATTGGCGCTATGGAATAAGGTGGCTTTTTTTTTTAAAAATCTTACACACTAGGGAACATAGCATTATCCAGAGGGGACTGGAGAGATTTTATAAGTGGTTTTACAACCACTTTAGGAACAATCCAGGAAAATCAGAAGATCCTAGATGTGGCCTGAAAGGTATGAGCAGTTTGATTGTGCATCGATTCTGGTTAGAACCAATCCAAGTGGGGGAATATGTAGTGTATTTTGAGTGTAATTTTATATACAGTATCTCACAAAAGTGAGTGCACCCCTCATATTATTGTAAATAATTTATCATATCTTTTCATGTGACAACACTGAAGAAATTACATGTTGCTACAATGTAAAGTAGTGAATGTACAGCTTGTATAACTGTGTAAATTTGCTGTCCCCTCAAAATAACTCAATGCACAGCCATTAATTCGAAAACCGCTGGCAACACGTGTGATTACACCCCTAAGTGAAAATGTCCAATTTGGGCCCAATTAGCCATTTTCCCTCCCCAGTATCATGTGACTCGTTCATCAGGTATGAAAGGGGGGCAGGTGTGTTAAATTTTGTGTTATCGCTCTCACTCTCTTACTGGTCACTGGAAGTTCAACATGGCACCTCATGGCAAAGAACTCTCTGAAGATCTGAAATAAAGAATTATTGCTCTATATAAGGATAGCCTAGGTTATAAGACGATTGCCAAGACCCTGAAACTGAGCTGCAGCACGGTGGCTAAGACCATACAGTGGTTTAACAGGACAGGTTCCATTAAGAACAGGCCTCGCCATGGTCGACCAAAGAAGCTGAGTGCACGTGCTCAGTGTCATATCCAGAGGTTGTCTTTGGGAAAAGACATGTGAGTGCTGCCAGCATTGTGGTGGGAGGGGGGTCAGCCTGTCAGTGCTCAGACCATACGCCACACACTGCATCAAATTGGTCTGCATGGCTGTCGTCCCAGAAGGAAGCCTCTTCTAAAGATGATGCACAAGTAAGCCCATAAACAGTTTGCTGAAGACAAGCAGACTAAGGACATGGATTACTGGAACCATGTCATGTGATCTGATGAGAACAAGATAAACGTATTTGGTTCAGATGGTTTGTGTCGAAAACCAGGTGAGGAGTACAAAGACAAGTGTGTCTTGCCTACAGTCAAGCATGGTGGTGGGAGTGTCATGGTCTGGGGCTGCTTGAGTTCTGCTGGCCCTGGGGAGCTACAGTTCATTGAGGGAAACATGAATGCCAACATGCACTGTGACACACTGAAGCAGAGCATGATCCCCTCCCTTCGGAGACTGGGCCGCAGGGCAGTATTCCAACATAATGACCCTAAACACACCTCCAAGATGACTACTGCCTTATACTGAAGATGAGCATGAACCCCTCCCTTCAGAGATTGGGCCACAGGGCAGTATTCCAACATAACGACCCCAAACACACCTCCAAGACTACCACTGCCTTGCTAAAGAAGCTGAGGGTAAAGGTGATGGACTGGCCAAGCATGTCTCCAGACCTAAACCCTCTTAAGCATCTGTGGGGCATCCTCAAATGGAAGGTGCAGGAGCGCAAGGTCTATAACATCCACCAGCTCCGTGATGTCGTCATGGAGGAGTGGAAGAGGACTCCAGCGGTAACCTGTGAAGCTCTGGTAAACTCCATGCCCAAGGGGGTTGCTGGAAAATAATGGTGGCCGCATAAATTATTAACACTTTGGGCCAACTTTGGACATTTTCACTTAGGGGTGTACTCACTTTTGTTGCCAGTGGCTTAGACATTAATGGCTGTGTTGTTATTTTGAGGGGACATCAAATTTACACTGTTATACAAGCTGTACACTCACTACTTTACATTGTAGCAAAGTGTCATTTCTTAAAGTGATTGTAAACGCTCCCCCACAACTTTATCCCATTTAAATCAGCATAAAAACCCCTAATGAACACTGCTTGTAGATGTCTCCTTACTTGCTTAGTATTGTTGTAATCCATTTTATTTTATATAATGACGTCACTGGCGCATGCTCATTTCTCCCCTGATGCACGGCATGCTCTGTGTGCTTGTCTGTCCATTGACAGGACTCCCTGCGGCACAACACTGAAATTCCAGGAGACCGTAGAATCTTTCAGAGCTTCGTTCTACACCCCATGTGACCGTGTGACATCAGACTACATACTGCAGTGTTATCAGCTTCCTCTTTAAGTGTTGTCACATGAAAAGATATAATAAAATATTTACAAAAATGTGAGGGGTGTACTCACTTTTGTGAGATACTGTGCGTCTACATTTAGTTACTCCCATTTAAGCCAATTAAGACTTCAACTAGGCGAACTATTACTGGCAAACATGCCTTTTGTAAATGTCAAAAAGGCATATCCGCGAATTTGCAAGTGGCAATTGCTACCAAGTTTGGAACTGCACTGCAGCCATGATTATAAATGTGAATAAAACATATGTGAGATGTGCTCTAACTGGTGTGCATCTATTTATGTATATTCCAATTAGTATTTCTAGTTTGTTTTCTTCTTTTGCTAACGAATGTAGTTATGAATGAGTATTACAGCGTAATGTCTGCTATTCTGTAACGTTACATGTATTGGACATTTACAGTTACATATGTTATGTTTTTTTTTCCATGTTTCTTTTTTTCTGAGACTATAAAGCAGTGATTATTTATGTTCATTTTTTTAACCACTTCAATACAGGGCACTTGTACACCTTCCTGCCCAGACCAATTTTCAGCTTTCAGCACTGTCGCACTTTGAATGACAATTGCGCGATCATGCTACACTGTACCCAAACTAAATTTTTATTATTTTGTTCCCACAAATAGAGCTTTCTTTTGGTGGTATTTGATCCTCTTGGATTTTTATTTTCTGCTAAACAAATAACATAACAATATGTTATAACAAAATAACATAATACAAAAATTTTGAAAACACTTTTTTTGTTTGTTAGTAAACTTTGTAAATAAGTACGTTTTCTTCTTCACTGATAGGCACTGCTGGGGCTGCACAGACAGGCACTGATAAGGCGGAACTGATGGGCACCGATGAGGTGGCACTGATGGGCACTAATATGCGGCACTGATATGCAGCACTGATGGGTACACATAGATGGCACTGTAAGGCGGCACTGATAGGTGGCACGGATGGGCACTGATAGGTGGCACAGATGGGCACTGATAGGTGGCACTGATGTACACTTATGGATGGTACTGATGGGCATCACTGTTTGGCAGGCATTGTGGGCACTGATTGGCATCCATTGTGGGCACTGATTGGCATCCCTGGTCACCATGGGTGGCATACCTAGTGGTGGGAATCCCTGGTGGTGTCCTTTGTGGTCCAGTGTGGGCATCCTCGGGGGGGGGGGCTGCGCTGATAATCAAGCAGCCGATCGGCTCTCCTCTACTCGCGTTTGACAGATGCGAGTGATGAAAAGCTGATCAACGGCTCTTCCAGTTTACACTGTGATCAGCCCCCGGGGGCGTGCATTGGCTTGTTATCCTGAAAGACGTCATATGACGTCCGCTCAGGATTACACAACCACTTTGCCGACATCATATTGCTATATGGCGGGCAGCAAGTAGTTAATCATACTACACTATTATGCAGGTCTCAGCATTGCACTGATGTTTACAAAGCACTAAGGTTATGAGTTCGAATCCCAGCCAACCTACCATCCACCTAAGCTATATAGACAGAAGAAAAAATGGATTTGGGACTTTGCATGAGGCATGTCTATGTAGATAATAATACATAATGTACCTGATTATAAATAAATTGAATGTCACACTCCCCGTAGGGAGGTCCATATAGCCATAATGGATTAATAAATTCAATAAATCAAATTAATAAATATGTTATATAATGTATAATATAAATAATATATAATGATGTAAGTGAAAAGAGACATAATAAATATAATAACATATTTAATATCAATGATAAATAGACATGATTGGTACAAACAAAAGCAATAAATTAACTGAACATACAAATCACGTAGACCTAATAATCATAATATATGCAAACAATGAGTACAAGTAACAAAATTCATGATTTTGGGCAAGCTTGACTTGGCACCCTTGAGTGAAGACTTTACGCGTTTCATGGCGTTTACAGCCAATCATCAGGAGTAGGATGCATAAATTTGGCTATAAAATTTAATGGATAAATGGGTAAATAAAATCTCAAATGGTGTACCATGCTTTCTGAAAGAGAGCAGGAGCTAGCAGTTTATACATTACTTATGGAGCAGCCCATAGGCGTGACCCAGAGGTTTCCATTATGGAGTAGGGCAATGGAATTGAATGAGCTGTCTCCCCCAGGGTTGTGGCAGGAGATCCCTCCCCAACAACCAAAGGAAAATGGAGAGAGGACAATGAAGAACAGCAGCCATAGAGCAGGATGGACAACCACGACACAGTTCCAAGATATTAGGTGTGAACACATGGGACACAGGCCCAGTTCTGTGAATAAATGTGAAAACAAAAAAGAGATGAATGGTTTGAGAATAAAAAATTAATGAAATTAAATTATTAGAAGATGAACGGAGTGGCATGGTGTAGATAAAGAATGATGATCAGCGCAACTAAAATACTAAAATCATGAGGTGTGTGTGTGTGTGTGTGTATATATATATATATATATATATATATATATATATATATATATATATATATACACACACACAAGAGTGGTCGTGCAAATAGCAACTGTGCAATGATGTGCAAAATGCAATAAGCGAATAATATCCTATGTAATATACCTGTATGCAATAGTGTACATATCAGATGAATAAATAAATTAAAAAGTGACAAAATCAATAAATATAAAGTCCCAAATGATCAAAAATGAGGGATAAAAAAGTGTGTTAAAAGTGCAAGTGAAGTGAATCTTCAGCAAGTAAAATCCTCCAATGTGCAATCTCCGTGTATGTCAGTGCTCTCTAAACTCCTACCTCTGTATAGATGGTATAAAGCTTGTATGGATTAATAGTGCTCCCAGGATCGAATGGTGATGGATGATGCGTCTCCTAGTCCTGTATTACCAATGATGGCTTCCAATAAGGTAGCACGGATGTTCCCATACCGCGGGTTTATGTGAGGGATTAAAAAGAATCTCCCATTGCGCAGTATTGTATGAACTAACTAATTTAATTATTTAAAAAGCCAAATGGACACTTAAAACAATCAAAAATAAAAACGGCAGATCTGTAATGTTAACAGGGTTACAAGCGCCTCTTACATCACTTCCGGTTTTTACAACTTCCGGTCAATCCCCATGCATTACGACACACCACTTCATCATGTCCCCTGATGAAGACACGTGGTTTGTCGTAATGCATAGGGATTGACCAGAAGTTGTGAAAACCGGAAGTGATGTAAGAGTCACCTGTAACGCCTTTAACATTATGGATCTGCCGTTTTTATTTTTGATTGTTGTAAGTGCCCATTTGGCTTTTTTAATAAATATATTAGTTTGTTCATACAATACTGCGCAATGGGAGATTCTTTTTTATCCCTCACATAAACCTGCGGTATGGGAACCTCCGTGCTATCTTATTGGAAGCCATCATTGGAAATACAGGACTAGGAGACGCATCATCCACCACCATTCGATCCCGGGAGCCATATTAATCCATACAAGCTTTATACCATTTATACTGAGGTAAGAGTTTAGATAGCACTAAGTGACATACACGAAGATTATGCACTGGAGGATTTACACCTGTTGAAGACTCACTTGAAGCAGCATTTGCACTTTTGACACTTTTTTCACCCTTTTACTTTTGCTCATTTTTGATCATTTGGGACTATATTGATTTTGTCACTTTATATATTTATTCAGGTGATATGTACACTATTATATACAGGTGTATTGCATAGGATATTGTTCATTTTTTTGCACCTATTATTATTGCATTTTGCACACAAAGATTACACATTGGAGGATTTACACCTGTTGAAGATTCACTTGAAGCAGCACTTGCACTTTTAACACATTTTTTTATCCCTCATTTTTTATCCCTCATTTTTGATCATTTGGGACTTTATATATATTTATTAATTTTAACACTTTTTTTCATTTATTTATTCATGGGATATGTACACTATTGCATATAGGTATATTACATGGGATATTGTTTGCTTATTATTGCATTTTGCACATTATCGCACAGTTGCTATTTGCACGGCCACTTGGAGTGGTTGGATACACGTGGTTGCCGGTGAAACCAGGCTTCTCCCCGCCCGCCATGATTACGTCGTATGGAGGAAGCACAGGAGGGGGGAAAAAAAGAAGGAATGTCAGCAAGAATTTTTGGATTGTTTTTTTTTTTTGCTCCTTTTTTTTTTATGCTATTTTTCGGTGATATCCTGGTTCCTCATAAAGAATGTTTCCCTTATATCCCCGGCTGGGGGTGATTTGATTTGTTCAGTTTTTTTCTGCCCTATGTTTCTGTGCTGGAATTTAGAGCTGTCCTTTGGCAGTATTCAGTTCTGGACTATGTACCTACACCTGTAAGAGCATACAAGTTTGATGATCCTTCCATGGGACACATAACTTGAGGAAAAGAACAGTTTTTCCTTTTTTTTATTTTTTTTGATTATATTTTTTTTTCTCATTCTTTTATTAGTATTTTTTTTTTTGCTGATATTGGGACTGTTTATGTCACTTGAAAGTAGTATATGCCAAGTCTGCAAAATGCTCTAGGCACTACAATTTTCCTAGTGTTGAAACCCCTTTTTTATTATTTCTTTGAAAGTGACAGGGTGAGAGAAAGGGGAGGGAAAGGCAAATATTTTTTCTCTCTGTTCTCTTTTCTTCATCCCTTGTTTATTAACAGGAGAACAGTTGTTGCATATACGTTAAGAGACGGCCGCCTTTTGGTGACTGATCTCATGTGACAGTTCTAAGTCGCATCTCTGTTACCTATTTGAATTCAGGTTATGGGAATAAAGTGCCTGGCAAGTTGGGGCTGGGTGCGGGGAGGGGGGTGGGGGAAGTTGGGGTGTTTTTTGTGGCAAGGGTTATATGTTCGCATACAGATAGGATTGTCTTCATTTGTGTTTTTGCATTAGGTATTGCCCAAGGCCCAGCATGCTATGTCTTGTGGGTGGGGGGAGGAGCCTGGAGACCCAATTCTATAACTGACCACATCCAATGGTGGAGGGAACACCTCCACTCATTTCTTTTCTTTATACGTACCTGTCATGGAGGTAGATCTTAAGGTTTTGGCCTGGAATGTCAGAGGCCTTAATGCTAAATTTAAACGCTCTCTGATATTTGATTATATTAAAAAATACAAACCCCATCTAATACTGTTCCAGGAGACTCATCTTCAGGGCTCCAGGCTTCTTTCCCTAAAACGGGCTCACATTGCTGGGGCTTACCATTCCAACTATTCCTCATATGCGAGGGGGGTCTCCACATTGGCCCCCCAAACAATGCCTATATCCATTCAAATGGTGCGAACTGACATTAAAGGGCGGTATGTTATACTGGTTTTACAGGTAATGAATACGTTTCTAACATTTGTGAATCTGTATGTTCCTCCTCCCTTTGCGCTAACTCATCTGGATGATATGATGAAGGACACATATGAGGTAGCAGAGGGGAGGATTTTCATTTTAGGGGATTTCAACTCTGTCTCTGATTCATTTTTGGATAGGTTGGGGGAGACAATTGGTACCCCTGCCCCCATGGCGGGGTGGATATCTAATCATGGCTTTAGAGACGTCTGGCGTTTTCATCATCCTGATGTTAGGGAATATTCCTGCTATTCGGAAACGCACAAGACACTCTCCAGAATAGACACTATCCTGACTGAGGGGGAGGGAATGACATTGGTTAAGAAGGTGTCTTACTTACCCAGAGCACTGTCTGATCACTCCCCTATGCTGTTGGAGCTTAATCTGGGACCGAAACCTGGGTTGTGCCTCTGGCGGATGGAGGCTAGCTGGCTTCAGGAAGAGTATGTAAAAATCAAGTGTACAGAGGCTACTAAACATTACTGGGTTGACAATGCCAGCGCTGGGTCCTTTCTTCTTCAGTGTGAAGCCTTTAAAGCCACGCTGAGGGGGGTGTTTATAGCAGAAGCAAATGGATTTAAGAAACAGCTTCCACAATGTAACATAGGGAGACAGAGATGTCCCTGGCGGAGGCCGAATATGTCAGGGACCCCACTGAGGAGAGGTTGCTGACATTGCGGATGAGAACCAGGGAGTACAAGACAGCACTAACTGACCGTACCACGAAGCTTAGTCTGGCCCAGCACAGGCGTATATTTGAATTTGGCGACAAGAATGGCAGATTACTGGCATACTTGACGCGGCCGGAATATGTTTCGGTCCATATTAAATCGGTCTTTGATGACTGCAAGCTGGAAGTCTGTGATTCCGCGGATATTTTAAAAACTTTTGTTCTTTTTTTATAAAGATCTATATAAGTCTTGTGCTCCTCTGGGGACAGAAGCAATGGGGAACATACATATGTGACATTGATCTCCCTAGGTTAACTGATGATGACAGCGCTGCTCTGGAGGCTGGCATTACGGTGGAGGAGGCTATTGCCTCCCTTCCCCCTAGAAAATCCCCTTGATTATATGGTCTCCCGTCGGAGTGGTACTGTGCCTTTCGATATGCCCTGGCTCCCCGTTTGCTTAGAGTGTTCAATGCGGCTAGGTCGGATGGTGTGTTACCTCCTTCTATGAGGGAAGCCTTGGTTGTTCTGATCCCTAAAGGTGGGAAAGACCCCCAAGAGTGTGACTCCTACCGTCCGATCTCTTTGAACGTTGATACAAAAATATTGGCCAAAATAATTGCAGGTAGACTGCAGTCAGTCATCCCCAAACTGGTAGATGCAGATCAAACAGGATTCATCTAGGGTAGGTGCACTCAAATGAATATCAGGAGGCTTTTTCTGAATCTCCAGTCTGTTCACGACAACTCCGGGACTAGAATAGTGGCCTCTTTGGATACCAAGAAGGCCTTCGACTCGGTGGAATGGCCGTATTTGTTTCACTTACTGGAGTCTTATGGCTTTGGCCCTGTTTTCATTTCCTGGTTACGGCTGTTGTATACAGATCCACTGATTAGAATAAGGGTTAATGGTGTTAGCTCGGACCCCTTCTCTATATTTAGGGGCACCAGGCAGGGGTGTCCACTTTCACCCCTACTGTTTGCCCTCGCCATAGAGCCTTTAGCAGTTCAACTAAGGTCCAGTCCAAAGCTGACCGGTTTGAGGATAGGGGAATTCGAGGAGCGTGTGTCACTCTATGCAGATGACACTGATTCAGGAGTTTGGAGATTACTCTGGATTCCGTATAAATTGGAAAAATTGATCCCTTTTCCCCATTGATGAGGCGGTGAGCGTCCCACCGGAGTGTCCCATTCCGCTAGCTACATCTTTCAGATATTTAGGAATTGAGATTCAGCTTCCCATTTCTAAGTTCCTGGAGACCAATTTGTCACCGATTGTGGGAAATTTTCGGGAAAAGGTTCAAAGATGGCAGAACTTACCGATTACTTTGATGGGAAGGATACATTTGTTTAAGATGATTTTCCTCCCCAAGTTTCTCTATATCCTCTCAAATTCCCCAGTTTTTGTGACATTACGGGTCTTTAGGCATATTGATTCCATTATTGTAGGTTTTTTGTGGGGCTCTAAAGCTCCCAGGGTGTCTCTAGCGATCTTGAAATTACCAGTTACATTGGGAGGTATGGCCCTTCTGGATTTGCACTCCTATTTTTTGGCCTCACAGCTCTCTTTTCTGCACTGGAGGTTGTCTCCACAGACACCTAATGCCACTACCTTGCTGGAGGCTGCAATTTCCACTTCACAGGAAACCCTACAGAACATACTATATAGGAAGGAGATCCCCGGGAGAAAGGTGGGTTCGGTAATGTCGTTACCTGGGAAGGTCTTTCATCTGTGCTCTCAAAGGAGAGGGGACGGTCCCTTGTGGCTATCTCCAAACAGTACTCTATGGTGCAGCCGATCATTGGGGGAGTTTATGAAACTCTCTGATGGTCCAGTGACCTGGGCGAAATATAGCATTAAATATTTGCACCACATTTGTAGGGATAGCCGTCTGTGTATATTTGCTCAGTTGAGAGAGCAATTTGGAGTGCCTAGAACTTGGCTCTTCCGATATGCACAACTACGGCATGCAGCATATATCCAGTTTGGTGGGCCTGAGATTCGGGTACAAAACACTGACCTAGAAAGGGTTCTGATTGACCCGGATACATCCAAGCGGATTTCTAGATACTATGAGACGGTGGGCCCGGGGAAGGTGACCTTAACTTCTAGAGCCAGGGAGAGATGGGAGATGATTGTCCCGGAGTTGTCGGAGGCACTGTGGCAGGAGGTATTGGACACATACTTGGTGTCCGTTATCTCCTCTACGGATAGAATGATCCAGTATCGGTATTTGCACCAACAGTATTATACACCGGCTAGACTGCATCAAATGCATAAGAGGGATTCTGCTACTTGCCATAAATGTGGGAAGGAGGAGGGCACTTTTGTACATATGGTGTGGGAGTGCATGAAGGTGAGACTGCTGTGGTCTCAGGTCACTGAATTTATATCGGATAAGTTTGCTCTACCGAATATTTGCTCTCCCATTCGTTGTTTGTTTGGGATTTTTGACCAGGAGGAGATGAATGCACACACTAAATTGTTCCTTCGGATCCTGTACTTTGGAGTTAAAAAGCTCATTGCTAGAAGATGGATACATGAGGAACAACTAACGCTGGGGATGTGGATTAAAATAATAAATGCAGATCTGATGCTGTATAAAATGACTTATGAAACTAGAGGGACTACCAAGAAGTTTAGGAAGGTTTGGTTCCGGTGGGTAGACTCTGAGAGCACATTGGATGAGGAAGTGCCCTAGCCCATTAGACAAGTAGAACTATGGCTATTGCCAAAACATGGCAGATGGATATTGCTTGCTCTACTTCCTTTCCTATAGACAGGCCAGGCCGGAACACCGAAATGTTGACATCCCGGGGGGGGAGGGGGGGGTGTCAACATTTCGGGGGATTTAAAAAAAATAAATAAATAATATTTTAAAAAATGTAAAAAAAAAAAAAAAAAAAAAGCATCCTGTTCCTTTATCTATGCTCTATCCATTTATTCCCCCTACCCCTCTAAGCCCTCCCACAAAAAAAAGGAAAAACCCCATCCCCTCCTCCCTTATTCCTTCCCTCCTCGCTTCCCTACACCCTCATCAATGCCTCCAGGTTCCAGACTTCCTGAACTCCCATCATTTCCCCCATAAATTCCAGAATCTCTCCAGTGAGTCCTCTTCTATATGGATAGTTTCTTCAATGACTGTTATCATTTCAACCCTTGCAACCCAGTCCTTCAAACTCAGAACTTCCTGGGATCTCCAGAGACTCGGGATCAGGCTTTTGGCCGCGCTTAAAAGAAATGGAACTAAAGTATTTGTATATTGAGGGGCCGCTTTCCTTGTATCATGAAATATGCAATCCCAAGGGTTCTTCTGGATCTGTTCTCCTGTGATTTGGTAGGTTGCTGCCAAGATTCTTTCCCAATACGGTTGAACCTTTGTGCATTCCCACCAGAGGTGCGCAAAGGTCCCCGGGGCATCACATCCCCTCCAACAAGTTGGAGGTCCCTCTGCCCCGATCCTGTGCGCCCTCTGGGGGGGTCACATACCATCTCGCCAGGAGTTTATAACACATTTCCACTGTCTTTATATCTCCTAAAGGAATAGCATGTCATTCTCAGAATTTTCCTTCTATGCTTCTCATCTCTGAGCGGGCCAATCTCCTCTTCCCATTTCCCCAAATATGGCGGAAATTCTGTTTCTATTTCTTTAATATCCTATAAATTTTGGATATACTTTGATTTAAACTAAGAGGAGAGCAAAAAAGTTTCTCTATTGTCCTCATGTGTCCTATTCCCCGTAGTGGTTGTGGCAGTGATTGTGTAAAATGATGTAATTGTGTATACCTCCATTTATCTAGTAACATATTTCCCCATTTTTGTGTAATTTCCTCATACGTGCAAATCCTATTCCCTTTCATTATATCTTGTAATAAGATTCCTCTTTTTTTAGCCCATCTAGTGAAATGTATGTGTTCCTCTTTCCCTGGCTTAAAATTATTTGTGCCCAATATCAATCATAGTGGTGAGTTATGGTGCCAATGGTGCGTTCTTCCTAATCCATCACAAATTTTGAAGGTGTTTCTAGTTAGTGGATTTGTAGTTAGCTAATTCTCGGTGCTGCTGTGGTATCCAGACCATCTACCCTAAGTCAACCTTGCTTTGTGAAATCTCCATATTTACCCAGCTTCTCCCCTCTTTATTATGAATCCACTCTACCATCCGAGAAATACAAATTGCCTGATAGTATTTCTCGAAATCTGGGGCTGCTAATCCTCTCAACCTTTTAGCTTTCGCCAATATTGCATATGCAATTCTGGGCCGTTCATGTGGCAAGATATATTTTAGTATTATTGATCTTAATTTCTTAAAATAGTCCTGGGGTACTGTTATTGGGATCATTTGGAAAATATAGGTCAACCTTGGTAAAATATTCATTTTTAACGCATTAATTCTAACTAATTATGAGAAGAGCTTATGTCTCAGGTTCTCCAAATGTTTTTAATCTTATTGAGCGCTGGTATATAATTGGTCTTGAGATGCAGTCAATTTCATTCCCAGGTACCCCAATCCCTTCTTACACCATACAAAGGGGAATTTAGGTTGGATCGCCCGCTGTTCCCCTCTTGAGATAGTAATATTCAGAAACTCCTATTTAGAATAATTTATTTTACAATTAATTAGTTTTCCGTATCTGGTTAGCTCATCTAATATAACTGGAATTGTTATTCTAGGGTCAGACACATAAAAAAGCAGGTCGTTGGCATATGCGGCTACCTTAAACTCCCTTTCCCCTACTCCAATGGGGGGGGGGGGAATTTTCCATTTATTCTAATTTTGGCTGTTGGGTGGTGATAAAAGGCCGATATCCATTTCATCATTTTTGCCCTAATACCCAAATGTCTTGGTGTTCCAAACATGAAGCCCCAGTCTACCCTGTCGAAAGCCTTTTCGGCTTCAATCGACAGGAATGCGACTGGGGTCTTCCCCCCCCCCCATGCTTCATGAATCAAACACAATGACTTTAGTCTATTGTCTTTTCCCTCTCTCCCTGGTACAAACCCTACCTGATCGCTGTTAAACCAGCTTGGTAGGGGCTTTAATCTTTCCACTATTACTTTGGCAAAAATCTTTATATCTGTATTCAACAGGGATATTGGGCGATAACTTGCTGGGACTGTTGGATCCTTCCCTTCTTTTAGGATGAGTAATATATAGGCCAATAATGATTCCTCCCGTAGGGTCTCTCCTTCGGCCAGGGCGTTAAGATATTCGCATAGTTTCGGAATCGGAAACTTTTGGAATCTCTTATAATATAAAATAGAGTACCCATCCGGGCCCGGAGACTTTCCCAGAGCCATGCTATTTATTACTCTTCTTACTACTTCTGGAATAATTGGAACTTCCAGTTGCTCCAGTTCCTCAGGCACCGTGGGAAGGTCAAGGCCTCTCAGGTACTCATAGATTTCCCCCTCCCTACGTGCCTCTCCCTGATTCACATTGTTTAATGAACTTTAATATTCATGGAAGACCTCCACAATTTCCGGGGACGAATGGATGATCTCTCCCTGATCATTCTTAATTTTAGGGATAAAGGAGCGATTTTTTTTTTTTTTTTTTCCCGTATTACTCTGGCCAGCCACTTACCAGATTTATTTCCCCATTGATACCTCTCCTTGTTTACTATATGAAAGGTGTCTTTTTTTTTTCTCCTGTTCTAAAAGGTCCGCTAGTTGTACCCTTTTTACAACTAATTCCTGTCTCTCCGGGATACCTTGAGGCCTTGTCATTTGTTCAAAGTCCTGTATCTCTCCATATAAAATACAAAGTTTCCCTGCCCTTTCTCTCTTTTTCCCTGCGCCTGCCCCTATCAGTATCTCCCTCATAACAGCCTTGTGCGCTTCCCACAAGGCTGAACGGAGGATTTCTGGAGTATCGTTTACCGCAAAGAAGTTTTCAAGTTCCTGCTCAATCTTAATTATCACCAGGTCCTGTATAAGCGAGTTGTTTAGTCTCCAGTTCCTTCCCATCCTATTATTTAATATTTCTAACTTAATCGCTACTGGAGCATGATCAGATAAAGTAATTGCTTTTATCTCCACACACTTGAGTGACTGTAATAATTGATGCTGTATGAAGATGTAATCAATCCTTGAAAAGGACCCGTGGACTGGGGAGTAAAAAGTGTAATCTCTATTTCCTGGGTGCCTGACCCTCCATGTATCTACGAGCTGATGTTCCAATAGTAGCTTTTTTACAGCCTTCTGTCTTTTAACTGTATAGCGAGAGGGACCCCCTGTTGTATCTATCTGCGGATCTATGCTCAGATTTAAATCCCCCACCATTATGCGTTTACCTTCTTTAAATACTTCGTTTTTTTTAAACTTTCTTTAGAAATTAGTCTGGTTCCCTATTTAGTGAGTATATATTTGCCAATGTACATTCCATATTAAACAGAGTCCCTTTTACAAAAAGAAATCTCCCCTCAGGGTCTGCCAGTTGCTCTCTTACTGTAAAAACCATGGTCTTATCAAAACCTATGGCCACACCCCTCCAGTGACTAGATGTTGAATTGCCGTAAAACCACATAGGGAACGAATGTGAAGCCAGTCTGCACCCCGAGGCATGAGCAATATGCGTTTCTTGAAGACAGACCACATTCGCCCCCAAAAAATGGAGCTCTTTGTTTACTTTATACGTTTTGCTTGGGGTATTCATCCCCCTTACATTATAAGTAATTACATTTATTGTGGCCATGGTTCATCATGGAAAGCACCTGGCAGACTGCGGCAAGTCCCGAAAGAGGGAGGAGAGAGAGAAGGAAGGAGAAGGAAAAAAAAAACAAAGGGAAAGAAAAACCTGCACCCCAGACCCTCCACCCCTATCCCCCCTCCCCCCAAGTCCTCCCCCTCCTATGAGGGCGGACTAGCTCCATGTTGATCCATGTGTGGGTCCGGCGACCTCTATTTAGATCGATTTAGGTTGTTCGGTTCCCATATCTCCTTGGGGGAGGTTACTCCCACATCCTCAGCCCCCCTACTGTCCCTCCAAGCTCTGCCACTCCCGCCCGCTCCACTGCCTTCCCCTTTTAACTCAGTTATATCCTAGAATCTCTTACTCGCAAGTTTCTCTCCTAATTTATTACGCATTACGTACTCTACCCCTCCCCCCGACTACGGGTTCAATGCATGCTACTTAAGGCTATTGTTGTCCTATTATTCTCCTCCTAGCCCGGTAAAGAAGGGGTGAGAGACCCAGTTTGCTTCAAAAGTCCCCAAGATCTTCGGGAAGTCTTAATACTGCACTGCGTCCATCTTTTTACCCCCTGAGGCACGCTGGAAATCCCCACTGATATGTCACATTCAGTGCCTGCATTTGTTCTGTCAGTGGTTTGAGCAATCTTCTTGCTAAAGTCTCTGCTGATAAGAGAATATTTGTAATTCAATTCCTTCATATGAGATTCCCGCTGATGTTCGTATGCCTTCCATTATTTTAGACTTCTCTTCGGCATAATGGAACCTGACTATGACATCTCTTGGATTATCATCCACTTGGGCTTGGTATCTTGTAATCCTATGTACCCTGTCCAATTTGAGTATTTCTGCTATATCCCTCCCCAGCACGGGGTTAAACAATTCATGCATCACTTTTCTTCATCATTTTTGTATTTCTCTGGTATCCCTCTTATCCGCAGATTTTTTCGTCTGCTTCGATTTTCTTGTCCTCCATTTTGTAGAATAACAGTCTATTTGTTTTCTGCAAATAGGAAAAATACATTAACCACTTCAGCCCCGGAAGGATTTACCCCCTTCCTGACCAGAGCACTTTTTACAATTTGGCACTGCGTCGCTTTAACTGCTAATTGCGCGGTCATGCAATGCTGTAACCAAACGAAATTTGCGTCCTTTTCTTCCCACAAATAGAGCTTTCTTTTGATGGTATTTGATCACCTCTGCTGTTTTTATTTTTTGCGCTATAAACGGAAAAAGACCGAAAATTTTGAAAAAAAATGATATTTTCTACTTTTTGTTATAAAAAAAATCCAATAAACTCAATTTTAGTCATACATTTAGGCCAAAATGTATTCGGCCACATGTCTTTGGTAAAAAAAATGTCAATAAGCGTATATTTATTGATTTGCGCAAAAGTTATACCGTCTACAAACTAGGGTACATTTTCTGGAATTTACACAGCTTTTAGTTTATGACTGCCTATGTCATTTCATGAGGTGCTAAAATGGCAGGGCAGTACAAAACCCCCCCCAAATGACCCCATTTTGGAAAGTAGACACCCCAAGGAAATTGCTGAGAGGCATGTTGAACTCATTGAATATTTATTTTTTTTGTCCCAAGTGATTGAATAATGACAAAAAAATAAAAAATAAATAAAAAAAAAAAAAAATTACAAAAAGTTGTCACTAAATGATATATTGCTCACACAAGCCATGGGCATATGTGGAATTGCACCCCAAAATACATTCAGCTGCTTCTCCTGAGTATGGGGATACCACATGTGTGGGACTTTTTGGGAGCCTAGCCGCGTACGGGGCCCCGAAAACCAAGCACCGCCTTCAGGATTTCAAAGGGCATAAATTTTTGATTTCACTCCTCACTACCTATCACAGTTTTGAAGGCCATAAAATGCCAAGATGGCACAAAACCCCCCCAAATGACCCCATTTTGGAAAGTAGACACCCCAAGCTATTTGCTGAGAGGCATGTTGAGTCCATGGAATAGTTTATTTTTTGACACAAGTTGCGGGAATGTGACAATTTTTTTTTTTTTTGCACAAAGTTGTCACTAAATGATATATTGCTCACACAGGCCATGGGCATATATGGAATTGCACCCCAAAATACATTTAGCTGCTTCTCCTGAGTATGGGGATACCACATGTGTGGGACTTTTTGGGAGCCTAGCCGCGTACGGGGCCCCGAAAACCAAGCACCGCCTTCAGGATTTCTAAGGGCATAAATTTTTGATTTCACTCCTCACTACCTATCACAGTTTTGAAGGCCATAAAATGCCAAGATGGCACAAAACCCCCCCAAATGACCCCATTTTGGAAAGTAGACACCCCAAGCTATTTGCTGAGAGGCATGTTGAGTCCATGGAATATTTTATTTTTTGACACAAGTTGCGGGAAAGTGACAATTTTTTTTTTTTTTTGCACAAAGTTGTCACTAAATGATATATTGCTCAAACATGCCATGGGCATATGTGGAATTACACCCCAAAATACATTCTGCTGCTTCTCCTGAGTACGGGGATACCACATGTGTGGGACTTTTTGGGAGCCTAGCCGCGTACGGGGCCCCGAAAACCAAGCACCGCCTTCAGGATTTCTAAGGGCATACATTTTTGATTTCACTCCTCACTACCTATCACAGTTTTGAAGGCCATAAAATGCCAAGATGGCACAAAACCCCCCCAAATGACCCCATTTTGGAAAGTAGACACCCCAAGCTATTTGCTGAGAGGCATGGTGAGTCCATGGAATATTTTATATTTTGACACAAGTTGCGGGAAAGTGACAATTTTTTTTTTTTTTTTTTGCACAAAGTTGTCACTAAATGATATATTGCTCAAACATGCCATGGGCATATGTGGAATTACACCCCAAAATACATTCTGCTGCTTCTCCTGAGTATGGGGATACCACATGAGTGGCACTTTTTGGGAGCCTAGCTTCATACGGGGCCCCGAAATCCAATCACCGCCTTCAGGATTTCTAAGGGCGTTAATTTTTGATTTCACTCCTCACTACCCATCACAGTTTCGAAGGCCATAAAATGCCAAGATAGCACAAAACCCCCCAAAATGACCCCATTTTGGAAAGTAGACACCCCAAGCTATTTGCTGAGAGGCATGGCGAGTATTTTGCAGCTCTCGTTTGTTTTTGAAAATGAAGAAAGACAAGAAAAACATATTTTTTTTTTCTTTTTTCAATTTTCAAAAGTTTGTGACAAAAAGTGAGGTCTGCAAAATACTCACTATACCTCTCAGCAAATAGCTTTGGGTGTCTATTTTCCAAAATGGGGTCATTTGGGGGGGGTTTATGCCATCTGGGCATTCCATGGCCTCCGAAACTGTGATAGGCAGTGAAGAGTGAAATCAAAAATTTACGCCCTTAGAAAGCCTGAAGGCGGTGCTTGGTTTTCGGGGTCCCGTACGCGGCTAGGCTCCCAAAAAGTCTCACACATGGGGTATCCCCGTATTCAGGAGAAGCAACAGAATGTATTTTGGGGTGTAATTTCACATATTCCCATGGCATGTTTGAGCAATATATCATTTAGTGACAACTTTGTGCAAAAAAAAAAAAAAAAAAAAAAAATTTGTCTTTTTCCCGCAACTTGTGTCACAATATAAAATATTCCATGGACTCGACATGCCTCTCAGCAAATAGCTTGGGGTGTCTACTTTCCAAAATGGGGTCATTTGGGGGGGTTTTGAACTGTCCTGGCATTTTATGCACAACATTTAGAAGCTTATGTCACACATCACCCACTCTTCTAACCACTTGAAGACAAAGCCCTTTCTGACACTTTTTGTTTACATGAAAAAATTATTTTTTTTTGCAAGAAAATTACTTTGAACCCCCAAACATTATATATTTTTTTAAAGCAAATGCCCTACAGATTAAAATGGTGGGTGTTTCATTTTTTTTTTTCACACAGTATTTGCGCAGCGATTTTTCAAACGCATTTTTTGGGGAAAAAACACACTTTTTAACATTTTAATGCACTAAAACACACTATATTGCCCAAATGTTTGATGAAATAAAAAAGATGATCTTAGGCCGAGTACATGGATACCAAACATGACATGCTTTAAAATTGCGCACAAACGTGCAGTGGCGACAAACTAAATACATTTTTAAAAGTCTTTAAAAGCCTTTACAGGTTACCACTTTAGATTTACAGAGGAGGTCTACTGCTAAAATTACTGCCCTCGATCTGACCTTCGCGGTGATACCTCACATGCATGGTGCAATTGCTGTTTACATTTGACGCCAGACCGACGCTTGCGTTCGCCTTTGTGCGAGAGCAGGGGGGGACAGGGGTGCTTTTTTTTTTTTTTTTTTCCTTATTATTTTTTTGCTTTTTTATCTTATTTTTAAACTGTTCCTTTCATTTTTTTTTTTTTAATCATTTTTATTGTTATCTCAGGGAATGTAAATATCCCCTATGATAGCAATAGGTAGTGACAGGTACTCTTATTTGAAAAAATTGGGGTCTATTAGACCCTAGATCTCTCCTCTGCCCTCAAAGCATCTGACCACACCAAGATCGGTGTGATAAAATGCTTTCCCAATTTCCCAATGGCGCTGTTTACATCCGGCGAAATCTAAGTCATGAAATGCTCGTAGCTTCCGGTTTCTTAGGCCATAGAGATGTTTGGAGCCATTCTGGTCTCTGATCAGCTCTATGGTCAGCTGGCTGAATCACCGGCTGCATTCTCAGGTTCCCTGTTGGGACAGGAGAGCCAGAGAAAAACATGGAAGACGGTGGGGGGGGGGGCATTCCCTCCCACTGCTTGTAAAAGCAGTCTAGAGGCTAATTAGCCGCTAGGATTGCTTTTACATGAAAGCCGACCGCTGGCTGAAAAGAATGATACCAAGATGATACCTAAACCTGCAGGCATCATTCTGGTATAACCACTCAAAGTCCAGCAACATACCAGTGCATTGCTGGTCCTTGTTGGGCATACATTGTAAACTTTTTTTTCATGCAGCCTGTGGGTTGAACGAAAAAAAGATCTTGATCGGTGGGTATGCCCACCATTAGAATACCTCCCTTCATCCACCCACTTCCAATGATGGGCATACATGCACCGTTTTATATATGCCGAAGCATGGGGGCATCCTCCCGCAAAAGGCAGGAGCAAATCGCTCCTCCACCCACTGCTGCCCCCACGCTTCGGCATATATGCTGAAGTATGTAACTGTGGTGGTGAAATCACCTCCGACAGCGCTGGAGTCACGGCTTTATGTATCGTGGGAGCAAACGCTGTTGCTGTCAAGATAAATAAATCCGCGCTGCAACTGAATGGCGTACCTGCTAAGCAAATGATGGTTAACAAAAAACAAAGTAACATTACAGTATAACAGTAATACTTACCATACCTGCAAAGCAAATACAAAAAAAAAAAACATAGTAAAAAATAAAACATTTAACACAACCTGTGCCTACCTAAAATATATATATGCCGAAGCATGGGGGCATCCTCCCACAAAAGGCAGGAGCAAATCGCTCCTCCACCCACTGCTGCCCCCACGCTTCGGCATATATGCTGAAGTATGTAACTGTGGTGGTGAAATCACCTCCGACAGCGCTGGAGTCACGGCTTTATGTATCGTGGGAGCAAACGCTGTTGCTGTCAAGATAAATAAATCCGCGCTGCAACTGAATGGCGTACCTGCTAAGCAAATGATGGTTAACAAAAAACAAAGTAACATTACAGTATAACAGTAATACTTACCATACCTGCAAAGCAAATACAAAAAAAAAAAAAACATAGTAAAAAATAAAACATTTAACGCAACCTGTGCCTACCTAAAATATATATATGCCGAAGCATGGGGGCATCCTCCCACAAAAGGCAGGAGCAAATCGCTCCTCCACCCACTGCTGCCCCCACGCTTCGGCATATATGCTGAAGTATGTAACTGTGGTGGTGAAATCACCTCCGACAGCGCTGGAGTCACGGCTTTATGTATCGTGGGAGCAAACGCTGTTGCTGTCAAGATAAATAAATCCGTGCTGCAGCTGAATGGCGTACCTGAAAACAAAAAAATGGTTAAAACACATTAAACTATAAAAAAATTACATACCTGAAAAGCAAACATGATAAAACATAACAATAAAACATTGCAGAATAGAATACAGTAAAAAAGAGAAGAACAATAGAGAGAAAATAGAGAGAGAGAGAACAATAAAAACGACAACTATTTTTGGTTTTTTTATTTTATATTTTTTTTGTGTATTTTTTTTTTTTTTACTTTTTTTTTTTTTTACATTTTTTTTTTTTATAACTGTAACTTTTAAAACTGTAACGGTTCCAGGTTTGGGTCTCTCAAAATGCGATGGCATCTTGGGAGACCCTGTGAAAGTGTGTCCTAGTCTGTGCAGTGCTGTACCCTACGCTAAAACTCAACTAGTTCAAAACATTCACCAATGCAAAGACCAGGATTGCCAGGACAGGAGGGACAATAATACCGGGTGTCACGCCTAAATCCGCGCTTGCTGCAGACACGACATTTTCTTTGGGGGGCTCGTTGGGTAGGGGTACTCTCGAGGACATAAGGAAAATGCCTCTCATGCAGCCGGCCTACTGCATTTGGTTGGGGAAGGTGAGGTGGAGCACCGTCTGGAAACAGAAGGGCTCTGACGATCTCTTCCTGGAATTTAAGGAAGGATCCAGTCCGTCCTGAAGCTCTGTATAGCACATGAGCGTTCAGCAAAGCCAATTGAAATAAGTATACAGACACTTTTTTGTACCAGCGTCTGGCCTTACGGGCAATTAGGTACGGCGCCAACAACTGGTCGTTGAGGTCCACCCCTCCCATATTTTGGTTATATTCGTGGACACAGAGGGGTTTCTCCACAACACCAGTCGCCGTAGTAATTTGGGTCGTCGTGTCTGCATGAAGGGAGGTAAGAACGAAAACATTCTTATTGTCCCTCCACTTCATAGCGAGCAAATTATTACACTGCAAGCAGGCTCTCTCCCCCAGCCTAAGACGGGAATCTACAAGCCGCTGAGGAAAGCCCCGGCGATTAGGTCGCACGGTGCCACATGCTCCAATTTGATGATCAAAAAGGTGACTAAAAAGTGGCACGCTCGTGTAATAATTGTCCACGTACAAGTGGTACCCCTTTCCGAATAAGGGTGACACCAAGTCCCACACTATCTTGCCAGCGCTTCCTATGTAGTCAGGGCAGTTGATCGGCTCTACGTGACTATCTTTGCCCTCGTAAACCATAAATCTACATGTATAGCCTGTGGCCCTGTCACAGAGCTTATACATCTTGACCCCGTATCTGGCACGCTTGCTGGGAAGGTACTGTTTGAATGACAAGCAGCCAGAAAATTTAATCAGGGACTCATCAACGCAGACAACTTGATGGGGGGTAAACAAGTCTGCAAAACGTTGGTTGAAGTGGTTTACGAGGGGCCGAATTTTGTAGAGCCGATCGTATCCAGGGTCTCCACGAGGACGACAGAGTTCATTGTCGTTGAAGTGCATGAACCGCAAAATCTGCTCGTATCGTGCCCTGGCCATGGAGGCAGAGAACACGGGCATATGGTGAATTGGGTCAGTGGACCAATATGACTGCAACTCACTCTTTTTGGTTATGCCCATGTTGAGGGAAAGGCCCAGAAAGACCTTAAATTCGGAGACCGTAATTGGTCTCCAATCTCTGGCAAGGGAGGACTGGGGAATAGTGGCGATGTGTTGACCAGCGTACAAATTGCTTTGGTCCACAATAGATCTATAGAGATCTTCGGTGAAAAACAGTGAATAAAAATCCAGTGGCGTAAAATCAACTGTTTCCACCTGAATTCCGGGTTGGCCAGTGAATGGGGGCAATACGGGTGCTGCAGAAGTGGTGGGTACCCAATTCGGATTGGCCAATGCAGCAGGAAGGGCACTATGGGCACGACGGGCCTGTCTTTGTCTTCTTGGTGGCAGCGGGACATTACTTGTGCTTGCCACCTCACCAGCTTGAACTGCACTTATGGGACTCGCCACGTCACCACGTGATACTGCAGTGCTGGATGTACGACCAGGGTGTACTAGGCCGCTGGTGCTTGGCAGTTCACCAGAAGGAGTAGCGGCACTAGTACTGCTCTGCTCCATACGAGGGACCTGCGGTTCTTGCACTTCAAGGACAGAAGAAGAAGTTCGGGGTCTGGTACGCCTGACCCTAGCAGGGACCACAACTCCGTCGTCAGAGCTATCTGTCATGGAGCCGCTGTCCTCTACAGGTTCGTATTCTGAGCCTGAACTTGACAGATGAGTGACTTCCTCTTCACTATCTGTCATACTCAGAAACGTGTAGGCCTCTTCACTAGTGTACCTTCGATTTGCCATTTTGGCCTCTAAATTTAGGGGTACACTAGTGAGACTCACAGGCAAAAAAGCTCCTGACTGTCAGCGACTGATTCAAAAAGCTACCAAAAAACTGTTAGCGATCGCAGGGATCAGGCCTGACTCTGCGAACGCTGCAGTTATGTGTGCTTAGTGTTTTGTGACAGTTATCGATTGATACTGCACTTGGGTGGGGTGGGCAGGGCTGGGCCGAGGAGCAAAACGCAGGTGCTAGCAGGTATCTGGGCTGATCCCGCTAACACTGCGTTTTTTTGGGGGACCCTAAACTGCTGGGGAGTATAGATCTGATCGGATCAGATATCGATCCGCTCAGATACTATAGCACTAAGGGAGGTGTATGCTGCGTGCGTGGGTGTTAGCGGTACTGGCGCTAACCTGACGCTGCCTGGGGCGACGCAGACCTAAGCTGACCCTAAAAACTTAAGTTATATCACCGCCGGGCAATTAGGGGGTTAAACCTTTATAAGGTAATAAACGGCGGGTGCCCTAAAACTATAATAAACTGTAATAAACTACAAAAAACAAACCAACTAACCAGCGTCACCCGTAACAATTATATTGTGATCACTGGTGAAAGGGTTAACTAGGGGGCAATCAAGGGGTTAAAACCTTTAGAAGGTAGTATATGGGGGTCCCTGTCGCTATAAAACACTGACAGCGAACCTATATACTTACCTCCCTAACTAGCGTCACCTGTGTCACTAATACAGCGATCAGAAAAACGATCGCTTAGAGACACTGGCGACGGGGGGTGATCACGGGGTTAAAACTTTATTAGGGGGGGTTAGGGGGGTACCCTGGACCTAAGGGGGGTACCCTAGACCTAAAGGGGGCTAACCTAACTGCCCTAACACTTATAACTGACACAAACTGACACCAATGCAATAATCAGAAAAAAAAAAAACCTGCTATTGGTGTCAGTATGTGTGGGGGTACAGGGGGGTGATCGGGGGGTGACTGGGGGGTGACAGGGGGGTGACAAGTGTGCCTGCGTGTTCTACTGAATGTGTAGTGTTGGTGCACTTACTTGGATGTCTTCTCTCCTCGGCGCCGGACGAAAAGACCGTCTTGAGGAGAGATGACATCACTTCCTCGGCTTCTGTTTACATTCACAGAAGCCGAGGAAGCACATCATTGGCCAGGAGCGATCGCGAGGGGGGAGCCACGAATGAGTGGCCTCCCCCTCACCTCCGATCGACCCTGACCTCGATCCGACCGCCGCTGGCACCGGGGGGGGGTCCGATCGAACCCCCCACCCGCGGGCAGGCAAGGACGTACCTGTAAGTCCTTTTGCCTGCCCGTGCCATTCTGCCGACGTATATAGTCGTGCGGCGGTCGGCAAGTGGTTAAAACCACAATAGAGGAAGATCATACAAACCACTAGCCAGGTAGCAGCATTTTTGGGATTCAAACCATCGACCCCATTGCTGCTAAGCAGAAGTACTAACCAGTTGGCCATTGTGGTGCCACATGGATGTAGACTGCATCTCTGCGGTGTCAAACAGTCCCAAGTCCCAGGGGTACAATAAGTTACTCAATGCAGATGACTGTGGAAGGCCAGAAAACCATTGAACAGCCTGTTTCTGGCATATGCCATCTGTTTTGAAAGCTGGGTGTATGGCTGATTACTGTCAGCATGCTGCTAGAGAAACATCTCTAATTTTGTTGCTTTTTACTTGGTAAAAGGCTACAATCAGTGCTAGTGTGGAAATCTTAAGGCTGATTATTGCCCTTGCCCATGGAAAACATATGACACCATTTGCAATGGTGGTGGAACCCTCTTCCACATAAATTCTACATTTAGACATATTTTTGGGTAAGAACATGAGTCAGGAGTTATGTTTAACAACCTAGGGAGAACAGACAACTTCTCTACATGAACTGGCATGTTTGGGATTTAAACCAGCAACCCCTGCACTGCTAAACAGAAGTGCTAAGCTGTTAGCCACTGTGCTGCCACATGGCTGTAGGCTGCATCTCTGTTGTGTCAAACAGTCCTCTAAGTCCAAGAGGTCCAATAAGTTAATCAATGCAGATGTACTGTGGAAGGCTGGAGAACCATTGAACAACCTGTCTCTGCCATATGCCATCTGTTTTGAAGGCTGGGTATGGTTGATTACTATCAGCATGCCGAACCATCTCTAATTTTGTTGCTCTTTGCTTTGTAAGAGGCTGCAGTTAGTGCTAGTGGAGTGGTGGTGGAATGATATTAGTCTGGAGTTATGCTTCTTGATTTATTCTGTGATATTTGGTGGTTCTTGGTGTGTGAGTGTAGAATAGTGACATTACCCTCTGAATTTTGGGATTGACATTTTTATTTCTGATGTTGGTACACATATCACATTTTTTGGCGTAAAAATTATGATCATTTGGAAATGCTAAACACACAAAATTGTGACTCAGCAATGGTATTGTTTGTGGTTTGTGAAGACACCTGTGGAAGTTTCAGATTAGATATTTGTGAAACATATTTTACCAAAACATGAAAACATTACACTTTACTAGCATTCTTAAAAGAAAATATAAAGAAGCAACATAAAAACCCAGCAAGAACAATTTATTTTAGAGAAATAAACATTTCATCTGAAAATTATTTTTTTTTTTTGTGACAGTGGAGAAATTTGTAGTTTGAGGCTAGGGGACTTTAATGGTACCTTAACAGTTGAGATACACAGGTATATAAAACAAATGGAATTTTATTAAATTAAAATTAACATGTAAAACGTCCAATTTAAAAACAGCTCTGTTCAAACATAAAAGGTGCAACTGTGAGTGATAATACCAGTTCACCCTGTATCAATTATGTTGGCATGCTCAACATATTTTGCGGATATTCACAGCTTCTTCAGGAGCTTTGTTTGCATAATTTGATGTTAATGGAACAGATACAGTATATAGTACTACAGAGATGAAAAAAATAAATATATTAATCGTAATAGACATGATAAAACATCACATAGAATGAATAAATAATAACAAGGTAATGGTGAGCATGGTGTACCTCCCAGAGAGTGATCATAACCCTTACCCAGAGCAGCAACGCGAGCCGCAGTCCAGAGGAGTGGGCCCGCACCTGTGGGCACTGGAGCCCCAGCAGACAAAGAATGGAAGCAAAAGGGAGTCTATAAAAAGGTATAATAAACATTATTGTAAGTATGGTCTAAAGATATACACTCCTAAAAAATCATGAAAAGCTTTTTTGTGTGTTGTGTCAATAGCCAAGTGCACATCATAGTAAAGACTCATACCAAGATGTGTAGCTCAGTGGACATCTAAGGGTTACTCTGAAATCACAGCCAACATACTGTAAAGAAAAAAGGGAACAAAAATGAATCCCAATCTTCAAACCATATGAATAGTAGCACTTTTCTATAGGGATACATGTGCACATAGCATAAGGAGAGCAAAGCATCATCATTACCTTAAATTTCTTTCAAATGCCAGGCGTCAGTAGCAAACGGAGGTAATCATGCACAGCATATAGACTCTCTTGGCTGTGTCAATCAGCAGATGGACATTAAGCTGAGTAAAGCTGTGGCCAAACGATCATGTGGGGATCTGTTAAGCGCATAAAGCACCGGTCAATATAGGCAATAATAAAGCCAACAGAATAAACATTATTGGGGCCTGAAGGGCTCACCTTAACCCTTTCATGACTAAGCCTATTTTTGAAATTTGGTGTTTACAAGTTAAAATCCGTATTTTTTGCTAGAAAATTACTTAGAACCCCCAAACATTATATATATTTTTTTAGAAGAGAGTCTAGAGAATAAAATGGCGATTGTTGCAATATTTTTTATCACACGGTATTTGTGCAGCGGTGTTTTAAACGCAAATTTTTGGAAAAGTGACACTTTCATGAATTTTAAAAAATCCAAACAGTAAAGTTACCCCAATTTTTTTGTATAATGTGAAAGATGATGTTATGCCGAGTAAATAGATACCAAACATGTCACCCTTTATAATTGCACGCACTCGTGGAATGGCGACGAACTACGGTACCTATGAATTTCCATAGGCGACGCTTTAAAAATTTTTTACGGTTACCAGGTTTGAGCTACAGAGGAGGTCTAGGGCTAGAATTATTGCTCTCGCTCTGACGATCGCGGCGATACCTCACATGTGTGGTTTGAACAGCGTTTACATATGCGGGCACGACTTCCATATGCGTTTTCTTCGCTGCGCGAGCTCGCGGGGACAGGGGCACTTTACATTTTTTTTTTATTTATTTATTTTATTTATTTTTGTACTTTTATAAATTGTGTTTAAAAATTTTTTTTTTTTTTTTTACTTTTATTGCTGTCACAAGCAATGTAAACATCCCTTGTGACAGTAATAGGTGGTGACAGGTACTCTTTATGGAGGGATGGGGGGTCTAAAAGACCCCCCATCCCTCCTTTACACTTCAAAGTATTCAGATCGCCGAAAATGGCGATTCTGAATACTGTATACTTTTTTAAATTCGGCGCCATTGGCAGCCGAGTAAACGGGAAGTGACGTCGCTTCCGCGTTTACAATTAGAAGGCTGCAACGAAGCCGCTCACAGCTTCGTTCCAGCCCGCCCCCAGCCGCCGAAGATTCCCGATTGGTCACCGGGCCTCCCGATCGCACGGGAGGCCCGGTAACAGCGGCGGGAGGCGGCGGGAGGGGGGGGGATGTCCCCTCCCGCTCCTCCGGTATAACAGCCGAGTGGCTTTAGAAAAAATGAGACTTTTTTTGTACCAATGGTGGGAAGGTAGGGTTCGATCATCTGGTCATTTAAGTCCACTCCCCCCAAATTATAGTCATGGACACAAGCTAGTTTCCTGATTGGCTATTTCTTCTGGGGTTTTCCACGTAGGTGTCGTTATGGATCGATATGAGCATGTGGACGTTTCGTCTGTCCCTCCACTTGACAGCCAATAGCTCATTATTCCTTATTGGCCATGGTGCTGCTGCACAGTTTCAGGGTCTTGGCAATCTTCTTATAGCTTAGGCCATCTTTATGTAGAGCAACAATTCTTTTTTGTCCGATCCTCAAAGGTTTCCCTGCCATGAGGTACCACGTTGAACTTCCAGTGACCAGTATGAGAGATTAAGAACGATAACACCAAATTTAACACACCTGCTCCCCAGTCACACCTGAGACCTTGTAACACTAAAAAGTCACATGACATTGGGGAGGGAAAATGGCTAATTGGGCAGAAATTGGACATTTTCACTTAGGGGTGTACTCACATTTGTTGCCAGCAGTTAAGACATTAATGGCTGTGTTGAATTATTTTGAGGGGACAGCAAATTTACACTGTGATACAAGCTGTACACTCACTACTTTACATTGTAGAAAAGTGTAATTTCTTCAGTGTTGTCACATGAAAAGATGTAATAAAATATTTACAAAAATCGGAGTGGTGTACTCACTTTTGTGAGATACTGTACATACCAAGAAATAAATTCTTGTGAGGAAAGGATAAATGTTTTACCTGTGGTTTTAATAGTGCAGTTGTTCACAGAGGAAAGCATTGGTCCGGGCAGCAGGCAGGAATACTGTCTGTTGTCAGTACAGGGATATTGCAGCACAGCCAAACCATTGGTCAGGCAGCAGACAGAGATGTGGTCAGCAACAGCCAAAGTTATTGTCCAAGCAGAGACCTGGTCAGCACAGCCAAAATATTGGTCCTGATACACTGTTACCTGCAGACACTCATTTTTGTACCGCTTTCCAGCCCTCCATAAACATTCATAAACATACTGCCTGCAGCTGCAGGCATCACCCCCGATACAACCACTTGAAGCAGAATGACGTATAGGTACGTTATTTTGCGGCAAGTGGTTAAAAAGGCCAGGGTCAGTTCACGTGGAAGGCAGGGCATGGTTATTTGAGGAAGCAGGTAAATGGTCAGCACAGGTGTTAAAAATGGGTTAAAAGTATGGGCTAATTTTTTTAGGGATGTGTGAAAACGTTGGAAGCATTCTCCAATGCATAGGCCGGGTTGGGAGGGACACTGGGGACAATGGTAGCTGGTATTTCTTCTAACTCTTCATTTGCTGCATTCGCAACATCTTTTTTGGCGTCTTTGGCCTGCTTCAGATGGTGGAATGCTGTCTGGGAAGTGGCGCTCATGAAGTTAGCTAACAGCAACAGAGCGAAGGTTTTCTGGGTGGGGTTTTGCTGGTAGATAGAAGGGGGTGGGTCTTTCCGTGGATTTGTTTTAGGTGATATAAGCATTGTAAATAGTCAAATGAATAAAAAAAAATGCAACTTTCTTATACCAGAAACCGGATTTCCTTATTGCCAAATACGTCTAAAGCATTTGATCATTGAAATCCACCCCCCCCCCATGTAAAGATTATAATCTTGGACGCATGTAGGATTTTGAGGTTCTGCAGGCCAGGGTTTTTTGCACAGTGTAGGTGTCTGAAAAGGGGCAGGCTGGTCTAAATCCAGGTGTATGTGATAACCTTTTTGCAGAAGTTGAGTATGCCAGGTCCCATACGATTTTTCCAGTTGTGCCCATGTCTTTCTTCATATATGCAGAACGCATACAGATATACCGTGGCTCTTTTGCATCGCTTGTAAACTTTGACCCCATGTTTTACCCTTTTGCTAGGTATATATTGTTTTATTCCTAGCCGGCCAGTAAGTGTACCAGGGACTCGTCTACACACAAATTTTGATCAGGGTCATAAAGTTCAGCAAATCTTTGAGAATTTTTTTTATAAGTGGACAAATTTTATATAATTTGTCATAGTTGGGATGATCTCCGGGAGAGCACTGGGTGTTGTCACTGAAGTGAAGTAAGCGCATAATCATCTCATAGCGAGACCTGGGCATTACTGAAGAATAAGTGAATGGGGTGGGTGGACCAGTAGGCACGTTCCTTCATTTTTTTTTTTGTAAGCCCCATGTTAAGGGTAAAGCCCATAAACAATTTGAATTCCTCCAAAGTCAGATCTCTCCACTCATACGGATGGACATAGGATGGACCAGGGTTGTTAGTAATATACTGCTGGGCAAAGAGATTTGTCTGGTCCACAATAAATTGGAGTAAAGTGTCATTCAAAAATAAATAAGAAAAATCCATTTCAGAAAAATTTTCGGTATTGGCTTGCACACGTGGCTGTGCGAAGGGGGAATGCTTACTGATCCCGAGTTGGAAGGCAGCCATGTTTGGGTTGGCAAGAGCAATTGCGAGGTATTTAGTGGCCCTGATTGTTGGGGGATGTGACACTCCAGTGCTGGTACTTGGGGGTGATACTCCAGCACTGGGCCTGGGCATTTCATCCTGGGGTCTATTGCTGGCAGCTGCCTGGTTATCAGAGCGCCATATCCTTTTTGGAAGGACCCTTTCTTCCTTCGATTCGGTCGCCGATGCACTGCTTTCAATCCGTTCAAACTCTGAATCGGAATCTGACTGTGAGAACTCCCTGCTGCTCTCATCAGTCATGCTTAGGATCTGAAACGCCTCCTCGCTGCTGGAAACTTTTTTGGACATGGCTGGGACTGGACTGCTGATGGTGGCTGTGTGACGGGCACTCTGGTGATGGGCTGTGTGATGAGTAACTGCATGCACTGCTGATGGTCACTTATGAGAGACAGGTGTGCGCTGGCAGTCACTGAAGGGTGGACGGTACGCCGCTGACAGTCACTGATGGGTGACAGGTGCATTTTATGGGCACTGATGGGTGACAGGTGCACTTTAGGGGCACTGATGGGTGACAGGTGCACTGGGGGGGGAATGACCATAACACTGATAAGGACTGTAACACCGCTGATGGGGCGATGTGTCAGGTTCTCTTTATTTTTTGTGCCGTACACTGACTGACACAGATCGGTAACTCACTAATCCTGGCTCTTCTCTCCTCACACTGGAAATGGTGTGTGAGGAGAGAAGAACCAGTTACTGGTCTGTGTTTACATTTGTGATCAGCTGTGAATGGATCACGGCCGATCATGTGGTTTACCACTGTCTGTGACTTGCTGTGTCCTGGGGACACGTCGACATTGCCGTGCTGCACTCTCTCAATTGCGCGCATGTGCCGACTCAATGGGCCGACGTCATATAACGTCGGCCCAAAACGAGAGCCGCCTCGCTGCGCCATCATTTTACTATACAGCGGGTGGGAGGCGGTTAATAAACTTCTTCTTTTGCAAATGCATCAGTCTGTAATACCCATTTATTAACCACTTATGGACCACCCGCCGTCATTTTTTGTTGCTACTTTGAAGAGGAATACCATTGTTAAGACAGCAGCTAGCTGTCATAACCCTGGTATCCTCTTCAGCGGGCGGTCCACTTCAAGATAAAAGTGGTCTCTGTGGCAGATTCACCGCAAGATCACTTTTATCGGCAGCAGGAGAGGGCACACCCCTACAACTGCTCTCCGCCACTTACCGGAGCCGTCGGCAGCGGCGGAGGCAATCGTGTCCTGTCCCTGGCTTGGCATGGAGACGAGTGAGAGGAAGATGGCCCCCACCAGTCTCCATTCCTCTGCAGGGCGGAAGTGACGTCAAAATGTCACTTCTGCCCATAGCTCCTAAAGGGACATTTTTATTTTTTTTCAAATTACATAATTTTTTTTTTTTTTTTTTATTATTGCATTTTAGTGTAAATATTATTTAAACGTCGCCTATGGAGATTTTTAAGGGTAAAAGTTTGTCACCATTCCACGAGCGGGCGCAATTTGAAAGCGTGACATGTTGGGTATCAACTTGGTGTAACATTATCTTTCACAATATAAAAAAAAATTGGGCTAACGTTATTGTTTTCTCATTTTTTTTAACTCAAAGTGTATTTTTTCCCAAAAATAGTGCGCTTGTAAGCCCGCTTCACAAATACGGTGTGAAAAGTATTGCAACGACCGCCATTTTATTCTCTAGGGTGTTAGAAAAAATATATAATGTTTGGCGGTTTTAAGTAATTTTCTAGCAAAATAAAATGTTTTTAACTTGTAAACACAAAATCTCAGAAAGAGGCTCGGTCCTTAAGTGGTTAACAGGCCATTTTTCAGTTCCCAGTGCTGAGGTAGGTTGACTGACAGTTTCTCTTGCATGACAAACTGTACCCAATTTATTTTTTTATACTTTGAGACAGAGCTTTCCTTTGGCTGTTTTTTAGTATCGACTGGGTGTTTGTTTTTTTTTTTATCTTTCACTGTATAACAGAAGCAAGACCAATCAATTTGAAAAAAAAATCCTGTTTTCCTTCATTTCTGTTAAAATAAAAATGCTAGGACAGTACAAACACCCCCAAAATAGCCCCCTTTTGGAAAGTAGACACCCCAAGGTCATCTAATTTTTTTGCCATTTTTTCACAAATGAATAAACGTTGTAGTTTTGGGGGGGGGGGGTTAAAACATGGAGCTTCAGTGCATAGGAGTTAATGTACAGGTCACATACAGTGGGGGAACAGAGATGAGGGGGCTTGTTTACAGGTTACGGGAGATAAAGGGTTAATATACAGGACACAGTGGCAAGCTGAGGATCAGATGGATAGAAGAGCAGGAGGGTTTGAAATGGTTAAAAACAACTTATGTGCTGCTGCCTTGAACGTTGCTTTGTCAAATGTCTCTCTATGAACAGTCAGTGTTTCAGTGTAAAAAGCCTTTCAGATCGGCTCTATACATTGTGCCTGTGAACAAAGTTGTTCAATGATGTCTTGGTTCATAGTCATAACAGGCATAATGGCCACCTGACAATCCTTCATCCAATACCATTTATAAATGGCAATGAAACAATAATTTTCTGACACTTTGCCATTAATAAACGTACAGCAGTAGGTAGATGGTTGAGGATCAGATGAAGTTTAACATTTTCCTTTGTCCTAAGATTTTACCTCTCAACTTTTGAACTTCACAAAAAGGGCCATTTTTAAAGGGGCAGAATGTGGTGTATGTAATACACTGCAGCAGAAAGTGGGTATGGCCAACATAAAATGGACATGTCCATATGGGTGTGGTTTACAGGAATCCCACCTAGCACTGGAAGATTTTCATAATAGGGACAGAAACACAAAAGGCATTGTTTGTGTTTTTTTTATTTTGTGTTTTTTTTTTTTTTTTTTTAGCTAGCCATAGCTTTTAGTGTAGACTTTAGTAGACCAACAGCAGTGTAAATGCAAAGTTAGGTAGGCTTTATTGAGTTTAATATCAAAAAGTACCAAGGCATATTGCATACAAAACCTCCAAACACCAATATTAAAAACAAAGCATGACAATGTTGTGGTCCTGATGAAGCTCAGTCACGTGGGCAACACGCATTAATGTAGGCAGTGTCAACGAGCATGCGCTCTGTTCACAATAACGGCTTTCTGTCTGCCATCTCGCTGACACATCGCTAAATGGCTAATTAACCTTACTGGAATGACTGCATTGTTAGACTGTGCTGGGAAAATTTTGACAACACAGGACTCCCCTGATGAAGCAAGTGCTATGAACTATCATCTCCACATGCCAAGGTTCTAGGTGTAGTCCTGGACTCTGAACTCTCCTTTAAGCATCACGTCCAATCACTGTCCAAATCCTGCCGCCTAAACCTCCGCAACATCTCCAAAATACGCCCCTTTCTAACCAATGACACAACAAAGCTCTTAGACCCCTTTCACACCGAGCCGCCTAGGGCGTCCGCGGTAAAGCGGCGCTATATTTAGCACCGATTTACCGTTGTTTTAGCGGCACTAATCGGCCGCTAGTGGGGCAGTTTTAACCCAGCCAAAAGGGGGTTAAATCCGCCCGCAAAACGCCGCCGGTATCGTAGCGCTGCCCCATTGATTTCGATAGGGAGCAGTGGTGGAGGAACGGTGAGTTCACCGATCCAAAGAAGCTGCTGGCATGACTTTTTCTGACGCCCTGCCAGCGCACCGCTCCAGTGTGAAAGCCCTCGGAATGAATGGAGCAGCTGTTTTAGGGCGGTTTGCAGGCGCTATTTTTAATGCTATAGCGCCTGCAAAACGCTCCAGTGTGAAAGGGGTCTTAATTCACTCGTTGGTCATCTCTCGCCTCGACTACTGCAACTTCCTTCACATTGGCTTTACCTCTACATAGTCTATCACCTCACCAATACATGAATGCTGCTGCCAGACTCCTTACCAATCGCTCTGTCTCTGCTACCCCCTCCACTGGCTTCCACTCGGCCAAAGAATTCAATTCAAAATACTAACAACTACGTACAAAGCCATCCACAATTTAGTCCCCAGCTACATCACTAGCCTAGTCTCTAAATACCAACCTACTCGTTGTCTTCTTTCCTCTCAAGACCTTCTGCTCTCTAGCTCCCTCATCACCTCCTCCCATGCTCGCCTCAAGGACTTTTCTAAAGCCTCTCCAATCCTATGGAATGCCTTACCCCAATCTGTCCGCTTATCTCCTACTCTATGCAAATGGGGAAAAGACACATGTAGGAGAGATGGAGGAAGCTGCACACCCCAAAAATGGATTATATGGAAAGGTTTTTCCCCGATGGGGCTTTAAAACAGCAATGTACAAGATCAAGAAGATTTTTTGGTCTATTAAACATGTAGAGAATAGTTTATTTAAAAAATGTCCAATATCATGGTTTGGTTAATTACGATATGTACAATAAAAAATCTGGTCCAATAACACAATTCATATTCCACAATGTCGAGGTGAGGTACCCATTCCCATTGGGGGATCAGATTGAGATCCAATCTTTTCCCCCTCCATGCATCAGGGGGAATTTATTTTAAACTCCTGTATTGCATGCTCAAATATCTCAAACGGTAATTGTTGACAAACTCAGTTGGAACTTATATGCAAGAAGGTGGGGTTATGGAATCAGCACACAGCTCTTGTGTGAAACCAAGAACAACAACTCTCCTTCTTTGGTACACTTTATGACCTTAAGGATTAAACCACTTAAATGCCCAATTGGCATGATCAATGTTATCATGCTATTTGTCTGAGGGCCATTGTGAATCTTGGTGGGTTTGGCTATGCCTGTCCCCCGGGGGGATTTTCGGCCCCTCGCGGTTTCCCGGCAGGGTGGGTGTGTGTGGAGTTTCCATGTGCCCCTTCTTTGCTCTGATCGGCAGCTGGGCGTATGCCCTTGATCGTCGAGGTGGGCTTTGCCTTGCTGGCAGCGTCCCTTGATCATCTCTGGACTGTTTGTGGCGGAGTGCGCATGTGCGAGGCCTCGGCATGCGCAAGACGTCATGACATCACGCGCATTGCGGCGGAGATGACGACAGCGGTCGGGGCTTTTCGGTCTTCCGGGACGTCAAGGGAGCCACACGTGGGCCGCTTCCCCAGCGGCCCTCACGCTATGTTTTTTGGGGAGGGGGGAACTCGCACCTGCACATGATTATCCCATTAGCCTCACTTCAGGTATATAAAAGACTGGATGGCCGGGAATCAATCCTTGATTCCATGCAGGCCAGGATGGACGGCACTGCACTCGCCCTCTCTCGGTATCGGAGTCCCCACCTTTCTTGCATAACTGCAGTTAGGCCCTCAACATCAAATAAGCCTCACAAGCCCACTACTACTTAGTCTACATGAACTACAACACTGTATAAGGTAAACTATATCCTTCTACGAACCACATCATTCCCCATCACATCACCACACACACACTTATACACTTTGGTTGGTTTTCATCTAATTTTACTTTTTTTTAATTATTTTTCACTTCTTAGTTGTCATTTTTTCACCTCGTGCCAGCGCTAAGCTGGCAGACACCACGTAATGTTTTCAAATACTTGATAGACCATTAAGTTACACCATCATCCCGCACACAGTGCATGTTTTTGACTCTGCTGTCAGTTTTTTACACACCCCATTGTTTCTTTGCACTATACCTAATAATTTGTAAAACTATATAACTTTACTGCTAATGCACTACAAACACTCCTTTTACATCCTTACACCACTATATTGCTTTAACAAATTACTATTTAACTTTGGTTAGTTACTTCCATGGGACACAAGTAATACCTTGATGTATTCACACATGGACAATTCAATCTTCCGTCAGTCTCAATATATACATTTAGAAACATTTTTATTATTAATAATAATTTAATTACTCAACTTTTTCTAATTACCATATTTATCGGTGTATGACATGCACCGGCGTTTAACACGCACCCCAAGTTTAGGAGGGAATTTTAAGGAAAAAAACTTTTAGGAGGGACGTTTAAGGAAAAAAAAACTTACATTAAAATGCCCATCAATGCAACGTTATCAGTGTCCATCTGCAGCCTTGTCAGTGTCATTAAAGCCTTTTCAGTGTCATTGCAGCCTTGCCCCAGTGTCCATTGCAGCCTTGTCAGTGCAGCTTTGCCCCAGTGCAGCCTTGTCAGTGCAGCTTTGCCCCAGTGCAGCCTTGTCAGTGCAGCTTTGCCCCAGTGCAGCCTTGTCAGTGCACTTTCGCCCCAGTGCAGCCTTGCCCCAGTGGTCAGTGCAGCCTTGTCATTTCAGCCTTGCCCCCAGTGTCCATTACAGATTTAAATATGGCGCCGCGGAGTTCGCAGGGACTCGGCGGAGCTGAACGAGCGACGCCGAGATCACAGTGACTGGGCGGAACCGAGATACACATAGCCGAGTGTACTCGGGTCTTCTCGGCGCCGCTCAGTCACGCCCAATCCCGCCCTATGATGGACATAGCACAGGTCCAATGGCGGGATTGGGCGTGACTGTGAGCGGTGCCGAGAAGACCCGAGTACATTTGGCTATGTGTATCTCGGCTCCGACCAGTCACTGATCTCGGCGGCACTCGTTCAGCTCCGCCGAGTCCCTGCGAACTCCGCGGCGCCATTTTTAAATCTACACACTATGTGTATGTCGGCGGCGATCGCCCCGATTGATCAAAATTAGCGGGGATCGGCGTATAACACGCACCCACGATTTTTCCCTGATTTTAAGGGGAAAAAAGTGCATGTTATATGCCAATAAATACGGTAATAAATGGCCACTATTGCGTGTTCGTTGCAGGTGTGTGCTCCTCCTTCCCTCAGGGGCGCGTACAATGTGGCTCCCTTCAAGCCCCTTGGGGTTGGCTGTTCTTTCCTGGGGAGGTGGTGGCAGCTCACAGGCCCTCCGGATTCTCCAACGGCTCCTACTATCTCAGATTACACAACATCTATTCCACTCCTGAGTGGTAAAAACATACTATTGTGGTTTATTTAATGTGATGAATGATGATCTATTTCTTTAATTCTGAATATATGTAATATTTTTTATATCTTATTGTCCCCCTGAAGAGACCGCACTTAGATTGAAATGCTTTGAGGCTCGTATATTATACAACATGATGTAATGTAATGATGTGCACAAATTTGTTTTCTATTGCATTGAGGAATATGAATTGTGTTATTGGAGCAGCTTTTTTATTGTACATATCGTAATTAACCAAACCATGATATTGGACATTTTTTTAAATAAACTATTCTCTACATGTTTAATAGACCAAAAAAATCTTCTTGATCTTGTACATTGCTGTTTTAAAGCCCCATCGGGGGAAAAACCTTTCCATATAATCTCCTACTCTATTAGCTTTTAGACGAACCCTGAAAACCCTTCTCTTCAGAGAAGCCTACCCTACCCACACCTAACAACATCTGTTTTTTTTATTTTCTCCATCAGCTCACCCCCCCAGTTATTACCTTTTTGTTTCCACTTGACCCTCCCTTCTAGATTGTAAACTCTAACAAGAGGGCCATCTGACCCCTCCTGTATTGATTTGTATTTTAAGTGTACTGTCTGCCCTCATGTTGTAAAGTGCTGCGCAAACTGTGGCACTATATAAATCAGTATAATAATGAACTGAATCCACTAATTCTGGATGGGTGAGAGCCCCTGGGCAGTGCTACTGTATGAAACTGAGTGATTTTGAGAACTTTGTCTATAACATTAACATATGATCTTCTTATACTGCTTCTGAGTTCAATGAACTGTCTGCTTGTTCCCTATACTAACTGAGCCTATTCAATCTGCTAATCTTTGGATTGCTCTAAAGCTGGATGGAGGCCAGGGTGGTCAGTATCCAGTAGAAAATAACAGTTAGCAGCCGATAAATGTTAAAGCCATCAATGCTGTCTGAACAACTGGCCCTTGCAGGGGAGGGCTGGCAGCTTTAGGCCTGGGGGTGCAAGTCCAGTCAAGTGGCCCATTGAACCACCAAATTCACTCACCATCCATGACCACCTGGTTTTTCATTGCAGCCTCACCAGTGTCCTTCAATGCAGCCTCACTAGTGCCCATCAATTCAGCTTCACCAGTGTCCATCAATGCAGCCTGAGTGCCCATCCAATGGAGCCCTATCAGTGCCCATCCAATGGAGCCCTATCAGTGCCCATCCAATGGAGCCCTATCAGTGCCCATCCAATGGAGCCCTATCAGTGCCCATCCAATTGAGCCTTACCAGTGCCCATCAGTGCAGCCTTACCAGTGCCCATCAGTGCAACCTTACCAGTGTCCATCAATGTAGCCTGATCAGTGCCCATCCAATGCAGCCTCACCAGTGCCCAGCCAATGCAGCCTGATCAGTGCCCATCAATGCAGCTTCACCAGTGTCCGCCAATACCGCCTGATATGTGCCCATTCAATGCAGCCTCACCAATGCCGATCAATGCAGCCTGATCACTGGGGCAGGGTAAATGTGGTGTATGGGGGGAGATGGGATGTGGGGGTCAGCTTGGGGTGTCGGGGTCTCTTACCTCAGCGATGGCAGCTCAACTCAGCAGGTCCTTGCATGCCACGGCCTCCTGGGGGGGTTATGATGGTCCTGGGGTCAAGTTGCAGCCAGCCCCGCAGCCCGAGCCAGTCACGTGCATCCCAACTCGTTGGCACTCCCTGCCTCTAAGACTCTGGTATCCAGGAGTTGCTTCCTCTGCACTGCTCTGTTCTCCACCCACTGGGAGCTTGAGCACAGACTACAACTCCCAGAAAGCAACAGCTAGTTGGAGGCCGGCCGGCCGCCGCAGCTGTACTACCTGCCCCGACTTCCTAGACGAGAAGAAAAAAATGGCAGCAGGCAGCGGCCGCCAGACATTTTAAACATAAGTTACGGTGGCCTGTCGGGCAATGCCACCCTGCCCCCCTGGCCCAGCCCGCCCCTGGGCCCATAGCCACAACTGTATACTCTGCTAAAACTAAGCGGAAACCTAAGCTTTACCAACTATTTTGCATTCCATTTAAGGATGACATTTGCCTTAAGCTGGCAGACCCTGTTGATCAGGTCTGTCTCTTATTATACCGACTGAGGCATTCATGAGTATTTAAATCTTTGTTTAATCCTGTATCCATGCACTATTACCAACCGCATTAGTGCACATATTGGTTAATTACCCTAACCGCCATAAGACTATATATGTTATGATTTGCTTTATGCTATTTATTTTCAGGGAACTGACATAGCACTTCATCCAATTAGGCAACTGCAGTAGTATGCAGTTTGGCTACATTTTCCCTGCTCTTTTTGCACGGCAGCGTGCCTGCAGCAATATTGTGGCAATTTTGTACTTTTTGATATCAAACTCTATAAAGCTTATCTGAATTTACATTTACACTGCAGTTGATCCCCATACGAAGCTACTTATTAGGTTAGTACCTAGTTGGGGGCGGAGCCTGTAATGTAATTGCATACTACCAGGAAGCAGATTGCCACTGGGGAGCACAGGACTGAGAATCTGCAAATGTTTGAGTGACCAGCAAGGGGTTTTAGGATCCCAACTGTACACTGTGTGCACCATAGCTAGTGCACCTCTAAATAAATGTGAGTGTTCCCACCACCCCGTTTACAGCTTCTCCCACAAATTTGAATGCCCGCTGATTCCTTGACTATATCTGAGGATCTGTGGTCCTTCCTCTCCGACTCCAGCCAGCAGAACCCCCTCCCAACCCTTCCCTTCCCTCCTTTTCTTTTCTGTTCTCCTCCTCCCTGCTTATCTTCTTTTCTCTTACGCTCTATTATTCTGATAATTGACATGATTTGTTCATATTATAATTCACTCACCAACTATCAGCTTAGCTGTGGGTGATAGCTATTTTGCTCGCTGGTTGTTTTCTTAACATGCCGTATTTTATGTCAATTGTATTATTTTCTTTTGTTGCTTTATAACAATAAAAACATTTTCAACCCTAAATAATTGTGAGTGTGATTATTTTTATTTAACTAGATCCCCGTTCTGTCAGGGGAGAAGAGAGAGATTGTCTGTTCCTAGTGGTTAGCTAAAGCGATCTCTCTTCTCCTCCAGTCAGCCCAGCCCCCATACAGTTAGCAACACCTCCCAGGGAACACACTTAACCCCTTGATCGCCCCTAATGTTAACCCCTTCCCTGCCAGTGACATTTATATAGTAATCAGTGGCTATTTTTAGCTCTGATCGCTGTATGAATGTCAATGGTCCCAAAAAAGTGTTAAAAGTGTCTGATCTGTCTGCCGCAATGTCGCAGTGCCGCTAAAAATTGCAGATCACCACCATTACTAGTAAAAAAAAAAAATAATAATAATAAAAAACTGCCCTAAATCTATCCCATAGTTTGTAGATGCTATAACTTTTGCGCAAATCAATCAATATACGCTTTATTGCAATTTTTTTTACGAAAAATATGTAGCAGAATACATATTGGCCTAAACTGAGGAAGACATTTTTTTTTTTTAACTTTTTTTTTTTTTGGATATTATAGCAAAAAGTAAAAAAAAATATATATATATTTTTTTTTTTTTTCAAAATCGTCACATTTTTTGTTTATAGCACAAAAAATAAAAACCGCACCAAAATAAAGCTCTTTGTTGGGAAAAAAAGGATATCAATTATGTTTGGGTTCAGCGTAATTGTCAGTTAAAGCGACGCAGTGCCGCATCGCAAAAAATGGCCTGGTCATTAAGGGGGCAAATCCTTCCGGTCCTTAAGTGATAAGTACCCATTTTTATACAGTTTAACACTGTTAGTTTTTATCTGTTCTTATGATGCACACGGTCTAAGGGAACAAGGGTCCAAGAATCACCAGGAAAGCAGCCAACTACTGTATATATTACCCATAAGGGGAATGCCATTGGCACTTTTTTTTTGACAGATAAACACAAGATTTTCACTGATGTTTATTACTAGTTTTCTGATCATTCACACATTTTAACTAGTAATGGCAGTGATCAGCGATTTTAATCCGGACTGCGACATTGTGGGGGACAGCTCGGACACTTTTGCCACATTTTTGGGACCATTGGCATCTAATGCAATCAGTGCTATAAAAATGCACTGATTACTGTGTAAATGTCACTGGCAGGGAAGGGGTTAACAGTAGGGGGCGATCAAGGGGTTGTGTGTTCTAGGGAGTGAAAGGGAGTGAGGAGTCTGATTGTTGTTCATGCTTAGTATGAACAACAGATCGCTCTCCTCACCCCTGACAGCACAGAGATCTGTCTGTTTACATTTGCAGATCTCCGTTCTGTCTGTGTGGAGTGATCCCAGGTGCCCGGCGGTATACACATCAGTTCCGGCGTCGCACGAACCCCCTAGTGCTCAAACAGCAAACCGACGTAAGGTAACGTCGTCTCACCCACCTGTGCCATTCTGCCGCAGTAAAACTGCAACAGCTGGTCGGGAAACGGTCCGCAACCCTGAGTACATTTGTTTTATTTATTTACACATCACACCACCTATAGTAGCATGGAAGTTTGCCACATTTTTTAGGTTAGTACCTTATTGGTGCTCCTGCCTTTTGTTTCATTATGCTATTAGCTGTGAGGAACCCCACCAAGCTATATATGATGTGACGGTAATGTATATACTATAGGTCTATATAGTCTAGTTTTTAATATTTTTTGTTTTCTATAGTGCTGCAACCCATCTGCTCTTGCAGCGAATATAGTGATAAATGTCAACAAATGTACATCATAATGTCTATCATAGAGGGTTCAGGAGTTCATACCATACAAAATTCAGTTCTCCTCTCTTCACAGAGAAACGCTGGAGCTCTGTCAGAGTGACCATCCGGTTCTTGGTCATCTCCCTGACTAAGGCCCTTCTCCCCCGATCGCTCAGTTTAGCCAGGCGGCCTGCTCTACTAAGAGTCCCGGTGGTTCCAAACTTCTTCCATTTACAGATGATGGAGGCCACTGTGCTCATTGGGACCTTCAATGCTGCAGATTTTGTTTTAAGTACCTTTCCCCAGATCTGTGCCTCGATAAAATCCTGTCTCAGAGGTCTACAGACAATTCCTTGTACTTCATGGCTTGGTTTGTTCTCTGCCATGCACTGTTAACTGTGGGACCCTTTATAGACAGGTGTGTGCCTTTCCATGTCCAATCAACTGAATTTACCACAGGTGGGCTCCAATCAAGTTGTAGAAACATCTCAAGGATGATCAGTGGAAACAGGATGCACCTGAACTCAATTTTGAGTGTCATGGCAAAGGCTGTGAATACTTAAGTACATATGATTATTTTAGTTTTTTATTTTTAATACATTTGCAGAGATTTCAAAAAACTTCTTTCATGTTGTCATGGGGTATGTAATAAAAAAGAAATAAAAAGAGAACAAATCAGCGCAATTAAAACCCTAAAACAAATAGCTGCTAAACACCAGGGTCAATAATCAGAATCCCTCAGATAAATATAAAATAGTGCAGCGCTAAAATCCAGTCCACATATCAAACAGTAAAACACCGTCCATGTGATCCTCAGTGATATATGGATGCAACTTGCATGTGACTACATTGGTATGTATAAGACCTCCGCCAATAATAAATGTAGCGCTGACATTTTTGCTTTCTAATGCCATATAATGCAAAAGTGATAGACAATGTTATACTGGTATTTGGCTCCCTCCAGTGGTAAAAATGTGAAAAGACGTCTTTATTTTTCACATGCAAGCTAAGCAGGAAGTGTACTTAATGTTTGCCTTGTGAAAGACCTCACTTACCCAGAATGCTCACCTACCTACCCATAAACACTGGGTGACTGAACTGCATGCTGGGTAGGCAATAAAAGTCCCCATGTGGCCATTTTCTCTCTCCTGTTCCTGGGACGCATGGCCTGCCAGAAGAGCCCTGTGGGTGTGTGTGTGTCCCACAGAGTCAAGACTTACATTGTGTGGAGCGAACTTGAAGCCTGAGGAGAAGTTTACACCACAGCGTGCTGGAGCAGCAGTGTGGTCGGATCGGGAAGGATCCAGAGACCCTTGACAAAGGTAACTGAGGACTCCCGTTCACCTTGTGAACAGAACAGCGTGACGGTGTGGCTGCAGCAAACAAACTGAGATCTTGTGGAGCAGAGGCATCCATCTTTCTGGACCTAGTGTGGTGAGAGGGTTGATGCCCAGAAGTTTGTACCGCATTTCACACACTTAGACTGATTGCAATGTGTTGCTGGGACTGGTAGGCCCACGGAACAGTTCAGTTAAATAGAGTTACACTTACACAGGCCTAAAGCCTGATTTAATTATCAAGTGACTGCCACTGGAAGTTCATTCCCAGGGAAGAAGTTCACAAATACTTTACATGATTGAAGTTACAGCTGTATATTAATCTACACTGCTTTATTGGTCGGAAATCCTGCGGATTATAAGTATTACAATACAATAGCTAGCAGAAGACAGAAGATAAAGGACTACCTCTATTATTGCAAGGCCTTGCATTCAATCACAATAAGGAAGGACTGTATTATAAGGCAGGAGGAGCTCCTTAGTAACTCTGTTGTGCTGGGTGGATAACTTTACATGACTGTTAATTACAGCGTGCTGGAAGTGGGAAGGTGCTCAGAGTCAAGACATTGTCATTCTGAGCATTGGTCCCACTTGGAGATGTGCCTGTATGGGTCATCCAGGAGTTCTTTATGTGTTAAGATTGTTGTGAATACTCACTGTGCTGTTGCATTATGTTTGTGTGACAGTACAGAATTGTAATTATTGTTTTATACCAGTTCCAGTAAAGAATACATTCTGGTTAATTACAATTGGTGTGAAGCGTTGTCCCTTTTCCCTGCAGGTGGAACAACGGATATCAGAGGTCAAGGTAAAGGTACACTATTGTAATATTGTACATTGTGTGGTTATCCTTTGTTGCTAGCTTCACACCAACACTACACCACAGCTGTGTCAAGGGGATTGAGCCAAGTATTGGGGGTGTAAGAGCAGAGTACAGGCCCAATTCAAGCCAGCAGCTCCTTCGGGGGTAAGTGCTACATAAAGATGGCCTCTCACCTTACTGAGGGGACCCTTTAATTATAGAGGGTCAAAAGATACACCTTCCCCTATGGGCACAAATGGATGGTACACAAAAGACACAACATAGTGCTCACCGCAATAATAATAGTATTTAATGAAAGAATGAAAATAAACTTACAAACAGGGCACTATATCCAGTGCCCGATAAAACAGCGTGTATAAGAACAAGATGCAAGATGGCAGCGGGTGACGTCACAATGCTTCCTTCCGTACATGTTGCGTCCCTATGGGCGGGAACTTCATCAGCGGATACGGAAGCTACGTAATCACCCGCGATACATACACAGAAAAAACAGTTGCTATATTAACCCAACGCCGTATCAATTGAAGCGACGGCTCCGTAAGTGAGAGAGCCGCCGGGCGGCTCCGCAGGAGAAAGACAGCGGGCTGGCCTGGCGGCTCAGTTGGTGAGATGTGCCGGTGCCGCTCAATGTGTTTGTTGGCTGCTGGCCAATCAGGGAGCCGGCGGGCGGGGGAGCAGAGAGATTACATCATCTCTCACCGCCCGGCGCCCGCCCTGCATCCCTGCAGTTCCCCCTCACCGTTCAGGCAGCTGCGGCAGCAAAGAGATTACATCATCTCTCTGCTGCCTGTCTCTGGGACACAAGAGACCACCTTAGCAGGTGGCAAGTGACAATCTTCATCTGGTGACAGGCGACCTGGCAAGTGACAATCCGCAATATGGCAAGTGACAATCTGCATCTGGTGACAAGCGATGTGACAATCCGCAACATGTGGCAGGCGACGTGGCAAGTGACAATCTGCATCTGGTGACAGGCAACGTGGCAAGTGACAATCCGCAACATGTGGCAGGCGACATGGCAAGTGACAATGTGCATCTGGTGACAAGCGACGTGGCAAGTGACACACTCGGGGCTCCCACTGATTCTGCATTATGGTGAGTTAAACTTAATTTTTTATAACAATGTAATAATAGTAATAATGCGCTTCAATCATCCTATTACATAGTAGGTGAGGTTGAAAAAAGACACAAGTCCATCAAGTCCAACCTATGTGTGTGATTATGTGTCAGTATTACATTACATATCCCTGTATATTGCGGTCATTCAGGTGATTATCTAATAGTTTCTTGAAGCTATCAATGCTCTCCGCTGAGACCACCGCCTGTGGAAGGGAATTCCACATCCTTGACGCTCTTACAGTAAAGAACCCTCTACGTAGTTTAAGGTTAAACCTCTTTTCTTCTAATTGTAATGAGTGGCCACGAGTCTTATTAAACTCTTCTGCGAAAAAGTTTTATCCCTATTGTGGGGTCACCAGTACAGTATTTGTAAATTGAAATCATATCCCCTCTCAAGCGTCTCTTCTCCAGAGAGAATAAGTTCAGTGCTCGCAACCTTTCCTCATAACTAAGATCCTCCAGACTCTTTATTTGCTTTGTTGCCCTTCTTTGTACTCGCTCCATTTCCAGTACGTCCCTCCTGAGGACTGGTGCCCAGAACTGGACAGCATACTCCAGGTGCGGCCGGACCAGAGTCTTGTAGAGCGGGAGAATTATCGTTTTATCTCTGCAGTTGATCCCCCTTTTAATGCATGCCAATATTCTGTTTGCTTTATTAGCAGCAGCTTGGCATTGCATGCCATTGCTGAGCCTATCATCTACTAGGACCCCCAGGTCCTTTTCCATCCTAGATTCCCCCAGAGGTTCTCCCCCCAGTGTATAGATTGCATTCATATTTTTGCCACCCAAATGCATTATTTTACATTTTTCTACATTGAACCTCATTTGCCATGTAGTCGCCCACCCCATTAATTTGTTCAGGTCTTTTTGCAAGATTTCCACATCCTGCGGAGAAGTTATTGCCCTGCTTAGCTTAGTATCGTCTGCAAATACAGAGATTGAACTGTTTATCCCATCCTCCAGGTCGTTTATGAACAAATTAAATAGGATTGGTCCCAGCACAGAACCCTGGGGAACCCCACTACCCACCCCTGACCATTCTGAGTACTCCCCATCCTGACACCATAACAACCATGGTGCCGTGATGATTGAAGCGCCAACACCAGCCATTTCCCCGATAGATGTACCCCAAAAAAATATATTTTCTAGCAGTGCCCCTCCCGAGACTAGACTCTGGATCCGCCCCTGCGTGGGGCGGGGATAGCTACACGTGAATATGATTCCGGAGGTGTCCCCACTAGCTATTTGCAACATAAAAGGATGTGATAGCAGCCAAATAATACTGTAAAATTCTCGCAATTTGTGCAATATAATAGCTATGCGCCTGCGCACTCAGCAATAACAAAAACTAAATAAATGTGCATAATGGCGAATAACATAATATAAAAATATATATAAAACATTTCTATCAGAAAGATATATATATATATATATATATATATATATATATATATATATATATATATATATATATATATATATATATATATATATATGAATGAATATCCTTATATATAAAAAAATTGATAAAATACCATTGTTAAAGATCATTAAAAACGCAATGTCATCCACAACAATCTACTACACCGACTTAAAAACATACAAATATACAAATAGTTAACGATCGGTGATAAAACAATTGATATCGGGGGGCGTGGCCTGGACATGGCTGGATAGAGACATACATTTGCGGGGCTCCCGGCCGTCTCTCCCCTACCCCGGCTATTCATGCCTAAACTCTGAACTATGTACTCTACTAGAAGGAGAACTACTAAGAAGAGCAGCAGACTGACCAAATCCACCCCTCAGCCACCCTCCTCAGGCAAACTTAGACGAAGATTTCAGCTATCTCTCCTTGGCTCCCCGGAACTTAAGATGGCGGCGCAGCATGGAGAGCGCTCAGGGAGACAAGCAGCGAGCAGCTCCTCGTCACCGCACGGAGACACACAGGCGGCGGAGAGTGACGCCGGCTACCCCGCAGACCTCCGCCCGGTCCTTGGCGAACACTCACAGCCTTCATCGTACTCACATGGAGTGGACTCGGAGCTGCGCGCTCTGCTACAAGCCCTGCCAACTAAAACGGACATTACGGCCCTCATTGCCACAGTGGAAGCAGCCCAAGGAGATGAATGCGGTACGGGCAGACGTCAGTAAGCTGACCTCCAGAGTGGAATCGGGAGAGAGCTCTCTAGCAGCATTAGAGCGTCGGATGTCAGCAGTGGAGGACAGCCATAACGCACAGAATGAGGTACTGCAAGAAAAACAGCTGAGACTGGAATAAATGGAGGACCGGAGCCGCAGGAATAACCTGCGTCTCCGGGGACTCCCAGAAGCCACAGGACCTGAGGATCTGGCGGATACAGCAATCGCTATCTTCCGCAGCCTGCCAGGTATTTTTTCTGGTAGATTTACCAGAACGCATTGTCCTCGACAGGATCCATCGCGCATTAGGCCCCAAGCCAACTGACCCCCTGAGACCCAGAGACATCATTTGCAGGGTACACCACTATGTGCATAAGGAATAGATCCTGCGTAAGGCTTGGGAAGCGGAAGATCCAGAATTAGACGGTGCCACGATCAAAATTTTCCCAGATCTATCCCGAGCCACACTGCAGAGAAGGGCGATCCTGAAACCATTGCTGGATGTGGCCAGACGAAGAGGAGCTACCTATCATTGGGGGTACCCATTGTCAATTACATTCAGGAAAGATCAAAGATCCTTCACCTTGCGCAATCCAGATGCCCTGCCAGCCCTCTTCTCATTTCTGGACACAGAACCTGTAGATGTCCCGAATTGGCTGGGCCCTCTCCCACGCGCACCAGGGCAGATGCCCGCACAAGGAATGGGAAACACTCTCCCACAGAGAAAACCAAGAAACCGCCGCCGATCCAGAGCTGCCTCTCCTGATGGCACACGTGAGTCATGAAAACTCTTACCTATCTGCACCATACTTAATCACTGAGAGGTGATGTTCGAGTTGTTTTGTTCCCCATTGTTTGGAGCGGTTTACTGTTTTCATTTAACTATTATCCCTAAACTATGACGGTCATGTAGAGGTCAAGGACGCACCTGAATCTTGTTAGACGAGGAACTACTCAATCTACCATGACCTTTGGGACGGAATTTAATTTTACTCTTTTTCAGACCTAAGTGGCATTAACTTACCTACCACTAGAGGCACTCCCTAATTAACATAAGCCACCTTTCTGGGCAAGACACACCACAACCCGAGAGGACCATCCTAATCGGCGGATCCTCGGAAGTAGCAGGCTTGGACACAGATACTTTGTCTGAGGAGAACAGGCCCATCTCGGTCCAGGTACTCCTACCAGTGATTGACAAGTTCACATAGATGACCTTTAATTCTAAGTGGACTCTAGAGCTAATAATGCATTAACAAATAAATGCTACTAAATGTGTGCAATAAGAGGGCTCAGTAAGACTGATGACCTGCAGAGTCTGATTGTGGTGGCTCTTGGCGGGGACATTCAGGCTCCTGACTAGTGGAGCTCTGGTGTACCCGCCACGCAGGCGTGACACCCCGCTACAGGCTTCATGAGAATCACGAGGTGATGGTTATATAGTGACATATAAATAAGCTCATAAAGACATGAAACATTATTAATATCTGGATTTGGACTTCGGAACAAATACAGATGCTATATCATCAAATGAGCTATATTGTTGACGAAGTATGTTTAGCAAAATACGGTTTCTTTAATTAAAAACTAAGTAACTACTCATAGGGGATCAAGGTGTTCATTCACCCATTTAGTTCTGTTATCTTGCTCAATTGTTTTCTTTAAAAGATGCTCAACAGTGTTTTCTCTCCTTTTGGTTATATATTTAACTATGCTGGGGTGGGAGGGGAGGCAGACGGGAGTCTCACTGCTTTGAGCCTTGTCCTTCCTCTCTCCCATCTAGGTTGGCATACCCCCCTGGAGGAGGACTTTACGTCTTCCGGGGGTTGTATGCGAAACATATCCCCCAATTTAATAGGGGTTTTGAAACAGGCAAGACACTAGGCCTTGCTTGTGCTTTTCTCTTTATTCTGCTAACCCTCTCATTATTCTATTAGCCTTAACATCTTTATCTATTCCCCGTCTTTCCCCTTCTATATCTCCCTTCTATTGAACCCCCCCCCCCCAATATGGCGGTCAGCAAAATCAAAGTAATGTCCTTAAATGCAAAAGGGCTTAATATACTAGAGAAAAGACGTATGTTGTTAAATGACTTAGAGGAACAATACAGACATAGCCTTTATCCAAGAGACACATTTTAAGACCAATCGACTGCCGTACCTACAAAACAGACACTTTCCAGTAACCTATCACTCAATGAATCCGAGGGCCAAATCCAAAGGAGTATCCATCCTAATTTCCAGTAAGATCCCCTGGCAAGTACAAAACTCCCAAATAGACCCAGCAGGTAGATATATATTCCTCACAGGACTAATTGGTACAGTGAAGGTAAGGTTAGCAACCATATATGCCCCTAATGAGCAACAAGCCACATTCTTGAGAGAAACTCTAGAGAAACTAACCGAGTTTAGAGAAGGCCAACTAATTATAGGGGGTGATTTTAACGCACCGTTAATTCCTTCGGCGGACACATCTACGGGCAGAACATCGATCCCATCATGCCAACTTAAGAGAATAGCTAAGACACTACATCACTCCCAGCTAATTGATGTCTGGCGCCTACAACACTCGGGAGAACGCGATTTTACATTTTATTCAAGTGTGCATCAATTGTATACCAGAATTGACTATTTCCTGATCCCCCACACTCAGCTAAATGCTGTAGAACAAACCTCAATTGGAAATAGGACATGGTCAGACCATGCACCTATATTCCTAACCTATAGCTTATCGGACAATTCATCCCCGAGACACCGTTTTTGGCGTCTAAATGAAAACCTCCTGCAGAACCCCGAAATACTGACTGAAGTGACCAGAACACTGGACCTGTACTTTAAAGAGAATGACCAACCAAACTGCGACCCGGGAATACTGTGGGAAGCCCATAAAGTAGTCCTTAGAGGGATCTTTATATCCCATGGTGCTCGTATTAAAAAAGAGAGAAATGCACAACTGTCCCAACTTTTACTTGAACTAGCTACATTAGAAGCCAGACACAAACACGCCCCTACAAGAACTTCTGACCTGAATCTGACAACTGTCCGACGGAAAATTACAGACCTTCTACAATATAGAGCAAAAGCAGCCATACAAATATGCAATAAAAAGATGTATGAGTCAGGAAATAAATGCGGGAAACTATTGGCTCAAATGGTTAGAACTCACAAATCTGCAACCTACATTCCACATATTTCTACTTCCAAAGACAAAAAAGAGACTTTACCTGCACAAATTACTGAAGAATTTAGACAGTTCTACTCCAAATTATACAATCTGCCACAGTCAACTCCCTCCACTACCGAAATAGAGGAATATATAATGTCCTCCCAAATGACATCCCTCTCTCCAGAAATCAGAACTGAACTGGATGAACCCATTACCCTAACAGACGTCCAAAAAGCTTTAGGTTCAATGAAACCAGGTAAAGCCCCCCAGGTCCTGACGGGTATACATTACCGTATTATAAAAATCTCTTTCCCATACTAGGACCACGTATGGTCACATTGTTTAACAAGATAGGAGCAGGGGATGCCTTTGCTAGAGAAACTCTGGGAGCCCACATTTCGGTGATACACAAAGAGGGGAAGGATCCGGCAGCCTGTGGGAGCTACAGACCAATATCACTGTTAAATCTCGATCTCAAGATTTATACTAAAATTCTGGCGACTCGGCTGGCATACCACCTCCAACAACTTATTCATCTAGACCAGGTGGGATTTATTCCCTCAAGGGAAGCTAGAGATAGCACTACAAAGGTGTTAAACTTACTACACATTACCAAATCAAGAAAGATCCCCTGCCTCTTCCTTAATACTGACGCTGAAAAGGCGTTTGACCGCGTAAATTGGCAATTTATGTTTGCGGTTCTCAAGCATATAGGTCTAGGAGAAGTGATGCTCAGCCGAATAGCTAGTATATATTCAAACCCTACCGCCCAGGTGAAAGCGAATGGGGTCCTATCCGACCCCTTCTCAATCACAAATGGAACGAGACAGGGATGCCCCCTCTCCCCCCTACTCTTTGCCCTCTCATTAGAGCCCTTCCTATCCCAAATAAGATTAAACCCCGATATACAAGGAATATCGCTTGGTACCACGCAACATAAGACTTCAGCCTACGCAGATGACTTACTTTTCTCCCTAACCAACCCAGTGGTCTCTATACCCAACCTCCTTAGAGAATTTGAAAGATACGGGAATTTATCGAATTTAAAAATCAACTTTTCAAAATCAGAGGCGATGGGAGTCTCAATACCAGCCAATTGTCTTGCAAATTTGCAATCAAGTTTTAAATTCAGATGGACTACCTCTGCTCTGACTTATTTAGGTACGAAAATACCACCTGACCCAGCCCTTCTTTATGCCAGCAACTTTCCTCCCTTGTTGTCCAGGACTAAAGTATTGGTAGATGACTGGAATACTGGACTGCATTCCTGGTTTGGGCGGTGCAATCTACTTAAGATGAGTATATTACCAAAATATCTGTACCTATTCCAAGCTCTACCAATTAAGATACCCGCCGCATATCTCAAACAAGTGCAAACTCTTTTCATGCGCTGTTTGGGCACATAAAGCGCCGCGCATCCCAAGACAACAGCTTTCCAGACCAAAACTGTATGGTGGCATTGCGCTCCCAGACATCCGGAAATACTACCAAGCAGTCCACTTAGGCAGGGTAGTTGACTGGCAACGACATTATGGGCACAAATAGAACAACATCAGTCTACAATACCTCTTCAGACGGCGATATGGTGCTGGGACTCCCTCCCACTAGACCTGAAGTCTCACCCCCTCATAGGCAATACTATCAAACAATGCTTACAAGCAACGTTACAAGCCTCATTAACGACTAAAGAATCTCCATTAACCCCCATACTGGGAAATCCCAAATTTCCACCTGGAATTAATTCAAGACAGTTTCAGACACTGAGGGATTCTAACTATGTTGGAGCCTCACAATTCGTGCGACAAGACAAATGGCCTTCCATCCCAGAGTTGATGGATCCCATAGGCCCATTCAAACTCGAATTCTGGAGCACAGTACAAATACACCATTTTCTCCAGACATTCCCAAACCCTAAATCGTACACTAGACCCTTGACTACATTCGAAGAACTATGCTCAGAGACAGAACCACTACCACAGCTCCTGTCTAAGATGTACACTATCCTAAATACACCCTCACAACCTCTCGACCTTCCATGCATTACAAAATGGGAAACAGACCTCCAAATCTCGTTCACGACAATACAGAGGCAGAATATGGTCGCGCTCTCTCTCAAATCATCAATATGCTCTAAAATACAGGAGACGAACTATAAGATCTTAACTAGGTGGTATTTAACACCTAGCCGTTTGCATATTATGTTCCCTGGTACATCAAAATACTGCTGGCGATGTCAGAAGGCTGAGGGAACGCTACTGCACATATTCTGGTCCTGTACTAAGCTAAAGAACTTCTGGACTATGGTTCGCTCCATCTCCCAGAAATTCACGGATTATCGGATTCCGAATGATCCGGCATTCTTTCTTCTCCACGTTTCCTCTATAACGCCCAAAAAATATAAAAAATCTATTCTGTGTCATTTAACAAATGCAGCTAAATCTTGCTTCCTATTCTCTGGAAGCAGCAGTCCCCACCGTCCATTTCGATGTGGCTACAGAAAGTCGAAAATATAAACAAACTGGAAGATCTCATAATGACAGCTCAAAACAGACAAGCAGCCTACCAAAAAACATGGGCACTTTGGAACATGTTTAAATATTCAGATGAAGGAAAAGCTCTCTTTGGGAATCTAAATCAATGATAGCCCACAGTTCACTCAACATAGAATGAATCACTTATTCAAAAAAAGACGCTGACCACCCCCCCCCCCAACTTTCCCTCCCCTTCAGCCCCCCCCCACCCCCACCCTACCTTTCTCCTCCTCTTGTCTTCATTTTCTTCCTACTACTTGCTCTACTTTCTCTTTACTTCACACTCTGGTTGTCGCCACCTGATTGAACCAAACAGATTACAAGTATAGGACATGATACACAAATAGATATCTAGACAGGTGTTTTATACATGTATTCTCGAGACTGAAGTTATATGACAATAATACAGCATAATATGCACATCCCAGGGATATCAGAAAGCTAACAGAACCTGTTCAACAAATCTCTCAAACTGTCTTATACAATGTCCAGATGTTGCTACGGGAGGCTGCGACCCCCTCCCCTTTCTTTTGAATGTATTTCTTCACTTTCTGGGGCTCTACCCTTCTTGTGAAAACTAATAATAAAAAATTATATTTGCAAAAAAAAAAAAAAAAAAACAATTGATATCAAAATCAACATTTAATCCATCGGGACAGAGCACCTGGGTTTCATGTATCCAGTAAGATTCTCTCTTAACTGGTGTATGAAATCCTCCCCCCCTCCAATGTTTGGTGACTTTCTCGATGCCCCAGAATTTGAGGCCTTTAGGGTTCTGTTGGTGGAATAGTTTAAAATGTCTAGGCACATTGTGGGTCTTCAGACCTTTTTTAATCTTGTTAACATGTTCTGCTAGTCGAACATGTAAAGGATCTAGAAGTCCTGCCAATATATTGAAGTCCGCATTCACACTCCAACATATAGACTACTCCCACTGTGTCACAAGTAATCAATTGTTGTATATGATATTCTCTATTAGTAACCGATGCTAAAAACTTTTTCCATTTTTTCATGTTCACCTTTGAGTGTCTACATGGAACACAACGTCCACAAGCATAAAAACCTCCTAAAAAAGAAAATACCGTAATATATTCTCAGACGGAACAGGGGGATTTAAAACACTAGGGGCAAGACGATCCCTCAAAGAAGGTGCTTTCTTATATATAAACTATGGACTTATAGGTAAAACAGGACCCAACACTTTGTCCTGCTTTAAGATAGACCAATTTTTTTGTATAATTTTCTCAAATTTTCTATACTGAACATTATAATCAAGTATCATCTTGAAATTGTGATCATCTGAGTTAAAAATTTGAATATGATCGGAGATCAATGTTTGTCTGTCCATCGTTTTAACTTTTGCAATTTCCCCTTCAAGACTTTGTCTCACGTAACCTTTTTGTTCAAATCTCGACACTAAAACTTGTGATTGGGTAATAAAATCATCCTCATGAGTACAATTATGCTGTAACCTAATAAACTGTCCCCTGGGGATGTTGCACAGCCAAGATCGATGGTGGCAGCTCCCCAGGGGAATATAGGCATTGCAATCGGTAGGTTTAAAATGATTCAATAATCTGAAATGGTGTGTTTCTTTACTAATGACCAAATCAAGATAAACTACTTTATCATGATCGATGTTCCATGTAAGAGAAATATTTTTGTCATTACTGTTCAATTAATCAATAAATGACTCAAGGGCAGATCTCTCACCTACCCAGATCATGATTAAGGCAACTAATTAGATCAAATTAAGGCAACTAAGCAAAAATTCCTGATATCTACCTGATAGTGAGGATGAGGAAAGAGTCCATTCTATCGAAGACATGGCATCTCTATGACCTATAATGGTATATAGCGAACTAACATTCGCAGTAACCAATATAGTAGAAGAGGAACATTCTAGCATTTCCAAAATTTGTATTATATGCTTCGTATCTTTCAGAAAAGCAGGAGTTTTCAAAACTAGTGGCTGGAAAAAGAAATCAATGTATTGTCCCAACCTTGTACAAACACAATCAATCCCATTAACAATGGGCCACCCGGGAGGGTGGGTGCTATCCTTATGTATTTTCGGTAGAAAATATATTTTGGGAGTTCCGCAGAACAAGGGGTCAAGATAAGATTCCTTTTTTGTCAAGATTTTTTGATCATTACCATCCTCTATAATGGCATGTAATTCTTCTTTATAGGATAGCATGGGGTCCCTATTGAGAATTCTATACGTTTCTCCATCACATAATAGACGACGCATTTCAAATTGATTATATTCCTTACTGAGAATGACCAAACCACCCCCCTTGTCAGCCGTCCGTATTACAATCTCTTTACGATTTTCAAGCGACTTAATACCACACCTGATGAACTGGGGGTTAGTAACTTTCTTCACTCTTAAGTTATCCAAATTTTTTAAGACCATACTTTTGAACACCTCCATATATTATTATCCACATTAACTGGATTGAAGATGGACTTATTTCATAATGATGAATGATCATTGCTCACAGACACCAAATTTTGACTTGGGTGGGACAAGAAATACTTTTTTATGTTGAGATTACTATTATATTTCTGTATGCTCATATACGTTTCAAACTTATTTAAATTTTTTGTAAGTGCAAATTTAAGGCCTCGATCGAGTACCCCAATTTAGTCATCATTAAGCGCAATGCCACAAAGATTATGAATTTCAGTCCCTATTGGGGTTTGCCTACCCCCTCTCTTTCCACTCTTTCTTTTCGTTTTCGGGGGGCCTGCGCTGGGTGGTGTGTGTTGTGAGGGGTGCCTCCACCACTCCCCGGCTAGGGTTTGTAAATCAGAGGAGCTGGTCCCTGTTTTCTGCAAGGTCCTAAAAAAAACCCCTCCATCATAAGTGTTTTGGTCAGATAGAGGTGCAAACCTGTTGGGGGTAAGTAGGGTCCATCCATATTATGTACATCCATAATGTCGATTGTCTCTCCAGTTTTGAGATGAGTTATGATGAGGGGAAGAATGATAACCTCCCTCATAAGTATGCGGTGGGTGGTTACCTCCTCTGCCCCTTCCTCTCTTGTTCTTCCCTCTTTTACTACCTCTAAAGGAATTATCTCTCTGGTTGAGGGGGATCATATTCATAAATAGGATTCCTTCTGGGGGTTCCTCCTGCAATGCCCCCAGTAGCTCTATTGGGAACAACCTTAGCAGAAACACTATTAGCAGGATTGGAAATATATTCCCTCCACTGAAGTCATCCAAATCCGTAATACATTTTTTCTTTTTGTTTTGTGTCTCTAAGTCCCATTTAGTGAGTTTGTTTTTCAACTCTCCTGAGAGCTTTAAAAACTCTTCACTATCCTTAAAATAAAAACTTGGTGGGACATTACGTCTTTTGAGCAATATTTATCTGCCAAACTCATCCCAAGACGTCTCAGATGGGACTATCCCCCTAATGACGGACTTGTTGATGAGGACTCCATGTCCGAATGGAGTAGTTTTTTTTTATCAAAAAGGGTTTTGAATTACTTGAACTTCTTTTAATTCGTAAAAAATGAAAACTCTTGACTGTCAATTTGAGGATATCACCAATAGTTTGGAATCTTTTAAGGATAGTGAAGATCTTTTAAAGCTCTCAGAGTTGAAAAACAAACTCACTAAACGGGACTTAGAGACACAAAACAAAAAAAAAACAAAAAATGTATTAGGGACTTGGATGACTTCAGTGGAGGGAATATATTTAAGTGGCACAATAATTCCATTCCTGCTAATAGTGTTTCTGCTAAGGTTGTTCCCAATAGAGCTACTGGGGACATTGCAGCAGGAACCCCCAGAAGGAATCCTATTTATGAATATGATCCCCCTCAACCAGAGAGATATTTTTCACCCCAGAGAGATAATTCCTTTATAGGTAGTAAAAGAGGGAAGAACAAGAGAGGAAGGGGCAGAGGAGGTAACCACCCACCGCATACTTATGAGGGAGGTTATCATTCTTCCCCTCATTGTAACTCATCTAAAAACTGGAGAGACAATCGACATTATGGAGATAGTAGGGATGGACCCGACTTACCCCATGATAGACCTACTCCAACACACAACAGGTTTGAACCTCTATCTGACCAAAACACTTATGATGGAGGTTTTTTTTTTTAGGACCACGCAGAAGACAGGGACCAGCTCCTCCAATTTACAAACCCCAGCCGGGGGAGTGGTGGAGGCACCCCTTACAACACACACCACCCAGCGCAGCCCCCCCCCTGAAAATCAAAAGAAAGAGGAAGGAGAGAGGGTAGGCGACTACAAAAGGCCCAAACCCCAATAGGGACTGGAATTTATCATCTTAGTGGCATTGCGCTTAATGATGACGAAATTAGGGTACTCGATCGAGGCCTTAAATTTGCACCTGCAAAAAATTTAAATAAGTTCAAAACGTATGTGAGCATACAGGAATATATTAGGAGACTCAACATGAAAAAGTATTTCTTGTCCCACCCAAGTCAAAATTTAGTGTCTGTGAGCAATGATCATTCATCATTAAGAAATAAGTCCACCTTCAATCCACTTAATGTGGATAATAAATATATGGAGGTGTTCAAAAGTATGGTCTTAAAAGATTTGAATAACTTAAAAGTGAAGAAAGTTACTGACCCCCAGTTCATCAGGCGTGGTATTAAGTCGCTTGAAAATCGTAAAGAGATTGTAATACGGACGGCTGACAAGGGGGGTGGTTTGGTCATTCTCAGTAAGGAATATTATCAATCTGAAATGAGTTGTCTATTATGTGATGAAGAAACGTATAGAATTCTCAATAAGGATCCCATGCTATCCTATAAAAACGAATTACATGCCATTATAGAGGATGGTAAGGATCAGAAAATCTTGACAAAAAAGGAATCCTATCTTGACCCCTTGTGCTGCGGAACTCCCATAATATATTTTCTACCGAAAATACATAAGAATAGCACCTACCCTCCCGGGAGGCCCATTGTTAATGGGATTGATTCTGTTTCTGCAAGGTTGGGACAATACATTGATTTCTTTCTCCAGCCACTAGTTTTGAAAACTCCTGCTTTCTGAAAGACACAAAGCATATAATATAGATTTTGGAAACTCTAGAATGTTCCTTTTCTACTATATTGGTTACTGCGGACGTTGGTTCGCTATATACCATTATAGGTCATAGAGATGCCATGTCTTCAGTAGAATGGGCTCTTTCCACATCCTCACTATCAGGCAGACATCAGGAATTTTTGCTTAGTTGCCTTAATTAATTTCTGGTATAATAAGGAATTTTAATTACAGACCAGAGGAGTAGCGATAGGGGCTTGCTTTGCTCCCAGTGTGGCCAATTTATTTATGGCCCACTGGGAGGAGGAAGCCGCCCCTCCTGGATCAACTGCCAGCTCTCTGCACCCGGGGGAAGGCAAGAAAAGGAGGAGAAAGCATGACCTCCGGATTCCAAGATGGCGCCGCCGCAGCCCTGGCACAGCGCACACGGCGAGGCAGTGACAAACTCAAGATAGGCTCCAGCAAGGGGGCACAGAAGCTCCAGGGTAAGGACCCACCGAAAGAAATGCTGTATTATGCCCAAAAGATGGGGGGTCTCCAGAATCGTGAAACGGGGGGGAGGGGGGCGCTGACCGGGCACATGTGGCAGTTCATGAGACTTTAACACAGGATACATTGCACACTGATGGGTGTGAAGACAGTCTTTCAGACAGATCAACCCCCCCTCCTTCCTGCTGACACTGACGCTGAGGACACAGCTCAACCTACTCTGGCTGACATACTTAAGACTGTGCATGTGTGCACAGCCTCTGTGAATACCCTTAAAGAGCAATTTGGAGGGTTGAGAGAAGATGTCTCCCTGCTAAGACAGGACTTGCAAAAAATCAGAGAGCGCACGACTGCAGTGGAGAGCAGGGTCAGTGAGGTAGAAGACAGACTCCAGCCAGTTGCTCGTGAGGCCCATGCTGCTTATCAACTTGCCAAAGACACTAACAATAGAGCTGACGATATGGAAAATCGCCTGCATTGCAATAATATCCGCATCGTAGGACTGCCCGAGAGAACAGAGGGGAGAGATACCACTGCCTTTGTGGAAACATGGTTGACTGAGATATTTGGGAAGGAAGCTTTTTCCCCGTTCTTTACAGTTAAACGGGTGCATCGCACACCGGGCCGTCCGCCGCAACCAGGAGCTCCCCCCAGACCTATCCTGGCCCGGCTTCTGCATTATCGTGATAGGGAAGCAGTGCTGAGAAACGCACGGGAGAAAGACAATATACATGTGAATGGGGTTAGAGTGTCGTTCTACCCTGACTTCTCAGCGGAGGTGCAGAAATCCAGAGCCAAATTCTCAGATGTTAAGAGGGGCCTGCAAGCTACCTTATGCTATGTTGTACCCAGCCAAACTCAGAGTTACAGCGAATAGACAGTCCCATTTCTTTGAGCAGGCCCAGCAGGCGGCCTTGTGGCTGGATCGCAACGAACAAGCCCTACGCCACCGAGCTAGGGATGAAGATGGAGACAGACTTGCTTGACTCAATCATACTTGAGCCTCTCTGGAGAACTTCCTAGGATTACTGCAGGAAAGTGGTTGGAAGGTCACGTATTGCCCTCTGGGTGCTGTTGGGGTTTCCCCCCTCTTTTTGTTTGCAGAAATACATGCCCCTATTTCCCTCGGTACATATTTTTATGCCGACGGGTGAATTTTGCACTTCAGGGGAAATCCCCAGTATTATGCTGCTGGGAGACGTTATATTACCATGTGCCTTGTGAGCAATCTTGTGAAGTAGGCAAGAAAAAATGTGCTTCCCCTATATAAGGGGTAAATCAAGATTACCATGTTGGTTCCTGTTTCTAAGTTTTATTCATAGGGTTGTCCCGTTGACAGCCTGGTTTTTTGTTTTTTCTTCTGCATTATCATGTTTTTTTTTACTTATACCGACAGCTATATTTGCACGCTATTGTGCTATGGTCGCAGGACTTGGTATTTCCTGTCACTTATGAGATGACTTCCACCTACTCTGACATTCTGCCCCGTACTTGGACACTGCACTTGAGGCCTGTATCTATTTTGTTTGTGTGGCAGGGGGGACCCCTGAGTTTGCTTGAACAAGGAGACTTGCATCTATCATATTACTCTCTGTACTCTGGGGTTAATATTGTATTCCTCCTTGAGGATATGTCTGCTTTTTTCAGATGGCTGAATTACCAATAGTGTCTTGGAATGTCAGAGGTTTGGGCTCCCCACTTAAGCGCATGATGGTATCTACATGTATGAAGAAATATCACCCTATGATTTTATGTATGCAAGAAACGCATTTAACCACTTAAACAAAATGTTGCCTTAGATATGCATGGGTGGGCAGGGCCTATCATTCCACTCCCACCTCCTATTCCAGGGGTGTGAGTGTAATGATCCATAATTCCATAGATTTTCAGGAAATTGATGTCTGTGTTGATACCGAGGCCCAATTCATTTTTTTTTGCATTGCCGAGTGGGGAAAGTATATTGTATTCTGGCTTGTGTCTATATACCCTGCCATTTTCGGTGGCGGTACTCCGACTACTGCTGACATATTTGGAGGGCAAACTGGATTTGCCGCTACTGATAGTGGGCGACTTTAATTGCTGGTTGAGTCCCTCCATGGACAGACACCCATATTCTGGGGTCTCTGCCGCATCGAGGGAGTCTCCATTGCTGAGATTATTGAACGAAGTGGGTTGGATTGATATATGAAGGTTTAAGCATCCTGCTGATAAACAATTTTCTTGCTTCTCCAAGACTCATGGGACACTGTCCAGAGTTGACCTTGCCGTGGGTAACCTGGCCATGCTCCCATCCGTATCAAAAGTGCTGTATAAGCCCCGCAGTGTCTCAGTTCACTCGCATGTAGTGATATATTTGATTAGAGCCCCGTGGAAATTTAATGCTTACTGGCGAAAACTATTTTTGACACTCGATGAGATGGAGCGGAGCATGGGGGAATTTCTGAACGGAAGGGACTTTACGGACTCCCCGACGACAATGTGGGACGCTTTTAAGGTATATGTCGGGGGCTACTTATCTCTGAGATTAATAAGGTAAAGAAGAACTACTCAGGGCACAGAAAGGACCTTGAAAAACAGGTAGCGGCTCTGGAGGAGGCATATGTACAACCCCGACAGAATCTGCCAGGGAGGCGTGGCAGTCGGCTCAATCAGTTTATGAGCGGCTGCTGACTTCCACGGCAGAAAAAAAGCTCTTTTTCTCCAAGGTTGCTTTAAATGAGGAAGGAGAAAGCAAGGAGCGTATGCTGGCCAGAATAGCTAATTCCCAACAACATGCCCCGACTATCGGGGCTATCAAAACAGAGGGCAGGATAGTGAACTCCCCCGATTTAATAGTGGAAGAACTGACCAGATTTTACGAGAATCTCTATCTTCCGACTGGACAGTATACCCAATCGGAGCTTACGGATTACTTGCAAAGCATTGATTTTCCACAACTTAGGGCGGAACAAAGAAAGGTTCTAGATGCCCCTATTACTTTAGAGGAGCTACAGATAGCACTAGCAGCGTTTCCCAACTGTAAGGCCCCTGGGGAGGATGGGATACCCATGGAGGTGTATAAGCAATATGCAGATATACTCCTGCCCAGGCTTTTAGCAGTGTTTAACGCGGCTTGGAAGCGGAGGGCTTTGCCTCCTTCCATGGCCGTGGCTAATATTGTCCTCATATTGAAGCCTGGAAAGGACCCTATGAACCCAGGCTCATACAGACCCATATCGCTGCTACAGAGTGATATTAAGCTTCTGGCCAAAATCCTGGCACTCTAGCATCACCTGACACTTAAACAGGGGCTGGTGTAGCTGTGCACCCCGAAGTAATTTTACCAGAATAGTTGTGGAAAGTCCCCGTGGGGTTTTTTAGCAGCAATCATCAAACATAAAAACATACTTTTTACAAAAATCTTTTTTGATGATTGCTGCTAAAAAACCCCACGGGGACTTTCCACAACTTTTCTGGTAAAATCCTGGCATTCAGGCTGAACAGGGCCATCACGGGCATTGTTCATCCTGATCAGGCCGGCTTTATGCCTAATAAGTCGACGGCTGTCAATTTAAGGAGGCTTTACCTTAATATGCAATCTCCGGCGGATAATGTAGGGCAGAGGGCCTTGCTCTCATTGGACGCTATGAAAGCTTTCGATAGCGTTGGATGGGAATACCTCTGGGAGGTTCTTCGCCGATTTTGAGAGTCTTATATTTCCTGGGTGCATCTGCTGTACCACAGCCCTCAAGCAACTATCCGGGCGGCTGGAGCTATGTCCCGCACTTTTACGCTGGGAAGGGGCACACGCCAGGGGTGTCCCTTGTCACCCCTGCTGTTTGCATTGGCCATTGAGCCCCTGGTGATTAAAGTGAGAGCGACCCCAGGAATTGTAGGATTTAAGTATGGGAACAAACAAGAGAAAATAATACTTTATGCAGACGACACTATGATCTTACTAGGAGGGCTCTCTCAGGGAGGCAATGGCTACTGGGGGAGAGTTTGATAGATACTCAGGCCTTTAGATAAATTGGACCAAATCCTCTCTGATGAGTGATAAGGGTGGGACCCCCCCGACCTCTACTACAGTGCCACTGGCTACTTCGTTTAGATACTTGGGTATTCAGGTGACACCCAACATCTGTGATTATGGACTACTGAATGTCTCCCCGCTGCTACAAAGATTCAGAGACCGGATCAAAACGTGGAACTCACTCTGCCTGTCGGTAACGGGCAGAGTGAATCTCATTAAAATGATCCTCATGCCACAACTGCTATGTGCTCCACAATGCCCCGACGGTAGTGACTCTAAAGGTGTTTAGAATTTTTAACTCCCTGTTTCGTACACTTATTTGGAAAAACCGCACACCTAGAATTAAACTTGAGCATCTTCAAAGACCTAAGGATGAGGGGGCTTGCCCTCCCGAATCCTTGGCTATATTATATTGCTGCGCAGCTGCAACAGTTGATAGGTATGATTCACACAAGAACGGACAGGGAGGGAGAGACCGGTGACTCTTCTGAATTAATAATGTTATATACGGTGGAGAGGGACTCGGTATCAACTGCCCTGGAGTCGACAGTATTTGGGAAACCAAACAAATTATTCCCGACATATAACCTTATCCAAAAAATCTGGAATAAGAGTAGATATCTGCAAGGGGTGACGGGATACATAGACTATAGCCCTATCTGGGATAATGACTCATACCCAGAACTATCTAAACTTCAGCACGGCAAGTTATGGAAAAGGTATGGGGTGGTCTATCTTAGCCAGATCATCCACAATGGAAAATTGCGTACGTTTGAATCCTTGCAAGGTCTTTTCGGGTTGCCGCAGTCAGAGCATGTTTTAATTGCATATAATAAAATCTCAAACGGCCCAGGGCAGATCTTCGGAGTGGATCCCCTCCCCGACTCCATTGTTTAACTTAATAGCAAGAGCAATTGTACCAGATGTAAGAGGGATCACGGAGACCTGATCCACCTACTGTGGAGGTGCCCAAAGCTTCACCCCTACTGGAGGGGGGTGGTGGACACCATAAACAGAGTGTTTTGGGTTTCGGTGTCCACAAGCCCGAGACATTGCCTTTTATATATACTAGATGAGTTGGACTGGGAAGAGAGCACTAGGGTGGCAGTCATTAGATCCCTGTTTCAGGCACGCAACGTAATTATGGCTCATTGGATATCAGAGGATCCCCCTTAAGGAGTGGATTAACACAAATGGGAGATGTGCTCCGGAAGGAGAAGGTAATCTATCAACACAGGGGTTCCGCTCAGAAATTCGAAAAGTTATGGGGGCCATGGCTGAATGTACCGGGAATGGCACCGGTGGATCTGGTCACAGGCAGACTGCTGGGCATTGGTACTTAAATGAGGTTAACCCTGGATTTTTGATTCAAGTACGCGGGCGCTGGTGGTGTTATCTAGAACAGGGCATGTGATATGGCCAGATTGACAGGAAATGTTCAGATAAATTTAAGTAACATGTATATTTTCTTTATGTAATGACCCACTATGTATTGGAAAATACCTTTTGATTCAGTATATATATGTATATTGCTGCTCTTTAATAAACTTTTTTTCTTTGGATTAATAAAAAAATAATGTTCAGTATAGAAAATTTGAGAAAATTATACAAAAAAATTGGTCTATCTTAAAGCAGGACAAAGTGTTGGGTCCTGTTTTACCTACACGTCCACAGTTTATATATAAGAAAGCACCTTCTTTTAGGGATCATCTTGCCCCTAGTGTTTTAAATTCCCCTGTTCCGTCTGAGAATAGATTATTTTCTTTTTTAGATTTTTATGCTTGTGGACGTTGTGTTCCATGTAGACACTCAAAGGTGAACATGAAAAAACGGAAAAAGTTTATAGCATCGGTTACTAATAGAGAATATCATATACAACAATTGATTACTTGTGACACAGTGGAAGTAGTTTATATGTTGGAGTGTGAATGCAGACTTCAATATATTGGCAGGACTTCTAGACCCTTACATGTTCGACTAGCAGAACATGTTAACAAGATTAAAAAAGGTCTGAAGACCCACAATGTGTCTACACATTTTAAACTATTTCACCAACAAAACCCTAAAGGCCTCAAATTCTGGGGCATGGAGAAAGTCACCAAACTTTGGAGGGGGGGGGGAATTTCATACGCCAGTTAAGTAAGAGTGAATGCTACTGGGTACATGAAACCCAGGTGCTCTGTCCCTATGGATTAAATGTTGATTTTGAGATCAGTTTTTTATCACCGATCATTAAGTATTTGTATGTTTTTAAGTTAGTGTAGTAGATTGTCGTGGATGGCATTGCGTTTTTAATGAATTTTAACATTGGTATTTTATCAAAAAATTTTTTTTATATATATCTTTCCGATAGAAATGTGTTTTTATATATATTTTTATATTATGTTATTCGCCATTATGCACATTTATTTAGCTTTTGTTATTGTTGAGTGCGCAGGGGCATAGCTATTAATTATATTGCACGAATTGCGAGAATTTTGCAGTATTATTTGGTTGCTATCACATCCTTTTATGTTGCAAATAGCTAGTGGGGACACCTCCAGAATCATATTCACGTGTAGCTATCCCCACCCCGCGTTGTGTCAATTGATGCAGCGTCGGGTTACTATAGCAACTGTTTTTTTCTGTGTATGTATAGCGGGTGATTACGTAGCTTCCGTATCCGCTGATAAAGTCCCCACCCATAGGGACGCAACCCGTATGGAAGGAAGCGTCATGACGTCACCCGCTGCCATCTCACATCTTGTTCTAACACATGCTGTTTTATCTGGCACTGGATATAGTGCCCTGTTTGTAAATTTATTTTCATTCTTTCATTAAATACTATTATTATTGCGGAGAGCACTATGTTGTGTCCTTTATGATTGCATGATCCACGTGACATTGGAGATATCAACGCAGACTAGTTGCTGTTCCCTGCTATATCCGGATTGTCCAGGATCTTTTGTGTACCATCCATTTGTGCCCATAAGGCAAGGTATATCTGACCCTCTATAATTAAAGGGTCCCCTCGGTAAGGTAAGAGGCCATCTTTATTATTGGTTCAGGTTTCATACATACCCACTGAGTCACCTGCATGTTGCATCCATATATCATCACTGAAGATCACATGGATGGTGTTTTACTGTTTGATATGTGGACTGGATTTTAGCGCTGCACTATCTACTTTATATGTCATGGGGTATGGTTTTTAGAATTTTGAGGAAAATGAGTTTAATCCAATTTGGAGAAAAAGGGTGTAAAATAACAAAATGTGGAAAAAGTGAAGTGCTGTGAATACTTTCCGGATGCACTGTATGGTCATGGGAACCCTTGTGGATTTAAAACATTACACTTAGAATCTATTACAATGGGGAAAATAATTATTTGATCCCCTGCAGATTTTGTAAGTTTGCCCATTTACAAAGAAGTGATCCGGTGCCCTCCGCCGCTTAATGGAGCAGTCGGTAGCGGCGGAGGCGAGCATACGTGAGTAGCTCCCGCACATGAAAACGGTGGTCAAACCACACATGTGAGGTATCGATGCAACCGGTAGAGCGAGAGCAATATTTTTAGCCCTAGACCTTTGTAACGCAAAACATGCAACCCGTAGAATTTTTTAAACGTCGCCTATGGAGATTTTTGAGGGTAAAAGTTTGATGCCATTCCACGAGCGGGCGCAGTTTTGAAGCGTGACCTGTTGGGTATCAATTTATTTGGTGTGACATTATATTTCACAATATAAAAAAAATTGGGCTAACTTTACTGTTGTCTTATTTTTTTATTCAAAAAAGTGAATTTTTTCCAAAAAAAGTGCGCTTATAGGACCGCTGCGCAAATACGGTGCAAAAAAAAGTATTGCAATTTGATGTAAACAGCATCTCCCCGTTCTGCTTAGTGACAAGTGTCACTGATCACAGCTCCCTGGCATCGGGAGCAGTGTAGTGACACTGCTAGCCCATCCCCCCTACAGTTAGTAATCACTCCCCTAGGACATACTTAACCCCTCCCCGCCCCCTAGTGGTTAACCCCTTCACTGCCAGTGTCATTTACACAGGAATCGGTGCATTTTTATAGCACTGATTGCTGTATAAATGACAATGGTCCCAAAAATGTGTCAGAAATGTCCGACATGTCCGCCATAATGTCGCAGTCACAATAAAAATCACTGATCGCCGCCATTACTAGTAAAAAAAAAAATTATTAATAAAAATGCCATAAAACTATCCCCTATTTTGTAAACGTTATAACTTTTGCGCAAACCAATCAATAAACGCTTACTGCAATTTTTTTTTTTACCAAAAATATGTAGAAGAATACAGTCGGCCTAAACTGAGGAAAAAAAATGTTTTTTTTTTATATATATTTTTGGGGGATATTTATTATAGCAAAATGTAAAAAATAAAGCGTTTTTTTTCAAAATTGTCGCTCTTATTTTGTTTATAGCGCAAAAAATAAAAATCGCAGAGGCGATCAAATACCATCAAAAGAAAGCTCTCTTTGTGGGAAAAAAAGGACGTCAATTTTGTTTGGGAGACACATCGCACGACCGCGCAATTGTCAGTTAAAGCGACGCAGTGCCAAATCACAAAAAACGCTCTGGTCAGGAAGGGGGTAAAATCTTCTGGGGCTGAAGTGGTTAAAGTGGATGTAAACCCAATCTCATCCTTTCTAAACTACTGCTATAGGGGTTATCTATAAGGATATACATGCCTCCTGCATGTATCTTTACCTGTCAAATGTCTCCCCTCTGTCTGTTATTAGACCCAAAAAACTGCATATTCTGTGGGTGGGTCTATTGTCTGGAGCTCGGTGGGTGGAGTTGTGATGTCAGACTCCCGCCCACCTCTACACTCCTTGTCAATATGCATTTCTCCTGTGTATTTCTAACACTGAACTTCTGCTGAACCTCTTCTATGATCTCTAACATCCAGTGAAAAGACAGGAAAGTAACCACATGACTTCAGCATGCCAAATCATGCTGAGGTGTGGAACAGCCAATTCTTGCAGAGCTGTTGAAGAAAGAAGTTGGAGGGAATTAAAAAATAATGCCCATGTCTTAGGCTAGTGCACGAGATGTAAATCACCTGTCACTCACAGCAAGGGGGAGTATTTGACAAAGTTTTTCTCAGTTTGTCAAGATTTTTCTCACTGAACAATAAGAGGATTGCTCAGAGATGGATTAACTCTGTGTGGCAAGACTGGGCTCAAATGATAGGAAATCTTATACTCTACAGTATGATATCTAAAAAAAAAAAAAAAAAAAAATTTGGGTTTACATCCACTTTAAGTGGTTAAGAAGGTGCTCCTAATGACAACTCGTTATGTGTATAAAAGACACCTGTCCACAGAATCTTTCTTCCATTCAAATCTTACCATTGTGAGCAAGACCAAAGATCTGTCAAAGGATGTCAGGGACAAGATTGGTTTTCACTCTAGCTGGGGCAGCCATATTGATGTCCTTTGTGATTCATGTATGTCTTTTGAGTCTACGCCATGAGGTCTGCATGGGAGAACCCACTGATTGTAACTGCTTTCTTTGATAATTGTGAGTGTCTTCTCATTTTACACAGCTGACATTATCGAATGTCTTTTCTCTTGACATGTGTATCTATATTTCAGAACATACCACCTTATTATGACCCCCTGATGAAGATTTATGTAATTGTATTCAAATTATGTTAGAGCTTATTCACCATATAAAGACATCTACAAACTTCCCATATGTGACTAGTTATGGTGGTCAAGATATATGGAGATATCATCAATTTTACTATTATTTTTTGCTGTTTTTTTTTTTCTTGTTTTTTTGTGGATCAATAAACTGTATGTAAAATGCTTTAAGCAATGTTTTGTATATTTGGGTATACATTGAGTGCCTTTAAAATACCATAAACCTATAAGGTAAACCTCTCCAGTACTGACCCCTTCTCCCCTTGAGCTCACTCAGCAGAATGGAGAGATGCAACAGCAGCACAAAGTCCTTTCCATGGCTAGAGTCCAGAAGGAGCTTCCCTCAGCTTGCTCTATGAAGGAGTTGCAGGGGGGATTTAAATATGAATGAATCGATAAATCATATACAAATCTAGCGGTAGGCTCATTCATACTCCAATTCATACATATGCAATTCCACAGCGATTTGCATATGAATGGGCTTATGGGTACAGTGTAAATGGGCATAACCTTTGTAGGAGCCCCTGTACTCGGCTCTGCGAGAATAGGGTCTAAATATGGCACAGTCCCACACAATTCAGAATTGTTATGCCTGAGATTAATGTGTCTGAGACTAACTTGTGCCACATTTGTGGATACAAAGACTTAGGAATATGTGTGCAATGTATACAGCAAGTAGGCTTAGACTTTATTTAACTATCCCTCTTAATGCACTTACCTCTTAATGAGCTGATCTGGTCTGGAATGATCTGGCCACACCCACTTTGACAATTCTACCAACACTGCTGAAGTAATTATTTGACAAAGTAGGTTTAATGTTGATGTATTTAGGGTCTTAAAACATGCATGTACCATACAGTCTGGGGGGGGGGGTAAATCTGAATTTCAATGATGGAGAGAGATCTTGGAATTCTAGTAGATCTAGAGCTAATAATGGCATACAAGCTTCTTATGAAGTAAGAAAGATACCTTCTTAAGAGGTATAGACTCGAGATAGCGGTATAGCCTTGCCTCTCAAATCATTAGTAAGGCATCGTCTTGAATATGCAGTTCAGTTTTGGGCACCAGTTCACTTAAAAAGAATGCTGCGGAACTGGATACAGTGAAGCTACTACATTTTCAAGGGGCATGGAGAACCTCGGCTATGAGGAAAGATATATACTGTACTTTGTTCTTGCTTGAGAAGCGGCAGTTAAGGAGGAATATAATCACCTTATGTAAATACATAATTTGCCCATATTCTAGGCTTGACTCAAAGTTGTGACACTAAACAATATCTATATTCTTCAGAAATAATCTATACACATCCACTATTTAATGCTCATGTAATATATTTCTCATGAACCTGCGTCTTACTCTGTTTTTCTGCCTCTTTGTCATGTCCTACATTAGCTCCCAAACCTCATATTTGTTCCCTCTCACTTCTGTTTGTTTTGAAAGAGCAGTGCACATTAGTTGCAGTTGTGTGCATTGCTGTATGTCCATATCAAATCCCACAGTTTCTCTTCCATGTCAGGAGCGAGCAAGAGAGGGTGGATACATTCTTAGTGAGACCATGGAGAACGAACGTAACCACCCCCTAACTGGAATTTTGATCACAGCAGCAAAAAAGTAATTTGGAGACTTTTTTTTAACAGCACTGCAGCTGACAGGGTGGCACTCAGCTTCTGTAAGAAAATAGTTTTAGAGCCCTTTCACACTGAGCCGCCCTGGGCGCCGGCGGTAAAACGCCACTATTTTTAGCGGCGCTTTACCGTCGTTTTTGCGGCATTATTTGGCCGATAGCGGCCGAAAAGGGGCTAAAACCGCCCACAAAGCGCTGCTAAAGCTGCGCTTTGCCGGCGCTGCCCATTGATTTCAATGGGCAGGGGCACTTTAGGAGAGGTGAGTTCACCGCTCCTAATAGGCTCCAAAGAAGCTGCTGGCAGGACTTTCTCTGACGCCCCTCAGGCTTTCACACTGGAGTGAATGGAGCCGCTGTTTCAGGGCGCTTTGCAGGCCCTATTTTTAATGCTATAGCGCCTGCAAAGCGCCTCAGTGTGAAAGGGGTCTTAATCTCTACATATTGGAAAGTATAAGCTATGAAAATGTGGAATAGATTTCCACAGAAGCTAGTTCTGGATGTATTTCTAAATGCAAAAAATAGAACTGGCTATTAATATTTAAATGAAAATAAAGAACACTGTGGATTGTTTATCCAATGACCATCTAATTGCTTTAGGGGGACAATTTTTTTTTTTTTTTCATACATCATGGGACACAGTCAGGCTAATATCTTATCTGCTGGTTTATACTTCATCATTAGGTGAATGAACACTGGTAGACCAAAGGTCTTCAGACAGGAAGTGATCCCCTATATAACCCCTCCCATACAGGAAGTACTTTAGTTTTTTACCAGTGTCTGCAAGGTGTATGGCGCGGTTTGAGCTCTCTGAGCTCCAGGTCGCTAGTCCCATAAACGGTTCCAAAAATGAATCAAGGGATTAACCGATTGGATCCATTTGACACAGGCTTTTATGCTTGGCTAAATGGTACCCGAGCCTCGCAAAGAAGGCTCAAGATCCTGCGAGGTTTTGCCTGTAACGTGGCCTCTGGGCGGAGTGGGAATCCTGGACACTACAGCGCTGAGGCATTTCCTGCAGGGTGCTGTACGGGTCCAAGGGAGTGGACCCTAAACATGAAAGGGTACCCAGTCCTTGAAGGTTCAAGCGACAGGAACCCGCTGTGAAGGGTGAAGATTGGGCCCTTAGCTTCTAAGTAGCCCTGCGCCTGGACGGGTAAGTGAAACCCCTTTATTTTATTATTGTGGGTTGTCCCAGTGATTTGTAACAAATTAGTCAAGCTAGCCTGGCTGGACACCTGTGTGCGGTGACCATACGGGGGAGTTCTGGGCTAGCTGTGGGTGTTTGCAAAGTGTACCTTTTTTGCTTGTGTCTGGCTGTTTTTCAACTGTATGATCGCACACACCGGTGCGCCATTTTGCTTTGGATCGCCATGGCGCTCGTGCATTCACAAGAGCACCGTTGGGCTCAGCAGTTTTTTGGCAGCCATGGCGCACGCGGCTTTGCCGCACATGCGTTGTAGCCTTTATCTGGGCGCACGAAAATTTGCATCGTACACGATTACAGTCACGCCCATTCGCCGGGACCGTGCACATGCATGCGTATACACGCATAGAACGTTACGGCGCACACCCAGCTTATTTAATCTGCGCAAGTCAAGCATGTGCTGCTTCGAGAAGGCAGCTGTGAGACAGAGCAGGCTCTGAACAGACACTTGCAGTGGTTCATTTTTCATTAGCCGGGTCATGTGAGTCACCAGGTGTTGCTTGGCAGGCTAAAGTTGCTTAGCAGGATTGTTGCATAGGGACTTGGTGAGCCCTATTAAAGGGTCTCTCTTCTGAGGTGTTTTAATTACACCCAAGTACTCTTTGTTTGCAGGCATTGAATGTCTTCCAAAAAGAGGAGTGGTACTAACACCACAGGAAAGGGCACACCTACGTCATCAGTAATTCCTGATGAACCTAGTCGTATCCCTAGTGTTGTATCCCCTGAAAGACCAGAGGCTCCCGGGCAATCTGAGCCACTGCGCCTATCTGGTATTGTACCTATAGTCAACGCTGCTGCTTCAGCCTTCATCACTAAGGATGAACTGTCCTCATCCCTAGCCGAGTTAGAGCACAGGATTGCCAGCATGATTGCCTCCATCCCACAGGGTGGCAGGAAGCATGACAGATCCCCCTCCTCGGAGTCTCCTCGTCTTATGCAGGAATGGGTTGAGGATGGGGAAGAGCTTAAAGCTCAGGATTTGGTGGAGTCATGAGTCTGCTTCCAAGCAACCTGGACAAGAAGATATTCACTCGATGTCTGCCTCTCAGTCGCAGAGGTTTTTGATCCTGATTCTGACTGAAATGGTTCGTTCTGCCTTTAAGTTGCCTCTTGCAGAGGTGACTGAGCCCCCCTGGTCTTCTTTGGGATCTCTGAGACCTTATCAGGTTGCACAGACTTTCCCGCTACACCCCCTGTTGGAACGGGTGGTGTATGCTCATTGGGAACATCCTGACAGGACTTTTGCCTCCTAAAAGGTTTTCCCTTTTATACCCCATGTATGAAAAGTTTGTTAAAAAATGGAGCATGCCAGCCGTAGAAGCAGCAGTCTCTTCCTTAAACAAGAACTTAACTTGTCCGGTAGATAACGCACAGGGCTTGAAAGACACTGTTGACAAGAAATTGGAGTTATTATTAAAGGCTTCCTTTTCTTTGGCCAGTTCAGCTATTCAGCCAGCTGTTGCAGCAATTGGTATTTGCCATTCCGTAACGGATCAAGTCAAACGACCGGATAGGCCTAACCAGGAGGATGATCTGCCTGAAAGTAAGACAGATATTCCTTGAGTGCTGTGTTTTGCCGTTGATGCTTTAAAGGATTCAATACATATGCGCAGACTTTTATGGCTTAAGAACTGGTCAGCCAAACTGAATAAGCGCCATGATGGGGCGTGAAACATGTTAGCTATCTTTCCTGTTCCTCCCTGTACATGAGGTGACTGCATTTGGATTTTATTTCTTCATATCAATAAAGATGTCTTCTATGGTGTGCGGCCGTCCAGGATATTTTTCTCTTTGGTCAGCCAAACTTCCTTGTAAAAAGTTATTGGTAGGTTTCCCGTTTCATGGGGAACGTTTATTCGGTGATCACTTGGACAAATATATCCAAAAGATTTCTGGAGGGAAGAGTTCTCTACTTCTTGTGAAGAAAAGCACCAAACGTCCCTTGTTTAAAAACCCAGGGACCACGTCCTCAAATGTCTCAGCGTCAGGGCGGTTCCGCTGCCAACAGGGAGCTAGGGCCAGGGGCAAGCCGCAAGGCCAGAAAAGGCCCTGGGTCCAAAGTTCTTATAAACCCAGCACCAAGCCCTCCTTTTGAGGGGACACTCCACTCCATCGGGTAGGGCGAAGGCTGCTGCACTTTGCGGACATTTGGAAAACAACAATTCAGGACAAGTGGGTCACCTCAATTATATCTTGCAGTTACAAGCTGGAGTTACGGGGGTGCCCCCCAGGGGTTTGTAAGATCCAGCATTCCCTCAGATCCTCAAAAAGGAAACGTATATCTGAAAGGGGCACAGGGTTTTACTCAAACCTGTTTACGGTTCAGAAACCAAATGGGAACCTAAGGTCCCTGAACAAGTACAGTATCTATTGATACAATCCTTTCGGATGGAGTCTGTCCGCTCAGTAGTAACCTCACTCCGGTGGGGAGACTTTTTGGCCCCCATCGATATAAAGGACGCGTACTTACACATACCTATCTCTCAACCTAGTCAGAGGGTCTTACGTTTTGCAGTAGAGGAATGTCATTTTCAGTTTGTGGCGCTACCCTTCGGGCTTGCTACAACTTCCCGGGTGTTCACAAAGGTCCTAGCACTAGTACTGGGTCTTTTAAGGGCCCAAGGGATCCTGGTGCTCGGGTATCTGGACGACCTCCTACTCAGAGATCACTCAGTACAGGCTCTAGAACAGAGCATAATATACACAGTGAGGTATTTGAAAAGCTTAGGCTGGATCATAAATACCGAAAAGTCAGCCTTGAGACCAGCTCAAAGTCTAAAATATTTAGGTCTGATTCGAAACACGGTCCAAGCAAGAGTATTCTTGCCACCCGTAAGGTTCTGTGCCCTGAAGGATCAGGTGCATCAGCTAAGGGGCACCAGACAACCCTCCATTCGGTTCTGTATGAGTCTTCTAGGAAGGATGGTATCCTCCTTGGAGGCAGTGCCCTATGCCCAGTTTCATTCCAGGCCTTTACAGCAAGACATCTTGTTGGCTTGGAACAGAGGAAGAAAAACCCTGGATTTTCCAATGTGCTTATCTCCTTAGGCATGCTTAAGCCTAAACTGGTGGTTGCAGGATCAGAACCTGCGAAAGGGAAAATCCTTTCTCCCTGTAACTGACTACAGATGCCAGTCTCTCAGGCTGGGGAGCGACCCTTGACAGGCTCACAGCCCAGGGGAAATAGTCAAGGACAGAGCAGACCCTGCCCATCAACGACCTAGAATTACGGGCACCAAGTCTGGCCCCACGATCCTGTGCGGTGGAGCTTTAGGACTGCCCCATCAGGGTTCAGTCCAACAATGCCACGGCAGTGGCCTATATAAACCACCAAGGCGGTACCAGGAGTCTTTTAGCTCTGAAGGAGGTGAACTACATACTAGCCTTGGCGGAGGGACGTGTGCCAATAATATCGGCAGTTCATATCCCGGGAGTAGAGAACTGGAAGGCAGATTATCTCAGCCACCAGCAGATCTGCCCGGGGGAATGGTCCCTACACCCAGAGGTGTTCCAGGAAATTAGTCAACGTTGGGGATGGCCAGAGGCCAACCTACTGGCATCCAGGTTTAACAAGCTACAGCAGTTTGTGTCTCGAACAAGAGATCCTCTGGCAATTGGAGCAGATGCTCTGATAGCTCCATGGAGCCAGTACTCCCTGGTTTATGCTTTCCCTCTGATCCCTCTCCTTCCACATTTGTTGTGCAGGATTTGGAGAGAGGGGTTTCCAGTCATTCTGGTAGCACCAGCCTGGCCCAGAAGGCCCTGGTTCTTGGAGATTGTGAGACTGACATTAGACGGGCCATGGATGCTTGCACGTCGCCTCGATCTACTGTCTCAAGGCCCTATATTCCACCCCAATTTACAGTCTCTAAATTTGACGGCATAGCTATTGAAGCCAGGGTGTTAAAGGACCGTAGCATCTCGGGACCAGTGGTATCTACTCTAGTGAATGCTAGAAAAGCTATCAGTAGGAAGATTTATCATAACATCTGGAAGACTTGTATTGCTTGGCGTGAAGCCAGAAAATAGCATCCTCCGAAATATGTGATTGGGAGAATTCTCTCTTTTCTACAGTCAGCTGTGGAAATCAAATTAACTTTGAGTACAATCAGAGGTCAAGTTTCGGCCCTATCAGTATTCTTCCAAAGGCCTTTGGCCTCCCATTCACTGATCCAAACCTTTATGCAAGGGGCAACTCGCTTGCTTCCCCCCATTAGGTCACCTATGTGCCCTTGGACTTGAACTTGGTGCTGTCTGTGTTACAGAAACAACCATTTTAACCTAATAAGAAAATTCCATTAAACTTGCTGTCACGCAAGCTTGCCTTCCTGATGGATAACACCTTGGCTAGAAGGGTGTCAGAGTTGGCGGCCCTTTCATGCAGGGAACCGTACTTGATCCTTCACCATGACAGTCGTGTTATGACCTGTTCCATCATTTTTGCCAAAAGTGGTGTCAGCCTTTCATTTAAATCAGGACATTATTTTGCCTTCTTTTTTCTCTCAGCCCCGTTCGGCGGAAGAGAGACAACTGCATTCTTTGGACGTTGTCCGGGCAGTCAAGGTTTGTCTAGATCTGTGGAGATCCGAGGATCAGACTCTTTTTTTTTTTTTTTTTTTTGTTTTGTTTTACCAAAAGGACCCAAGAAGGGGCAGGCAGCCTCTAAAGCTTCCATTACCAATTGGGTCCATCAATTGGTCATTCAGGCCTACGGTCTGAAACATAAAGCTACTCCCTTTTAGAGTGAGAGCTCATTCTACCAGGGGTATATGAACCCCCTGTGCTTTTCGCCATCAGGTATCTGTGACTCAGATTTGTAAGACTGCTACCTGGTCTTCAGTGCATACATTCTCAAAATTTTATCAAGTGGATGTTCGAGCAGCCGAAGATTCGGCTTTTCGGCCGCAGTGTACTGCGGGCTGCCGTATAAGTTCTGATGGCTATTGTTTGGCAGGGTGTCTCCCTCCCCTCAAGGCTATTGCTCTTTGATGTCCCAGCAGGTAATGAATATTAGCCTGACTCTGTGTCCCATGATGTATGAAAAAGAAAATAGGATTTTTACGACATACTTACCTGTAAAATCCCTTTCTTTGAGTACATCATGGGACACAGAGATCTTTCCCCTCTTTTTTTGAGTATTTAGTGCTTGCTACAAAACTAAAGTACTTCCTGTATGGGAGGGGTTATATAGGGGATCACTTCCTGTCTGAAGACCTTCGGTCTACCAGTGTCCATTCACCTAATGATGTATAACCCAGCAGGTAATGAATATTAGCCTGACTCTGTGTCCCCTGATGTACTCAAAGAAATGGATTTTACAGGTAAGTGTGACATAAAAATCCTATTGTTTTCCCTGTTGGAGCAAATTGTTCCAAGCTTTTTAAGCATTACTGCGTTCTAGGACACATGGCTGCAAATTGAGACCAGTGGCTGTGTCAGTGCAAAGGCATCCTTTGCACGGGTGTACAGATAGGAATGCTCTTGTGAATGAAGCCTAAATCTTGCTCGTTGGCTACAGTAGGCACTCGCTCACTGTGCAAAACCAGCTTTGTGCCTGTATATCTCCAGTTTGTAACTTACAATGTACTAGAAATTCAAAATCAAAACAAATCTTAAAATAAGGCAATAAAATATGTATATTTTATTGCAAATATGTGTTTTCCACATTCACATAAATTGTTTTGTCTTTAATTAGAAAGTCATATCTGAAATATATTTTCTTAATTTAGGATTTCGTTTTTGAAGAGCAATGATGAAGTTGAGGAGAATACTAATGACGAGGTGGAAGATAATGAAGAGGAGGCATTTAAAAGTGGCACACCAAGTATCAAACCCTATGTCCAGTAAGTAAGATTTTAAATTTACGAAGAGCCAATGCACCTTTAGGGATTAACGTATTAATTGAGATCTTGTTCTTCATGCATGCATTTATTTGAGCATATAGAAGGAATTGACTTTAAATCGACAAACATTTTCATTGCTTTCAGAGTAACCTTTAAGAAATTCACAATTTTTATATTCTAAATTTAAATCAAGCTTTGGAAATCATATACGGTTAGGAGCCAGGGCAACATGTTTGTTGCCAGTTAAGATTTTCTGCATTTAGTGCACATTAGAAAATGATATGTCTGCTTATTTTTGAAATTATGCAACAATTGCACATACGGTAGGTGTTTATGGAATTGTACACACACTGTAATAAGTATATTGACCGATATGGCTCAATGCACATAAATGCTCAAAAAAGCATTTGCTTCACTTTATACAGCATTATTTTACCTTGGTTCTGCATCCGTAATTTATTAGAGGACACAGAGATCTTTCCTCCAACATGTGGTCATACTACCACCTACAGAAAGCTTGGACACTATACTCTGACTCTCCTGCGACAATGCTCTTGCACTTGTGTATAAACTTAATGGTACCAAAGCAGTGAATACATGGAAAAAGATAACTTCCTAGCTGTGACAACAGACTAACAAAATAAAAAAACACCCATTAGATGGAAAGGAGTTGCGTCTGCCAATGAAATACTGTAAAAACGAATTTATGTGGAGTACAAAAATCCTATTTTCACCCAGAGTTTGTTGGAGGACATATTCTTTAACTTGTGGCACATCAAAAAGCAGTACCTGAAAGTGAAGGGTGAGTAGGGACAGAAACATGGCTAATATGCCGATGTAACCCTACAAAAAGTAACTGATCTGACTTCCACCTGCAGGACCTTCTATTTAAAGCTTACTCCTGCCGATGCAGCCACATGCACCCTGTACAATTTTCGAAAGGTGTGGACTGAAGACCAAGTAGAAGCCTTATAAATTGAGGTACAGAAGCGGCTGGCAAAAGAAGTGCTCTGACTTAGTAGAATGATCAGTTGCAGAAAATGGGTGATTGTATTTTTAGAAAAATGCCTGCAAAACAGTATAGTCAGGGGTAGGCAACCTTAAAGAGCTGGAGATCTACCTGAACAACACAGGAGAAGTCAAAGATCGCCAGGCACAGTGTCGCCCCCTAACACCTGATTTAAACCTCTAAGTGTTGTACTACCGTGAAGCAATTGCGTGCATTGCATGGCATTCATGGGTTTAAATCAGGTGGTGAAGAAGCAACATGTTGCCTCCTCACCACCTGTCAACACACACACTCAGATCGCTTTTCAGAGGCGTAGCAGTGCCATCTGAACTTGTGAATGAGCCCTTAGTTGCATTTGGCAGCAGCACCCTTAGGACTCATTCACACTATAGTTGGGGGGTGGTAAAACAGCAGGATATAAAAGAAGTCTGTGGTTAAGTGCAGCAAACACGCAGGAAAGCTGCAGGTACACTGCACTGCACCCACTTTGTGGTTAAACCACAGTGCATCAGTGTGAAAGCAGGCCTATATACTATTATGCCCAGTGTATTGCTTCACACTGACATGAAGATCTCTTCTTTCCTGCTGCCGGCACCATTCTGGAGACCACTAGACCACCGATACTAGCTGTACTTCACTAAGAGGTGAAGTGCAGTTAGTATCACTCTGCATGGGACAGGAGGCAGCACTGACTTTACAACTTTAAAAGTAATCCCTCTGCATTGCACACTGTTTGATGCTTTGGGGTGGTGGGTCAGCAAGCCCAGACCGAGATCTACCAGTCACTTGTGCGTGATCTACTGGTAGATCGTGATTTACAGGTTGCTGACCCCCATTCTGGTAGATCCATCTGGATCTGGCCACACTAACATAATATAGTAAAACTAAATGTAAGCTTATCCACACCCATATCACAACATCCGTTCATAAAGGTTTAAAGTGATTGTAAAGGTTTGTTATTTTTTTTTTGTAAAATAACAAACATGTCATACTTACCTGCTCTGTGCAAGGGTTTTGCACAGAGCGGGCCCCGATCCTCCTTTTCTGGAGTGTCCCAACGGCGCTCATGGCTCCTTCTCTTCATCGGATGCCCCCACGAACAGAAGCTCTCCATATGGGCACCCGTGCGGGCTCGCGCTCAAGTCTCACTGTTGCATCCATTGACACAGACAGCAAGACTCAGCCCCGTCCCCATCTCCCGTGTCACTGGATTTGATTGACAGAAATGGCTCCTGCTGCTATCAATCTATCCAATGAGGAACCGAGACAGCAGCTGGAGCTAAAAAGAGAGAGAAAAGGGGGGCTCTGGGGGGCAGCTGCAGCACAGAAGGTTTTTCACCTTAATGCACAGAATGCATTAAGATGAAAAAACCTTGAGGGTTTACAACTCCTTTAATTACATAAATAAGGGTGCTGAAAGGATAGATTGGGTTTCCTCAAGAAAGACCAAGGAATACTCTATATATAAATAATAGGCAGCACTCAAAAAACTATCTTTTTGAATTTCATATATTTATGAAAGAATGCAGCATATAGAGATAGAATAATACATCAGAGTACATGATCAAGATCTCCCCACAGTTCCCTTATCTAGACAAGAGCAAACTCTCTCAGCTACAAGTATTCTATACATTTTCATTAGAACAGGGAGGAGATCCAGGCTAAATGTACAGCAATTAACACACATCAGTACACATGAATAGATACCAGAAAAACCCTTCAGCTGGCATGTAGACACTTAGGATCAGGCAGAAGTGGGAGCCATAATGTTTTGGCGCAAAAACCCCTCTCTCAAGTCAGATCCACTTGTCTGCATGTGGCGTCAAAACCATTAAAATACAAAATGGCTCCAAAACTCACTAAACCTGCCTCTTCCCCCGGCCGGAGTGATGTCATATCCAGTGCAGGAAATTGCACTTTTAATTACTTGATGGTCAATTACAATTGCTCTTGTTCTGAGGGGGCAGCTTTGTGACCATTTTTGCCAAGATGATTTGAACTCCCTTTCTATTGTCTTGCATTTTACTGCCTCAATTTATGCTTCAATAAAATGTATTGAAAAGAAGAGAGGTTTGCTTACAGCACAATGCTGCTATTCTTGAGACCCTATTAGCCTGGCGCAGAGGAACGTTTACCTTCTAAAGGGGAAATAAATCTAGGATGGCCTAAATGGAGGCCTCTGATGAACCAAATGAACGGGTTTGCGGTCCAATGGAGAAATGGTGGAACTGATGGCGGGGGGGGGGGGGGGGGCACATGTGAATAACACTTTGAACAAAAGAAAAATCTAAAAAATAAAACTCTAGAGGCCATTGAAATAAGACCACTGAGCCTTAAATCTGACCTGTAAGTATACTCAGCACTAGGTTTTGATTGATGTCTAAATATGACTTATAAATACAAGATGAGTAGTGCTACCTAATACTAGGTGTGATGTAAAGAATCACAGAATCTGTGTGATCACAGAATCAAAAAAAAAACAAAACATAAACTTCTCCTCGTAGAAAGCTCGGACAGATAAACAGACGAGTGAAAAATGAATTGCATACCATGTTTATGGATTAAAATTCCCATATGATAAGTATAACATTCACTTTTTACAGTGCCCTCCTGGCACCCGAAATGACCAGTCAACTAGTATAAGGAAGTGCCACTGCTTCACAACATCCGGGAGCCAGTGGGCTCTTCAAATGCTGCACGTGATGTTACAGACTGGAAGTCATCCTGCCTGATCCATACCTGACTGCAGAGAAGCTCAGAATTCCTTGCATCATGGTGTTATATCAAAGAGTATTGCCTATGCCTACAAATGCATTTGCTGCTTCCACAAACTACCTTGCAGTAATACTGCACGCCATTAGGTGCATTTGCAATGTTCCCCACAACAGATCATCTTACGCACACTGTGGTGTACACACTATTCTCCTTAGTCTAGGCATTGACAACTCAGGAAGTCTTCCTGACCATCACTCCTGAGGTGAGGAGTGATGAGAGGAGACCATGTATTCCTCGTCTTTAGCCACTAAGCTTTTTATTCTGTCTTGATGGTTGATGTAGATCACTACAATGGGGTTGTTGGACTGTGTTCTCACCAGATGACCCTCATTTCACCAAATGGACATTGGCAACCATGGCCACCATAACAGGCCCTGGTCTGAGGTTGGAGGCATTTTCCCTATCCAGTGAGATATTATGGATCTGTCTCTAGAACGGATTTCTCTTTGAAGGGTTTTTGTGTCAATTTGCCAAAGCAGCTGATTAAAAAAGAGACTTTATATCCTAGAGCCCACAAGCAGCTGTGTAGGAAGAAACGTGGTTGTAACCAAAGGATCTGCTATCAAGAAGTGTACAGGATCAAACACAGGTAGACTTGGCATAGTTGGACAATCACTAGCATGCTACTGGTTCACAAACAGCAAGACTGGTGCTTGGACATTAGTGAAAACTTAGGGAGCAGTGGCTAATCTTAAAGGAAGACCACAAATTGAAAGTTGAGGTTCCCCACTGCAAATCATTCTGGTGGCCAGAGAGAATAGGGAAAAGTAATAATCCTAAATATTTATCAAGACTAGGAAATCTCCCTGGTGAAAAGAGATTATCAACAATTGCATGGTTCCTATGCAAAATGTCAGGGCACAATGGTGTTTAGAACCTTGAAGTCCACAATGAGATGAACAGAGTAGTTTCATTTGGGTGTGGTGGAAAGAATTGTTAACAAAAAGAAACCGGAGCAGTCAATTCCTTTTGATGCTAGCACCTGTACAGTTTGAAAAAAAAGGAAAGCGGGAGATTTGAAGCATAAAACCTTTTTGGGAGAAGAGAGGAGAGCAGAAATATATATATATATATATATTTTTCTAGCAGATACCAGTTCTTGTACCCAAAGTCTGATACAAGTACAAAAGTCAGTAATGTTAAGAAGACATCTCCCCACCTTGTTAAGGGGCACAATTTCATGCACTGGAAGGGTTGACTGTAAATTTGGAAGACAATACAGATTTTTGTGCGTGAGAGGAACATGTGTGCACTGAATGCCCCTCTATACAAAGACGATTTATGCCGCGTACACACGAGCGGACTTTCGGCGGACTTCCAACGGACTTTCCGAACAAACGGACTTGCCTACACACGATCACACCAAAGTCCGACGGATTCGTACGCAATGACGTACGACCAGACTAAAATAAGGAAGTTAGCCAATAGCTGCCCCAGCGTTGGTTTTCGTCCATCAGACTAGCATACAGACGAGGGGACTTCTCGACCGACCTCGAGTCAGTCGGATAGATTTGAAACATGTTCAAATCTAAAGTCCGTCAGATTTTTGACCTAAAAAGTCAGCTGCAGGTCCGACTGCAGCAATCAGCCTCTGAAGACATCTGTTATGATGAAACGTGTCAGGCAGGCTGACATCTGTACGCTGATTGCTGCAGCCGTTTGTTCCTATCATTGATGCATGCTGTTTTAAGCTTCAACTGTAAGTTACTACAATAAAAGTTTTTTTTATCTATCATTACGGGCTTCACTATGGGTCCTTCATTTTCTTTTCTCGGATATATGATGACTACATGCCTGAATGCCTAATTCTGAAGTGACCATTGGGAGATGTTTATATGTAAAGGAAATCCCACGGATGTTGTGGTCTGATGAGGGGTTCCAGTGGGCTGGATTTGCTTGATGCTATTGAGAATTTATCATCTATGCCTAATCCCTAACACCTTCTGGTAAGCAGACTACATTACCACGTGGTGACGAGTGACTCTTTCTACATCTGCACAATATATTTGGTGATTGGATTCCTCCCACTCTTCAATTTAATTTTGAACTTTTCAGCGCCGCAATAATTTTTATGCTGTATAGAGCACGTACCTTGTCATGCTTCCTCAGAGATCACGCTGTGTCAGAAGCAGCAGGCTTTTCCTCTGGCGAGCAGCTCAGACCTCTGGTAAGATTGGGGGGGGGATTTTCTTTCACTAAACACCCCTCACCTGGACAAATCTCTCCCTGGGAAGTGGGAAGCGAAACTATTGTTTTTTTTCACCAACCCTGCACGGTGGATGGTCACCAAGTCTCCTTGCCATCCCCCCACACACACACACACACGCCAATCCCATCGGATCGGAGGCCTGCATTCGCGTGGGAAAAGTTTCTTTTGAAAACAGAGGGGGGCGCAATGTGCTGAAGGGGCAGGGCTTAGCGCGGCATTGACGTGCAGCAACGCTTAGCGCGGGAGTATGTTTTAAAAAGCTCCTGTTTTGCTGGCTGCAGCGGTCGGAGGGACACAAGAGCAAAAATGGGTCATGGAAGTGGTTGGTGACACAGGCATTTCCTCAGCACATTTACTAATAGCATCAGGCTGAGCGTTAATGGCAGTGGCTGGACTATTGCTCAAAGCAGTGGATGCGATTCTTCTGGTAGTACCTCTGCATTTATGCATCGGCTGTGGTCAGAAGGGGAGGTAGAAACACCCCAAAATAGGGCTAAAGGGATCTTCCTCAAGCCTTGAAAGCCTAAAACTCATCTATACAATGGCATCCTCCCCTGAGACGGGGTGGCTGGTCGGAGTAAGCCTTCAGGGGCCATGGAATGTTTGCAACTGTTTACAACACTGCAGCCCCTGCGTATATTTTTTTTTTAAATATTTTTTTTTTCCTCAGCCATGATAGGATGGGAAAAAGGTTAGTGGCTTTAATCGCATCCCAGATTGGGATAAAATGTGACAGGTTCCATTCCATTACCCAAGGACCCTCAAACTGAGGATCTGGGGGCGGGAGAAGATGTTTTCTCTCAGGGGACCGTGAACAGGCTGATGACGCCTCTTCTGAGGGGTCATATGCGGAAGGATCAGCTTCACATTGTGGGTGCAATCTCTTACTGAATTGGTCCGCTCCACTTTTTATGCTACCCTTAACTGAGTGTCCACTTCTTGTTTTGGGTTCGCTAAAGCCTCCTCAAAGCTGTGCATGCCGTTCCTGTCCATTCATTGTTGGGAAAGTTTATGTATTCTGAGTGGGATCACCCAGATAAGCATTTTTTCCCTCCTAAAAACTTTTTCACACCTTATCCTATGGAGGAAAAAACTTACTAAAGGTGGAAGATACCAACAATTGACGCTGCTATATCTTCTGATTAAAAGTTTGACTTGTCCGGCAGACAATGCTCAAATACTCTCCAATGGATAAAGAGTTGGAATTCCTATTAAAAAAAATATATATTGTTTTCCTGACGGGTTGAGTGTCTCAGCCTGTGCTGACAGTAATTGATATATGTCAAATCCTTGAGGCACCAGTTTAAACAGGTACTCAAGGTTATCTTTGTTCAGCAGGCCCAGGATCTGGCAAGCTCCTAGTAGCTTTGTTGGCAATAGATGTTATGAGAGATTCTATCTTCAGGTCTGACGCCTTTCGCTGGGCTGGTACATATGTATAGATTACTATGGTTGAAAAATTGGTCAGCTGAAGCGTCATGAAAAAAACCAAAAACTCCTGGCTGGTTTTTCTTTTTGCGGTGAACGACATCTTGGATAATTCATCCAAAGAATTTCTAGTGGAAAGGTATCCCTTTGCCATTTAAGAAAAGGAGTAATTGTATTTCATTTAAACAAGCTCCTTCTCCAGTGCCAGGGGCATCAGCCTCCAAGCAGTCATGACGGCTTCCGCCATCAAGTTCAAGAGGTAATCCTCAGGGTCAAGCCCAGGGACAAAAGAAACCTACAAACAAGATACTAAAGCCTCCTTATGAGGGGGCGCCCGTGCTCGCTCGGGGGGGGGGGGGGACTCAAGGGTCTGGCAGAAAGAATGTCAAGACAGATGGGTGGCTTCTTCAATAGCTCTAGAGTACAATCTGGGGTATAAAGAGTTCCCATCTCCTTGTTTTCTCAGATCAAACGTTCCTAAAGATCCAGAGAAAAAGAAGTCTCTCTTTCTGGCATTGGACTATCCTTTGGCAAAGAGTGGTCATGCTGGCCCCCATGAAAGAGCTGGGGTTGAGGGTTTATTCAAACCTATTTTTCACAGCAAAATTGAATGGAGATGTCAAACCCATTCTGCATCTCAAGAATCTAAACCGGTTCCTGGATATCCGCTCTTTTTCGCATGGAGTCTATCCAATCAATTGTCTCCATCCTACAAGGAGAACTTTTGACGTCAATCGAAGTCAAGGGTGCATACCTCCGTGGGCATATTTCCCTGCTCACCAGTTATATCTACTTCAAGGTACAAAATCTTCATTTTCAGTTTGCAGCTCTGCTTTTTGGTCTAGCTACTACACCTTGAGTGTTTACAGAGATTCTGGCCCCTCCTCTAGCGAGATTAGGGGCCCAAGGTATAACGATTATAGTTTACTTAGACGTTCGGCTCTTGATAGACCAGTCAGTAGCCCCCTTAGACCAAAGTATGGTCACCACATTCAACTACCTGGAATACCTAGGTTGGATTCTCAACCTAGAGGAATCTTCCTTGAAAACCATTAAGGAGGTTAAAATACTTGGGTCTGTTCAAAGATACACCCGGAAAAGGGTATTCTTGCCCCAGGCAAAGATCAGCGCCATAAAGGAACCGATTAAGGTGGTCGAAGCAAGATGAATCCTTCTATTCAGCTTGCATGAGAGAAAGATGGTGGCTTCATTCGAGGCCGTTCCTTATGCTCAGTTTCATTGGAGACTGCTGTAAAACAGTATCTTATTGGCTTGGAACAAGAGTGTTCAAGCTTTAGATTTTCCAATGTGTCTTACTCCAAAGGTGCGCCGGAGCCTCAGTTTATGGTTAATAACCAAAAATCTGCAAAGGGGAAAATCCTGCCTACAGTTACCTGTGAAGTGGTAACAACAGACACCAACCTTTTTTAGGTTGTGGAGCAGTCCTGTAATGCCCCGTACACACGGTCGGACTTTGTTCGGACATTCCGACAACAAAATCCTAGGATTTTTTCCGACGGATGTTGGCTCAAACTTGTCTTGCATACACACGGTCACACAAAGTTGTCGGAAAATCCGAGTGTTCTAAACGCGGTGACGTAAAACACATACGTCGGGACTATAAACGGGGCAGTGGCCAATAGCTTTCATCTCTTTCTTTATTCTGAGCATGCGTGGCACTTTGTCCGTCGGATTTGTGTACACACGATCGGAATTTCCGACAACGGATTTTGTTGTCGGAAAATTTTATCTCCTGCTCTCAAACTTTGTGTGTCGGAAAATCCGATGGAAAATGTGTGATGGAGCCTACACACGGTCGGAATTTCCGACAACAAGGTCCTATCACACATTTTCCGTCTGAAAATCCGACCGTGTGTACGGGGCATTAGAGGCAACTGTCCAAGAGAAGTGGTCCAGATCCGAAATGACCTTATCCATTAACATTCTACAGATTCGGGCAGAGCGCTTGGTCCTGAGGGCCTGGACGTTTAATTTACAGAGCTGTCCTGTCAGGATCCAATCCGACAATGCCACAGCAGTGGCCTATATCAATCACCAAGGGGGCACAAGAAGTTGTGCAGCCCAGAGAAAGGTGAATCATATCCTATCTTGGGCAGAAAACAATGTTCCTTGCCTATCGGCAGTTTTTCATTCTAGGGATAGAAAATTGGCCAGCGGTCTATTTGAGTCGCCAGCAGTTGTTCCTGGGAGAATGGTTCCTTCACCCCGATATCTTTCTGACAATAGGTCAAAGATTGGGGATCCCAGACTTAGATCTGTTTGCGTCCAGGTTCAACAGAGGGATTGACATCTTTATGTTAAGAACAAAGGATCCACTAGCATGCGGAACAGGTGCCTTGGTGTTCCCATAGAATCAGTTTTACTGATTTATGCATTCCCTCCTTTTCTGCGTGCGTCCACGACTTCTTCGCAGGATCAAGCAGGAAGGGTAGTTGGTGATTCTTGTGGCCCCGGCGTGGTCCAGAAGATCTTGGTATGCAGAGATCATAAGGATGGCGGTAGGGGTCCCATGGACCCTACCACCACGTCCAGACCTTCTCTTGCAAGGTCCAGTATTCCATCTTGGCTTACAAACGCTAAATTTAATGGATAGGCTATTGATACTGACACTCTGAAGAAGCGTGGGCTGTCAGGTTCAGTGGTATCTACCTTGGTTAATGCAAGGAAGTCGGCCTCCGTAATGATATATTATGGAGTCTGGGAAGCATATGTCTCCTGGTGTGAAACCAGGGGTTGGCACCCCAGGAAATAAGTCATAGGTAGAATCCTTGACTTTCTGCAGATGGGGTGAGAAATAAAGCTGGCCTTGAGTACTTTTCTAAGGACAGGTCTCGGCCTTATCTGTATTATTTTAAAGACCACTTGCTTTGCATGCTTTGGTTCATAACTTTATTCAGGGGGTAACGCAGCTTAATCTCCGGTTAGATCACCCCTGGACCCTTGGGACTTGAATTTAGTTTTGTCGGGATTACAAAAACAGCCTTTTTTTGAGCCGATACGACATATTCCCTTGGTGCTTTTTGACAAGGAAACTATTTTTTCTGGTAACCATATCTGCTGCAAGAAGGGTATCAGAATTGGCTGCTCTTTCTTGTAAAGAGCCATATTATTATTGTTCACAAGAATAAGGTAGTATTGCGTCCTCATCTTAACATTTTTCCCTTAATTTTTTCCAGAACCCTGTTCTATGGAAGAAAAATCACCACATTCTCTTGATGTGGTGAGAGCAGTCAAAGTCTACTTAAAGGCGACTGTTCAGATTCCGAAAACTGATGTTTTGTTGGTATTGCCTGAAGGTCCTAAAAGAGGACAGGCAGTATTGAAATCTACTATTTCTAAATGGATTTGACAAGTAATCGTTCAAGCTTATGGTTTAAAGAGGTAGATTCCCCCTCTCAAATCAAAACGCACTCCTCTAGGGGTGTTAGTGCTCTGTGGGCAGTGCAACACTAAGCCTCCTTGGCTCAAATCTGCGAGGCCGCAACTTGGTCTTCAATACATATATTTACCAGATTCTATCAGGTGGATGTAAAAAGGCATGAGGATATCGCCTTTGGGCGTAGTGTGCTGCAGGCAGCAGTATAACTCCTCTAGTCTCATGTTGCCCTAATTCTGTTGTGTCACCCTCCCCTCAGTTGGCATTGCTTTGGGACATCCCACATAGTGATTACTATGGCTCTGTGTCCTGTGATGTACAATTAAAGAAAATAAGATTTTTATAACAGTTTACCTGTAAAATCCTTTTCTTTTGAAGTACATAACGAGACACAGAGGTCCCGTCCCTCTAGTTTACACGTGTATTGCTTTGCTACAAAACTGAGGTACTCCCGGTATGGGGAGGGGTTATATAGGGAGGCAACTTCCTGTTTAGGGCGTGCCAGTGTCCAGCACCTGAAGGTGATTACTATGGCTCTGTGTCCCATGATGTACTTCAAAAGAAAAGGATTTTACAGGTAAGCTGTTACAACTCATTTTCCTAGAGAAAATAAGATTTTTATATCAAAGATTTCCCAGAAGCCTGATTAGCCTATCGTCTTTTTAGCTAGGGAATTCTACAAAAGGACACCGCAGTTGACCTTTGCCCAGATAAACTTCACAAATATATCCTACTACCTGTATGCTCTCATCGGTCAGATCTACTAAATGTTGAGGACTGTTCTCAGCAACAAGGTCAGTGGCTACCTGGGAGACCCAGGTTGAGGCAAGGGTGGGTTGAAACAGATACAGCCATAAAAAAGGTTAGTCTGGCAAGAGTCTCTAGTTTATCCTCAGTGAGATTTCTGACTGTAACTGTAATAATAGTCACCTTGTTTAGGTGAGAGACAGGTGGATCTATCACATCACAATTTCTCCACCTAAAAAGTGAGTAAAGGGTGGAAAATTATTTGCGAATGAAGAAAAGCCAGTCAAGCTGTTTGTACTCTATCGGGTCATCAGATTGTTAATGAGTGAGGAAAAACGGCACAAGGTTTGCAGGAACATTTGTTGGATGGGAAAAGGGATATGTATTGGATTTGGGCGTTAAATGGTCTCCTCCAGACAAATAACAAACCTGTTAACACTGAATTATTTATTGAAAAATAGAAAAGAACATAGACATGAAAAATAGGGGAATATCATACATACCTCTATAAATAAAAACAATGGTATGTACACGGCATGTCAAACAAAGATGTTACATTAAAATAGCCAACGTGTTTTGTGGTTGGTGTATTCGATTTTCAGGGCTTGCTTGCTTCAAAACAAACTCAAAATCTTAAAGCCATCCAAGGCATTTGGATTAGGAGGAGACCAAAATGAACCCACATCACAGGTAACGACCACATAATCCAGAGAACGGCCTCAGTTCTGGATGGAATGTACTCACTTATCCTAGAGAATATATAGAGCTCCATAGAGGCTTTGATTCGCTACCCCCCATATACATGGTGGGTCCATCATCATCTGCTGGCAATCCCGTCCCAAGGAGTATTGTAAATATGGGTATCAAATAGAATCCCTTATATGAGGATGTACAAAAAAGGAGTGTTGACCCAATGTGGAAGCCACCCAACGTGGAAATAATCTGGGTCTCCCGAGGATCCCACACATTAGCATGTGGTATGCTGATGTGTGGGATCCTCGGGAGACCCAGAGGACGGGATGCCAGCAGATGATGATGGACCCACCATGTATACGGGGGTAGCGAATCAAAGCCTCTATGAAGCTCTATATATTCTCTAGGATAAGTGAGGTGTATATTCCATCCAGAACTGAGGGTGTTCTCTGGATTATGTGGTCTTTACCTGTGATGTTGGTTCTTTTTGGTCTCCCCCACACCGAATGCCTTGGATGGCTTTAAGATTTTGAGTTTGTTTCGAAGCAAGCAAGCCCTGAAGAAGCGGATACACAAACCACAAAACATGTTGGCTAATTTAATTTCAGTTTTTATTGGTGATTTTTCAACATTAGCACAAAAGTGTAATACATTATGGAAAGCCCAATTTGGCCCAGAGGAACTGGGTGCATACAGGAAAAAGAAAGACAAAGTCAAACAGTCCAATGGCTCTCTGACCCATGGGTGGCTTCCCACTCATTGATTGGGTGGTCAGGTTACTGAAGAGGTAAAATCCAGACCATAAGCCATGAACCTGAGTATCATTTGCATCATCCCCAACAGGGGGAACTGTTGTGTAATATATAAAAAAATAAATAAATAAGTGAAGAATTAATATGCACAGGGCATTCTGTGATTAACTTTAAACATATTACGAACTGCTGCCTGTTCCCTTACTTGGACTCATGTGAGCCCTTTCACTTTATATTTATTGACTAAGTCGCTCCAGACCAACAATGGGTTTAAGGTTAATCCATTTTGTAGAAGGAATGGAGAAGGAAAGATGAGTGGGAGAGGGAAAAGGGAAGGAAAAAAAAAACCCAGAGGGGGAAATTATTAGGTAAGATGAGAGAAAAACCCATAGAGAAGGAGATCGGAACAGACAGGAAGAAAGTGGTAGTGTCTATGTACCAGGCTATGGCCCTGCTATACAGGGTGCTAGTGTCTCTCCCTCCAGATCAGTTGGATTCTGACAGGTAATTTATCCACGGAGTCCATGTTTTCTCAAAGTGGGCTAGCTTGTCCCGGTGGATAGCCACCATACTTTCATTGATCAAGATCCATGTCAATTTTGCATTCAGAAGATCAAAGAGTATTATGGACAACCTCCAAGATCTCGCTATGGATATGCTAGCAGCTGTAAAGATTAATGCCATTAGGCATCTCACATGTCCCGGTATCCCCTCCACTGGCTTCCCCAGAAGACCCTGCTGTGGAGACTTTTAAGTTCACTTGGGTGAGGGAATAGATAAAATTGTATGTGTGGATCCAGAACCACCTAACTTTGCTACACGTCCACCATGTATGGAGGACGGTACCCTCCTGGCCACAGCTGCAAAAACACCTGGAGGAGGTCCCCTGGACTGCAAACGCCAATCTGACTGGAACTAGGTACCATCACAGGAAATCTTTATAATTCGCCTCAATCAGGGAGGTATTAATTTAAGATTTAGAATTGAATTGGGCCAGTTTCTCCCATTCTGCTGATTCTAATGCTTCCTCCAGATCCTGTTCCCATCGTACCATATAAGGTAATTTGGTGGATCCTTCAAATAACATAGCATATATCATAGATATGTGGCCCGTGTGTTTATCCACTAAGCTACACAAATATTCCATGGGGGTTGTGGAGGTTGTTACCTGTACGTTTCAGGGAGTTCAGGAAGTGTGTAATTTGGGAGTATCGAAACTGTTCCCCTATGGGGAGGAGATTTTTCCTGTGAAGTGCGTCTGGTCAGTAATCCTCTATGGTCGCAGAAATCCGCTAGACAGAGGAAGCCTTTGTTTGTCCACCACTCAAAAGTGGAGGGACTGAGACCCGGGGAAACATTGAATTGCCCAACAAAGGGGCCATAGGAGAGTGTGGGGGTATTTGAATCTATGTCTTTTGGTCATTCCCTCCCATAGCCCCAGAGAAAAAGACAACACAATATACCTGGTCTGTCTTTGGCTGTTATCCACATCAGATGACTTATTGGAGTTGAGAAAAGGTGAGAAGATTCCAACTGTAACCAAATTGGGTTGGCTTGCTTGGAATGAAAGCGGATCAATTGCACCAGTTGTGTTGCATAATCATATTTGGTTAAGTCTGGGGCCCCCCTCAGTTTGGGGGTAAATAGTGTGTGTCTGTTCACTCTTGGTCTCTTGCCCTACCCCCCAATAAATTTCAGGACCTTCTGCTGGAAGGGACGTAGATCAGACATATTAATCATTATTGGTAGGTTACGGAAGAGATATAAAATTTTAGGTAGAATATTAATTTTTACCAAGCTCAGCCTACCAAACCACGATGGGGGGTTGGAAGTCCACCTGGAGAGGTCTTCTTATATAGAGGATAGTTTTTGTGATATAAAGGTTCGATGGAGGGGGTGAGATGTATGCCTAAGTAAGGGAGTGAGGTCTTCTGCCACTTGAAGGAAAACATTTTTTAGAGAGAGTTTACCAAGCTGTCTTCTAAAGTTAAATTAAGTGCCTGGGACTTGGAATGATTGAACTCCCGATATAGATTGGGAATGGAGGTGATCGAGGATGAGAGAAGCATTAATATGTCATCGGCGAACATGGCACACTTGTTCACCCTGTGCCCACAAGGAATCCCCTGGATATCAATGTTATGCCAAATTTTAATGGCTAGGGGTTCAAGTGCTAGTATAAATAGAATGGGGGATAGGGGGAAACCCTTTCAGGTGCCTCTATGTACAATTAGGTAATCTGAGCTATATCCCTTGACTGACATTCTAGCTAGGGGTTCACTGTATAATGACTGTGAGGAAGTTCTCACCAAATCCATAGCGTTCTAAGGTGTTAAACAGTTATTCCCAGGAAAGGGAATTGAAGGCTTTGTGTCGGATAGTAACATGCCTTTTCTCTTACCTATCCCGTCCCAATTTGATTTGAGTGCCGATATGATATCCATCAGTTGCCTGGTTTGGTCAGGTGCCTGTCTGTGCGGGACAAATCCCACTTGTTCTGGGTGTATGTATCTCGAGAGGAAAGTATCCATCCTATTCGCTAGTATTTTAGTCATAATCTTGAGGTCTACATTGATGAGCGATATTGGGCGGTAATTTGTACATTCTCTTGGTCCTTGTCTGGTTTGGGTATGATGTGAATGAAGGTATTGTTTTCGTATTTAGGCAGTGGAATTCCCCTCCTTAGAGCATTAAAGAAAATGCATAAATGAGGGGAGAGAATTTCTGAATATTTTTTATAATAGTGTCCTGAGAAGCCATCTGGATCTGGTGCCTTTGATGGGTTCAAACTTTTTTATTGCTGCCGCTACCTCCGCTTCTGTGAATTCCTGTTCCATTAACTTTGTATGTTCTGCTGTAATCCTTGTAAGGGGAAGGTTTTGGAAAAATTCATCGATCTGGGGTTTTTGTAGTGGATTGGGCTTGTCATATAATTTTGGAATAAAAGTTGAAGAACTCCCGCACTTACAGCTGGGGGTTCTGCCACCGATGTCCATTGCTTAATCGCAACTTCGGTAGGGCTGGAGTGTAGATTCGCAGGCAGAGTTTTCGTGCTAACAAAGTATGTGGTTTGTCTCCCAAACTGTAATAACGGTTCCTAAACCATCAGAGATATTTTTCAGCCTTTGTGGTTAAGCTGAGATTAAGTGTTGTCCTATCTGCGTCTATCTTATGTCTAATATCAATGTTGGGATTTTTCTTCTGTTCCCTCAGTAGTTCACGTACCTCCCCTTCCTGGTGCTGTATGATCGTTTCGCTCTAGAAGCAATTTGAATTTGTTTTCCCCGTATCGTCGCTTTGTGTGCTGCCTAGTGAACTGTGGGAGATGTGTCCCCAGTAGAGGTGCGCATCTTCACTGGCCTCACGATTCGATTACGATTATCATGTCAACAATTCGATTCGATTCCGCAATGCATCATGATTACAGCGCAAGTGCACATGGTTTTCATCAAAAAAATTCAAGTAGTCAGGAGAACTCCATTTTTTTAAATTCTATCTGTTCTTAAAAAAAAAACCTTCCTGCACGTAGCAAAGTCTAAACACAGCAGACAGCAACTTAACGGAGCTCCAGGCTCTCCCCCAAAATACTAAAGGAGATGGTCAGAGACTGCAGACCTACTACAGGAAATGGTCAGAGACTGCAGACCTACTACAGGAGATGGTCAGAGACTGCAGACCTACTACAGGAGATGGTCAGAGACTGCAGACCTACTACAGGAGATGGTCAGAGACTGCAGACCTACCACAGGAGATGGTCAGAGACTGCAGACCTACCACAGGAGATGGTCAGAGACTGCAGACCTACTACAGGAGATGGTCAGAGACTGCAGACCTACTACAGGAGGAGATGGTCAGAGACTGCAGACCTACTACAGGAGGAGATGGTCAGAGACTGCAGACCTACTACAGGAGGAGATGGTCAGAGACTGCAGACCTACTACAGGAGGAGATGGTCAGAGACTGCAGACCTACTACAGGAGGAGATGGTCAGAGACTGCAGACCTACTACAGGAGGAGATGGTCAGAGACTGCAGACCTACTACAGGAGGAGATGGTCAGAGACTGCAGACCTACTACAGGAGGAGATGGTCAGAGACTGCAGACCTACTACAGGAGGAGATGGTCAGAGACTGCAGACCTACTACAGGAGGAGATGGTCAGAGACTGCAAACATACTACAGGAGATGATCAGAGACAGCAGACATGTTGCAGGAGATGATCAGAGACTGCGGACCTAGTGCAGGAGATGATCAGAGACTGCAAACCTAGTACAGGAGATGGTCAGAGACTAAAGACAATGATACAAGAGATGATCAGAGACTGCGTACATTATACAGGAGATGGTCAGAGACTGCAGACATAGTACAGGAGATGGTCAGAGACTGCAGACAATGATACAAGAGATGATCAGAAACTGCGTACATTATACAGGAGATGGTCAGAGACTTCAGACATGATACAAGAGATGATCAGAGACAATCAGAGACTGCGGACATGCTACAGGAGATAAGAGACTGTGGACAATAATGCAGAGTCGTGGTGTGATGAAGGCACATATAAGACAATTCTATCATATGGACTTGTGTTGGGTTATGTAGATCAGCTGAATAGTGATTGTGACACAACCTGACAGATGGTCAGACTGGTAAGAGAAAGCAAAACACATAGTGTGTGTCACCCCAGCATCATACTAGGAATAATAAGAGCAGACATTTGTGTTTTTATTTCTGACAGTCAATCTAATGGTGTGATATGTCCCCACCCGAGCTGTCATCACATTCAGGAAGATATCACACCATTCCTCCTGTCTATATTTCTCCTCCATATAGCCCAGTCCCCTGCAGTGGCAATGACATTACTCATCAGATCACAGCTTCCCCCTCTGTACCCACATGCTGCTCTGCTGGGGCCGTTCTGCAGGCCATAAACGCTGCAAACACTAAGTGATAAGAAGGGGCTGTAATGAGAAGGGCGATCTGCCTGCTCACCATCCCCCATCTCCATTCCAGCCGCCGCTGTTGGAGAATCTGACAGAACTCTGGTGTGTTCTCACGTCTCTCCTGACGTCAGCAGGGAATTCTCAGGCCTGCCCACTGACTGTAGCTATCAGAGATTCAGAAGAGGTGGGCGGGGCTGACGTCAGGATAGTGGAGAGAGGCAGGCCGGGCTGACGTGAGGATAGTGGAGAGAAGCAGGCCGGGCTGACGTGAGGAGAGTGGCGGGCCGGGCTCATGTCAGGAGAAAAGAGACGTGAGAGGAGAGAGGCGGGCCGGGCAGTCACAAACTGAGAAATGAGGTAACACATGGAGCGCTCTCCCGGGAGGGGTGGGGCGGGGAGAGGCAATCTATTTTCCCGGTCGCATGCATCGATGCCGCATTGGGGACAGCCGAATCGCGATGCATCGATGCTGCGATTAATTTCAGCACCCCTAGTCCCCGGGTGTGTTCTCAGTGAAATACTAAATGTGATGGGATCATTTAAAAATGAGGCGTTGAGACGCCACGCCACAGGCCGGTCTTTTGTCTACAGCTCTGAGACCGTCATCTTAACAGGTGAATGGTCCGACCATGGAGTTATCAATATTTGGGCCTTTGTTATAAATGGATAAGTGGAGACAGGATAAATATATAGTCAATGCAGGATTATGTTTTGTGGACGTGGGAATAGTGTGTGTAATCTCTCATTGTGGGGTGATTGTCTCTCCGGACGTCAATGAGACCATGGGAGTGTAGTAGGCGTGCCAATTTGGTGCTCTGTTTAGGGGTATGTTTCAGTACAGTTTTGAGGGAGTTAGACTTATCTAAAATTTGGTCTAGTGATGTGTTGCTGTCTCCCCCAAAAATTATATGACCCGTCACATGGGGCATTAGCATGTTCAGCATGTTCTGGGAAAAGGGTGTCTGTCCTGCACTGGGGGTGTAATATGAGATAAATGTGACCTCATGCTCATTAATTTTACCATTCACTAGGATGTATCTTCCCTCCTTATCTTGTATCACCCCTTTGGAGGCAAAAGGTACTCTCTTAGACAAGCACACTGCCACACCCCTCTTTTTATCCAGACCATTAGATAGGTAATATGTGGGGTATTTAGCATTTAAATAGTTTGAGAACAAAGGCCAAGAGAAGTGGGTCTCCTGTAACAGAAGGACGTCTATACCCATTTTGTGATGGTAGTGAAAGGCCTTTGTTCGTTTGGTAGGAGAATTGAGGCCTTGTACATTGTGAGTCAGAATTTTAAATTTGGTCGGTGTCATTTTAGTCATTGTGGTTCTGTAGACTGTACTCGCCTGTAGATGACTTTGGTTGTCCACAACCATACCCACTGGTGGGAGTTACGGATTTCTGGAATCTGGAGGGAGAGCGTGCACCGGTACAAAAGAGACACCAAAGAGGAGAGAGAGAGAGATCATTAACAGAAGTATAAGCCCCTACCTTCTGTCTTCCCACATCCAGAAGGTAGAGTGGCTGCAATATACACATCAACATTTCAAGGATGTATGGCTGGTTATAGGGACCAGCACCCCTTTTGTTGTGGCAAAGTTGCCAATCTCAATCAGCTATGGACAAGTTCACAATAAGTGGCATGTGGTTCCGTCTCGGCCCCTCCCTCTTCAAACTATGTCACGAGAGCCACATACCTGATGTGAGACCGAAGTAGTGGGGAGACCTCCCTTGCACCTCGGGTCCTTGAAGCCTCTGGAGATGGAGACAGAGACTTGGTGGACCCCGAGTGGCATGGGTGCCAGGGGTGCGGAGCACCGTGCAAGCCTTAGTCCGAGATCCAAGCCGAGGTCAAGTCCAGTTGGGCAACGAAGTATAAAAGGGTTAATCAGAAGAAGAATAGTCGAGATCCAAACCAGGGTCGGTTCCAGTCTGGCAGATGAGTACAAAAGGGGCAAAGAAATAGAATTGTTAAGGTACAAATCCGAGGTCAATGGCAAGCAGCAATCAAGAGTAGTCAAATGGGTTTCCAGGTCACAACAAGTTCAGACAGATCACACACTAGCACAGGAACAAGGGGGACTGAAGATAATCCAGCAATTTGGCAGTGTCTGGGCTGGGCTTATATAGGGAAGTTTGAGGACAATTCCTGTGCGCCTCCTGGGCATTTCCCCACCTTTTTCCATCAGGTTCATGTCACTTCCTGTGCGCCTCCTGGGCATTTTCCCGCCTTTTTCCATCAGATTGAAGTCATTTCCTGTGTGCATCCTGGGCATTTTCCTGCCTTTTTCCATCAAGTCTTCTGCGCAGGTGCGGGTTAGCGTACTGAGGCATCTTTGGCGCATGCTCAGTTGGCACGGATTTCCTCTTGCGGCAACGTGCCTTTGATGCATGCGTAGTAAGCCCTGGACTCTTACACTGTTGTAACTTAGTCTGAAAGGGAGCAAGGTGGGTGGGTGTTGAATAGCAACATGGTCTAATATCATATTTCTGGAGTTTCTCTGTCAATGTTACCTCATTCATGGGTAACAGTGTTTTGGTATTATCCATAGTTTGAATTGGATTTGTCATAAATCCGTTACATATCTGTTTCTTAGTCCCAAAGATCATCAGGGCTGATCCTTGCAATTCCATGGTTTTAAAAGGGTTTCTTCCTCGATATCAGATCTGGAATGTAGCAAGTTGCACATCAAAGCTTGGTAGCATATCAGAGTGGGCATCTGTTCACTTGGCTCCGGAACGTTTATTGCTGACAATACATTGCAAGTAATCTTCAAAGAGAGCCATGGCTACCAGGATGATTGAATGTCCTGTTACAGAAGATCAAAGGGCCAGCTAAGATTGAAGATTGACCTAGGATATACATGGACAGTGCTGCCAATACAGCAGAATGGACAGTCTGAGGAGTACTGCCCCGTAGATATCTGATTTGTCAAAAGTCTAGGTGGGATGGCACTGGGGTTGGGCTTGGATGGTGTATGATTGAGGTTAAAAGAAGACTGAGTAAGGGAGAGAACTGGTCTCTTGGTCATCTGAGCCCAGCTGGAAGAAACAAGTCTCGCGGAGAGCCTTGTGATAAGTATCCTTGATATTCTGATATGATGTGTTTTGTTGGTATATGTTTGTAATATCTATTTAGTATTTTGTGTTGGCGTATTCCTATTTTCTGGGAAAATAAATTAGGCTTTGTTATTAAGCCGTGTGCTTGGTTCCATAGCTAACCTTATTATTGTGATATCAATAGTAACATGTGGTCAGAGTTTTAATAGACTAGCTAACTAGGGGAATAGACAAGTTAATACATGGATACAATAATATTTATTGTACCATTTACTTCAGTGGGTGAGGGGGATTGAGTAACCCTATGTACCCCCTCAAAGAAATACATCTCAATACACAATCACTTATAGCTATGGTAACTCTTAAAACATATATTGAACAACAACCATTTTTCTCTTTTGAGGTATGTCATAACACCGGGAGTCTCTGTTGTGACCCAGGGCTCCTAATGGGTTTGGGGTACCCTGGGAAGGGGCAAGGGGACTCCTTGGGGTCATTAATCACTGAATGCACCTATAGATGCATGGGTAAGGGAGGAGGGGGAAGAGCCCTGAGAATCCTCCAATGCGGAGGAGGCCCAAAAGTGGGGGGGTCCTGGAATGAGGGGATATATGGAACACTCCCATTGGGTTCTTCCCTCTAGCCTTATTGTCTCTGGGTGAACATTGGGACAGTATTTCTGTCTTGAGTAAATACTACGCCGCGCTATAAATATGATCTCATCAAAAATATGTAAAGGTAATAGGATCAATATAAGAAACAGCAGCTAAAATCAGCACAAATTGTAAAATAAATGAACTGAAAAGTGCTGTACTATGTAATATGCACTATACACCCAATGATTGGATACCAAATGTATATATAACGTAGAAACACACAAATATTGACCAGTGGTGAAGTGCCAGTAAATAATAAAAAAAATAAGGGAGTGGAAACTCAAATGCACAGTAAGTATATAGTGCTCATGTGAAAAAAAATATCAATTCGTAAAATTCATAAAGTTCGTAGAAGTCCATAAAATAAATGCGAAAAAAAAAAAAAAATGTGTGTGTGTATATGTGTGTGTGTGTGTGTGTGTGTGTGTGTATATATATATATATATATATATATATATATATATATATATATATATATATCTCTATATCAAGTAATAAAGTGCTCATGTGTGGACAGAGTGTCCTGCTCTGCTTCTGCTTCTAATCAATACGCAGGGTAGTCCATGCAATCACAAAACCACTTGGTAGGTGTTCAAATGTGCCAAGGTGTCCTCCCTCCAGTGATCCCCTAGGTAGTGAACGCTCACCTTAGAGCGTGCGACTTAGCGATTAAGCCAAGTCTAAACATGCATTTGAACCTCCTGGGCTCAGAAGGGAAAAACTGCATCCAGGGCTCCTCAGTGAAATACCTCCATTTATGCAAAAATAAAAGCGCTTTATAGTGTAGTAGGTTTAAATAATTTAATGAACACAAGCAAACAAACCCTAATACAGGGTACTCACATTTATAAAGTACACATTTGAACACCTACAAGCTGTTTTGTGATTGCATGGACTACCCTGCGTATTGATTAGAAGCACAGCAGGACACTCTGTCTGCACATGAGCACTTTTTTACTTGCTATATAGATATAATTTTTTTTTCCTCGCATATATTTTGTGGACTTCTACGAACTTTATGAATTTTACGAATCTATATATTTTTTTCACATTCGCACTATATACTTACTGTGCATTTGAGTTTACACTCCCTTATTTATTTATTTTTTATTTATTATTTACTGGCACTTCACCATTGGTCAATATTTGTGTGTTTCCATGTTATATACACATTTGGTATCCAATCATTGGGTGTATAGTGCATATTACATAGTACAGCACTTTTCAATTCATTTATTTTACAATTTGTTCTAATTTTTGCTACTGTTTCTTATATTGATCCTATTATCTTTTACATATCTTTATATTTTTGATGAGATCAGCGGGGAGCATCGATAGCTTCAAGAAACTATTAGATAAGCACCTGAATGACTGCAACATACAGGGATATATAATGTAATACACATAGGTTGGACTTGTGTCTTTTTTCAACCTCACCTACTATGTAACTATATGTAACTATGAGATCATATTTATAGCGCGGCATAGTATTTACTCGTTTAAGTTTGCACAAATTGTGAGACGTGCTTAACGCCAGCAGCTTTTTCTTTTTCTATACATTTAAAGGGGCATCTGGTCAGTGGTGGCTGGCAGGATTCTTTGTGTTTTCTAGTATTTCTGTCTTGACAACAATTGTGGCTGCCGCTGGAGACCACAAGACAATGTCGTCAGTGGCGTGATGTACCTCTTCGCTCCCTTGTGTGATGCCTCACCTAGTGAACGTAGGTGTGGCACTCTATCCAGTCAGCTCAAATTGGTGGGTAGTTCTTCTTGGGTGAATATCGTTTAGGTTGCGACAACAATGGTGAAACTGGTCTAGGAGGCATTGCAGATGCCCTGGTCGGTGGAGAGTTCCTGGAGATCAAGCATAGACCCAGCAAAACTCCCTCTTGGAAACTTGCAAAGGAATGCATTTTTTTTATAGACAAAGGAGAGTCGGAATGGGAATGACCAACGGTATTTGATCTGACGATTTGACAGATGTGTTAGTAGTGGTTTTAGCAATTACCGTTTTTGAATCGTCATTGGATTGTGTGCCCCTGTAAGGAGATATCCTGCTGCAATCTGGCTTTCATCTTGATCTTCTCTTTGATTCCGTAGAAATGGGGTTTGACTATGACATCTCTGGGCAAGCCATCTGATCTGGAGGCTGTTAAGGCCCGGTGGAACGGTCCAGTTGCAAGTGGTGTATACATACCATTGTTTTTATTTATAGGGGTATGTATGATACTCCCCTATTTTTTATGCATTATGTTTTTTATGTTCAATAAATAATTCAATGTTAACATGTTTGTTCTTTGTCTGGAAGAAACCATTTAACGCCCAGACCCTATACATGTCCCTTTTCCCATAATTCTAATTAGGGGTTGGCACTCCATGACAATATTGTATATGGGCCTGGTAGTATATATTCTCACTATACTTATGACAACATTTGTTGGATCCCATGGCAGATGTTAAGCCCTTCGCGGAGACATCCTCTGTTTAAATATCTTAATGAACACTTCACTAAAATTGTCCATAGCTTCTTTTTACAATCAAGATTGGCCAGCACTAGATACAGTATACATCCCTTGGAGGGGTTCCCTTAAGTATTGGTTAAAGGAAAGCTAAAACCGTGCATGGTCCTAATGCCATGTCTTATCTTCAGCCTTTCAAGATGTGAATGCATGGCTGATGAGGGCAATACGCTACAAACAAGACCATTTTCAGGTGAGCAAATGAGAGCCACTCCATTGATGCTGTAGAGCAGTGGTCATCAACCCGGTCCTCAGGGCCCACTAACAGGTCAGGTTTTATGTATTACCTTCGGGAGATGCAGACTAGAATACTGCAATCAGTGAGCAGCAAATGATTTCACCTGTGATGTATTTCAGTTATCTTGCAAACCTGGCCTTTTAGTGGGCCCTGAGGACAGGGTTGATGACCACTGCTGTAGAGGGACCGTGCTTAGTGATGGGTTCCACTCAGTAATTAGATGGGGTGTCTTTGATATATACAGTATCTCACAAAAATGCGTACACCCCTCACATTTTTGTAAATATTTTATTATATCTTTTCATGTGACAACACTGAAGAAATGACACTTTGCTACAGTGTAAAGTAGTGAGTGTACAGCTTGTATAACAGTGTAATTTGCTCTCCCCTCAAAATAACTCAACACACAGCCATTAATGTCTAAACCGCTGGCAACAAAAGTGAGTACACCCGTAAGTGAAAATGTCCAAATTGGGCCCAAAGTGTCAATATTTTGTGTGGCCACCATTATTTTCCAGCACTGCCTTAACCCTCCTGGGCATGGAGTTCACCAGAGCTTCACAGGTTGCCACTGGAGTCCTTTTCCACTCCTCCATGATGACATACCTTGCGCTCCTCCGCCTTCCATTTGAGGATGCCCCACAGATGCTCAATAGGGTTTATGTCTGGCGACATGCTTGGCCAATCCATCACCTTTACCCAGTGGCGTCACTAGGGTTGGTGTCACCTGGTGCAGTAAAACATGGTGTCACCCCCCCACCTCCTGTCTAGGCTGCCCAGCAACCTGCATGTAGCGCACGGTCATGGGGCACACCCCAAACCGGCCCCTGTAAATTATAGTGTAGGGTGATATAGTGGCAGGTTAGGGTAGTATAGGGTGGTATAGTGGCAGGTTGGGGTGTCACAGGGCAGGTTAGGGTAGTATATAGAGTGGTATAGTGGCAGGTTGGGGTGGTATAGGGCAGGTTGTGGTGGTATATTGGAAGGTTAGGGTGGTATATTGGCAGATTGGGGTGGTACAGGGCAGGTTGGAGTGGTATAGGGCAGGTTGGTGTGGTAAAAGACAAGTTGGGGTAGTACAGGGCAGGTTGGGGTGGCACATGGCAGGTTGGGATGGCACAGGGCAGGTTGGAGCGGCACAGGGCAGGTTTGAGTGGCATAGGGCAGGTTGGGGTGGTAAAGGTCAGGTTGGAGTCGTATAGGGCAGGTTGGAGTGGCACAGGGCAGGTTGGAGTGGCGCAGGACAAGTTGGGGTGGTACAGGGCAGGTTAGGGTGGCACAGGGCAGGTTGGAGTGGTATAGGGCAGGTTGGGGTGACACAGGACATGTTGGGGTGGTACAGGGCAAGTTGGGGTGGTACAGGGCAGGTTAGGGTGGCACAGGGCATGTTGGAGTGGTATAGGGCAGGTTGAGGTGACACAGGGCATGTTGGGGTGGCACAGGGCAGGTTGAGGTGGTACAGGGCAGGTTGAGGTGGTACAGGGCAGGTTGAGGTGGTACAGGGCAGGTTGGGGTGGTACAGGGCAGGTTGGGGTGGCACAGGGCAGGTTGGAGTTGTATAGAGCAGGTTGGGGTGGCACAGGGCAGGTTGAAGTGGTATAGGGCAGGTTGGGGTGGCACAGGGCAGGTTGGAATGAATGGCACAGGACAAGTTGGGGTGGTATAGGGCAGGTTGTGGTATAGTGGAAGGTTAGGGTGGTATATTGGCAGATTGGGGTGGTACAGGGCAGGTTGGGGTGGTATATTGGCAGGTTGGGGTGGTATATTGGCAGATTGGGGTGGTACAGGGCAGGTTGGAGTGGTAAAAGGCAAGTTGGGGTGGTACAGGGCAGGTTGGGGTGGCACATGGCAGGTTGGGATGGCATAGGGCAGGTTGGGATGGCATAGGGCAGGTTGGGATGGCATAGGGCAGGTTGGGGTGGCACAAGGCAGGTTGGAGTGGCATAGGGCAGGTTGGGGTGGCACAAGGCAGGTTGGGTGGTACAGGGCAGGTTGGAGTGGTACAGGGCAGGTTGGAGTGGTACAGAGCAGGTTGGGGTGGCACAGGGCAGGTTGGAGTGGCACAGGACAAGTTGGGGTGGTACAGGGCAGGTTAGGGTGGCACAGGGCAGGTTGAAGTGGTATAGGGCAGGTTGGGGTGACACAGGGCATGTTGGGGTGGTACAGGGCAGGTTAGGGTGGCACAAAGCAGGTTTGGGTGACACAAGGCATGTTGAGGTGGCACAGGGCAGGTTGAGGTGGTACAAGGCAGGTTGGGGTGGTACAGGGCAGGTGTGGGTGGCACAGGGCAGGTTGGAGTTGTATAGAGCAGGTTGGGGTGGCACAGGGCAGGTTGGGGTGGCACAAGGCAGGTTGGGGTGGTAAAGGTCAGGTTGGAGTGGCACAGGGCAGGTTGGAGTGGCACAGGGCAGGTTGGAGTGGCACAGGACAAGTTGGGGTGGTACAGGGCAGGTTAGGGTGGCACAGGGCAGGTTGGAGTGGTATAGGGCAGGTTGGGGTGACACAGGACATGTTGGGGTGGTACAGGGCAAGTTGAGGTGGTACAGGGCATGTTGGAGTGGTATAGGGCAGGTTGAGGTGACACAGGGCATGTTGGGGTGGCACGGGGCAGGTTGAGGTGGTACGGGGCAGGTTGAGGTGGTACGGGGCAGGTTGAGGTGGTACGGGGCAGGTTGAGGTGGTACGGGGCAGGTTGGGGTGGTACAGGGCAGGTTGGGGTGGCACAGGGCAGGTTGGAGTTGTATAGAGCAGGTTGGGGTGGCACAGGGCAGGTTGAAGTGGTATAGGGCAGGTTGGGGTGGCACAGGGCAGGTTGGAATGAATGGCACAGGACAAGTTGGGGTGGTATAGGGCAGGTTGTGGTATAGTGGAAGGTTAGGGTGGTATATTGGCAGATTGGGGTGGTATATTGGCAGGTTGGGGTGGTATATTGGCAGGTTGGGGTGGTATATTGGCAGGTTGGGGTGGTATATTGGCAGATTGGGGTGGTACAGGGCAGGTTGGGGTGGTACAGGGCAGGTTGGAGTGGTAAAAGGCAAGTTGGGGTGGTACAGGGCAGTCGGGGTGGCACATGGCAGGTTGGGGTGGTATAGGGCAGGTTGGGATGGCATAGGGCAGGTTGGGGTGGCACAAGGCAGGTTGGGGTGGTACAGGGCAGGTTGGAGTGGCATAGGGCAGGTTGGGGTGGCACAAGGCAGGTTGGGTGGTACAGGGCAGGTTGGAGTGGCACAGGACAAGTTGGGGTGGTACAGGGAAGGTTGGGGTGGCACAGGGCAAGTTGGGGTGGTACAGGGCAGGTTAGGGTGGCACAAAGCAGGTTTGGGTGACACAAGGCATGTTGAGGTGGCACAGGGCAGGTTGAGGTGGCACAGGGCAGGTTGAGGTGGTACAGGGCAGGTTGAGGTGGTACAGGGCAGGTGTGGGTGGCACAGGGCAGGTTGGAGTTGTATAGAGCAGGTTGGAGTGGTATAGGGCAGGTTGGGGTGGCACAGGGCAGGTTGGAGTGGCACAGGGCAGGTTGGGGTGGTACAGAGCAGGTTGGAGTAGCACAGGGCATGTTGGGGTGGTATAGGGCAGGTTTGGGTAGTATAGTGCAGGTTGGGGTGGCACAGGGCAGTTTAGGACTCTATGCAGTGAGAGTGTGCTGTGCAGTAACTTACAGCATGCCTCATTCCTGCAGATGAAGAGTTGGGCGGGTCTGCTGTGTCCTGGCCTATATCTCCTTCAGCTGCGGGATCGGCCAGTGTGAAGGGGTCTGTGGGAGGAGTGGAGGAGGTGGCACGGCCACACCCCCAGCTCCGCCCACCAACTTCGGCTGCCTCGGTGATATTGGAGATCCCCGAGTGACAGCTTAACCTGAAGGGGGAGAGTTATAGGCAGCTCCCCCCCCCCCCCCGCACTGCTGGATGCCCTGCTCGCACCACTCCGAGCCTAGCTATAGTAGTGTTTTAACTGCGGCCCTGGTGTCACCCCTCTGGCGGGTGTCACCCGGTGCAGGCCGCACCCCCCGCACACCCATAGCAATGCCACTGCCTTTACCCTCAGCTTCTTTAGCAAGGCAGTGGTCATCTTGGAGGGATGTGTTTGGGGCCATTATGTTGGAATACTCCCCTTTGGCCCAGTCTCCGCTTCAGTATGTCACAGTACATGTTGGCATTCATGGTTCCCTCAATGAACTGTAGCTCCCCAGTGCCGGCAGCACTCATGCAGCCCCAGGACATGACACTCCCACCACCATGCTTGACTGTAGGCAAGACACACTTGTCTTTCTACTCCTCACCTGGTTGCCGCCACACACGCTTGACACCATCTGAACCAAATAAGTTTATTTTGGTCTCATCAGACCACAGAACATGGTTTCAGTAATCCATGTCCTTAGAAGGAAAAAACAAAATCAAAAGCTGCGCTCAAAGTTAAAACAAAATCTATATGTTGTGGAATCAAAAGCAGCCTGCACCAAGATCTAGTCTCCAAATCTCATCACAGAAAATAATAAAAAAGATGCGGCGCTAAAGCATGATTGAAAAAAAACACTAAATGAATATATATATATATAATACATAAACCCAATGTGAAGTGGATGAACATAGGAATAAAATAGAAAAATACACTAATATCCAAAAATTATTATTACATACCAAATGTGAATAAATATATATATAAGTGAAAACATCCCAAAATTTAAAAACCAAAAAACCAAAAAAAAGTCCGTGATTGAAAAAAAGAAAGTGCCAAAAAGTGCCAAGAGAGGATAAAGATGCAGATGGGGAAATCTTCTATGTCTCTTCACACCCAAGGTGGAATATCAGATGCGCTTACCAGATCCTGGTGACTGCTATTACGGCAGTCATAAACAGCACAGGGAATTTAGGGTCTCCCCACAACCTCAGCATAAGGTACCAGTGAGCGGCAGATGATTTCTCAGGAATGAAAAACAAGAGGACAATCCATAGTGTAATATGTCTGCACTGTCAATTTATTAAAAAGGAATTGCACTTACAAGAAATCGATGAGTAAACAGCATAAACCGTGATGCCAACGAGAAACGGCGTCTCCGTCTGCTGCCTCCGCTTCCTAAGTTTGTGTAAAAGCCCAACACGAGAACGGACGTGGTGACGTCGTAGGCTCCTCCCTACGCGTTTCGTCACGATAGGACGTCGTCTGGGGATTGGCCAAGCTCGAACGTCACCACGTGTGGGCATTAAATACACTACGGACGCCATCTTAACTAATGGCAAATAGAATATAACATTGAGAGACGGCCCAGCTATCTTAAATACCAGCCATCAGTATACATAAATGAGCGGAGGGAAGTCAAAAAAATATAAAAAAGAAAAGTGCCATCTTGTGGTAAAAAAGAATAGCAATCAAATTAGTTCTCAAATGGTAACAACAAACCATGAAGGGATACAGCAGACATAATACAATAAAAATTATACATTTGTGGTGCAATAAAATATATTACATCAGCAACAACGAAATCGAAATCAATAATTTCTTAATAATGAAATCATTAAAAAAAATTTATTTAAAAAATTTAATAAAAAAAAAAAAAATAATAAAAAATTAAAAACTTAACTAAAAATTTAATAAAAAACACGGAAGAAAACTGTAAAAAAGGGGGAATTGGGTCAAAAGTGGAGAGGAACTCTATTCTCAAGAATTGTTTATAAAACAATTGATGTCCCAATCCACGTTTAATCCAAAGGGGACAAAAGATCTCATATGGAAGATCCACCTAGTTTCAAGCCTAGAGATGGACCTGACTTTATTTGTCCCTCTCCAATGAGGAATCCATGTCCTTAGTTTGCTTGTCTTCAGCTAAGTGTTTGCAGGCATTCTTGTGCATCATCTTTAGAAGAGGCTTCCTTCTGGGACGACAGCCATGCAGACCAATTTGATGCAGTGTGCGGCATATGGTCTGAGCACTGATGGGCCGACCCCCCACCCCTTCAACCTCTGCAGCAATGCTGGCAGCACTCATACATCTGTTTCCCAAAGACAACCTCTGGATATGACGCTGAGCACGTGCACTCAACTTCTTTGGTCGACCATGGTGAGGCTTTTTCTGAGTGGAACCTGTCCTGTTAAATCGCTGTATGGTCTTGGCCACCGTGCTGCAGCTCAGTTTCAGGGTCTTGGCAATCTTCTTATAGCCTAGGCCAGGGATATGCAATTAGCGAACCTCCAGCTGTTGCAGAACTACAAGTCCCATGAGGCATTGCAAGACTCTGACAGCCACAAGCATGACACCCAGAGGCAGAGGCATGTTGGGAGTTGTAGTTTTGCAACAGCTGGAGGTCCGCCAATTGCATATGCCTGGCCTAGACCATCTTTATGTAGAGCAACAATTCTTTTTTTGAGATCCTCATAGAGTTCTTTGCCATGAGGTGCCATGTTGAACTTCCAGTGACCAGTATGAGAGAGTGATAACACCAAATTTAACACACCTGTTCCCCATTCACACTTGAGACCTTATAACACTAACGAGTCACATGACACCGGGGAGGGAAAATGGCTAATTGGGTCCAATTTGGACATTTTCACTCAGGGGTGTACTCACTTTTGTTGCCAGCGGTTTAGAAATTAATGGCTGTGCATTGAGTTATTTTGAGGGGACAGCAAATTTACACTGTTGTGCAAGCTGTACACTCACTACTTTACATTGTAGCAAAGTGTCATATCTTCAGTGTTGTCAATGAAAAGATATAATACAATATTTACAAATATGTGAGGGGTGTACTCACTTTTGTGAGATACTGTATGTCAAGAATCATGAATCGGACTGAGACAGAAGTGCAGTAAAAATCACACTATTTAATAAAATCGTATAAACAGAGCAAACATAGTCAAAACATAGCCAGAGTTAGGTAACCAGGATGGGTAGTCAGAACAAGCCAGAGAAACAGGAGTCCAGAGATCAGCGAAGTCGGGTGCAGCAAACAGGGTCAGGAATCAAAAGGGAAGTCATCCAAGCAAAAAAGTCTTTCACAGGAAAACGCAGCACAGAGAGTCCGGAAATGTTGACCAAGGCGAAGGCACTGAAAATCTGATCCAAGGAGTTTATATAACCAGCAGGAAGGGCTGAGCCCATCTTGATGATGAAGGGCTGAGCCCAGCCCTGACAATATATGATGATACAACAGTTATTAATATTTGAAAACTTAAGATATAAAGGTGATCTCTAACACTCTTCTGTGTATAGAGGGGCATTTTCCACGACATTGAAGGATATTATCACAGATCACCATGTTTTTATCCCCTGTAGCCCCACACCAGGATAAATAGTTGGCTGTTGCATCATATGCCACATGCATGGTAATTTGTATATGTCTACTCTGTACTTACAATGAAGCTTTCTGGAAAATATGTCAAGGACTAAGCCAGTTTAATTGTACTATGGGAAGTAATTTTTCAAATAAAGAATATATGTGGTGAAAAATGTATACTTATGTACAGTATGTAATGCGGAAATGAGATAGCGGTACAGATACAGCATATATGACAATAACATATAGATGATGGCAGGTGTGGCATATCAGAGGTCTTTATACTGTATGTGATACCGTGTTGGGTGGATGGACATGGAATTCTGTAATTTTTTTTTAATCATGTTTTATGTATATAATGTACAGGACATATTAAATAAGTAAACAAGAAAAAAAAAAAAAAAAAACTGCGCATCAAAAGAAATAATGATAATATGTGCTGCAGAGTCCTATAAGTGACACAAACACACAAATGTAAAATTAGAAAATTGATGACTCGCGCTTAAAACAAACTACAATGTGTATAACTAAAAAGTGTTCCCAACCTCATTGAGAACAAAATGCAGGGAAACATATATGCATATAATAAAACAAACACAGGTGCAAGGTTTGAAAAGTGATCCAACCTCCCCTTAAGCAAATATATAAAAATCTATAATAATATATCAAAACATTAGTGCAAAAAACATAGACGTGAAAAGCTGCAATATATGATGCAAGCAACCCAAAAGTGATATAGCAATCCAAGATTGTCCGAGTATATGAAATCCCAGGTGTATGGGTCCACCACCATAGATAAAGTGCCTGGCCGCTTACCAGAACCCCATGACCCCCCGTTACAGAGGGTCTAAATGGGCTGTGAAATCCTGCTATTCTGGACCACCAAGGAGTCAAGATGGAAGCTGGAATGGGACATCAGGAACTCTAGGTAGTATCTAAGAAGCACTCCAGTGCTGCAAAGATAACATCACAGTGTCCATAGACTAAATGTCCATTAATAGCATAGACTTCTGCGGTTGTGTATAAACACTCTAAGGTGTGTGTGGTAACACACCAAAAGCCAGACCATCAGCGCACACATGGGGAGAGAGGTGCTGTTACCAAGCCAAGCTCACAAATGAGCTTTAAATTGGTTATAAACCCAGATGAAAAAAAAAAAAAAAGCGCGTGGGAGCCTCCGGTAACGGCACAGCAGCTGAAGAAACAGCACGAGCGAGCTATTTCTTCAGTGCGCATGTGCCGATGACACCAAAAGCCAGACCATCAGCGCACACATGGGGAGAGAGATGCTGTTACCAAGCCAAGCTCAGAAATGAGCTTTAAATTGGTTATAAACCCAGATGAAAAAAAAAAAAAAAAAAAGCGTGTGGGAGCCTCCGGTAACGGCACAGCAGCTGAAGAAACGGCACGAGCGAGCTGTTTCTTCAGTGCGCATGTGCCGATGACATCGGCACATGCAGATACAGTGAATATCTCCTAAACAGTGCACACGCTTTTTTTTTTTTTTTTTTTTTTTTTTGCTTTTTTTTTTTCATCTGGGTTTATAACCAATTTAAAGCTCATTTCTGAGCTTGGCTTGGTAACAGCATCTCTCTCCCCATGTGTGCGCTGATGGTCTGGCTTTTGGTGTGTTACCACACACCTTAGAGTGTTTATACACAACCGCAGAAGTCTATGCTATTAATGGACATTTAGTCTATGGACACGCCTGTATAGCACTGAAGAGCAATCCACTATGTATGGTCGACTTCAAAACAAATAACAGGGGCACTCACATGAGTGTAGACAGGTAGGCCGCACACCCCAAAAATACAAAAAACTATACAAAGAACCCCCTAAAGGGGCTTTAAAGCAGCCAAAAAAATACAATCAGAAAAATACAATATTGATGGTTGGAAATTTTTTTTCAATTTTATTAATAGAAAAAATATATAAATAGCATATTATAAAAAATCATTGAAGGTAGGTACTGACTAATCGAGTCATGACATGATCTGAGTATGGTATACCATTGTAATAGGCAAAGCATACAATTAAACCAGGCACTAGATACAATGCATTGAATGGCGACTGAAGATGTCTTAAAAATAATTTCTTAAAAGCAGTAGCAACAAATGTTGCCTGTGATACCATATATGTGTGTGGGACAACAGAAGTTGTATACGTTAATCCCGACGCATTTCGACCCTTCCCGGGTCCTCTTCAGAGGATAGTTGCCCCCTATAGAAAAGGTCAACATGTATCAGACATAGTATCAGAATCAACAGTATCAGACTTATGTACATGCACCATCATATTAAGGTTGTCTAAATCATATAGTTACCTATTGTAGAAATTATGACGTTTCCACGTGCAGTTTAAGTATTGTAAGTCGTTATATATTTGTTTTTTATTTTTTGGTGGTACAGTTCCTCTTAGGCTACCCCGTCTCCCTGTGTCAGAGCAGCCCCCAAAGGAGCGGGCGGTGGCCCAAGTGTGTCTTGCGAGGGATCACATCTGACAACCCCCGTATGGGACGGGGAAGTCGAGGGAAAGAGGGGCAGCGAACAACCCGAAAGGGATATAGGTTAATTCCAGAAAAACAAATAGAGGGGTATAGAGTGTTAAAGATTGAAGAGCAAAAAATCACTAGATTACTCTACACAGATTGGAAAATTTCCCAACTATGGAAATTTATAAAGATCTTGAATGGTAGGTACATGGGTGTGCAGAGGGCATAGCTAAGGAAAGGGGAAAACAGAAGAGAAAAGGAGAGAAGGAAAAAAAAAAAAAAAAGAGAAAAAAGAAAGAAAAAATAGCCCAAACCAGTGTACGTGAAATAAGATGAATGAAAAATGGCAATGCCCTGCTGCCAGACAGTTCCCATGTACCATAAAAAATATAAGCCAAGGACAAAGGTGAAAGCACTAGCGAAACCTCCAGTGAATAGGCAAGGAGGAATGGTGGGGGGAAGGGGGGAAAGGGGGAAGAGGTGAAGGGAGATGGGGGAAGGGGGAGAAGAGAAGAAGGGGGAGAGGAAGGGAAAGAAGGGGGGAGAAAAATGGAAAGTCAACCAAAAGGGGAGTGATGAAAAAGGGTGAGTGGGATGGACTGTGGGGAAACGAAAGAAGACAGGGGAAAAGAAAGGGGAAAGGGAAGAAAGGGATTAAAAGGTGAAGTGAAAACAGAGTGAAAGACAGTGGGGGACTGAGGGAGGGAAGGAATGGGGAGGGGGGGTATGGTGAAGGTGCAAGGAGAGTGAAAAATTCAGTGTAAGGCGTGAATAGATGGGAAAAAGGGGGAAAGGAATCCGAGGGGGGGAGGGGGGAGGGAAAGATGATAGGAAAAAGTTGGGACGGTGGTGAATAAACCAAGTGAAGCAAATGTGCTAAAAACTATTGTCAAAAATGAACAAGCAGTGAAAGTGGCAAACGGTGTGGGAAAATACAGAGGAGGTGTCGGGACTAATTACCTAGTTGGTTGAGCTGAATGGAATGTTCTGAATGCTGAAAAAGTTTAATTAATTGAAGATATAGATAAATCTGACAAGGTCAATAATAATTAGAGGAACCAAGTCATTAAGAAAGTATCATATTCGTTCCATTTGTGCTTACCAGTGTTTGCTGTCAATCTGTGTGGCCTGTCTTCAGTTGGAAAAACATCCAATAAAAGTTCCCTGGTGATTGCCCATATTTATAGGGAGTGCCAATTGGCTAACTCCCTTCAGGTGCTCATGTGCCCAGTATCCCTCCCCCTCCCCCCCATCGGGGGAAACGGGCGACACAGCGGTACGCCGCAGTGTGGTCCCCCCGGCGTCCCGGAAAGGAATGCACCTCCGGGCGTCCCCGTCGCTTCCGCCGCAACTGCGCAGGCGCCGCTACGTCACGAGCGCGCGCCCTAGGGCGTGCACTCGTGAGTGCGGCGTCCGGAAGGGATCCGGGATGCCGCTGGCAGGGAGAGAAGCATCCCACTCAGGTGGCGCCACCTAGTGGGCATGTTAGGAGACGCGGGCCACAGCGTCTCCTGTTCTCACCCTGCCAGGAAGACACTACAAAGAAGGGGTCCACCCCCGCCCTCAAAGGGGGGGCACACAAACATCAAGGGAGGCGAGGGGAACATGGAACCATCCTGCCACTAATACACTGTTGGGCAGAAAAAATAATAATAATAGTAAAGATGGGGCATAGCATTCTTCAATTGTATGCCCCATCAGATGGTGCTAAATACATAGTTCGTGTACCGTGAGCTAACTGTTAGCTGGCCGCCTCAAATGCATCCTGTCATGCATGGCATTGCATACCTTGTCATGATTGCACAGTTACAAAAACAGTAACAATAATTTATTACAACCTGCGCAAACAGAATGGTATATAAACAAAAACAGAGAGAGAAAAACAACACAGAATTACATCGTCTTAAATACTGAAACAATAAAGAAACTCCGAACTATTTAAGGCTAGATCTTACAGGGGGTAGAACGATACAAAGCATATGAGCCATTTTATTGATCAGTAGTATGCACATGAATGTGCATCTCATACATCTAGGCATAATGGAAAACACAAGTGATCATGACTTTAATAGTTACATGTGGGGAAAACCAGGCAGCGATATATACAAATCCGGGAACGCCATGTTGGAAAGAAAAAAAAAAAAAAAGGAAGGGAAGGGGGAAGACAGGGAAAGGTCATTGTGTCTTCCCCGATGAAAATCCCTGCAAAAAGGGGGCAAATGAAATTGATTCATTTAAACCCGGTGGAGAGGTGGCTTGTAACTGGAATATCCATCTCTGCTCTTTTTGCAGCAGAGACTTGTTCCAGTCGCCACCTCTGTTGGGGATATTTATTCTATAGAGGGCCACAAACTTTGGGAACTTTGGGAACTTTGTAATTGTGTGTAAAGATTATATGCCTCCCGATAGGGAGGTATGGGTTCCCCACCTCCATACTGTAAACGTGTTGGGAGATGCGCTTCCAGAAATCCTGCCTGGTCTTCCCCACATAATATGCACCACACTCGCATTCCATCAAATAAACAATTCTGCGAGTGCGGCAATTTACAAACTGTTTGGGTACAAAAGTATTGCCATTCGGCAGAACGAAGGTTTTGTCCTGTTTGATAAGTGAGCAATATGAATCCGATTAAAATATTAAAATATGAATCCGATTAAAATCCGATTAAACCCACAGGTCGCCCCATTGTCTCTGGCAATGGGGCTATATCCAAAAACTTAAGCCGTGTCATAGATGCACATTTGCAACCCCTCGTTCTGGCCTTGCCCTCCTTCGTCAAGGATACAATACAGTTCTTGCAACTTATCAGCGATTTGAGGCTACCTAAGAATGCGATTTTGGTAACCATAGATGTCGAGGCGTTGTACAGCAGCATTCCCCATTCTAAGGGTTTGGCTGCTGTACAACGAGCCTTGCAACATCACTCTCAATATGATTCGGCTCTGGTGAGGTTTATTTTGAATGGTTTGCATTTTATACTGCACCACAACTACTTTTGTTTTGACAACTCCCACTACCTCCAGGTGCAGGGTGTGGCTATGGGGACCTGTTGCGCCCCCTCCTATGCCAACCTGTACCTGGGGGAGTGGGAGAAGTCCCTCCTGGGCGACGAGGGCCTTCTCGAATACACCAGCCATATAACCAAATGGCTGAGGTATATCGACGACGTCTTCGTCGTCTGGGAGGGACCTGAGACCAAGTTACTTGAATTCTTTAATAGAATTAACGTGAACGATCGGAATCTGAAGTTCACAATGACCCATGATCCCCACAGCGTCACCTTCCTAGATGTCTCCGTATCGACTACGGCAGAGGGACATCTTTCCAGCACTTTGTTTCGCAAGACAACGGCTGGGAATACGGTCCTTCATTTTGATAGTTTCCATCCGATCCCATTGAAAAACTCGATCCCGTATGGACAGTATCTGCGCCTCCGGCGCAACTGTTCCAGCGACGCCTTATTTATTAAGGAAGCTGAGGGGCTTCAAAATCGACTGTTAGCAAGGGGCTACAGCAGATCTTGTCTTAAAAAAGCTTACAATCAGGCTATTGGACACTCAAGATCTCAGCTACTTTTCAAATCCAAACCCCCCTCAAGCTCTGAATGCAACCCCACCCGGATTACCATGCGCTATTCTCGTCAACATCAGGCTATCAGAAAGATTATAGAACGCCATTGGAGCATCCTCACCGATGATCCCAAGCTACGTGAATTTGTTCAGGATAGACCCATTATAACGTACAAAAGAGCCAGGTCACTGCGGGACCAGCTTGTCCGCAGTGAATATACCAACGATAATAAGAGATCCAAACATTGTTCTACAGTGGGTTCTTTCCCCTGTGGACACTGTTCATATTGCTCACTTATCAAACAGGACAAAACCTTCGTTCTGCCGAATGGCAATACTTTTGTACCCAAACAGTTTGTAAATTGCCGCACTCGCGGAATTGTTTATTTGATGGAATGCGAGTGTGGTGCATATTATGTGGGGAAGACCAGGCAGGATTTCTGGAAGCGCATCTCCCAACACGTTTACAGTATGGAGGTGGGGAACCCATACCTCCCTATCGAGAGGCATATAATCTTTACACACAATTACAAAGTTCCCAAAGTTACCTTTGTGGCCCTCTATAGAATAAATATCCCCAACAGAGGTGGCGACTGGAACAAGTCTCTGCTGCAAAAAGAGCAGAGATGGATATTCCAGTTACAAGCCACCTCTCCACCGGGTTTAAATGAATCAATTTCATTTGCCCCCTTTTTGCAGGGATTTTCATCGGGGAAGACACAATGACCTTTCCCTGTCTTCCCCCTTCCCTTCCTTTTTTTTTTTTTTTTTTTTTTTTCTTTCCAACATGGCGTTCCCGGATTTGTATATATCGCTGCCTGGTTTTCCCCACATGTAACTATTAAAGTCATGATCACTTGTGTTTTCCATTATGCCTAGATGTATGAGATGCACATTCATGTGCATACTACTGATCAATAAAATGGCTCATATGCTTTGTATCGTACTACCCCCTGTAAGATCTAGCCTTAAATAGTTTGGAGTTTCTTTATTGTTTCAATATTTAAGACGATGTAATTTTGTGTTGTTTTTCTCTCTCTGTTTTTGTTTATATACCATTCTGTTTGCGCAGGTTGTAATAAATTATTGTTACTGTTTTTGTAACTGTGCAATCATGACAAGGTATGCAATGCCATGCATGACAGGATGCATTTGAGGCGGCCAGCTAACAGTTAGCTCACGGTACACGAACTATGTATTTAGCACCATCTGATGGGGCATACAATTGAAGAATGCTATGCCCCATCTTTACTATTATTATTATTTTTTCTGCCCAACAGTGTATTAGTGGCAGGATGGTTCCATGTTCCCCTCGCCTCCCTTGATGTTTGTGTGCCCCCCCTTTGAGGGCGGGGGTGGACCCCTTCTTTGTAGTGTCTTCCTGGCAGGGTGAGAACAGGAGACGCTGTGGCCCGCGTCTCCTAACATGCCCACTAGGTGGCGCCACCTGAGTGGGATGCTTCTCTCCCTGCCAGCGGCGTCCCGGATCCCTTCCGGACGCCGCACTCAGGAGCGCACGCCCTAGGGCGCGCGCTCGTGACGTAGCGGTGCCTGCGCAGTTGAGGCGGAAGCGACGGGGACGCCCGGAGGTGCATTCCTTTCCGGGACGCCGGGGGGGCCACACTGCGGCGTACCGCTGTGTCGCCCGTTTCCCCCGATGGGGGGGAGGGGGAGGGATACTGGGCACATGAGCACCTGAAGGGAGTTAGCCAATTGGCACTCCCTATAAATATGGGCAATCACCAGGGAACTTTTATTGGATGTTTTTCCAACTGAAGACAGGCCACACAGATTGACAGCAAACACTGGTAAGCACAAATGGAACGAATATGATACTTTCTTAATGACTTGGTTCCTCTAATTATTATTGACCTTGTCAGATTTATCTATATCTTCAATTAATTAAACTTTTTCAGCATTTAGAACATTCCATTCAGCTCAACCAACTAGGTAATTAGTCCCGACACCTCCTCTGTATTTTCCCACACCGTTTGCCACTTTCACTGCTTGTTCATTTTTGACAATAGTTTTTAGCACATTTGCTTCACTTGGTTTATTCACCACCGTCCCAACTTTTTCCTATCATCTTTCCCTCCCCCCTCCCCCCCTCGGATTCCTTTCCCCCTTTTTCCCATCTATTCACGCCTTACACTGAATTTTTCACTCTCCTTGCACCTTCACCATACCCCCCCTCCCCATTCCTTCCCTCCCTCAGTCCCCCACTGTCTTTCACTCTGTTTTCACTTCACCTTTTAATCCCTTTCTTCCCTTTCCCCTTTCTTTTCCCCTGTCTTCTTTCGTTTCCCCACAGTCCATCCCACTCACCCTTTTTCATCACTCCCCTTTTGGTTGACTTTCCATTTTTCTCCCCCCTTCTTTCCCTTCCTCTCCCCCTTCTTCTCTTCTCCCCCATCTCCCTTCCCCTCTTCCCCCTTTCCCCCCTTCCCCTCTTCCCCCCTCCCTCCCCTCCCCTCCCCCTTCTCCCCCCCCCCATTCCTCCTTGCCTATTCACTGGAGGTTTCGCTGGTGCTTTCACCTTTGTCCTTGGCTTATATTTTTTATGGTACATGGGAACTGTCTGGCAGCAGGGCATTGCCATTTTTCATTCATCTTATTTCACGTACACTGGTTTGGGCTATTTTTTCTTTCTTTTTTCTCTTTTTTTTTTTTTTTTTTTTTTTGGGAAATTTTCCAATCTGTGTAGAGTAATCTAGTGATTTTTTGCTCTTAAATCTTTAACACTCTATACCCCTCTATTTGTTTTTCTGGAATTAACCTATATCCCTTTTAGGTGCCTTTCGGGTTGTTCGCTGCCCCTCTTTCCCTTGACTTCCCCGTCCCATACGGGGGTTGTCAGATGTGATCCCTCGCAAGACACACTTGGTCCACCGCCCGCTCCTTTGGGGGCTGCTCTGACATGGGGAGACGGGGTAGCCTAAGAGGAACTGTACCACCAAAAAATAAAAAACAAATATATAACGACTTACAATACTTAAACTGCACGTGGAAACGTCATAATTTCTACAATAGGTAACTATATGATTTAGACAACCTTAATATGATGGTGCATGTACATAAGTCTGATACTGTTGATTCTGATACTATGTCTGATACATGTTGACCTTTTCTATAGGGGGCAACTATCCTCTGAAGAGGACCCGGGAAGGGTCGAAACGCGTCAGGATTAACGTATACAACTTCTGTTGCCCCACACACATATATGGTATCACAGGCAACATTTGTTGCTACTGCTTTTAAGAAATTATTTTTAAGACATCTTCAGTCGCCATTCAATGCATTGTATCTAGTGCCTGGTTTAATTGTATGCTTTGCCTATTACAATGGTATACCATACTCAGATCATGTCATGACTCGATTAGTCAGTACCTACCTTCAATGATTTTTTATAATATGCTATTTATATATTTTTTCTATTAATAAAATTGAAAAAAAATTTCCAACCATCAATATTGTATTTTTCTGATTGTATTTTTTTGGCTGCTTTAAAGCCCCTTTAGGGGGTTCTTTGTATAGTTTTATGTATGGTCGACTTATCTGTGATGTTATCTTTGCAGCACTGGAGTGCTTCTCAGATACTACCTAGAGTTCCTGATGTCCCATTCCAGCTTCCATCTTGACTCCTTGGTGGTCCGGAATAGCAGGATTTCACAGCCCATTTAGACCCTCTGTAATGGGGGGTCATGGGGTTCTGGTAAACGGCCAGGCACTTTATCTATGGTGGTGGACCCATACACATGGGATTTCATATAATCGGACGATCTTGGATTGCTATATCACTTTTGGGTGTTTATGTATATGGACTTTCTTTTTCATTATTTTAATTTAGTCATTTGCTTGCATCATATATTGCAGCTTTTCACGTCTATGTTTTTTGCACTAATGTTTTGATATATTATTATAGATTTTTTTATATTTGCTTAAGGGGAGGTTGGATCACTTTTCAAACCTTGCACCTGTGTTTGTTTTATTATATGCATATATGTTTCCCTGCATTTTGTTCTCAATGAGGTTGGGAACACTTTTTAGTTATACACATTGCAGTTTTAAGCACGAGTCATCAATTTTCTAATATTAAATAAGTAAGAATACCGTGCTCAGACTATAACTCCTAAAAACCAAAGCCGCAATAATAAACCATCTAATATCTAATCGTAGTAATCAAAAATAAAATAAAAAAGTTGCTCTAAATTAATACCATGCAAAAATGACTGGCATATAAAATCTTAAATTGATACACGTGGACACTTATAAGTGAACTAGGAATCAATAAAAAGTGAATACAAGTGACAAACAATCAAATAAGGAAAATCAAAAGCTCAGTAAATCATTTAAAGTGTCCATAAAGTAATACAATAATGAGATGAGAAGGGCTGGTGTATAAACATATATGTGTAATAAAGTCCACAATAGCAAAATCTTGATGATGAACTCTGTAGTTCAGTGTAAACAAACGAAAGGCAACTCAGGAATGCGACTCTGTATATGATGACTCTTACCAGAGATGATGGACCCCCTAAAGAGCAGGGTCAGATAAGCAGGCAGAAATAGCCCTCTGCAGGGACATAGGATCCTCCAGTATCTCCGGTCTTAATTTGTCTCAGGTGTTCAGTGAGGGGAGTCGCCGTATAGCAATGAATGCTTGTCAGCTGAAATCCTCAGTGGATGATGTTGCCGTATAGCAATAAATGCTTATCAGCTGGATCCCTCAATCTGAAAGAGAAACACACTCGGGCTCAAAGCCACGAGTGAGCAGACAGAGAGGGACTCCGATCGTGTAGTAGGTTTAAACAATAGGTCTCCTTTAAACGACCCTGCAAGGGGTCAAACACGCCTTGCACCCTGTGCAAACATTCCCTCCCAGGGATCATCAGAGAATCTTGGTGGATTTAGTAGCAGTAGTCCACCACCTCCCACGTGGCTTCATCTGGAGGAATTCGCGCAGCAGGACTCGCGCATGCGCAGTAGGGAACCAGGAAGTGAAGCCGCACGGCTTTACTTCCTTATTCCCTTACCGAGGATGGCGGCGGCAGCTGCCGAGAGCCGAAGGACGGATCGGCTTCGGCTGCCGACACCGCGGGCTCCCTGGACAGGTAAGTGTCCATATATTAAAAGTCAGCAGCTGCAGTATTTGTAGCTGCTGGCTTTTAATATTTTTTTTTCAGCAAACCTCCGCTTTAAGGACCCAGAATTTGGAGGTTCAAAGAGACCTTTGGGGTAGTAGAGAACCTCCAAACCCTGACTTCACTCCTTAAGGGGTTGATTTAACTGCATTACAGTCCAGAAAAGGAAGAGAAAACAGCCAGCACCTGTCTGTGTCAGGTGGAGTAAAGCAGAACACAGTGAGGAATGTGGGCTAGCTTGTGGCTGAGACACGGTGGTTGAACTGTGGTGACCTCCTCTTTGGGACCCCCCAGGCAGACAGGAGCTTCCAAACACCCTGCTATTTATTTTGTTGTTCCAGCATTTGATAGACTATTTTGGTTTGCTAAAGATAAGGAAGTTTTTTTCTGTTTGTCTGTTCTTTTGAATAAAACATTTCTCTTTTACCAACATGCTTGGCTGATGACCTTGGGCTCCTTAAGGTTACAACTGATGCTTGGATATGGGCATCTCTAATCTATAAGCCATTGGAAGCAAGGCTGACTGATTTAAGGGGCCAGCTCCCATTTTGGCATTTCCTGGGTCAAAACAGCACAGGGGTTGGAAACCTCTGAAGGAAGGTGGAAGTTGTAACAGCCCAGGTACAGGCCCAACAGTAGGCTAGCAAATCCAAAAAGTATAAAAGTACACAGTACATATGGTGCTTCTAGGGGAAATGTAGAGTCACTTAGTCCATTAAAACCTTCATTTGTATCTGTAAACCATCAACAAAGTAGAAGAAAGCATGAGGCAACCGGATGGATGAGAGAGCAATTGGATGGATGGCTGAGCAGGAGAAGGGACCGAGACTGGAAACTCTCCCACAGAAGATCTGGGTAGGATCCCCTCAATACAGAAGAAAAAGGAACAGTAGGTCGCTGAGGTCATTACTGATTTAAAATAAGCAGCACACTTATATTGAAGTTAGTGTGAAAAAGCATGTATAGGTAACATCTGAGACCAAGCAGCTGTGATCAGTGTGAGGCTGTAGGCATCACTCCAAAAACAGAGCATGGGGTTGACAGGGCCCCAGCCAGCCCAAGGTATGAATAATAGCAGCGTCGTTCTCAGCTGTACACGAAAATGACAGCTGTATAGGCTCAAACTGATGCCATGAGGAAGCACAGGCATGTCAGCAAGAGGTTACCCAGGTGCAATTGAAGGCCTCCATGGAAGCCAACCACTGTCATGAGGAAACCTTGATGTTGATCCAGGCAATGCAGCCTGGAGTCGCAGAAGGCGTGTGTGCAAACCCAGTTGACCGTCATAGCTGAGCTACTAAAGACGGTTGTTGCCTCTCGCATTGTTGCAGTTACACAGGGGGAAGTGTCAACTCTCAGGGCTGAGAGCGGGGGAGGGGGTGGTAAATATGAATGGGCTAGGTGAGCGATCAGTAGCGATCGCTCCTATGTACATTTTTAACTGAGCATAGTAAAATGTGTTTACTATGCTTCAGTTTATGAATGAACAGTAGCCTCTCTCTTCTGTTTATTCATCTTTCATGCTGAAGCTGTTTGAGAAAGAAATTGAAGAATCTGTGTCCTCAATTCCTTTCTCTGTCTCAATAGTGAGATGTTAGATCTGTGTGGACCCCTGATATTTCACCCAAGTACACCCCCAACAGCGTTGGAAAAAAAAATGTAAAACATGTATATAAATAACAAATTGTAAATATTAAAAAAAATGTAAAATTCATAAGAAAAATTAAAGGCTTCTTCACATGGGTTCTCTGATTTTGAAACAAATGATGGCACCCTCAGAAAAATGTAAATCATTATATGTGCAGTGAAAATTGGGTAGCTGCTCCTCTAAAAGGTGAATGATCCACCTCTAGTGCATAAACGTCAAATTTATAAGGAAATCGGAGCTCACAAACTGTATAAGGTGACCTGTGCATCACATACTGCACCAACAAAAAAGTGAATACAGTGCATTAAGAAGTGAACAATCAAATACATAGTTAGTAGGGTTGAATAAAGAGACCAGTCCATCCAGTTCAACCTAAGTGAGTGTGGGTGCGTGTCTACAATTATCCCTATTTTATTTAAGGTACCCATATAGCGCTGTCAAATTACGCAGCGCTCCACATATACATCGCACACTCACATTGGTCCCTACCCTCAAGGAGCCCACTATCCAAGGTCCCCAACTCACATTCATTTACTAGGGCCAATTTTTGGACAGAAGCCAATTAACCTACCAGCATGTCTTTGGCTTGTGGAAGGAAACCCAAGCAGGCACAGGGAGAACATGCAAACTCCAGGCAGGTAGTGTCGTGGTTGGAATTTGAACCAGCGACCCTTATTACTGCTAGGCTAGAGTGCTACCCAATATACCACTGTGCCGCCCAAAATGCAATATATGCAATATATTGCATAAAATAAAAGTTCATTTGTGACATATTCCAACACCAATCTTGTGCTTCTATTTAGTCATGTCTTCCAAATCCTTAACCACAGGTGCTCAGGAAATAGATGGTAACTCACCAGAGGTGTGTTTGACCCCTTAATTACAGGAGGTCAAAAAATCGCTATTGAAAACCCAATTCGTTCCTCAGTAGCACCTTGCCATTCCAAAGATCCCTCAGGTCAGATTATGGCGTACAAGTAAACTCCACAGGAGACATAAAGAAATAACTCATAGTGTAGTAGATTTATTAATTGTTGAAAATCAAAAAAACAAGTTTGCACTCACATGTAACAGTGCTTGTACCCCGGCACTGGAGAAATGCAGCATGTGCAGATGGGCTTGTCACTGGGATGCCAGCATGCAATCTACACCTCGCTCTCAATTCTGGGCCTGCTGGATAGTCACATGGGAACCGAAAGTGATGAATCCCCCGCTATGACGTACGTTTCGCTGTGTTTGCCTCTTCAGGAAGTGATAAACAGTCACTTTCGGGTTATATTTATGATGTATGTATGTATCCTATTGGTTGGGTTCCACCAAGATGGAGGAGGGGGACAAAAATTTGGATAGAAGAATTTTCCATTGCCAAACATGCCCATCTGCCCATGCCTAATTATCATACAATCTGCATCTTACCATAGAAAAAAGCTAATATCATACATACAGTCAGGTCCATAAATATTGGGACATCGACACAATTCTAATCTTTTTGGCTCTATACACCACCACAATGGATTTGAAATGAAACGAACAAGATGTGCTTTAACTGCAGACTTTCGGGTTTAATTTGAGGGTATTTACATCCAAATTAGGTGAACGGTGTAGGAATTACAACAGTTTGCATATGTGCTTCCCACTTTTTAAGGGACCAAAAGTAATGGAACAATTGGCTGCTCAGCTGTTCCATGGCCAGGTGTGTGTTATTCCTTCATTATCCCATTTACAAGGAGCAGATAAAAGGTCCAGAGTTAATTTCAAGTGTGCTATTTGCATTTGGAATCTGTTGCTGTCAACTCTCAATATGAGATCCAAAGAGCTGTCACTATTGGTGAAGCAAGCCATCATTAGGCTGAAAAAACAAAACAAACCCATCAGAGAGATAGCAAAAACATTAGGTGTGGCCAAATCAACTGTTTGGAACATCCTTAAAAAGAAAGAAAGCACCGGTGAGCTCAGCAACACCAAAAGAGACAGAAGACCATGGAAAACAACTGTGGTGGATGACCGAAGAATTCTTTCCCTGGTGAAGTAAACACCCTTCACAACAGTTGATCAGATCAAGAACACTCTCCAGGAGGTAGGTGTATGTGTGTCAAAGTCAACAATTAAGAGAAGACTTCACCAGAGTGAGTACAGAGGGTTCACCACAAGATGTAAACCATTGGTGAGCCTCAAAAACAGGAAGGCCAGATTAGAGTTTGCCAAACAACATCTAAAAAAGCCTTCACAGTTCTGGAACAACATCCTATGGACAGATGAGACCAAGATCAACTTGTACCAGAGTGATGGGAAGAGAAGAGTATGGAGAAGGAAAGAAACTGCTCAAAGCATACCACCTCATCAGTGAAGCATGGTGGTGGTAGTGTCATGGCGTGGGCATGTATGGCTGCCAGTGGAACTGGTTCTCTTGTATTTATTGATGATGTGACTACTAACAAAAGCAGCAGGATGAATTCTGAAGTGTTTCGGGCAATATTATCTGCTCATATTCAGCAAAATGCTTCAGAACTCATTGGACGGCACTTCACAGTGCAGATGGACAATGACAGGAAGCATACTGCGAAAGCAACCAAAGAGTTTTTTAAGGGAAAGAAGTGGAATGTTATGCAATAGCCAAGTCAGTCACCTGACCTGAATCCGATGAGCATGCATTTCACTTGCTGAAGACAAAACTGAAGGGAAAATGCCCCAAGAACAAGCAGGAACTGAAGACAGTTGCAGTAGAGACCTGGCAGAGCATCACCAGGGATGAAACCCAGCGTCTGGTGATGTCTATGCGTTCCAGACTTCAGGTTGTAATTGACTGCAAAGGTTTTGCAACCAAGTATTAAAAAGTGAAAGTTTGATGGATGATTGTTAATCTGTCCCATTACTTTTGGTCCCTTAAAAAGTGGGAGGCACATATACAAACTGTTATTCCTACACCGTTCACCTGATTTGGATGTAAATACCCTCAAATTAAAGCTGAAAGTCTGCAGTTAAAGCACATCGTTTGTTTCATTTCAAATTCAATGTGGTAGTGTATAGAGCCAAAAAGATTAGAATTGTGTCGATGTCCCAATATTTATGGACCTGACTGTATATAAAAAAGTGTTTATTTTTTTAATCACATATACCAAAAAGTAACGACAATTTGGTCCAGTTATCTATACCAGAACGTAATTAGGCCTAGATTAACCACAGTGTTAGACTCCCTCTAAGGGTGAAGGCGATCCCAAAAGGTCAATTCCTTAGAATTAAAAGGAATTGTGTGAGAGGAAGACTACCGGGCAGAAACAGATATACTGATAGAAAGGTTCCTAGGAAAAGGATATAACAAACAACAATTAGAACATACTAGGGAACAAATGGGACATTTGGATAGGAATGTCACCCAACTGGCACCCAAATCTAGGGAGACATCAGTATCTGAAGATCAGTTTAATCCAGCATTTGTCACAGGATTTAATCCTCAATATAGAGAAGTAGAAAAAAGCAATCAAATATTGGCCCATACTGTTAAAAGATCACACTCAAAAGTCCTGCCAGCCAAACCAAAATTCAGGAGGGCACCAGGGTTACGTACCATGTTGGCCAAAAATGTAAAACAAAGCCCAAAGAAACCTCCCACATTCCTGGACCATTCAGGTTTCTATAGATGTAAGAGATGTAAGGCATGCAATACGGTGAGCATGAAAATGGACACATTTTCATCAGCAGTCACAGGAAAAGAGTATGCTATATCCCAGCTCATCACCTGTGTGACAGTAGATATGTTACCTATATGTTGATGTGTCCTTTTAATCTTCAATATATAGGTAGAACAACCAGAAAGTTGTCTACAAGGGTGGGCAAACACATAAACAATATAAGAAAGGGCTATAGACACCACGGTGTCTCTAACCATTTCAGACTGGTACATAATAAAGACCCTCTCAACTAAGGTTTTGGGGTATAGATAAGGTTCACCACCATTGGAGAGGCACAGATATGACAAAAAAAGTCTTTAAAATTGAAACTTAATGGATATCTAGGCTCCAGTCTCTCTATCCCCTAGGTCTAAACATAGACATTGATTTAAAATGTTTCATTATTATGATTATTAAACCCTTATTTTTATCAGTGTCTTCTGCACTGTAAAGAGGATAAACTGTGAATTCTCTGCCCAAAATAGATCTTGGAGGTCTCAGTTTTTGCTCGTTAACAAAATGTTATACTTTTTGTTATAAATATTTTTTACAGTTTTCCTTTTTTTCATGTTTTTTTCCCCTATTAAGATTAATTTTCCTCTAAAAAAAAAAAAAAAAAAATCATTTTCAAATAATTTAAAATAATTTTCTTATTATTTTATAACTTAAGCCCATACAAACAAAAATGTATTTACGAGTTTCAGGTATTTGTTTACTTTCCAGTATACATATGGGAATAAATGACCTATTTAGGGCATATACACACCAATTCCCATAGAAGGATGTAATTTTAGAAGTTCCCCACTAGAGTGAGTCTAACACTGTGGTTAATCTAAGCCTAATTGGGTTCTGATATAGATAACTGGACCAAATTGTTAGTATTGTTTTTTGGTGTTCATGATTAAAGAAACACTTTTTTATATATGTATGTATATTCGCTTTTATCTATAGTAAGATGCAGCTTGTATAATTAGGCATGGGGGCAGATGGGCATGTCTCGCAATGGGAAATTGTTCTGTCCCCGTCCTTGTCGTGGAAAAACCTACTATACGCTTTTGCGCTAAAAAGCGCCCATTTCGTCTAATGGTATAATACATCTTACCTATCACTCAATTTCCCGCATATCCCCAAGTAAACAGATGACCACAGCCTACGTCCTCATCTCAGCACGACTCCCCCCCCCAACCCCCTCCCCCCGAGCAACCGCACTGGGTATTTTATGCAAGAGCAACAAAAGCCATGACCAACAGGAAGTCATGGCCCCAACAGCCAATCACTTCCTCCATGGGAAATGACCTCACAGGATATGACCTCAAAGGATATGAATGGCAACAGGGGAAATCCTTCCAACAGGATGAGTTTATACAAAATAATGGCTAGGGGAGTCTTATGGGTGTGTCTGGGCAGGGACATTGTGTATGTTTTACCTGGGAGCCATGCTCTTCAACTAAACAAAGGAAGCCACATGGCTAACAAACATGAACTCTGTCCCTGACCATAACAACCCTAAAGTTCCCATTTTTACAGTTGTTCGTGAATCCTTATTCTGCTTTGTTCAGAGAACAAAGCATACCTGGACTATACTATCGTCCAGTGTGGATGGGAGATTATCTGCAGGTATACGCCACGGCCTCCCCCAAATATGTTGATCAGGCACACAGGGGTGACCCGAGTGCACATCCGCTAAACCGATAATGTCTTTGCAGAGCGAACACATCCCCCCAGACGATTGTTCTGTGCATCGCACAGGGGCCCTTCGCTGGCGGACATATCCCCACTCTGCAAACACTTCTCTACATCCCCAGGGAGCTTTTCACTACCAAACGGATCTCAACCAGCGTCAGTCTGCCCCAGTCAGCTCTTTAGAGCGGGTTGCGGGAGAACTAACACTGGGAGACACTAAGACAATACATATTAAATACATCTTCAAAAAATTTCCACAACAGTCCTCCATCTTAGTGGAGCCCAACCAATAGGATACATACATACATACATCATGAATATGACCCCGAAGTGACTAATCGTCACTTCCTGAAGATGCAAACACAGCAAAACGTACGTCGTAGCAGGGGATTTTAAGCTTTTGGATCCCATGTGACTATCCAGCAGGCCCAGCATTGAGAGCGAGGTGTGGCTCACACGCCGGTGTCCCATTGACAGGCTCATCTGCTCATGCTGTATTTCTCCAGTGCTGGGGTACAGGCACTGTTACATGTGGGTGCAAACTTCTTTTTATGATTGTATATGATTAATCTACTACACTATGAACTACAGTATCTCACAAAAGTGAGTACACCCCTCACATTTTTGTAAATATTATATATTTTCATTTGACAACACTGAAGAAATGACACCTTGCTACTAAAGTAAAGTAGTAGCTACTAAACTAGTGAGTGTACAGCTTGTATAACAGTGTAAATTTGCTGTCCCTCAAAATAACTCAACACACAGCCATTAATGTCTGAACCGCTGGCAACAAAAGTGAGTACACCCCTAAGTGAAAATGTCCAAATTGGGCCCAGTTAGCCATTTTCCCTGCCCAGTGTCATGTGACTTGGTGTTACAAGGTCTCAGGTGTGAATGCGGAGCAAGTGTGTTAAATTTGGTATTATCGCTCTCACTCTGATACTGGTCACTGGAAGTTCAACATGGCACCTCATGGCTAAGAACTCTCTGAGGATGCGAATAAACAAATTGTTGCTTTACATAAAGATGGGCCTAGGCTATAAGAAGATTGCCAAAACCCTGAAACTGAGCTGCAAGCACGGTGGCCACGGCCATACAGCAGTTTAACAGGACAGATTCCACACAGAACAGGCCTCGCCATGGCCGACCAAAGAAGTTGAGTGCACGTGCTCAGCGTCATATCCAGAGGTTGTCTTTGGGATATAGATGTATGCCTGTAGCCAGCATTACTGCAGAGGTTGAACGGCTGGGGTGTCAGCCTGTCAATGCTCAGACCATATGCCGCATACTGCATCAAATTGGTCTGCATGGCTGTCATCCCAGAAGGAAGCCTCTTTTTTCAAGATGATGCACAAGAAAGCCTGCACAACACTGTTTGCTGTGTTTGCGTCTTCAGCAAACTTGCTGAAGATAAGCAGACTATAGACATGGATTACTGGAACCATATTCTGTGGTCTGATGAGACCAGGATAAACTTATATGGTTCAGATGGTGTCAAGCGTGTGTGGCGGCAACCAGGTGAAAAGTACAAAGACAGGTGTGTCTTGCCTACAGTCAAGTATGGTGGTGGGAGTGTCATGGTCTGGGGCTGCATGAGTGCTGCCGGAACAGTTAATTGAGGGAACCATGAATGCTAACATGTACTGTGACATACTGAAGAAGAGCATGAACCCCTCCCTTCAGAGACTGGGCCACAGGGCAGTATTCCAACATAACGACCCCAAACACATCTCCAAGACTACCACTGCCTTGCTAAAGAAGCTGAGGGTAAAGGTGATTGACTGGCCAAGCATTGCTCCAGACCTAAAACATATTGAGCATCTGTGGGGTATCCTCAAATGGAAGGTGGAGGAGTGCAAGGAACATCCACTAGCTCCATGATGTCATCATGGAGGAGTGGAAGAGGACTCCAGTGGCAACCTGTGAAGCTCTGGTGAACTCCATGCCCAAGAGGGTTAAGACAGTGCTGAAAAATAATGGTGGCCACACAAAATATTGACACTTTGGGCCCAATTTGGACATTTTCACTTAGGGGTGTACTCACTTTTGTTGCCAGCAGTTTTGACGTTGATGGCTGTGTGTTATTTTGAGGGGACAGCTAATTTACACTGTTATACAAGCTGTACACTCACTATTTTACATTGTAGCAAAGTGTCATTTCTTCAGTGTTGGCACACGAAAAGATAAAATATTTACAGAAATGTGAGGGATGTACTCACTTTTGTGAGATACTGTACTACTTTGTTTCCTGTGGAGTTTATTTGTACACCATAATCTGACCTGAGGGATCTTTGGAATGGCAAGGTGCTACTGAGGAACAAATTGGGTCTCCAATAGATATTTTTTGACCTCCTGTAATTAAGGGGTCTAACACCTCTGGTGAGTTGCCATCTATTTCCTGAGCACCTGTGGTGAAGGATTTGTAAGACATGACTAAATAGAAGCACAAGATTGGTGTTGGGATATGTCACAAATGGACTTTTATTGTATGCAATATGTTTGATTGTTTACTTTTTAATGCACTGTATTCACTTTATTGTTGAGCAGTATGTGATGCACAGGTCACCTTATACAGTTTGAGTGCTGATTTTCTTATATATTTGACTTGGGTTCTCTGGCCCATACAGTGTGAATGAGCGATTTGTTGCCATCTGTTACTTTATGGGGATACAGCGGCTGCATGAACTCAGCCGCAGGTCCTAATTTGATAGGGGTGCAGGTGAGTTGCCCCAAATGCAACACCTGCATCCACACGCCGGTCAAATTAGAACCAGTGGCTGTATTAATACAGCTGCTGCATCCCTATAGCGTAACATAGGCTGCCTGCACACAGCAATAGCCACATTTTAAAAAAATGTACAGAGGCCACAGCACCTTTGTGAATGAGCCCTCAAGACATCATTTACACACCAACGTTTATTAACTCAATACAGTTTTATCTTTTATATTTAGCAGGAATTTTGTAAGTAATATTAGGTTTGTGTCCGCTAATAATGATTTAAGTGTATTTTTTGGTGAAAATTTCTGTTGATATTTTCAGGGGGGGACTGTCCGGTAGGCTGTGTGGGGCCCTGTGATTTCTTACAACAGCCCTGCAAGTAACTACAGTCCTTTTAGTTTATCTTCTATAGTTGGGAAGATATTTGAGAGTTAAATAAAAGACCACATAGATGAGTTTTTGCTAGAAAAAAACATTTTAAGCAATGGCCATGAAAGACAGAAGTTGTAAAACAAATCTGATTTATTTTAATGAGTAGGTAAGCAAAATCTTAGACAATGGTGTTTTTTTTTGAAGCATGTGATTAAAGCCAGAAGCTCTAATAGGCTTCAAAAAAGGGTGGGCTCGGGATGCACAGCACTGCACCTTGAGCCCACTCAGTTGTGTGACAATAGCAAATTATTATTCACTATTGTCACACTGATCCTACTCCTGACCCGTCACCCGATTGGCTGAAAGGACAGGCGATCCTATTGGACGCCTAGGAGGAGGAGGCAGGAGATGCACTGCAGAAGCTGCCGTGATGCAGAGGAGTAGGAGACTCAATGGAAGCAGCCGCCCATAGGGGCGCTGCCCACCCGTGGCATAGATGGGGTAAGTGCGGGGCTGGATGAATGACCGCAGGGTGGTGGTGCCACTGGGGGGGTGGTTGTTTGCTCCCCCCCCCCCCAAAATAAAACAAAAAAAACAGCCGCCACTGCTAATGTGTAAGGTAAAGTCTACAGGCTTGGAAAAGTCATTTTGTAAATAGAAACCTGGCTAAATGACCATATTCATTGAGTATTGGTTAATGATTCGTACTCTGAATGGTCTAAGGGACAAGCTCGATATTCGAATCGGATGTAAGTACGACTCGAACATCGAGTGTTCGCCCCTTTGCTGAGTATTATGCTACGGAACGCCACATAATGCACTGCAAGATCGCAGTCCATTGCTTTATGATGATTGGCCAAAGCATGCACCTGGCATGCTTTGGCCAATCACAGCTTGCTTTGCTAAGAGAGCCATAATTGGCCAAAGGCACCTCAGGGGGACTAAGTCCACGCCACACACTATATAAGGCTGCTTACATAGCGGCTGTGTTTAGTGTGTGGATGGGACGGAGATAGATTAAGCTAGATTAGGAAGGCAGGTTAGTTAGTGGCAGTGTATTTGAGATATATATACACATATACAGCGGGGGCGGAAAGTATTCAGACCCCCTTAAATTTTTTACTCTGTTATATTGCAGCCATTTGCTAAAATCATTTAACTTCATTTTTTTCCTCATTAATGTACATACAGCACCCCATATTGACAGAAAAACACAGAATTGTTGACATTTTTTGTAGATTTATTAACAAAGAAAAACTGAAATATCACATGGTCCCAAGTATTCAAACCCTTTGCTGTGACACTCATATATTTAACTCAGGTGCTGTCCATTTCTTCTGATCATCCTTGAGATGGTTCTACACCTTCATTTGAGTCCAGCTGTGTTTGATTATACTGATTGGACTTGAGGAAAGCCACACACCTGTCTATATAAGACCTTACAGCTCACAGTGCATGTCAGAGCAAATGAGAATCATGAGGTCAAAGGAACTGTCTGAAGAGCTCAGAGACAGAATTGTGGCAAGGCACAGTTCTGGCCAAGGTTACAAAAAAAATTTCTGCTGTACTTAAGGTTCCCAAGAGCACAGTGGTCTCCATAATCCTTAAATGGAAAACGTTTGGGAGGACCAGAACCCTTTCTAGAGCTGGCCTTGTCCGGCCAAATTGAGCTATCGGGGGAGAAGAGCCTTGGTGAGAGTGGTAAAGAAGAACCCAAAGATCACTGTGGCTGAGCTCCAGAGATGCAGTCGGGAGATGGGAGAAAGTTGTAGAAAGTCAACCATCACTGCAGCCCTCCACCAGTCCGGGGCTTTATGGCAGAGTGGCCCAACGGAAGCCTCTCCTCAGTGCAAGACACATGAAAGCCTGCATGGAGTTTGCTTAAAAAAAAAAAAAAAACATCTGAAGGACTCCAAGATGGTGAGAAATAAGATTCTATGGTCTGATGAGACCAAGATAGAACTTTTTGGCCTTAATTGTAAGCGGTATGTGTGGAGAAAACCAGGCACTGCTTATCAACTGTCCAATACAGTCCCAACAGTGAAGCATGGTGGTGGCAGCATCATGTTGTAGGGGTGTTTTTCAGCTGCAGGGACAGGACGACTGGTTGCAATCGAGGGAAAAATGAATGTGGCCAAGTACAGGGATATCCTGGATGAAAACCTTCTCCAGAGTGCTCAGGACCTCAGACTGGGCCGAAGGTTTACCTTCCAACAAGACAATAACCCTAAGCACACAGCTAAAATTACAAAGGAGTGGCTTCACAACAACTCTGTGACTGTTCTTGAATGGCCCAGCCAGAGCCCTGACTCAATTGAGCATCTCTGGAGAGACCTAAAAATGGCTGTCCACCAACATTTACCATCCAACCTGACAGAACTGGAGAGGATCTGCAAGGAGGAATGGCAGAGGATCCCCAAATCCAGGTGTGAAAAACTTGTTGCATCTTTCCCAAAAAGATTCATGGCTGTATTAGATCAAAAGGGTGCTTCTACTAAATACTGAGAAAGGGTCAGAATACTTAGGACCATATGATATTTCAGTTTTTCTTTTTTAATAAATCTGCAAAGATGTCAACGATTCTGTGTTTTTCTGTCAATATGGGGTGCTGTGTGTATATTAATAAGGAAAAAAGTGAACTTAAATTATTTTACCAAATGGCTGCAATATAACAAAGAGTGAAAAATTTAAGGGGGTCTGAACACTTTCCGTCCCCACTGTGTGTGTGTGTGTGTGTGTGTGTGTATATATATATCATACATACATACTCTGCATTTAGCGTAGACTCTATATACAGTCAGTGTATTTGATATATATGTGTGTATATATATATATATATATACACACACACACACATATACAACATGGAGACGACTCCCACGTCACTCCTACGTCATTTTTTTTATTTTGGCGCATATATATGCGCCAAAATAAAAAAATGCCGTGGGAGTCGTCCCCCCCCAAATCCATACCAGGCCCTTCAGGTCTGGTATAGATTTTAAGGGAAACCCAACGCCAAAATGTAAAAGAAACAAAACAAAATCCATACCAGACCCTTATCTGAGCATGCAACCTGGCAGGCCGCAGAAAAAGGGGGGGGGGACAGAGCGCCCCCCCTCTTGAACCGTACCAGGCCACATGCCCTCAACATGGGGAGGGTGATTTGAGGTCCCTCAAAGCACCTTGTCCCCATGTTGAGGGCTCTGATGGGGACATGGTGAGGACAAGAGCCTCATCCCCACAACCCTTGCTCGGTGGTTGTGGGGGTCTGCGGGCAGGGGGCTTAGAATCTGGAAGCCAACTTTAACAAGGGGGCCCCCATATCTCACCCCCCCTTATGTGAATGGGTAGGGGTACATTGTACCCCTACCCATTCCCTAAAAAAGTTTCCAATTAAAAAAGGCAGCAAACAGTTTTTAACAATTCCTTTATTAAAAAAAAAAAAAAAAGTGTCCCACAATATAAATCCAATGTCAATCACTGCGCCGACAGTCCCAAGAAAAAAAAAAAAAAAAAAAAGGAAAAACTCTGCCTCCAGGGGAGGCGTCCCGCCGACTGCCGTCTTTTTGCGGTGACAGCTGTCATATAGCCAAAGGTGATGTGACGTCAGAGGGGGGCGGGGTCACACGTTTAAGTCCGGCAATACATTACAGCCACGAGCAATTTTAAATTTTTTCTTTAGAAATTTAATTTTGCTGCGGTACCTACTTTTACAGGCAGACTAAGGCCCCCCCCCCCCCCCAAACGATATTTAAAGGAATATTTCATTTTTATTGTTTCACCCAAGCATTATTAAATCACTTCTCCTGAAAAAACTCTTGTTTTGAAAACTTTTTTTTTTTTTTGCATTGATACATGTCCCCTAGGATAGTACTCAGGTCCCCAAACACTTTGTATGGCAATAACTTGCGTATAAGCCTTTAAAACACTTTTGATTTTACATGTTCGTGCCCTATAGACTTTAACAGTGTTCGCATCTTCGTCCAAATTTTTTGTCTGTTCGCATGTTCTGGTGCGAACCGAACCGGGGGGTGTTCGGCTCATCCTTAGTTATTAGTGGTTTACCCCAAGGTTCAGCGTTAGGACCCTTACTTTATATTCTAAATGATTTAGGGTCTGGGATTAAAAGTACCATTTCAGTCTTTGCAGATGACACCAAGCTATGCGGTGGAATAACATCTTTACAGGATGTCTCCAATGTACAAGCCAACCTCAAAGCACTGTTTAATTGGGCAACTGTGTGGCAAATGAGGTTTAACCACTTCAATACTAGGCACGCAGCTTCCTGCCCAGACAAATTTTCAGCTTTCAGCGCTCTCACATTTTGAATGGCAATTACTCAGTCATGCTACACTGTATCCAAACAACATTTTTATTATATTTTTTTTCCTCACAAATAGAGCTTTCTTTTGGTGGTATTTAATCAGCACTGAGGTTTTTTTTGCGATATAAACGAAAAAAATAGCGAAAATTTTGAATAAAAAAACACTTTTTTTTTTTTTTTTTTGTTTCTTTTGTAATTTGCAAATAAGTCATTTTTCTTTATAAATTTGGGCCAAAATTTATACTGCTACATATCTTTGGTAAAAATAACCCAAATTACTGGATATTATTTAGTCTGTGTGAAAGTTAGAGTCCACAAGCTATGGTGCAAATCACTGAAAATTGATCACACCTGATGTACTGATGGCCCTCATTTCTTGAGACCCTAACAAGCCAGTAAAGTACAAATACCCCCCAAATGACCATTTTTTGCAAAGTAGACAGTCCAAGGTATTTACTAAGAGGCATGGTGAGTTTTTTGAAGTTGTAATTTTTTCCCACAATTCTTGGGAAAATTTTTTTTTTTTTTTTTTTTTTTTTTTTTTTTTTACACAAACTCATCATAGTAACAGGTTATTTCTCACAGACAGCATATGCATACTTGCAACTACACCCCAAAATACATTCTGCCACTCCTGAGTATGGCAATACCACATGTGTGAGACTTTTACACAGCTTGCCCACATACAGAGGCCTAACATTGAAGTAGCACCTTCAGGCGTTCTACGATCATAAATTGCACATCTCATTTCTCAACCACCTATTACACCTTTTGAAGGCCCTGGAGCACCAGGACAGTGGAAATGCCCACAAAATGACCCCATTTTGGAAAGCAAACACCCAACGTATAATCTGTGAGACATAATGAGTCTTTTGAACGGTTCATTTTTTTTCCAGAAGTTTTTGGAAAATGTGGAAAAATGAAAACGCTTTTTTTTTTTTACACAAAGTTGTGCATTTATAAGATATTTCTAACACATAGCATGTACATAACAAAAATGACACGCCAAAATACATTCTGCTACTCCTAAGTATGGCGATACCACATGTTTAAGACTTTTACACAGCCTGGCCATATACAGAGGCCCAACATCCAAATAGCACCTCCAGTTGTTCTAGGAGCATAAATTACACACATCATTTTCTGATTACCAATCACATTTTTAAAGGCCTTAAATATGTCTAACACATAGCAGGTACATACCAAATAACAAAAGATTACCTGTGGTTTTAGAAGTTTAGTGGTCCACAGAGGAGAGCATCGGTCCAGGCAGCAGGCAGTGATGTGGTCAGCGACAGCAAAAGCAATCATCCAGGCAGCAGGCTGGAATACTGCCCATAGTTCATACAGGCAGAGATACTGTCAGAACAGCATTGGTCCAGGTAGCAGGCAGAGGTGTCCAGGCAGAAATACTGTCCACAGTCAGTAGAGGCAGCAGGCAGATATTTGGTCAACACAGCCAAATTATTGGTCCAAGCAGCAGGAAGAAACATGGTCTATTATGTCCTGGGTCATTACAGGCAGCAATATGGTCAGCACAGCCAAAGTATTGGTCCAGGCAGCAGGAAAGGCCATCAACCCTAGGGCCAGAGGGACAGGGGTAGAGGCTTCTCCCACCCAAATCTCTTTGAAGACTCCGGGCAACCAGACCCTGTTCTGGAGCACAGAAAACGAAAAGCTGGTTTCTTTATCGTACATCATGGGACACAGAGCCTTAAATAATTACTTAATGGTTTATAGGCCACCTTCAGGTGTTGACACTGGTAAACCCAATCAAAGGAAGTTTACTCCCTATATAATCCCTCCTCCTTCCAGGAGCACATCAGTTTTTTCGCCAGTGTCTAAGGTGTTGGTCACGAGTGAAGAAGTGCTCTGAGGAGCTCCAGGAGGGATCCATGCTGGATTTAAATTCCTCTATAAAAAGAAGCCAGATCCATCCAGAAGTGCCACTGAGGCCTAAGATGGATGGTACCTGGGACCTCTGAAACACGAGGTTTTGCCTGTAATGCCTCTCTTTGTAGGGCAGGAACCCAGGGCTTAGGTCTTGTTACATTATCTCAAGCTTCCTGATGGGGTGCTTGTACATGGCCCAAGGCAGTTGGACCCCTGTTTTTACGGACCCAGTCCTTGAAGGTTTGCTAAACATTGCCCGTCGTGATGGGTGAAAGTTGGATTTTCTGTTCAGCAAAATCCTGCGGCGAGAACAAGGTAAGGGAAGAAAACTTAGATGTTAAAAACATCTATGCATTTTCTTTAATTTAAGGAAAAAATGTTGTCATGCCTTAAAATTTCCACTAGATGGAGTCTATGCACATACCTTACTCTGTTGCCTCACTGTTTGCTCAGTTCTGTGTCTGGCTGCACAGCATGTGGAAGGAGATTTTGCAAGGTAAAAACAAATCTGCAAAAAATGTCTTTTTACTTCCCCTGTTGGGACCAGAGAGTTAGGGGGACAGCAGCGCTGCACCCCCTTACATTACCCCCCTACCATGGGGAATGCGGAAGGTCCCGCTATTTTACCGCTATAGTTTGTTACTGTAGGCTGTACTTTTACACAGGTCTGTGCCTCACTGCAGGAGGCTCTGCTGGCCTCCCCCCCCACCCCCTCATGTTGGGTCTAGGACCCGAAAAATGCAGCGCTCAGGCTCGGGAAACATTATAAATAAAAAAAGGGGCAGAATTTTTTACAGAGGGGGCGGAGCCTAACGCAGGTGCTGTGAAACGTCCATGAGGACGCACGGCAGGCTAATAACAGATAAATACAGCTGTGTCAGTCTCTCCTCTGCTGATGAGGAGGAAACAAGCTGCCTGCACACAGGGACACACGAGCTGTGGGACACGTATGGGTTTCTAAAACTGGCATTCCTGATACAGGAAGGACACTCTTTTTTTCCAGCACTAGGCTGAACTTTATAGCAGCTTTAAAAATTATGATTATTTTTCAGCGATTTGGTGCAATTTGTATAGCGCCTCTGTTTTTGTACTTAGGACTATGCCTGCCAAAAAAGACATCACAAAAGCCAAAAGAGTAAAGGTTTCACCCCCAGGCATTGGGATTTCCAGCTGTATTTCCATGCTATCATCCTCGCCTGAATTGCCAATTATGGCAACTCAGGGTGAGCCATTGGAACAAATTGATGGTGCAGCTGCCTCTCACATCTCAGCACCTGTATACGTGACTGAAGATGCCCTTTCCTCTTCCCTTCAGGGTCTGGAAGAAAAATTAGCGGCTTTAATCGCATCCTCCATTCAAATGGATAGGAAGCGTATTAGGTCCCCCTCCTCCGCTTCAGCTTTGCATGGGGAACCGTGGGCACACAATGAGGTTTTACCCTCAATCGATCAGGAAGAGAAACAAACCGATGATTCTTCTGCAGAGGAAACAACGGTAGATGAACCTTTTTCAGCTTCTCAATCTGAAAAATTGCTGATACAATCTCTTACGGAAATGGTTCGTTCCACTTTCATGCTGCCAGAGTCTCATGAAAACTTGGCTTCTTTTTTAGATTCTTTAAAACCTTCCCATCCTTTGCATGCGTTTCCTGCACATGCATTACTTGAACAGCTTATTTTTGCAGAATGGGATAAACATTTTCTCCCTCCTAAGAGGTTTTCAATTCTCTCTCCTCTGGAGGAGAAATTCTCCAAAAGATGGAAAGTACCAGCAGTTGACGCTGCAATTTCCAATGTGAATAATAACTTAACTTGTCCTGTAGACAATGCACAGATGCTTAAGGATCCAACAGATAAGAAGTTGTAATCCCTGCTAAAATCTACTTTTTCCATAGCAGGTGCCGATCCCTAAAGGACCAATTTAAACAGGCGCTTAGAGAGCTTCCTACAAAACAAGCTTGGGATTTGGCTGAACTACCTAAGGCATTATGTTTTGCCATAGATGCCATTAAAGATTCTATTCACCAGGCATCCCGCCTTACGCTTATGCTTGTACATATGCGCAGAATCCTGTGGTTGAAAAATTGTTCAGCTGAAACACCATGTAAAAACCTCCTAACTGGGTTCCGCTTTTATGGGGAGCGACTATTTGGAGAAAACTTGGATAAATATATCAAGACAATTTCTGCTGGGAAAAGTACTTTTTTACCAGTCAAAAGAAAATATAAACGCCCTTCATTTAAACAGGCTCTTTCCCCTGCTCCAGGGGCTTCTGCCTCTGTGGCGACGGCCTCCGCTGTCAGACTCTAGAGGACCTCAGGGTCAAAAGAAGCCCTGGGGTAGGAAATCTGCAAAACAGAATCCTAAAGCCTCATCATGAAGAGGCAACCCCCCTCACCAAGGTGGGGGGAAGACTTCTGCAATTTTCAGAAGTCTGGAAAAAGGAAATTCAGGACAGATGGGTCATCTCCACGGTAAGGCTGGGGTACAAGCTGGAATTTCGGGACTTTCCACCGTCTCGTTTCCTGAGATCACGCGTTCACAAAGATTCAGAGAAAAAAAATCTCTGTTTCAGGCACTAGACCGATTAATATCTCAAGGGGTGATCATACAGGTACCCACAAAAGAGCAAGGTCTGGGGTTTTATTCAAATCTTTTCATGGTACCAAAACCAAATAGAGACGTCAGACCCATTCTAGATCTAAAAAAGCTAAATCAATTCCTGGAGATCCGCTCCTTTCGCATGGAGACAATCAGGTCGGTAGTTTCTATCCTAGGAAGAGAACTTCTGGCGTTAATTGACATCAGGGATTCATATCTGCATGTCCCTATATTTCCTGCTCATCAAAAGTTTCTGCGGTTCAAGTTAGAACAGCAGCATTTCCAATTTGTAGCCCTGCCCTTTGGGCTAGCCACAGCACCTCGGGTGTTCACCAAAGTGCTGGCCCCACCTCTAGCCAGGTTAAGGGCACAGGGCATAACAGTCGTATTATACCTAGATGATCTATTACTTATAGCTCAATCGGTGACTCGTTTGGAGCAAAGCGTACACACTACAACCAACTATCTGAAAAGTTTGGGTTGGATTCTCAGCCTAGAGAAATCTTCCTTAATACCGCTAAAAAGACTGGAGTACTTGGGTCTGATCGTAGACACAGCCCAGGAAAGGGTGTTCTTGCCTCAAGCAAAAATCAATTCCATGAGAGAGCTGGTGCGGAGGGTCAGGTCAAATGGCAATCCCTCCATTCGCCTCTGCATGAGGTTGCTAGGAACCATGGTAGTTTAATTCAAAGCAGTTCCCTATGCCCAGTTTCATTCAAGACTGTTTCAAAACAGTATCCTGTCTGCTTGGAACAAAACAATTCAAGCTTTAGACTTACCAATACGGCTGTCCCCAAGAGTGGCCCAAAGCCTCACTTGGTGGTCATTAACCCAGAATCTACTGAAAGGAAAATCCTTCAGACCAGTCATCTGGAAAGTGGTAACAACGGATGCCAGCCTTTCAGGCTAGGGAGCAGTACTAGAAAAGACAACTGTCCAAGGACAGTGGTCAAGAACCGAAAGAATCTTGCCCATCAATATCCTAGAGATTCAGGCAGTACGCCTGGTTCTAAACGCCTGGACTTTCAGGCTACGGGATTGACCTGTCAGGATTCAATCCGACAATGCCACAGCTGTGGCCTATATCAATCACCAAGGGGGTACCAAAAGTCTCTCAGCACAGAGAGAGGTGAACCATATTCTAACTTGGGCAGAAAGGGATGTTCTGTGCCTTTCTGCAATCTTCATTCCGAGAGTAGAGAATTGGCAGGCGGACTACTTAAGTCACCACCAGTTATTCCCAGGGGAATGGTCTCTTCACCCTGACATATTTCGGCTGTTTGTCAAAGATGGGGGACTCCAGACATGGATCTTCTAGCATCCAGGGTCAACACGAAGTTGGTCAACTTTGTAGCCAGAACAAGGGATCCATTCGCATGCGAGACAGATGCGTTAGTGATCCCATGGGATCAGTTCTCACTGATCTATGCATCCCCCCCTATTCAGTTGCTGCCTCGACTTCTTTGCAGGATCAAGCTGGAAAGAAAGCTGATAATTCTGAGGGCACCAGCATGGCCCAGAAGGTCATGGTACGCAGAAATCGTAAAAGTGGCAGTGGAGGGCCCATGGTTCCTCCCACTATGGCCAGATCTGCTCTCTCAGGGACCAATATTCCATCCTTTCTTATGGTCTCTAAATTTAACGGCTTGGCTATTGAAACCCACATTCTAAAGAAATGTGGGCTTTCCGGGTCAGTTATCTCTACCCTGATTAATGCTAGGAAGCCAGCTTCCAGAACTATATATTACAGAGACTGGAAGGCTTATGTTGCCTGGTGTGAATCTAAGGGTTGGCACCCTTGGAGATATATCATAGGCAGAAGTCATGCCTTTTGACAATTAGGGGTAGAAATGAAATTGGCCTTAAGTACTATTAAAGGCCAAGTCTCAGCTTTATCGGTCTTATTTCAAAGACCACTTGCTACTCATTCTTTAGTCCGGGGCTTTATACAAGGGGTGACACAGTTTAATCCGCCCATCAAACCTCCTCTTGAACCCTTAGGACTTAAACTTAGTTTTGTCTGTGTTACAAAAACAGCCATTTGAACCAATACAACAGATTTCCCTAGTTCTTCTGACAAGGAAGTTGGTATTTTTAGTTGCTATATCCTCAGCAAGGAGGGTTTCAGAATTGGCTGCTCTTTCTTGTAAAGAGCCATATTTGATTTTTCATGAGGACAGAGTGGTGTTACGCCCTTGTCCAGGTTTTTCGCCAAAAGTAATTTCAGGTTTTCACCTGAACCAAGATATTGTCCTGCCATCGTTTTTTCCAAAACCATGTTCCAGGGAAGAAAGATCACTACATTGTCTTGATGTGGTGAGAGCAGTGAAACTGCTCAGATTCATAAGACTGATGTCTTATTTATTCTGCTGGAGGGTCCTAAGAAAGGACAGGCAGCGTTGAAATCCACTGTCGCTAAGTGGATTCAGCAAGTGATAATTCAAACTTATGATTTGAGGCACAGGTGTCACACAAGGCCCGCGGGCCGAATCCTGCCCACCGAGCGTTGTCATGTGGTCTGCAGCGGCCTTCGACTGCATCTCCGGCTCTCACCCGATTTTCTACCTGTCACTTGTAAACACAGAAACTTCTATGTTTACAGTGACAGCTATGGTCTCGGCGAGTCCCGGCTCCTGTTACTGTGCATGCACTGGTTTCAGACTATACAAGCCGAGCGCGGAGATGCTGCAGCCGAACAGGCAGCTTACAAAAATTAACTCCTTACATCCAAGTGGTCGGCCACACACACAGGCACAGGCTGGAACAGAGGACACACAGACTGGATGAACCACTTGAATGCCAAAAGTTGAGTGCTTATCCCCAGGGATTTCACAGGGGGTGGTGGTCTGGTAGTGGGGGGGGGCAGTAGTGGGGTGGGTGGTGGTCTGCTAGTGGTGAGGGGCTGAGTGTTAGTTGGGGGTGGTGATTTGCCATTGCGGGTTTTGTCAGTGGTGAGTGGCAGGGCGGATGGTGGAGGGGCGTTGGTGGGGTGAGCTGAACCCTGCACTCTGTACACAGGGCACTTTTGAACCCTGCATTCTGTACGTAGCGCAACCCTGAACCCTGCACTCTGTCCATAGAGCAACCCTGAACCCTGCACTCTGTCCACAGCGCAAGCCTGAACCCTGCACTCTGTCCACAGCGCAAGCCTGAACCCTGCACTCTGTCCACAGCGCAAGCCTGAACCCTGCACTCTGTCCACAGCGCAAGCCTGAACCCTGCACTCTGTCCACAGCGCAAGCCTGAACCCTGCACTCTGTCCACAGCGCAAGCCTGAACCCTGCACTCTGTCCACAGCGCAAGCCTGAACCCTGCACTCTGTCCACAGCGCAAGCCTGAACCCTGCACTCTGTCCACAGCGCAAGCCTGAACCCTGCACTCTGTCCACAGCGCAAGCCTGAACCCTGCACTCTGTCCACAGCGCAAGCCTGAACCCTGCACTCTGTCCACAGCGCAAGCCTGAACCCTGCACTCTGTCCACAGCGCAAGCCTGAACCCTGCACTCTGTCCACAGCGCAAGCCTGAACCCTGCACTCTGTCCACAGCGCAAGCCTGAACCCTGCACTCTGTCCACAGAGCAAGCCTGAACCCTGCACTCTGTCCACAGCGCAAGCCTGAACCCTGCACTCTGTCCACAGCGCAAGCCTGAACCCTGCACTCTGTCCACAGCGCAAGCCTGAACCCTGCACTCTGTCCACAGCGCTAGCCTGAACCCTGCACTCTGTCCACAGCGCTAGCCTGAACCCTGCACTCTGTCCACAGCGCAAGCCTGCACTCTGTCCACAGCGCAAGCCTGAATCCTGCACTCTGTCCACAGCGCAAGCCTGAACCCTGCACTCTGTCCACAGCACAAGCCTGAACCCTGCACTCTGTCCACAGCACAAGCCTGAACCCTGCACTCTGTCCACAGCGCAAGCCTGAACCCTGCACTCTGTCCACAGCGGAAGCCTGAGCCCTGCACTCTGTCCACAGCGCAACCCCTGAACCCTGCGCTCTCTACATAACTCTGCATTCTGTATGTAGTGCAGCTCCTGGACCCTGCCCTCTGTACACATCACACCCCTGAACTCTGAGCTAATTATTACTTAAATTAAAAACCAGTTATAAATAAATGCAGCGTCAATTATTCAATATAAATCTTAGGTAGAGGAGTAGCAGGGATTTTTACGGTGCCAGAAAGTTATTTTTAAAATATATTATATTATATATGTATAATATAAATATATATATATATATATATATATATATATATATATATATATATATATATATTTAATATTTAATATTTTATTTTAACAAGTTCAAGGTTAAAAGATACATAAAGAAATATTTACAGTAATATACAAATATGGTGGTCACAGAAAGCAGGTTCATATAGAATAGATACATTGCACATTAACCCGACATGTTTCGCTGATTGCTTCTTTAGGGGTGTGTGAATGGAAACACAGATAACATGAAAAATTATACATTTATGGAGACAAAAAAACAACAATGAATTAACGCAATATCAAATATATATAAAAAATGTTATGAGGAGAGCATAGTCAAACACTGCAGACAAACACTGCATATGTCAAACACTGCAGACAAAGTCGCTTACCCTGCAACAACTTCCAACCAGAAATAACCACCACCTGAGTCCAAACTCACATAGGCCCCCACGGGAAGTCATCAAAGTGCAGTCACAAAGGACAGAAAGGTGAGACTATAAAACAGTAAAATAAATTTGTAAGAGGAATGCGAAGAGAATAATCAAAAGAAGGGAGGTCTGGCTGCAAACATCTTCCAGCCAGAAAGGAAAATGTTTCAATGTATAAATACTTACTAAAAGCAGTAATTAACAGGGTATGGGATGAAAGGCGACTTTGGACAGCCTGCTGGATATTAAACGCAGGGAGTCTTACTAAGGAAAAATATAATATAAAGGGAAGAAAAATGGAAAAAACTAAATGAGAAATCAAAAATAATAATTAAAAATTAATGAATGAAGGATATATTAAGTTTAAGTGGAAAGTAGTATTGAGAGACGGAATGAACAAAGATTGCAAAAGTATTCATAATTTAAATACACTTTTAAATCCGTATATGGGACAATGTCTCTGAAAAATATATATTGGTTAGGAATATGTTGAGGAAATAGAGATGAGAAAGTTATAATAAATACTATTGTTAAGGCTTCCTATTGAAGTGCAAGATAAGTGAAAGAATTTGGTACAGAGAATGACGTGGGTAAGGATACTCAAACAACAGTAAAAAGGACTTACCAGTGACATGACACCGCTTGATAGAGTCTAACCCTCCGGCTTTGGCAGACAGAGCAGCCAGACAAGCTGGTCTTATCTGTCCTCCATCGAGCTGACGTCACAGACGCGATGCGGACAAGAGGACGCTTATGCGCATGTGCAGAGAGCCGACGAGTCCCTGAGACTACAATACCCAAAAGGCCCTGCGAAGGTGGGAGGGGTCCAGGCAATACACGATGACATGGTGGAAAGGCCAAGGCAAACGCCCATCCCACATAGCGCAGACCAATGGGGAAAGAGCAGCTGATGGAAATTGGCACAGATGGAAGTGCGAGAAGAAGGGGGAATGCCTAGATGTCGCCTGGGGATACGGGCTCCCCCTATAGCGCGGCATGAAGCAGGCATACAGTGATAAAATCACTGTACACCCTGGGCGTCCGTATGACTGCTGGAAACAAAATCCCGGAGGTGGAGGAGTGGAGAGCAGGCAGGGATAAGCTGGAGAAGAGGAAGCTGAAGAGGGTCAATAGAGGGGCACGGAATACTGGGCCACCCACAGCTGTAGCACATCTAAGTGTTGGAATAAAACCACGCTCGCCTTAAAACACAAAACGATTTTCTTCAAATACAAAGAATCAAAAAAAGGGATTTATAAATATCATAAAGTACATAAACTACGTATCAAATCAATCACATATATAAACATATTAGGTTTGGGTTGATATAATGTATCAATGGGAATAAGATGAGCTCAAATGGTGAAAAAAGGGTGGGGGGGGGGGGGGGGAAAGGGGAGCAAAAAGAGGATAAAAGGGCAAACATGGAAATCAAGAGGGGGAGCAAAGGAGAAGGAAGGCTCGCAACAGCTGGAGTTAGAGAAAGGGCTTAAAACTAAGGCTCTCATTAAATCCTGGAAATACAGTAGCTCTAAGGTCATAAATCCAACGGGCTTCAAGTGGGAGCTGTGTACGGTCAACACTGCCCCCCCTGGAGTCCCGAGGGACATGTTCTAGCGCCAACAATTTGATAAATTGAGAGTTAAATTCATGATGGATACCAACGTGTCTACTGATGGCTGTAACCATCTTTTTTTTCTTTCTTGGTTTTATATGATCTCTTATTCGTTTGAAAAACTATCGCAAACGAATAAGAGATCATATAAAACCAATAAAGAAAAAAAAGATGGATACAGCCATTAGTAGACACGTATCCATCATGAATTTAACTCTGTTTATCAAATTTTTGGCAATAGAACATGTCCCTCTGGACTCCAGGGAGGGCATTGTTGACCATACGCTGCTCCAACTTGAAAGCCGTTGGATTTATGACCTTAGAGCTACCTTATTCCCAGGATTTAATGAGAGCCTTAGTTTAAGCCCCTTCTCTAACTCCAGCTGTTGCGAGCCTTCCTTCTCCTTTACTCCCCCTCTTGGTTTCCATGTTTGCCCTTTTATCCTCTTTTTTTTTTTTTTGTTCCCCTTTTCCCCTTTTCCCTTTCCCCTTTTTTTGAGATTCTTTGGATTTGAAGAAAATTGTTTTGTGTTTTGATTAAGGAGAGCTTGGTTGTATTCCAACATTTAGATGGGCTACGGCTGTGGGTGGTCCAGTATTCCGTGCCCCTTTATTGACCCTCTAAAGCTTCCTCTTCTCCAGCTTATCTCTGCCTGCTCTCCACTCCTCCACCTCCGGGATTTTGTCTCCAGCGGTCATACGGACACCCAGGGTGTACAGTGATTTTATGCCCACTTCATGCCGTGCTATAGGGGGAGCCCGTCTCCCCGGGTGACGTTCCCCCCTTCTTCTCGCACTTCCATCTGTGCCAGTTTCCATCAGCTGCTCTTTCCCCATTGGTCCGTGCTATGTGGGATGGGCGTTTGCCTTGGCCTTTCCACCATGTCATCGTGTATTGCCTGGACCCCTCCCACCTTCCCAGGGCCTTTTGGGTATTGTAGTCTCAGGGACTCTGCTCTCTGCACATGCGCATAGGCGTCCTCTCGTCCGCATTGTGTCGGTGACGTCAGACGCCGGCTCGATAGAGGACAGATAAGACCGGCTTGTCTGGCTGCTCTGTCTGCCAGAGCCTGAGGGTTAGACTCTATCGAGCGGTGTCATGTCACCGGTAAATCCTTTTTCACTGTTGTTTGAGTATCCTTACCCACTTCATTCTCTGTACCTAAATTCTTACGCTTATCTTGCACTTCAATAGGAAGCCTTAACAATAGTATTTATTATAACTTTCTCATCTCTATTTCCTCAACATATTCCTAACCAATATATATTTTTCAGAGACGTTGTCACATATACGGATTTAAACGTTTATTTAAATTATGGACACTTTTGTGATCTTTGGTTATTCCTTCTCTCAGTACTACTTTCCACTTAAACTTAATATATCCTTCATTCATTCTTTTTTAATTATTATTTTTGATTTCTCATTTTGTTTTTTCCGTTTTTCTTCCCTTTATATTATATTTTTCCTTAGTAAGACTCCCTGCGTTTAATATCCAGCAGGCTGTCCAAAGTCATCAGGCCTCCATGGCTCAGATCTGTAAGGTCGCAACTTGGTCTTCAGTGAATAAATTCACTAAATTTTATCAGGTGGATGTAAGGAGGTATGAGGATATCGCCTTTGGGCACAGTGTGCTGCAAGCAGCAGTATAGATCCTCAAGTCTGGGTGTACCCTGCAAGTTGTTTTCTCCCAAGCCTCATTTGGCATTGCTATGGGACATCCCATTAAGTAATTACTTAAGGCTCTGTGTCCCATGATGTACGATAAAGAAAATAGGATTTTTATTACAGCTTACCTGTAAAATCCTTTTCTTGGAATACATCATGGGACACAGAGTTCCCTCCCCTCTTTTTTGGAATTAAGTATTTTGCTTTGCTACAAAAACTGATGTGCTCCTGGAAGGAGGAGGGGTTATATAGGGAGTAAACTTCCTTTGATTGGGTTTACCAGTGTCAACACCTGAAGGTGGCCTATAACCCATTGAGTAATTACTTAAGGCTCTGTGTCCCATTATGTACTCCAAGAAAAGGATTTTACAGGTAAGCTGTAATAAAAATCCTATTTTTCTCTACTCAGAACGCTATTCTGAAGCCCCTCACATATGTGAGACCCCTGTGTACTAAGGTAAAAGAGCAAAAGATCAGTCCAAGTGGCAGGGAAAAACATGGTCGATTTAACAGGCCGAGGTCGGTGCACGTGGAAGTCAGAAACATGGTATAAATCGGCAGGCAAAGACATTGTCGGTAAAAAGGCCAGGGTCAGTTAACTAACATGCAAAGTAGAATCATGGTAGCAGGCAAATTATCCACACAGGTATTTGAAATGGGGAAATGGCAGTCTGTTAATAATAAGGGAAACTAATATCTGATGGATGTGTGATAATTTTTGAGGCAATCTCCGATGCACAGGCCAGGTTGGGAGGGACATTGGGGACAATAATAGCTGGTATCTCTTCTAACTCCTCCTCTGCTGCGTACACAGCATTTCTTTTGGCGTCTTCTTCCAGATTCTGTGGGGGGAATGTTATAGGGAAAATGTTGCTCATGAAGTTGACTCACACAAGCCGAGCAAATGCTTCCTGGGGCGGGTCCTTGTTGATAAATCAGGGCAGTGATGATGTCTTCAATATACTTGAGGTAGGTTATTTGTTGGTTTTCAGTTAATTTTTGGAAGCAAACGAATAAAACAAGGCCATATGAAATGGATGAAATGCAACTTTCTTACCAATAACGGGGCTTTCGGGTTGACAAAGTTGTAGCATCCGATCGTTTAAATCCACCCCCCCCCCCATGTACAGATTGTAGTTGTGGACACATTCAGGCTTTATAACGGGGGCACGTTTTCTCTGGATCTCCACCAAGGTGTTATTGTGGATGGTAGCGAGGATGTGTACATCTTTCTTGTCCCTCCACTTCATGGCCAACACCTCCACATACCTCATGAATACGGATTACCCGTTTTTGTCAACAGTTTTTGTGGGAAGCCCTTACGTTTTATTTTGAAGGTACCACAGGCCAGGGTTTGTTTACTGTAAAGGTGACGAAAAAGGGGCAGGCTTGTATAATAGTTGTCTACATATAAGTGGTATCTTTTTTCGAACAGGGGGTATGCCAGCTCCTAGACAATTTTCCCACTGGTTCCAATATATGTGGGGCACTCACGGGGCTGGAGCTGGGAGTCTTTGCCTTCATAAATCCAGGATGTGTACACGTATCCAGTGGCTCGATCACACAGTTTCATTTTAACCCATACCTGGCTCTCTTACTTGGCATATACTGCTTTTAGTGCAATTGGCCAGTAAAATGTACAAGAGATTCATCCACACAAATGTTTTGGTCTGGGATAAAAACTTCAGCAAACCGCTGAGAAAAGGAATTGATTAGGGGGCGTATCCTGTACAATTTGTCGTTTTTGGGATGATCTCGGGGAGGGCACTGCGAATTATTGTTAAAGTGTAGAAAGCGCATAACCATGTCGTAGCGTGTCCTGGACATGACCGCAGAATATATCGGCATGTGGTGGATGGGGTTGGTTGGCCAATAGGCATGAAGTTCATTCTTTTTTGTAAGCCCTATATTGAACATAAGGCACAAAAACAATTAAAATTCATCCAGTGTGAGACGTCGCCACTGGAACATGCGGGCGTAGGATGAATTGGGATTGGCAGCAATAAATTGTGATGCATACAGATTGGTTTGGTCCACCATATTCTACAGCAAATCTTGTGGGAAAAATAAATAAAAATAATCTAATTGGGAAAAATTTGTAGTGTTGGGCTGCACACCTGGCTGTGCTGTGAAAGATGGGATTATAGCAGATCCTGAGTTGGCAGGCAACCATAAGGGGTTTGGCAGGGCATCGGGAAGGTAGGACTGGGGCTGGATTCTTCGAGTTGGGTGTGTAATTCCAGCACTTGTACTGGGCTCCTCTTCCTGGGGTCTGGCACTGCTGGTGGTAGGCAGGTCTTCTGATCTTGGTCCTGATCTCCTTTTTCTTTTGGGAGGGACGGTTTCCTCCGCTGACTCAGACTCCACTATCCTCCACTGGCTTGTATTCTGAACCAGAATCGGATGATGGGAGCTCCCTGCTGCTCTCATCATCCGACATGGTAAGGATAGCATATACCTCCTCATGTGTGTTAACCCTTTGAGACATTATGGCGGTACTTATTGGCGGGCCTATGTGATGGTAATGCTGGTGGTACTGGTGGCGGGCCTGTGTGGCGGTATTAGTGATGGGCCTGTATGGCGGTACCGATGGTGGGCCTGTGTAGATATACCGGTGGTGGGCCTGTGTAGATAAACCGATGGTGGTACCGATGGCGGTACTAGTGAACCTGTGTGGTGGTATCGATGGGAGTACTAGTGGCGGACCTGATGACGGTACTGGTGGTGGGCCTGTGACAGATGGGCTGTGTGACTGACAGATCCAGATGAACAGAAGTTCTGACCATTCCTCTTTATTGGGCACAGTACAACACAATACAATAGATGTCAGATAGACACTGATTTCACTCACTGATCCTTGCTCTCTCCTCACATGATCGGTGTGTGAGGAGAGAGTAGGGATCAGATAGTAACTGCTCCTCAATGTTTAAATTTGTGACCGGCTGTGATTGGACACAGCCGGTCACATGCTAAACAGCCAATTTCATTGGCTGATTACCCTGATCGGAGAAGTGCTGTGTCCGAGGGACACGCACCGGCCCTGATCACCGCACTACGCGTCTCCGGCGGTGCACTTCATGCGCGCCTCCAATTCTGGTGACACGTCATCGGCTGTGATTGGACACAGCTGATCACATGGTAAACAGCTATTTTCATTGACTGTTTACCGTGATCGGGGAATCGCTGTGTCCGAGGGACACACGCAGTCCCAGATCGCTGCGCGCCCCCGCAGGCGCGTGCTAGGGGTTATCCTGAACCCCTATGATGTCCAGTCAGGATAACGCAACCACCGCCCGGCCATCATTCTGCTATAGGCCAGACGGGAAGTGGTTAAAGTGATTGTAAAGTCTTGTTTAAAAAAAATAAAAAATAACTAACAAACATGTTATACTTGCCACCTCTGTCCTGTGTCCAAACTTCTCCCAAAAGGCACCAAATCCTTTCTAAGGTGGTGGGAGTTCAATACAGGCATGATGGTGAACAAATACGGGCCACCCGCTGTAGAACAGCTAGCTAAGTACTGCAGGCAAGATGGTGCTGATCCCCCAGCCAAGCATGAAGCCATGCTGCAGCCTTTCCTTACCTCTGCGCAGCTCTCCACACGAGGGGTGAGTGATTCTTATACTTCACCACTAGCCCACATAAGGATTAATTCCCATGTCACTGAGACCTTCCCAATTACCAGAGGTACCAGGCAGGGATGTCCTCGATCACCCCTCCTATTTGCTTTGGCTATGGAGCCCCTTGCTGTTCGGCTCCATAGCTCTCAATAATTAACGACCTTCCCGATTTAGAGGAGCAAATCTCCCTATATGCAGATGATACCCTAGTCTACCTAGCAGATCCCCACAACTCCCTCACCAACCTCCTATCTGAAATTAACATGACTCTAGACGGCAAGTCGCCACCTCCTTTAGATACTTAGGTGTCACAATTCAACTACCATTATCCCTATATGTATCCAATAATAATTGCCCCTTACTGCTCCAACTACAAACACAGACCAAACAGTGCAAAGATTTGCCCCTGGATCTACTAGGAAGAGCCAACATCCTTAAGATGATTTACCTAATTAAACTACTATATGTCATGGCCAATTCCCTTTGCAAAATTCCCAAATCCATTTTTAAAAGTATCAACTCTGTTTGCATTGCGTTCCTCTGTAACGGACAACAACCTGGACTTGCACTAGAAACACTACGCCTCCCATCACATCTGGCAGGACTGGCCTTCCCCAACTTCTATCTTTACTATTTGGCATCCCAGCTGGTTAATATTCATGACTGACTTCATCCCAACTCTAATAATGCCTGTACCACTACTGAGGGAGCTGTAGTCTCCTCAACACTCCACAACATTGTCTAGAGAGGATGCACACCACATAGACCAGGCATGTCAATTATACGTACCTCCCTGTTCCAAACTGTGGTAGCAAAGCTTTCAACAGACTCCTGGCTGGCCTTTCCCAATAGTCCACAGTGGTTTAATCCCACTCTTAAGGAGCTAGACTCCCTCCTGACCCCATGAGATGGACATCCAAAGGAATTCAGTACTGTGAGGGGGTTAGGTCGGCAGCGTGTGTGTGTGACCCCCTGGATGGGTTCACCACACAAAATCATTCACAGCAGACAGCATTATAGGTAAAAAAAAAAAACAAAGGTGCGGCTTATTTATACTATAAGCAGTGAAAAATATAACAGCAAAACAAAAAGAAACATGAAAAGAAATCCTGGTCAGCTTGACCACTTACTACACACGTAGATTCCCTATCTAACAACTAGCTGCAGCCTTGTGCTGCCCCAGTCCATATCTCCCTGTTTTAGAAGTTTGCCACACAAGCATTAACTCACAGGATAGGACAGGACAGTTACCATACTCCTCAGTCTACACAAACACAGAACTGGTTCCAGGGTGGAGCATCTCCCTAAGCATGCTGGGGTTTTTTATATAGGTCTTAATGAGCCCACTTACTTCAGATGGGCTCATTAACTCTTCCCCTGCAGGACTCCCAGTACTCCCCCTAGTGGTATAAGTCGGCATAAAGCCTGAACCTAGGGCATACATATTTTCCATCCTGGATGCAACCAGGTGATTTTACCTGCCTGCTGTCACATACCCCCCCTCTTGTTTCAACCTTGGGGTTGGAACACACGCAGTCAGGCACGCATGTACCCGAGACAAAGCACCCACATTCCCTGTTTTAACGCCAGGGCGATGCTTTACTGTAAAGTTGAATTCCTGTAGGGCCAGGAATTGGTCTCCTTGTTTTGAGCCATCCACTTTAAAGGAGCGTGATCAGTAACCAGGTCAAAGTGCCTGCCTAGCAGATAGTACCGAAGGGAATCTAGCGCCCACTTCACTGCTAAACACTCCTTCTCAATCGTGGCGTAATTTACCTCATGGGACTTCAATTTCCTGCTGAGGTAAATGACTGGGTGCTCTTTCCCATTCCAGATCTGGGACAACACTGCTCCTAATCCAACGTCTGATGCATCAGTTCATACAACAAACTCCTTAGAGAAGTCTGGTGAGTACAACGCTGGCTACAGAAGGCTGTTTTTAAGGACTGGAATGCCGCTTCAGCCTCTGGGGACCATTTAACCATGACAGACTCTTTCCCTTTTGTCAGGTTGGTGAGAGGCACAGCCTGAGGAGCAAAATGGGGAATGAATCGCTGATAATAGCCAGCAATTCCCAGAAAGGCTCGTACCTGCTTTTTGCTGTTGGGATGTGGCCAACTCTGTATGGCCTCGACTTTATTGACTTGGGGTTTTATCACTCCCCTCCCAATAGTGTACCCAAGATATTTGGCCTCCTCCTGTCCAATGGTACACTTCTTTGGATTGGCCATAAACCCAGCTTCCTGGATAGAGCTTGACTGCTTGCACTTTTGGCAGATGTGAGACCCAATCTGTGCTGTGGATAATCACTGCAGCATACTTCTGATGGGGCCTCAGAATCTTGTCCATTTCTCTTTCATTCATTGACGGACACAGCTCCATTCTCTTGACCGTAGGGTTATATCTTCCTCCTTTCAGGAGAGACTGGGCAGAACATGCATTGCATGTGAAAAAAAACAGAACTATAGTTCCGCCCAGGGGGCAGTCCCTCTGATATAACCCCTCAGCCTGCCTCCTGAAGCTCAGTTTTTTTCTGCCTAGCAAAGGAGAAGGACCTAGGCTCCCTATCTGGACCATTGGTCCTGGGTTTTTTTTCTGGATTTTGCCTTTTTGCGCAAGATTTTAAGATCCTGTGATCTTCTATCAACAGCCGGCTGGGTGACAGGCTGGATAAATATAGATCCTTGTAGTTTCCCCAGCCTGTCCATTGAGCTTGTGCAGGCCCTAGCTATGCGCTGGGTCGGCCATGACATGCCCCTCAATCTCCAGGGGCGGCCAGTGAGCTCCAAGCTCCGGGGCACATATATGACCAGACTACGGATGTCTTTGTCGCAGTGTGCCGTGGCTGGCAGCCAGTCCGTACTGCTCGGGTGTGGGTCTGTGATGGGATGTCCCCAGCTCGTCCGGAGGGTAAGTACAGCTCTTCCTGTCTCGACAGGACTAAGCAGCTGGGCATTCCCTGGGAGGTCAATTAGGGGGTCCCTCTTCTCCTTTTCTTCTCTCCCTGTCCCTGCTTTTCCCTCCCCCCTGTGGGGGATGCTGCAGATTAGCGGTGTGTGTACCTGGGCAGGGGTCCTCCAGGGGGCTCTTATCCCTGATGGGGGGCTGTGCTGGCTTTTGTGTCCCTGATACTGTGTTTCTGGGTGTCTGTGGGCTTCTGTGTGCTGCCGCCATAGCGCTATTCAGCGCCATTATCTAGGTACATCCCTGTGTACAGTTGTGATGTCGTCCAGTTGTGATGTCGCCATTTTCTGTTAGCCCTGTGAAAACTGTGGGTGGCGGCCATTTTCCCTGTGTTTTTTTCCTACGTACAGGACGCCCGGCGGCCATTTTCTTGTAGCCTGGCACGCTTTTTCTCCACACAGCGCTGTTCCCTGGGCTCAGAACAGCGCGGTTTTCGTTCCAGGACACCTGTGCATTCTCGCAGGATGCAGCAGCAGCACGGCACAGCTCTCGGCCAGGGTGGTGAGTCCTGTGGTGGGAACCCCTCAGTCTGTAGCAGCTAGGAGAGTGGGACTTAACACCTTGTCCTAAGTCCCCAAGGTTGGCAGACAGGAAGAGCGTCAGAACCTGGTCAGCATGGCATCAGAACTTGGTATTTCTTCCCCAGATCTCCCTGCAATTGCAACCGGCTCACCTGCAAATAGTGCGGTGCCTTTGGACGCTTTGTCAGCGGTGCTTAAATCGTTCGTTGCCAGGGTGGAGACGGCGTGCGAGCGCAAGGGGGGTAAGAAACGGCCCCTGCCCCCCCCCCTCCCCCCGTCCTCCGGGGAGAGCTCTGATTCAGACTTGGGCCCTGCAGTGACTGGCGGCCTCTGTTCTGATGTGTCAGAGGACGCTGACCAGGACCGATCGGACAGTGAGGATGATTCTGTGTCTGGGCCGCACAAGAAAAAGTGCTAGTTGGAGCACTTATCACCGCTGTGCGTGATACCCTGAAAATACAGGATGCGGCAGGATCCTCTGCCGAGGTGGCTGTCCCTTTTGGGTCCCGTAAGCCAAGCCTGTACACCTCTAAGGTGTTTCCATATCTGACTTACTTTGATAAGTTCATATACAAGGAATGGGGTAGCCCGCAATGGACCATTTCAGTCCCAAAACTAATGGCGGTGTGTTACCCCTTTGAGGAGAGCCTTCTTAAGAAATGGTCGGCTCCCCCGGTCGTGGACCCCCCCCCAGTGTCCAGGTTAAACAAAGTAACCACGATCCTGGTAGAAGGGACTCCTGCATTTAAGGATCCTGCCGACAGGAGGGCCGAGGCAGTGGCCCAATCCATCTTTACGGTAGCAGGGTCAGCGCTACGACCGGTACTGGCCACGGCATTAGTGTCGCAGACCCTTACTGAATGGGTGAAACTATTGCACTGTGAATTGGAGAAACAGCAGTCTCCTCCTGTCTGCGTGGAACTAGCAGACCAATTGGTGCAAGGCCCTAACTATGTCTGTGATGCGGCCCTGGATACACTTCCTTTGCTCTCCAGAGCATCAATATCAGCAGTGGTGCTGCGGCGCCTGATATGGCTGAAATGCTGGTCTGCAGACCAGGCATCTAAAAAAAACCTGACAGATTTGCTTTTCCTTGGTGAACAGCTTTTTGGAGCCTCGCTAGATGACATTAGTAAGAATGTCACGGGTGGGAAGAGCACTTTGCTCCCACAGTCCAGGTAAGGAGCCATGCCGCAGGCAAGGGCCCTCCTTTTCCACTCAAAAGAGGCTTTTTCATCCGCCCGGGACCTCAGGTAAACGTTCCCAGTCCGACAGGGCGACTACTGAGGGACAGAAGCATCCCTGGCCTCGCAAGCCCAGCAAGCCCTTGAGCAACAGTGCTACCACATGAAGGTTTGCCCCCGCCCAACACACGGGTAGGGGGTCGCCTTCGGGAGTTTGCAGTTCGGTGGGCCTCTCGGCTGTCCGACAAATGGGTCTGCGAACTGATTTCATCGGGCTACAAGATAGAGTTTCTCTCTTGGCCACCAAACAGATTTTTTCCCCCCAGCATACCCTCACTCCTGGCTCGCCGGGAGGCCCTGTTTGGGGCAGTAAGGGACCTGCTCAGCCGCGGGGTGATAGTGCCTGTTCCAGAAATGGAATGGTTTCAGGGATTTTACCCCAATCTGTTTGTAGTTCCCAAAAAGGAAGGGGTACGTCCAATCTTGGACCTAAAAGCCCTTATTTGCTTTGTGAAAGTACAGAGGTTCAGAATAGAATCAGTTTGCTCCGTAGTCGCTGCACTCCATCAGGGGGACTCTCTGGGGTCTCTGGATATCCAGGATGCGTACCTGCTCATACCCATATGCCTCAGGCATCAGAGGTTTCTGCGATTTGCAGTAGGGGAAGACCACTACCAGTTTGTGGCTCTCCCTTTTGGTCTGGCTTCAGCACCCTGAGTCTTTACCAAGGTATTGGCTTCAATTTTGGCTTTGTTGAGACAACGTGGGATCGCAATCGTGGGTTACCTAGACGATCTCCTTCTGAGTGCAGCTTCTGCCTCAGAATTAAGGGAGGATGTGGCGATCACCATGCACACTCTACAAGAGTTTGGGTGGGTGTTAAACCTCAAGAAGTCGGTGCTAGTGCCGACTCAACGTCTGGAGTACCTAGGCTTACTGCTGGACTCCGTGGAAGCGAGAGTGTTTCTCCCTTCAGACAAGCTGCAGACTCTCAGGACCGCAGTTAAGCGGTTGAGGAGCCGCAGGTGGTCGTCGCTGTGTTTCTGCATGCCAGTTCTGGGCCTTATGGTGGCTTCCTTCGAGGCGTTACAGTATGCCCAATTTCACAGTCTTGCAGAGGGAGATATTGTCGAAATGGGACAAATCTCCGTTATCCCTGGATCGACAGATTCGTGTGAGCCAGTTAGTCAGGGACTCTGGTGGCTGAGATCTCCGGCCAGTCCGGGAAATTGTTCCTACCTCTTCATTGGACGGTGATCACAACGGACGCCAGCCTGACTGGCTGGGGTGGAGTATTGGGAGTACAATGGACACAGGGCCTCTTGTCAAGGGAGAAATCCCAGTTACCGATCAATGTGCTCAAGCTTCGAGCCATCAGGCTAAGCCTCTCCACATGGTTGATGAGACTACAGGATCCAGTCAGACAACGCCACGGCGGTGGCATATGTCAACCATCAAGGAGGAACGAGAAGCTCGGCCGCAGCACGGGAGATCACTCACATCCGTGAGCAGAGTGACATGTACCGGCCCTTTCGGCTATATACATCCCAGGAGTAGAAAACTGGCAGGCGGACTATCTAAGTCGTCAGATGCTGGACCCAGGAGAATGGACTCTGCATCTGGAGGTGTTCAGGCTTCTTTGCCTGCGGTGGGGCACACCAGATGTGGACCTTCTGGCCTCTCGGCTCAATCGAAAGGTGTGGAGGTTCGTGTCCAGGACAAAAGATCCTTGGGCGGACGTATCAGACGCGTTGGTGGCTCCATGGGAGCAGTACCGGCTGATTTGCACCTTTGCTCCGCTCAAACTGTTACCACGTCTGCTCCACAGAGTAGAGGCCGAGGGGAACCCAGTCATACTGATTGCCCCAGATTGGCCTCTATGTCCTTGGTACGCCGACCTGATACGCCTGGTGGCGGATGCTCCTTGGCAGTTGCCGGTGCGGGAGGACCTCCTATCGCAAGGTCTGATACTTCATCCTGCTTTACTGTCACTGGCTTTAACGGCGTGGCTGTTGAAAGCCAGGTGTTAAGGAACTGAGGCCTGTCGGACTCGGTCATTTCCACTATGCTGAGGGCAAGGAAATCATCTTCCCGGAAGATATATCATCGTACATGGAAGGCTTATATCTCTGTGTGAGGAGATGGGGTGGCGCCCACGTACTTATTCGGTGGCTAGAGTCCTGCTGTTACAGTGAGGAGTGGACCAGAAGTTGGCCTTGAGCACCGTTAAGGGACAGATTTCAGCTTTTTTTCCAATGATCCCTGGCGTCTCACTCGTTATTACACACTTTTGTGCAAGGGGTTCGGCATGTAGTTCCTCCGTGCGTCCACCTCAACCTCCGTGGGATCTGAACCTGGTGCTGTCGGCGCTTCAGAAGCCGCCGTTTGAGAACATCAGGGTAATTCCCTTGTTGACCCTGTCTCAGAAAGTGGTCTTTTTAGTGGCTATTACATCTGCCAGGAGGGTTTAAGAGCTGGCGGCCTTGTCTTGCAAGTTGCCCTATCTGATTATCCACAGAGATAAGGTGGTGTTGCGTCCACAACCTTCTTTTTTGCCGAAGGTGGTTTCGACCTTCCACCTCAATGAAGACATTGTGTTACCATCTGTGTCCTAAGCCGACACATCCTAAATAGGTGGCCCTCCATTCCCTGGACGTGGTCCGGGCTCCAAGAGTATATCTATCTGCCATGGCTCCCTTCCGGAAGTCAGATTCACTGTTTGTTTCGGCGGCTGGTCCGAAAAAGAACTAGCGGTCTCGTCGACTACCATTTCCAGGTGGATCAGACAGATCGTGGTCCAGGCTTACACCTTGAAGGGGCAGGTGCCCCCCTTTCCTGTCACAGCCCATTCCACTAGGGCAATTGGAACTTCTTGGGCTTTCCGACATCAAGCATCAGTTTCCCAAGTGTGTAAGGTGGCGACTTGGTCATCCGTTCACACCTTTACCAAGTTCTACAAGGTTGATGTAAGCGCATCTTCGGATGCTTGCTTTGGCCGCAAAGTTCTGTAGGCGGCCGTGTAATGTTGCAATTTACATTCTTTTCTTTTGTTGGACAAAGTTCATGTTGTTGTCCATGCATTTGTTGCCCGCAGATTCTACTGCGGTTGATTCAGGGGGTAACTCCTCCGTTTAGGGAGCACTTCTAGGTGTGGGTGAAGTTCTGTTTTACTGTTCCCACCCCTCGTTATGACACTGCTTGGGGATGTCCCTACGGCCAAGAGAATGGAGCTGTGTCTGTCAATGAACGAAAGAGAAAATAGGATTTTTGTACTCACCGTAAAATCCTTTTCTCTGGAGTTCATTGACGGACACAGCACCCATCCCTCCTTTTGATTACGTTATACTGCTTGTTGACGTACTGAGCTGCAGGAGGCAGGCTGAGGGGTTATATCAGAGGTACCTCCCCCTGGGCGGAACTGTATAGTTCTGTTTTTTTCACATGCAATGCATGTTCTGACTAGTCTCTCCTGAAAGGAGAAAGATATAACCATACGGTCAAGAGAATGGAGCTGTGTCCGTCAATGAACTCCAGAGAAAAGGATTTTACGGTGAGTACAAAAATCTTATTTTTCCGCTGGAATGTTGCCAGTGCATTCTGTAACCCAAACGGCATTCTCTTATATTGGAACGCCCCATCTGGAGTTACAAACCCAGTTTTCTCCTTGGCCGACTTGGCCAGGGGAATTTGCTAATACCCTTTGGTGAGATCGAGAGTTGTCATGTATCGGGCTGTTCCCAGCCGGTCGATCAACTTATCTATAAGTGGCATGGGGTAGGTGACAAATTTTGTAACTTTATTCAATTGTCGAAAATCGTTACAAAATCGCCAGCTCCCATCAGGTTTGGACACTAGTACGATAGGAATGGACCAGTCACTCTTCTTCTGGGACTCTTCTATCACACCCAATTCCAGCATCCTTTGAACCTCCCCACGTATTGCCTACCGTTGGGCCTCTGGTATTCTATAAGGTTTTAGTTTTACCCTTTCTCCTGGCGGGGTGATAATGTCATGCTCTACGCCCGATATTTCTCCCGGCAGCTCAGAGAAAATCTCTTTGTTGCAGAGTACAAACTCTTTAACCTCCTGCTGTTGGGGTTTCGATAAGGTGACTGCAATTCCAACCTCAGGAACTAAGCAATCAGACTGGGCCTGTGGCAAAGTCTCTGCGACCTCGGATTCCCTATCCCTCCAGGCTTTCAGCAGATTGACGTGATATATCTGTTACGGCTTTCACCTTCCTGGCTGTCTGACCCTGTAGTTTACCTCACTCACTTTTTCAATTATTTTGTATGGACCTTGCCATTTGGCCATGTATTTACTTTCAACCGTAGGGATTAGCACCAATACCCTATCGCCCGGGGAAATAGTATGGGTCTTGGCCCCACGGTTGTATACTCTCTGCTGTGCTAACAGCGCTTGGGCCAAATGTTCGTTTACGATAGAATTGCACAGGTAATGTCAATCTTGCATCAGGGCGACATGCTCAACCACACTCCTGTGGGGAGAACTCTCATTTTCCCAAGTTTCCTTGGCGATATCCAACAGCCCTCTTGGGTGTCTCCCATAGAGTAACTCGAAGGGTGAGAAACCCTTAGAGGATTGGCGTACCTCCCTAATGGCAAACATCAAATAGGATATTAGACAATCCCAATTCTTTCCATCCCTATCCACCACCTTCTTTAACATTTGTTTTAGGGTTTTGTTGAATCTTTCAACCAACCTATCTGTTTGGGGGTGATACACAGACGTACGCAATTGTGTCACTTTGAACAACTTGCATAGTAATTTCTTAACCCGGGACATAAAGGGTGTACCTTGGTCCATAAGCAGTTCCTTACAAAGACCCACGTGGCTAAAAACAAGCGATAGCTCTTTGGTTATGATTTTGGCCACGGTATTTCAAAGAGGAATTGCTTCCGGATAACGGGTGGCATAGTCCAATTTAATCCAAATGTACTGATGCCCCCTAGCGGACTTCATTATCGGACCTACCAAATCCATTGCGATCCTCTCAAAGGGGACCTCAATGATAGGAAGAGGTACCACTGGGTTACGGAAATGTGGCATAGGTGCCGACTTCTGGCACACAGGGCAGGAGAAACAATAATTTTCTGTTTCCTTAATGACCCCAGGCCAATAGAATCTCTGCAATACTCTCTCTCTGGTTTTCTCTATCCCCAGATGACCTCCAAGAATGTGCCCATGGGCCAATTCTAACACCGACTTCCTGTAAGGTTTGGGCACCACAAGTTGCTCAATGGTTTCTTTTGCCCTTTGAGCCACTCGATACAGCAGGTCCCTTTCCACAATGAAGTACGGGTAAGTGCAAGTCCTATCTGGGTTCACCAACTCGCCATCTATTTTCACCACATTTTCCTGTGCCTTTATTAGGGTGGGGTCTTTTAACTGTTCTGTGGCAAAAATTTTCCCTGTGAACCTCGAGATCTGAAAACTCCACAGATGGCATGTTTTCGTCTGAGGATGTTGGCTCCTCCCCAGTTTCCTGAGTTTCCCCCGCCAATACCGACAAGGGAAATTCTGGAGCGTCCTCACCACTCTCAGAAGAATTCTGGTTATCACCTTCCTGGTCTATAAGGGCACCAGTGGGGGGCTCAGGACAATCTTAGAGTTCCCAGAACTTTGGAAAATCCCTTCCCACAATGGCATCATGTGGTAAGTGAGACACTATCCCCACCTGATGAGAGAGGTTACCTTTGGGGGTCTCAAAAAACACTGAAGTCATAGGATACTCTCGGGTGTCCCCATGCAGACAAATAACAGCCACCTTGTTATTCCCAGAGACCTCTGTAGTAACTAATTCAGCTTTTATCAATGTCACCAGGCTACCCGAATCCAGCAACACAACAACATTTCTACCATTAATACACATTTAACATAAATGTTTATCAGGTCCCCGAATGGCAGTGCATGCAACTGTCGCAAACAGCGACTGACGTCTGTCCCTTATAAAGTCACATTGCATAGGCTCATCCACAACTGGGCAATTGGCTGCAATATGTCCCTCTTGTTGGCAGCAGTAGCAAATCTATTTCGCTGCCTCTTGCGGCCTGGGCTTCCCGGGCTGCTCCCGCCAGACATTAGGTAGAACTCCCACCCTCTCACACTCTCCACCCTCACCCCTTGGAATCATCTTACCCGCCACTGGGGATGGTCTGGACTTAGGGTGGAAAGTCTGTGAGTCCCTGGAAGAGGAGGTCAGGTTCTATGTAGCCAAGTACCTCTCAACCAGATCCACAAGCTTATCTGCAGTTTCTTGGTCTCCATGGCTTACCCACTTTTGGATGGCAGTAGAAAGAGCTCTCAAACGATCCATAACAACACGTTCCACAATCTTTGGTGCGGTCAAAGTCTATGGCTGCAGCCACTTCCTGCTCAGGTGAATGAGATCTTACATTTGAGACCTGGGGGGTTTCCAAGCCAGAAAGTCCAGTTATGTACACGCTGAGCCCGGACAGCCAAGGTGACATCCAGCCATACCAATATTTCCTTTTTAGCACCACATAGTCTTTTGCTTGGTCAGGCTCTAGGTCATAATAAGCTTTCTGCAGTTCCCCAGTTAACAGAGGGGTCACCAGTCCAGCCCACTGCTCCTTAGACCACTTTTCCCTTTCAGCAGTCCTTTCAAATGTGGTCAAAAACACCTCCGCATCATCCTCTCCAGTCATTTTTGTCAGTAAACGGCTCACACTAAAGGATCCGGTATTAGTGCAACCACTTGCCTCGCTGGTCTGCGGACATTGCTGCATTAATGTCTCCATTTGTTGTTGGAGCCTCTGCTCTTGCTTCTGCAACAGGTCTATGAAGCGGGCTGCAGATTGCTGCTGGGCTTGTTGCTGAGCTTCCGACTGTGCTGGTGAGCTTTCTGCTGAGCTTCCAGACTCTGCTGGTGAGCTTGCTGCTGAGCTGCAAGGCTCTGTTGCAAAGTTGCATTGGTCTGCTGTTGAGCTGCAAGGCTCTTTTGCAAACCCACATTTGTCTGCTGCTGATTTGTGTAGTGATCGGGTATATTAATTAATATTTAGGTATTATTATAATGATGATGTAAGTACTCTTCCGCAGCAACCCAATTCTTCCAGAGAGATGCACTTTATTGACTTCCAACACAGAACAAAGTCCAAAGTCCACAGATGACAAAGAAATCCGACAGAGGAGATATAATTCAGAACCCCATGTCTTAGGTCCGAGTGTGCATACACAGACAAGCCTCACTCATACACAGACGAGCCTCACTCCCCCAAACCTATAGACTGAATGCCGTGTTATATTCACTAAATATTGAATGGCTGAGCAATTTGATTGGCCGTTTCAATTTAGGACTTGAACAGCCGTGAACCACCGCAATTTGCACTCCCGCTTATCAACATCAACAAGTCCCCTTTAGATATATTAATTAGATAAACAGAACACCCTTTTGAGCCCTTGGAATACCTACATTCCCGCATATCAACATCAACAAGTCCCCTTTAGATATATTAATTAGATAAACAGAACACCCTTTTGAGCCCTTGGAATACCTACATTCCCGCATATCAACATCAACAAGTCCCCTTTAGATATATTAATTAGATAAACAGAACACCCTTTTGAGCCCTTGGAATACCTACATTCCTGCATATCAACAAGCCCCCCTGATATATTAGCCCCACAGGAGGGAGCCTCCGCTAGGCCAACCCAAAACACTACCTGATCCCATTGTTACCCCCTCAAGTCTAATTACCATCAATAAATATTTCTTCTATGGTCCTTTAAACAATGTACCCTTTGAAATGTTCAATTAGGTTAACAGCCCATACCTCACACCCCTAGGTAGACTTGCATGAGACTAGCACATCAAAGGATCTTCAACTGTTATCTTAAAATTGAGTTGGCTTGGACAATTTCTGCTCAACCCATACTCCAATACAATATTATACATTGGCCAATATTATACATTATAAATTGGCCAACATATTACAACATATACCCCCACTTGGATCGGTTCGAATCAGAATCGATTCACAACCAAACTGCTCAGACATCCCTGGCTCTTAAGATTGAAGCCATCTCTATGCTTTCCTTCTTCCTCTGGATTGTTCTTAGTTGTCTTCTACCACAACAATATAAACCAAACAAAAAACATATTAATATAAATTGAATAAACACAAAAATTATGGACAGAGTTCTCAATAGCGGGTGAGTAAAAGTGTTATTGGGTATGCTCCACCAAGGCTCCTGAAATTCTTTAGCAATTTTATTAGAACTAATGAGGTTTTCCTTTACCAGTTCTTGTAATTCTATAATTTTCCTACTATCCCTCTTAAATAATGTATCCAATTCAACTGTAAGTGGTGGTATTTTCTGAAATAAAGGAGAAATCATAGAGTCCCAATTGCCAAGATCAGTTTGCTCAATGTCCATAGATACTTGATTCATCTGGATACTAGCTCGAATGTCTTCCTCTCCAATTGTTAGCAGTCCATCGGTGAGATTCACACACCAACCTGTGATAGGGGTCCGGCACTGAACTTGTTTCTGCCAAGTGAATGAGGGAACCCCCAATGCACAGACCCTTGGGCCTTCTCCATGAATTATTCTCTTCCAGGCTGGTTCAAATTTCTGCAATCGAACCAGGCAGTTTCCAGAGTGTGCAGCAGCACAGCCCTCTATGTGCTTCAATCGCTCAAAAGAACAGGAACAAAGCCAAGTCTGGGCACGCCTGGTACAGCAGTTGGGGTCCATGGTTTTCCACACTTGGTTGTCCTTGACGACGAGTTTGCTTTCTGGTAGCAGTTGTTTCAGTATATTAGTGCCATTTCTCACCTCCACCTCACCAAGAACGATCATCTTGTAAACGGGTAAGGGTATTGTTGACTATGTAGGGATGTCAACAGTCAGAGGTATTTCCTGCTTTCCGATGCGATCTCTATTACAAAGAGTATCCAGGCTCCTTACATTAGCAAGGGCAAAATTCCTACAACACTACTGTCTTTGATAAGATTGAATAATAAAGTTGAGTTCATTATCCTTGGCCATTCTCCTTGTTTGATTTCCTGAAGCCCTAGGCTCAGGTGTTCACTCAGCAAGTTTCCTATAATACCACAGACTATAGACTTGGATACATTATTGGTTTGAAGAGTTTTATTCAGTGCACTCACCGACATTTGAATGTTCTGCAAATCTGCAGCAATGGTGTGAATGTTCTGAATATCTATTTTCATTTCAGCTAGAGTGTTTAAATCCACTCTTCCCCCTTTAAGCAGTATCTGCTGTAATCCACCCACAAAATTCTGTTCTCTTATATTTAAACTCTCTATATCAACCCTATTCCAAATCGAACTACCCAAACTGAGGCCTGATATGATATCAGTACCCAGATCCCTCTTTGAAACTTTCTTAAAATTAAGCCCTTGTGTAGCATCCCAAAATAAGTTTACATGTGTTTGAAAAACCGTTTTAAACCATAATCCCATTGATTTTGGGCAACTCTCTGGAATGTTAAATGATGTAAAATTCAACAATAATGGTAATGATAAATATGAAACATCGCTATATACTAAATTTTGAGTCCGTTCAAGGAAAAGTCCATGTTCTGGCCACTGTAAAATTGTAGGACAGTCTCTAGAATTTGTGACCATTATATGTAAGATTTTTGTATAGACTCCATCCTCCATGTCATGAGGACTACAGGATATAATACCCTCCTTAAATACTGTAAAATTCCTTTCCAAAGTCATTTGCATTTGTGGTCCATTCTCTGTCTCTACTAATATTATATCTGTACTCCTGTGACGATCGCTTCCTTCTGGGTAAGTCCAAACAGCAGATTCCACAAAGTAATCAGATTTTGGCATCATGATCTCACATCTAACGACTATCCACCCCCCGGCTATGCCCTTTACCATATCCCCATGTATCTGGATGCCTTCTGATTCCCGTAAAACAGTAAGTTCTGTAGTATGATCCACTACACTTCTTTTACTTCGATCAGATTTCTCCACTTTAACTTGACACGTTTCCACTCTGATGTTTGTAATGCAAAGTAGTAGAGTGAGCTGTCTCAGTATCTCCTCCATGCTGGCCTAAAAAAAAAACTGCCCCGGCTTCTCCACCAATTGTGAGGGGTTTAGTCGGCTGCGAGTGTGTGTGGCCCCCTGGATAGGTTCACCACACAAAATCAGGCACAGCAGATGGCGTTATAGGTAAAAAAAAACAAAGGTGCGGTTTATTTATACTATAAGCAGTGAAAAATATAACAACAAAAAGAAACATGAAAAGAAATCCTGGTCAGCTTGACCGCTTACGACACACGTAAATTCCCTATCTAACAACTAGGTGCAGCCTTGTGCTGCCCCAGTCCCTATCTCCCTGTTTTAGAAGTTTGCCGCACAGGTGTTAACTCACCGGACAGGACAGATACCATACTCCCCAGTCCACACAGAGGACTGGTTCCAGGGTTCCAGGGTGCCTCTCCCTAAGCATGCTGGGGTTTTTTTATATAGGTCTTAATGAGCCCACTTACTTCAACTGGGCTCATTAACTCTTCCCCTGCAGGACTCCCAGTACTCCCCCTATTGGTATAAGTCGGCATAAAGCCTGAATCTAGGGCATACATATTTTCCATCCTGGATGCAACCAGGTGATTTTACGTGTCTGCTGCCACAGTGCCTATGCCACATATACACCCCTCAGGGTTTTAAATCCTTTTATCAAATGCATGTAGACCTAGAAAAACTCCTCGGACCAGACAAAATTTATCTCCACTTACTACTCTGCCCTCATGACAGGCACCAACCCTAGATTTCAGACAGCTCAAGAGAAATCGGCCTCCCTAGATATCACTATTACAGAAGACTGGTCTGAATTCTTTGACACATTTAAAACCTCTGTTATCTCCTCCAGGGACAGGGTAATTCAACTTAAAATCTTTCATCATTCGCACCTCGCCCCTGCTAGAATGCACAAAATAAGCATATCCCCTTCTGCTGAATTTTTCAGTGGCTGTGGCCAAACTACTGATTTTATCCACTGCTTTTGGACTTGTCCCATATTACAAGACTTTTGGGTGAATATAGGCTCCTTCATCTCTTCAGCACTGGGTCTCCCAAATATAGTTAACCCCAAAAATTATCTTCTGGCTGTTCCTTCTCAGGCCAAAAGACTGCTTTGTATCCTCTATTTCTATGCGAGGAAGTCCCTTCTATTGACATGGAAGGGATCAACGACCCCAACCCGAAATCTTTGGTTAAAACTTGTCAATGATTCACTGCCTCTGTATAAGCTTACTTTTGATATTCGAAAGAGGAATAAAATGTTCCACAAAATATGGGGCAGGTGGCTAGCTATTCTGTTGACCTTCTCCCCTATACTGCTATAAATGAACATCACACTGTGAATTTGGTATTGTACTACTACCCTAAACTTTCCTATGTATACAATGTTCGGTACTGTAGTACCTTCCTTCCATAATTAATACCCATATCAGACGTATGTTGCACTGCCTAGTATAATGTCTGTTTGATGCACATTTCCCTTTTCGTTATGTGCTGGAATAGGAACATTCTGTACTTTATGTTGTTGTTCTGTTGGTGTGTTCTTTTTTCTTTATGTATGTTTGTAAAAAATACAATATAAATATCGTAAAAAAAAAAAAACAAAGATCTGGACTGCAGAGAGCGAGATATCATTTTGCCCCATGTGCAAATCATTAGTAAGACCTCATCTGGAATAGGCAGTTCAGTTTTGGGCACCAGTTCACAAAATGAATATTGGAAACTGGAGAAAGTGCAGAGAAGGGCAACCAAACTGATAAGTCATGGAAGAGCTCAGTTATGAGGAAAGATTGGCTGAACTGACTCTTTTCACTCTTGAGAAGAGGAGATTAAGGGGGATATGATCAACATGTATAAAATACATAAGTGGTCTATATAGTGAGCTTGGTGTAGTTAGTTATTCACTTCAAGGTCATCACAGAGAATAAGGGGCACTCTACGTCTGGAGGAAAAAAGATTTAATCTCAAAATATGGTGGAATTCTTCATAGGAAGAGCTGTGAAAATATGGAATAGACTCCCTCGAGAGCTGGTTCTGGCCAGATCCGTAGATTGTTTTAAAAAAGGCCTGGATTCTTTAATAAATTTACATAATATAAATGGATACTAATATTTATAGGTAAAGTGGATTCTGGGAATATCCGATTGCCTCTTGAGGGATCAGGAAGGATTTTCTTTCCCCTACTGAAGCAAATTGGATCATGCTTAACTGGGGGGGGGGGCTTCCTCTGGATCAGCTGTGGGTATTGGATAGTGTATATGTTTTTTTTTGTTTTTTTTTTTAGCTGGATGGACTTTTTCTTTTTAACCAGATTACCTATGTAACTATAATGAGTTGGTGTACGGGTGAAGACCCTGGGGTTGCTTGACCTAGTAAAAGGAACCTGGGAAAGCGAATATTCTCCACATAAGACAATGGTAGAGCATAAAACCCAAATGAGAGCATAGCTATAAAGTGATGCCTCTGGAAAAGAAGCATTTACAAAAACCACAAGAAGCACAGAGAAGGGTGTACAACTGGCCTGCCAAGCTTAGACAGTTCCAGGATGGGGACCTGGTGGTTGTGCTCATACTTAAAGTAGAAACTACCTAACCAGGTGTCAGAGGCCAGTCGAGGTTGTAGAAAAGGCTGGTGAGGTAAATTATAAAGTACACCAACCTGCCGAGTAAAAGCCATACTAAATTTATTATGTGAAAGACTGAGAGCTGGAAATTGCCCCGGTTATGGTTAGTTCAAAGCCCCCCTAGTAGGGGTGAATGTAGTCCCAGTTGCCACCACTTTATCCAACTTGCGAAAACAGCAGGTAAGAGTTTCTACAGAGGACTAAGAGGATGTTTTCAGGATGGCCAGGCCTTACTAGTGTAATTGGGCTTAGCCCTGCCTTGTCACCAAGAAACAGGCCCAAGCTTTTTTTTGGCATCAGTACAAAAGGAAAAAAGTTGAACCATGGTTCACGGACTGTAGGAACAAACCGGACAAAGTAAAAATAGAATACAAAATGTATTAATGCACAATAAGAAGTTTAACCCATGCGGATAAAAGACATAGAAGCATTCTACACCCCAAACCATAAAGTGTCGTGTTCCCATTCTGAATGAACAACCTGTTTGAATACAGATGAATCATCTGTATAGTGTACAAGGTAGGGGGACTCCACCATCCTTTCACAGAGGGCTCAACATGTTTCACATATTTAGCTTCTTCAGGAGTAGAGGGTGCTTGTATAAAAATGCTACCTAAAAACATGAAAAAAAGGACACCATAGTAATGCATATATAACAGCAATCGAATGCATTCCACCATCAAAGAAAATACTGTATATCAGCGATAACTGTTAACTGTCTACTGGGCAGGGATGTCAAATTTTTGTGACGCACTCCTCTCCGATCTTAAAAAATCTCGCACTCAGGTGGCGCTCATACAGGAGACCCACTTTAAACATCAGGCAATACCCAGACTCCACAATAGAGATTTCCCCAATGCATATCATGCAACTTCTCCTTTGTCAAAGTCAAAAGGCGTTAGTATCTTGATAGCCAAGTCGATCCCTTGGACTCTCCTGGAGGAGCGTGCAAACCCTCAGGGCCGATACTTATAAAAGGGAGAATCAGAAATACCACAGTGACCTTGGTTAATGTTTACTTTCCAAACTCAGACCATCTTAATTTCATGAGGTCTCTAATTCCAATAATATTGGAATTTCGTGAGGGTATCTTCCTGATGGGTGGAGATTTTAATTATGCACAGGAGCCGTTACTTGATGTCTCGAGAGGGGCGTCGCATGTTTCTTTCTCCTACCTTAAAAAACTTAGTGGAATTATTTAACCTGAACTTTGTCGATCCATGGAGAATTATGCACCCTGAGAGTAGGGACTACACCTACTTTTCTTCGGTGCACCATACTTATTCCAGGATCGACTTCTTTCAGATTCAGCATAAAGACCTACCCTTTGTCGTCACCTCCCAGATTGATTACATATCTTTTTCCGACCATGCCCCTACCCATGTGACTTTGCGATGGGAGACGGAACCTAAAACCCCCCCAACATGGAAACTCAACAAATCCCTGCTACAAATACCAGATGTAGCGATGTAGGAAAAATTCTCACCAATTGTTTCATGGAAAATGTTGATCCTTCACTGACCCCAATGACTGTGTGGGAGGCACATAAATGTGTGATGTGGGGGGAGTTGATCAGGATTGGGACTATAAGGAAATGGGAGAGAGCCAGGCAGATTGATCTGCTAATCTCCCAGGTGCGCTCTCTCGAGTTGCTTCATAAACGGTCATTGGCCGAAGCACACCTTAAGGCCTTGTTAAAAGCCAGAGGGGAACTGAAAGATCTATTATATCAAAAAACGTCCCGAAGCCTGAAGTGGGCGAGGCGGGCCATGTTTGAATTCTCAAATAAGCCGGGCTTGATGCTGGCTAGAGCCCTACGTGGCCCGAGGAAGCGCACCTACATCCCTTATATCACAACTAAACAAGGGACCAAAGTACATACCTCCAAAGACATAGCAAACAAATTATGCGAATACTATCAACAATTGTATAACCTACATGGGGGGGAATCCACTGAGTCCTTAGCACCCAAGACGGTGTCGGCAGGTGAATATATCAGCCTCCGGTATGCCTACATTGTCAGACAATATTAGAAATTTGCTGGAATCTGAGATTATGGCTGAGGAATTCCAGACAGGCTTAGCTCAAACAAAACTATGGAAGGCAGCAGGACCTGATGGCTTCACCCTGACTTATTGCGACTTCTTTGACACCTCGTTTCTTGACAGCCTATAATACGTTTAAGGGGGATAGTCCCAGTTTAGTAGACCCGCTACGTATATATCCCTAATACCAAAAGAAGGGAAAGACCAGTCTCACTGCGGAAACTATCGCCCGATTGCGCTACTCAATGTAGACTTGAAACTATTTTCTAAAATACTGTCAAACAGACTTCTACCGCACATCCCGAAAGTAATACACCTTGACCAGGCGGGTTTGAGAGAGGCGAGAGACAATACCGTTAGGGTCATTAACCTTATCCATGTGGTTCGTTGTACTAAAAAGCCTTTTCTCTTGCTCTCAACGGACTCAGAAAAAGCTTTTGACAGGGTGTCCTGGCACTTTATGCGCGCAACCCTGGACCACATTGGTTTAGGTCCCAATATGCTTGGATGGGTTTTGTCTCTCTATTCTACTCCGTCAGCGGCTGTGCGGGTGAATGAGTGGCGCTTTGATTTCTTCATAATAGCAAACGGGACGAGACAGGGTTGCCCCCTGTCCCCACTTATTTTTATTTTGACCTTTGAGCCGTTTTTGTGTACTATAAGAGGAGATCCCAACATCACAGGTGTTCAGAAGCCCTCGGGGCGCCACAAAATTGCGGCTTTCGCCGATGATCTAATCTTCTTCGTATCCAATCTGCGGGTTTCACTCCCTAACATATTAGCAGCTATGCGGTCCTACGGGGAAGTGTCAAATTTTAAGGTCAACTGTGCCAAGTCCGCAGTGTTAAATATCACGGTACCAGATTCAGAAGCACACATCATACGCAAGTCCTTTGCGTTTCAGTGGGCAGACAAATCCATACGATACTTGGGCATAGATATTACCCCGGACTTGGCACACTTGTACTCTCATAACTATTTACCCCTACTACACAGACTTAAAACAGACCTTCATACCTGGCATACCTTAACATTGACATGGTTTGGGTGGTGTAATGCCCTGAAGATGACGGCCCTACCAAGGGTTTTGTACGTACTCCAAACGTTGCAGATACGGGTTCCTCCCATATTTTTCAAACAATTGCAGACGATCATTAGGGACTTCATCTGGGTGCATAGGTCGCATAGGACAAAAATGCAAACATTATCTAGACCAAAGAAGAAGGGAGGCATTGGCCTCCCCGACATCCTCAGGTATTACAGGGCAGTGCACCTTGCGAGGATTGTGGATTGGCACTGTAATAAAGACTCCAAACAGTGGGTAAAGATGGAGACTGAGGATGCCTCCATCCCTCTACTAACGTCTCCGTGGCTCCCCCCCCCCACCAGAAGACTTGAAAGTCCACTCCCTGATAAGTACCACTCTCACGAAGCGAAGAGGATTTTTCGCAACACGGATCTGTCACCATTACCTTCTCCCATGACACCCGTCATAGGAAACCCTGACTTCACTCCGGGTCTCACCAGCAGAAGGATGAGACAATTGACCGTACACAGGAAACACTGGGGGATGTTTGGCTGCGGGGGGAGCTCCCCTTGTTGTCAACCATCTCTGGACTCACAGACCCACCGTTGGATAACCTTAGCACCTTGCAACTCAGACATTTCCTGCAGGCTCTGCAGAAAACTCCATACACCCCACGGGATCTCACCCCCTTTGAGTCACTATACAAAATTGGGGAACCTGCGCGACACACACTTTCGCTGTTGTACAGCCTTTCAACATCCCAGACTGAGGAACCGACCCCGACATTTATGCACAAATGGGAAAAGGACTTGGGAATTCAGTTTTCTCCACAACAAACGGAAAAAATCCTCCTGGCACATAAATCCTCTATCGCGAGCCCTTACCAAGAATCCGGGTACAAAATTGTAACTCGATGGTATAGAGTCCCTTACTTACTCCACAAGATGGACCAAACGATATCTGATAAATGCTGGACTATTGTACACATCTTCTGGACATGCCCCGATTTGAGACCGTTCTGGAAGGGGGTGACAACAACCATCCAAAGCTTGACCTCAGTGGAACTGAAAGATAACCCGGCCGCGTGCCTTCTCCACCTGACAGGCAGACCCATTCGAAAGTGTAAAAAGACCCTGACAATGCAACTCCTCAATGCGGCGAGGGCGTGTATCCCCGCATTGTGGCAGCAATCCCTTCCTCCAACCAAGATCCTGTGGTATTCTAAAATCAACTGTATCCTCCGCATGGAGGAATTAACTGCTACTTTACACAATACGGAGGAACAATTCCGAGACGAAGTGAAGGCCCTGGAGATACTTCACTGGCACAAACACGTACCAGCAGATCGCCCACGCTCATACTCAAGAGACATAATGAAATAATTTATTGAATATCATTTTGAGACGTCTGCCTATACATTGTATAGGAGTGGGAGTTCTTGCCTTTCCGGAGGGGGCGTTGCTACAGCCCAGATCCCTCCTTCCCTCTCTCTTCCTTCCCTCTCTCTTCCTTCCCTCTGTTCCCCCTTCTCCTTCTTCTACTCTGCCTCTTCTCCTTCTATATCGCCTATCCTCGTCAAAATTTTGCTAGTTACTGTAGTCGTAGAGACGGCTGTGATTCAGTTATAGCGACAGGAAGTTATATATCGAGTAAGAAGTGTATGCTAGCAATATACTTTTTATTTGATTTGATTAATTAATTTCAGTTTGACGCTTCATGTTTTTGACTAGATTGATAATTGTATATGGAGGCTCTTTTAGGCCTCCTGGTTTTCTTCTATATATGTGATATAGTATTGGCAAAGAAACATTCAATATGTCCACAAAGTTTTTTGTACGTTTGGTTATATCTTTTGTCTCATGGAATATGTTGACCAATTGTACCCTTATGTAAGAAAATTACACGACTTGTTCTTTTTCTTGGAACTTTGCCATAAAATAAATAAAGGAATTAAAAAAAAAAAAATTTGTGACCCTTGGACAAAGTATATACTTTTTTTGGCATCATTGGGTACCAGCATCAGTTTGTCCCCAGATTCCTCACTATAACTGCACCACTTACTGACTTGAAATAGGGTAAGATGTCAGCTGTGGTCAAGTAGAATTATAAGGCTGAAGAGGTTTTCTGGGAGCCTACAACAGCCTTATGCTAGTTTCCTAAGCTGGTTGCTCCAGACCTTTCAAAAGAGTTTGTCAAAACAAAATCCTGTAGTGAGGTCTGGACTTTTGTTTGTTGTCAGGCCATGCCCCACTGACCTGGATGAGACAGGACAGACAAACGAACACCAAGGCAACCAGGTAACCTGCCATTACAAGAACTCAAGTTCATGCTAGAACACAGGCCTGGAAAACAACACCAAAATGCAGATGTCCTTTCTAGGGTACACTGTTTGGTGTCCCACAGTGGCTCTGATACTTCAGGATTGGGACAGGGGAAGGGCTATGTATAAGGATGCCAGGAAGGGGTCCTGGACAACATATATTATACATATATTTCCCCATTTGGTTTGTGGTCCATTTACCTCAGTGCATACGTTTTGAATGACAATTGGTTAGTCATGTGACACTGTACCAAATATCATTTTTATATTATTTATATATAAATTTATATATATATATATAAAACTTATTGTTTTATATCATTTTTTGAGACCGAGCTTTCTTTTGGTAGTACAATTTTAAAAACAGTGTGGCATAGACATACTTAGAATTACACCCCAAAACACATTCTGCCCTTTCTCCCGAGTATGGCAATACCACATGTGTGGGACTTATTCATAGCCTAGCCATTTAGATAGGCCCAAAATCCAAGGAGCACCTTTGGGCGTTCCAGGGGCTAATTTCCTGACACATTTTTGGAAGCCCTGGACCACCAGGACAGTGGAAAAAAATTGACCATATTTTGGAACGAAAAGGCCCCAGGTTACTTTTAACAGGCGCAGTGAGACTTTTGAAGACTTTGTTTTATTTTTACTCACATTTTTGGAAAATGCAGAGTGAAAATTTATTTATTTACACAAAGTTGTCAGTTAATAAGACATTTCTCACACACAGCATGGGCATACTTAGAAGTACAACCCAAACACATTCTGCTACTCTAGGGATACCATATGTGCGAGTCTTTTTCAGTACTGGACTGAGTATGTACCAGAGATTGTATCTTGCGTATCACACAAATCAACCAGTTGTATCAAATAGTGTATTGCAATGGTCACCTCTATTCGAGTTGTCAGTTTAATGTAGCATCACTTATAGCAGTCCCTGTTCCTATAAGCCAAGCAAGCCTAGCCTACTGGCATGTGGCTGCCCCTGGGAATGCCATGTTCAGTAGTCAAGAAGTACAACATGCTGATGAAAAGAAGCACAAAACGGTTCGTGTGGTTCCAGAAGTGCAGTTGTCCACAGGGGATGGCCGGGACTGGAATCTCATACAAACATAGTTGGATGTGCAGATGGGTCAGTTCAGTTGGCAGGAAGAGACACTCAGCAAGCAGGCAAAAGATAGGTCCAGGCAGCAGGAAGAAACCTGGTCAATAAACAGGCACTGATGTGATGATTGGTAGTACTGTTGCACTGGTCTGATAACACTGGGACTGGTGTGGCAGTGATCAGGAACACTGTTGCTGTTGGCTTATGTTGGTCTGGTGACATACTGGGTATCTCCACCGAGAAGCTACTTCCCAAGCTCTGGAACACGAGACCAGTGGTTTTGGCTAGTTACCCTAAGAGCTAGCCAACACCAGTTTTGGAGTAAACTAGAATAAGAACTCTTTATTTGAACAAGAATACAGGCTTTTATACACTTGAGAAGGACATTCCCCCCTCTTGATCAGATTACCCTAACAATACAACTTGTACATAGAAATATAATTACAACAACCAAAATATACTTTAACTTGACGTTAATTAGCCACCTGGATGACTCGGAGGTCCTATTCTAGGCCAGACTTGCCAACATTAACTCACAAATTACAATACACATTATCATTAGTATAAACACAGAACACCTTCACACAATAGCAGGAGCTCCAAGTAGTAGACTTCTGTCTCCTACATTGAAGACCATGGAATCCACATCCAAGCAATGCTTTGATTAATCACGGATTGCAGACGGCATGGCAACAGTCTCCAAAGCTCATACGATGTTCCATCATTCTGATACAGTGGAATTTATCATAGATTTCTAAAGGGATATTGTTGATAAAAATTACTGTCCCAATAGATTTGATAAAAATGTTGATAAAAATTACTGTCTCCTAATAGAACCAGGGTAACTTACACATAAGAGGGCATGGGGAGCTGAAACAAAGGTTTCCTTTATTATTATACAGGATTTATATACCACCAACAGTTTGCGCAGAACTTTACAACATGAGGGCAGACAGTACACTTTCAATACAGGAGGGTTCAGAGGGCCCTGCTCATTAGAGCTTACTATCTAGAAGGGAGGGTCAAGTGGAAACAAAAGGTAATAACTGTGGGGGATAAGCTGATGGAGAAAATGAAAATACTGTGTAATGTTAGGTGTGGGTAGGGTAGGCTTCTCTGAAGAGAAGGGTTTTCAGGGATCGTCTAAAAGCTAATAAAGTAGGAGATAAGCGGACAAATTGGGGTAGGGCATTCCATAGGATTAGAGAGGCTTTGGAAAAGTCCTGGAGGCAAGCATGGCAGGAGGTGACGAGGGAGCTAGAGAGCAGGAGGTCTTGAGAGGAATGAAGAGAACGAGTAGGTTGGTATTTAGAGACTAGGCTAGTGATGTAGCTGGGGGCGAAATTGTGGATGGCTTTGTACGTAGTTGTTAGTTTTTTTTAATTGAATTCTTTGGCCCAGTGGAAGCAGACACAGAGCGATAGGTAAGATGGATGAGTTTGGCAGCAGCATTTATGATGAATTGAAGAGGTGATAGACTATGTAGAGGTAAACCAATGAGAAGGGAGTTGCAGTAGTCGAGAGATGACCAGCGAATTAATTAAGAGCTTTGTTGTGTCATTGGTTAGAAAGGGACATATTTTTGGAGATGTTGCGGAGGTTGAGGCGGCAGGATTTGGACAGTGATTGGATGTGTTGCTTGAAGGAGAGTTCAGAGTCCAGGACTACACCTAGAACCTTGCATGTGGGGATGGGCTTATAGTTGTGCCATCGAGAGAAAGGAAGCGGAGAGGAGGAAGTATAGTTGTAAGAAATGCTAAAGGTGAGGTTGGATAAGTAGGAAAAGAACCAGTGAAGAGTACAGTGACGGAGACCAAAGGCGTGGAGTTTTTTGAGGAGGAGGGGGTGGGAATTGAGACTAGCTGGTGGATTTGTCAAAGAAGCTTCCATAGACATGAAAAAGTCTGCAAAGACTATTCTGTCCTCAAAATCTGCCTACAGAAAACTGAATGGTTTTGGCAAAAGCAAGAAATTCACTGGTGAGCAATTACATATAATCATCCTAATGTACTAGAGGTTGTCTCCTCTACAATGCAAATGGTAAAATTGGCATATCAGATCCTTTTAGAGGGGTTTCTTAGACCAGTTTAACCACTTGCCGACCGCCTAATGCAGATATACTGCGGCAGAATGGCACGGGCAAGCAAAATCACGTACCTGGTACGTGATTTGCCTCCCGCGCCCCCCGGAGCCCGAGGCGGTCGGCTTCGTTAGGGGAGCGATCCGAGGTGAGGGGGAGGCCACTCCTCGCGATCGCTCCCAACGAATGACAATTTTCCTCTGCCTCTGTAATGTAAACAGCGGCAGAGGAAGTGATGTCATCTCTCCTCGAGTCGGTCTTTTTCATTCCGGCGCCGAGGAGAGAAGACATCAAGTAAGTGCACCAAACACCACACGTACAGTAGAACACTCTAGGCACACTTTTCACCCCCCGAACCACCTGTCACAGTAACACTAATAGCATTTATTTTATTTTTTTTCTGATTATTGCATTGGTGTCAGTTTGTGACAGTTACAAGTGGTAGGGCAGTTAGTGTTAGCCCCCTTTAGGTCTAGGATACCCCCTAACCCCCCCAATAAAGGTTTAACCCCGCAATCACCCCCCGTCGCCAGTGTCACTAAGCGATCGTTTTTCTGATCACTGTATTAGTGTCACAGGTGACACTAGTTAAGGAGGTAAGTATTTAGGTACGCCGTCAGCTTTTTATAGTGTCAGGGACCCCCATATACTACTCAATAAAGGTTTTAACCCCCTGATTGCCCCCTAGTTAACCCTTTCACCAGTAATCGTATAACTGTTAAGGGTGACGCTGGTTAGTTTGTTTTTTATAGTTTCAGGGCACCCGCCATTTATTACCCAATAAAGGTTTAACCCCCTGATCGCCCGGCAGTGATATAAGTTAGGTTTTAGGGTCAGATAGGTTCTGCGTCGCCCCAGGCAGTGTCAGGTTAGTGCCAGTACCGCTAATACCCAAGCATGCATACACCTCCCTTAGTGGTATAGTATCTGAACGGATCAATATCTGATCTCATCAGATCTATACTAGCGTCCCCAGCAGTTTAGGGTCCCCCAAAATGCAGTGTTAGCGGGATCAGCCCAGATACCTGCTAGCACCTGCGTTTTGCCCCTCGGCCCAGCCTTGCCCAGCCCACCCAAGTGCAGTATCGATCGATCACTGTCACTTACAAAACACTAAACACACATAACTGCAGCGTTCACAGCGAGTCAGGCCTGATCCCTGCTATCGCCAACAGTTTTTTTTGGTAGCATTTGATACAGTCGCTAACAGTCAGGAGCTTTTTTACCTGTGAGTCTCACTAGTGTACCACTAAATTTAGAGCCCAAAATGGCAAATTGAAGGTACACTAGTGAAGAGGCCTAAACGTTTCTGAGCATGACAGATAGTGAAGAGGAAGACACTCATCTGTCAGATTAAGGCTCAGAATACGATCCTGTAGACGACAGCGGCTCCATGACAGATAGCTCTGACGATGGCGTTGTGGTCCCTGCCAAGGTCAGGCGTGCCAGACCCCGAACTACTTCTTCTGTCGTTGATGTGCAAGAACCGCAGGTCCCTCGTATGGAGCAGAGCAGTACTAGCACCGCTATTCCTTCTGGTGAACTGGCAAGCACCAGCGGCCTAGTACACCCTGGTCGTACATCCAGCACTGCAGTAACACGTGGTGATATGGCGAGTCCCATAAGTGCAGTTCAAGCTGGTGAGGTGGCAAGCACAAGTAGTGTCCCGCTGCCACCAAGAAGATGAACACGTGCCCTTCCTGCTGCATTCGCCAAACCTAATTGGGAACCCAACACTTTTGCAGCACCCGTACTTCCCCCATTCACTGGCCAACCCGGCATTCAGGTGAAAACAGTTGATTTTATGTCACTTGATTTTTATTTACTGTTTTTCACCGAAGATCTCTATAGATCTATTGTGGACCAAAGCAATTTGTAAGCTGGTCAATACATCGCCACTATTCCCCAGTCCTCCCTTGTCAGAGATTGGAGACCAATTATGGCCTCCGAATTTAAAGTGGAGGGCCACCCTAAAAAAAAAAAAAATTTGCATGAAAAATCTTAAAAAAATTAAAAAAAAAAATTTGAAAAAAAAAAACAAATTTTAAACTTACCTAAACCCTTGTTGCTAGGCAGTCTTCCTAATCTGCCTCTTCCTATTCCTGTTCTGCTCCTCCGTGAGCGGCCCCGTTGCCTTCTGGGAACTGTGTGTGTTCCCAGAACACCACGGGGCCATTCACATAGCGCCGCACCGCATGCGCAGTAGGAAACTGGCAGTGAAGCCGCAAGGCTCCACTGCCTGTTTCCCTTACTTAGGATGGCGGTGCCGAGAGCCGAGGGACGGGTCGGCCTCGGGCGGCCGACATCGTGGGCACCCAGGACAGGTAAGTACTTATTTAAAGTCAGCAACTACAGTGTTTGTTTTTTTTTCAGGGACGGAATCCCGCTTTAAGCTCTGTCATCCTCGTGGAGACCCTGGATACGATCAGCTCTACAAAATTCGGCCCCTCGTAAACCACTTCAACCAACGTTTTGCAGACATGTTTACTCCCCATCAAGTTGTCTGCGTTGATGAGTCCCTGATTAAGTTTTTAGCCGCTTGTCATTACCAGCAAGCGTGCCAGATAGGGGATCAAGATGTATAAGCTCTGTGACAGGGCCACAGGCTATGCATGTAGTTTTATGGTTTACGAGGGAAAAGATAGCCACGTAGAGCCGACAAACTGCCCTGACTACATAGGAAGCGCTGGCAAGATTGTGTGGGGCTTGGTGTCACCCTTATTCGGAAAGGGGTACCACTTATATGTGGATAATTATTACACGAGCGTGCCACTTTTTAGTCACTTGTTTGATCAGCAGATTGGAGCATGTGGCACTCTGCGACCTAATTGCCGGGACTTTCCCCAGCGGCTTGTAGATTCCCGTCTTACGCTGGGGTAGAGAGCCTGCTTGCAGTGTAATAATTTGCGCGCTATGAAGTGGAGGGATAATAAGAATGTTTTCGTTCTTACCTCTGTTCATGCAGACACGATGGTCCAAATTACTACGGCGACTGGTGTTGTGGAGAAACCCCTCTGTGTCCACGAATATAACCAACATATGGGAGGGGTGGACCTCAACGACCAGTTGTTGGCGCCGTACCTAATTGCCCGTAAGGACTTTTTTTGCACAAAGTTTTCACTAAATGATATATTGCTCAAACATGCCATGGGAATATGTGAAATTACACCCCAAAATACATTCTGTTGCTTCTCCTGAGTATGGGGATACCACATGTGTGAGACTTTCTGGGAGCCTAGCCACGTACGGGACCCTGAAAACCAAGCACCGCCTTCAGGCTTTCTAAGGGCGTAAATTTTTGATTTCACTCTTCACTGCCTATCACAGTTTCAAAGGCCATGGAATGCCCAGGTGGCACAAACCCCCCCCCCCCCCCAAATGACCCCCTTTTGGAAAGTAGACACCCCAAGCTATTTGCTGAGAGGTATAGTGAGTATTTTGCAGACCTCACTTTTTGTCACAAAGTTTTGAAAAAAGAAAAAAAAAATAAATTTTTCTTGTCTTTCTTCATTTTCAAAAACAAATGAGAGCTGCAAAATACTCACCATGCCTCTCAGCAAATAGCTTGGGGTGTCTACTTTCCAAAATGAGGTCATTTGGGGGGGGGGGGGGGGTTGTGCTATCTTGGCATTTTATGGCCTTCGAAACTGTGATAGGTAGTGAGGAGTGAATAAAAAATGTACGCCCTTTGAAATCCTGAAGGCGGTGATTGCTTTTCAGGGCCCCGTGTGCAGCTAGGCTCCCAAAAAGTCCCACACATGTGCTATCCCCCTACTCAGGAGAATGAGCAGAATGTATTTTGGGGTGCAATTCCACATATGCCCATGGCATGTTTGAGCACTATATCATTTAGTGACAACTTTTTGCAAAAAAAAAAAAGTTTGTAATTTTCCCGCAACTTGTGTCAAAATATAAAATATTCCATGGACTCAACATGCCTCTCAGCAAATAGCTTGGGGTGTCTTCTTTCTAAAATGAGGTCATTTGGTGGGGTTTTGTGCCATCTTGGCATTTTATGGCCTTCAAAACTGTGATAGGTAGTGAGGAGTGATATACAAAATTTACGCCCTTAGAAATCCTGAAGGCGGTGCTTGGTTTTTGGGCCCCGTATGCGGCTAGGCTCCAAAAAAGTCCCACACATGTGGTATCCCCATACTCAGGAGAAGCAGCTAAATGTATTTTGGGGCGCAATTTCACATATAACCATGGCATGTGTAAGTAATATATCCTTTAGTGACAACTTTTAGTTTAGTTTAGTTTTTTTTTTTAACCATTATTCAATCACTTGGGACAAAAAAATGTAATATTTAATGGGCTCAACATGCCTCTCAGCAATTTCCTTGGGGTGTCTACTTTCCAAAATGGGGTCCTTTGGGGGGGGTTTGTACTGCCCTGCCATTTTAGCACCTCAAGAAATGACATAGGCAGTCATAAACTAAAAGCTGTGTAAATTCCAGAAAATGTACCTTATTTTGTAGACGCTATAACTTTTGCGCAAACCAATAAATATACGCTTATTGACATTTTTTTTACCAAAGATATGTGGCCGAATACATTTTGGCCTAAATGTATGACTAAAATTGAGTTTATTGGATTTTTTTTATAACAAAAAGTAGAAAATATCATTTTTTTTCAAAATTTTCGGTCTTTTTCCGTTTATAGCGCAAAAAAATAAAAACCGCAGAGGTGAAATACCATCAAAAGAAAGCTCTATTTGTGGGAAAAAATGGACGCAAATTTTGTTTGGGTACAGCACTGCATGACCGCGCAATTAGCAGTTAAAGCGACGCAGTGCCCAATTGTAAAAAGTGCTCTGGTCAGGAAGGGGGTAAATCCTTCCGGGGCTGAAGTGGTTAAGGAATGCAGTCTCTCTCGGCCGATCAGGATGACCTTATCCATAAAGAATCAGTTATGAGTTCTAAAACGTACAGGAACTACAAGAGAGCGGTGTATCCAGCACTTTGCACACTTTACCCTTACATTAAAAAGAAGGCAATGCTTCTCCAGGTAGACAACAGAGCAGTAGTCTCGTACATACAGACTCAGGGAGGCACTAGGAGTTGTGCCTTACTAAAAGAAGTGCAACAAGTAAAGGAATGGGACCAGCAGAATGCCCTTGACCTGAAGAAGGTGTTGTGACAAACAGCCCCTGTCAGTTGTGAATGGAGTGTTTCTGCCACATAGGATTTTGCGGTTCATGAGATGCAGTAAATGGGTGGCAGTGGAAGGTTTGAATCAGGATACAGGGGGTTAACCACTGACCAAACCTGGTTTCCCACCTGGGGTATAATTTGTCTTTCCCTGTTTTAATGGGTGTTGCTGGGAAGGAAGCAAGCAGGCTGTTGGGTAACATGTCTGCAGGTCTGAAACAGACCCAGTGAGGCTTATCTACTAGCCAGGAGGCTTAAAGTGGTTGTAAACACTCTCCTATACCCACTGAAGTGAATAGCCTCAGATGATACACAGAGATGAAGCAAATCTCCCTGCATAAGTTTTACTTGTATATCTGCTGTCTTTATCTTTCTACACTCTTTGGAAAGTGCAGATCATGTTACAAATCTTTCTTCCTCATTCAGCAGTGGGTGTGGAGTCTGCACTTACACTGTATGAGAGTTAATTGGAGGAGAAGTAAACACCCTCCCTCCACATAGGCAGGGGAATGAAGGAACTTGCAGAGCTGTACTCTGTATAGACAACGCTCTGCTCTGCAACGCCCTGTCTTGCTCCAAAGTAATGCTGCACAGCAACAAGCTTATAAGCAAGCCACTGCACAACAACAAGAAATGAATAAAATGCTGGCTGCCCAGCAGCAGTAAGCCCAAGAGACCAGCTAGCAAGGTGCTGCTGTACAACAAGAAACTAACACACTGTTGGCTACCCAACTGGCAAGCATGGAGGCTTAAGTGGCTACCTTGGCTCGGACAGCTGGGGCTCAAGTGACTGCTTTAGCTCAGGAAGCCAAGAAAGACCGACACGCCTTAGCAGAATCCCAGACTGCAAGTGTTTCCGGTGGGTCCCCTGGTGACACCCTGCCAGGCACCAAGAGCCACCTTCTACAAAAGGTAATGCCCCGGGATGATGTGGAGGCCGCCTTATACACTTTTGAAGGAACTGCTGAGGAGTAGGCCTGGCCAAAGGACTGCTGGGCTGCACTTGTTGCACTACTGGTAGGGTAGCACAGTGGTGTAGTGGATAGCACTCTCGTCTAGCAGTAAGAAGGGTCGCTGGTTTGAATCCCAACCACGACACTACCTGCCTCGAGTTTGCATGTTCTCCCTGTGCCTGCGTGGGTTTCCTCCCACACTCCAAAGACATGCTGGTAGATTAATTGGCTTCTGTCCAAAAATTGGCCCTAATACATGAATGTAAGTTTGGGAACCTTGGATTGTCGGCTCCTGGAGGGTAGGCATAGTGAGTGTGCAATGTATGTGTGGAGCAATGTGTAAAATTGACAGCGCTATATGGGTACCTTAAATAAATAGGGATAATTGTAGACACGCACACTCACTCAGGTTGAACTGGATGGACTGGTGTCTTTATTCAACCTTACTAACTATGTAACTACTGTTAACAGGAGACTCCCAAAAGGCACACTTAGACTTGTCCATTGTGGATGTCCAAGAGAGAAACTAAAAACTGGGATCTTGTGGCATCTGGGAGTCATAGCCTGTCAGGAAATGTTCCATCCGCTGGTAATACCTGTTATTTGGCATGCAGTACTGAGGTCCACCAGCAGGTGTCTCCTGGCAGTTTGGAACTGTCAGGAGAGCTTTTCCCTGTTAATAGTATAACATCTTTGGGCCGCAGTACTGGCGTCCACCAGCGGATGGATCCTGGCAGTGTGTAGCAGGCAGTACCTTCTACAATCAGGTGTCACTTCACTTGAGGCCAATCACAGGCCTATAAATACCCAGCAAACATTCACATGTTTGCCTTGATTTCTTCATTGCCTCCTGACCTGCTAGCGATCTGATCCTGTGCCCTGATCCTGTGCCCTGATCCTGTGCCCTGATCCTGTGCCCTGATCCTGTGCCCTGATCCTAAACCTGAACCTGTCTCCCTGTCTCGGACCCTATCCTGTCCCACCTGTTACCTTGCATCCCTGCCTGCAGTCTGACCCATCCATCCTCTCCCTGTCCTATCCATCCTCTCCCTGTCCTGTGTTCCATACCCCATCTGCTGACCTCCCAGTGTATGACCTTGGCCTGGCTTAGGTTTATGTCTCTGGAACATCCCCTATCCATCTGCTGATCTGCTGTGTATGACCCTGGCCTGGCTATTGTTTATGATCCTGGTATTTCCCATTTATTGCACTTATCTGTCTGTTGTTATTTGTGGGTCTCTGTCTGTGATTGGTTATTGCACTGTGTTATATTGGAGTTGGTTGTATTATATTACTCACTTTCTTTAATAAATTATTATATTTTCACGTATATACGTTTGGGTGTCCTCTGTCGCAGATCACACGGTTCTGGTCACACCGGTTCATGACAGTAAATCAAGGCCATCTCTGACCAGAAGTGACTGCGCAGAGGAACCATTGTAGTGCTATTAAAATGCAATCAGAAACAGTTGTTCTCCTTGCCTCACTGGTGTTGGAGGATAACGATTACTGTCGTCTGGTATTGAAAGAGTGGGCCAGGGATCAGCTCCTGGAGTGTATCCGTCTGGCCCATTCTCTGGTTGATCAGGGTAGATTTCTGTTTGAAAACGTTCAGCCCCTGATACAGGTGTGTGCTGAGCTAGCCTTGTCTGGCAGTCCTAAAGGAAGTGATGATTTTTCTCCCCCCTTCAGTAGTGATCAGGTGGAGTCTCTGGTGTGGCTGTTGGAGGATGGTGCTGTATACTTTCTGGAGCATTAGTCAGCTTGTCCTAAACAGGTGCTAGTGGATTGTATAGATTCGGTGCAGTCCCTGGTTAGACAGGCAGTATGTGAACCCACGTTTGTTCAACCTGTACTACAGGCATGGTCAGACTTATCTCCAGCTTCGGTCAGCTCTGCTCAACCCAGACCTGCTATTAGACACCTGCCTGCCCAGGAGTCTTTTTTCCCTTCACCCATGGCAACCTCCGTTTCGGCCCAATATACCCTGCTTCCCACCAAATATCGATACCCTGTCCCTACCTGCTGCACCTATCCTGCATTCAACTCACCTGCCTCTTCTCAGCTGTCCACAAACCCACAGGAACTTCCTCCAGCTACTGTTACCTCTTCTCTGCCATATTCCAATCCTCCTTTCCAGTCTGCTGCACCCCTCACCTACAGAGCTTCAGTGGCTAAGCCAAAGAAAAAACGAAAGTTTTTTCCAACCAAGACGATCCTGCCAGTAACCCAACCCGCCTCCGCACCAGCTAATCCAACCCATACCATCATGCCAGTGTCCAATCCTGCCTCCCCGCCAGCTGATCTGTTCCAGCCTGATGTCTCGGTGCCTGCCCTCCAGCCTGATGTCTCGGTGCCTGCCCTCCAGCCTGATGTCTCGGTGCCTGCCCTCCAGCCTGATGTCTCGGTGCCTGCCCTCCAGCCTGATGAGCCTGCTGCCCAGCTTGAAGTGCCCATGCCTGCTGCCCAGCTTGAAGTGCCCATGCCTGCTGTGCCACCACCTGTTCTGCCTGTTGTGCCACCATCTGTTGTTCTGCTTGATGCCATAGACTATGGACAATTACAACCAATTGGAGCATCCGGAGGCCGCTCCTTTGAGGGGGGGTACTGTCAGGAAATGTTCCATCCGCTGGTAATACCGGTTATTTGGCATGCAGTACTGAGGTCCACCAGCAGGTGTCTCCTGGCAGTTTGGAACTGTCAGGAGAGCTTTTCCCTGTTAATAGTATATCATCTTTGGGCCGCAGTACTGGCGTCCACCAGCGGATGGATCCTGGTAGTGTGGAGCAGACAGTACCTCCTACAATCAGGTGTCACTTGAGGCCAATCACAGGCCTATAAATACCCGGCAAACATTCACATGTTTGCCTTGATTTCTTCATTGCCTCCTGACCTGCTAGCGATCTGATCCTGTGCCCTGATCCTGTGCCCTGATCCTGTGCCCTGATCCTGTGCCCTGATCCTGTGCCCTGATCCTGTCTCCCTGTCTCGGACCCTATCCTGTCCCACCTTTTACCTTGCATCCCTGCCTGCAGTCTGACCCATCCATCCTCTCCCTGTCCTGTGTTCCATACCCCATCTGCTGACCTCCCTGTGTATGACCTTGGCCTGGCTTATGTTTATGTCTCTGGAACATTTGCTGATCTGCTGTGTATGACCCTGGCCTGGCTATTGTTTATGATCCTGGTATTTCCCATTTATTGCACTTATCTGTCTGTTGTTATTTGTGGGTCTCAGTCTGTGGTTGGTTATTGCACTGTGTTATATTGGAGTTGGTTGTATTATATTACTCACTTTCTTTAATAAATTATTATATTTTCACGTATATACGTTTGGGTGTCCTCTGTCGCAGATCACACGGTTCTGGTCACACCGGTTCATGACACAGCCTCTGTGAGGGTGCAGAGAGTACATAGCTAGATTTTTAAGCCAGATGGATGCCCCCGCTCACAAATGTATAACCTAATCAACCTGGTCAAACGGTGGCTGCAGCCTGAAGTGCTCACAAGGCCTCAAATAGTGGAGAGAGTTGCAATGGGCTGGTTTCTGGGAGCTCTACCTTCTGAGCTGCAGAGGTGGGCAAGGCAAGCTAATCCAAATTCAAAGGATGAGCTGGTGAAACACTACTTTGCTGCCGTGGACCTCGTTGGCAGAATATGCCAAGCTCTGTTGTAAAGATATAGAGGAAAAGTGTGCATGCCCTCCTCCACACTGGAAGCCTTATTACCCTGGTTAATATCTGGCTTGTGCACCCTGGACAGCTGACCTAGCATCTGGTATGTGTGCACGGTGACTATACAAGGTACCCCAGAGTGCTGGTGACCTTTGAAACCAGCTCAGGAAATATTTGCTATGAAGTGGCTGTGTCCCCAATCCTGTTACACAGTGTAATGTTGAGGACAGACAAAACCATGGGAGCCCGGTACCTCTGGGGCTTGTGAATGTATTTACTCATATGGCAATTAAACATAACATGTATCGAGTTGACAAAATCCGGGGGGGGGAAATTGTGCAACAACTTGTGGTGCTCAGCCCTAAGGAAGACAGTGTTGAACTTGGCACACACATCCCCTTGGGGCAGGCCCGATTCTAAGGTCACAGACGCCTGGGTGCAGAATTATTTCTGGTGCCCCCACATGGGTGTGGTCATCTTACTAACTTCACTCCTTTACAAAAGGCAACAAGTCAATGGCACAATACCTGAGTATAATCAACAGCTTATCACCGGTAGTTCTAAACTTTTGAGTTTACAGTTCACCATAATGCAGAATCAGTGGGAACCCTGAGCTTGTCACTTGCCACCAGATGCAGCATTCCACCGTCACCTGCCACTGGATGCTGCTTGTCTCACCCCCACTGTCGCCTGCCACCAGATGCAGCGTGCCACCACCACCTGCCACTAGAGGCAGCTTGTCGCTTGCCACCAGATGCAGCCTGCCACCAGATGCAGAGTGTCGCTTGCCAGATGCAGCATGTCACTTGCCACTGTTGCCTGTCACCAGATGCAATGTGTCACTTGCCACTGGTGCCTGCCACCAGATGCAGCTTGTCAGTTGCCATCATCGCCTGCCACCAGATGCAGTGTGCCACTGTCGCCTGCCACCAGATGCAGTGTGCCACTGTCGCCTGCCACCAGATGCAGTGTGCCACTGTCGCCTGCCACCAGATGCAGTGTGCCACTGTCGCCTGCCACCAGATGCAGTGTGCCACTGTCGCCTGCCACCAGATGCAGTGTGCCACTGTCGCCTGCCACCAGATGCAGTGTGCCACTTGCTACTGTCACCTGCTGCCAGATGCAGCATGTCGCCTGCCACCAAATGCAATGTGTCACTTGCCACTGGCACCTGCCACCAGATGCAGCTGGTCACTTGCCATCATCACCTGCTGCCAGATGCAGCATGTCGCCTGCCACCAAATGCAATGTGTCACTTGCCACTGGCACCTGCCACCAGATGCAGCTGGTCACTTGCTATCATCACCTGCCACCAAATGTAGCTTGTCACTTGCCACTGTCGTCTGCCACCAGATGCAGTGTGCCACTGTCGCCTGCCACCAGATGCAGCCTGTCACTTGCTACCGTCACCTGCTGCCAGATGCAGCATGTCACCTGCCACCAAATGCAATGTGTCACTTGCCACCGTTGCCTGCCACCAGATGCAGCTTGCCACCAGATGCAGAGTGCCATTTGCCACCACCGCCTGCCACCAGATGCAGTGTGCCACTGTTGCCTGCCACCAGATGCAGTGTGTCACTTGCTACCATCACCTGCTGCCAGATGCAGCATGTCGCCTGCCACCAGATGCAGAGTGCCACTTGCCACCAACTCCTGCCACCAGATGCAGTGTGCCACTGTTGCCTGCCACCAGATGCAGTGTTTCACTTGCTACCATTACCTGCTGCCAGATGCAGCATGTCGCCTGCTACCAGCTGCAGAGTGCCACCTGCCACCAGCTGCAGAGTGCCACCAGCTGCAGAGTGCCACCAGCTGCAGAGTGCCACCTGCCACCAGCTGCAGAGTGCCACCTGCCACCAGCTGCAGAGTGCCGCTTGCCACTGCCACCAGATGCAACATGTCACTTACCACCATCGCCTGCCACCAGATGCAGCTCGTCACTTGCCACGGTCGCCTGCCACCAGATGCAGCTTGCCACGGTCGCCTGCCACCAGATGCAAAGTGCCACTTGCCACCACTGCCTGCCACCAGATGCAGTGTGCCATTGTTGCCTGCCACCAGATGCAGTGTGTCACTTGCTACCATCACCTGCTGCCAGATGCAGCATGTCGCCTGCCACCAGATGCAGAGTGCCACTTGCCACCGCCACCTGCCACCAGATGCAGAGTGCCACTTGCCACCGCCGCCTGCCACCAGATGCAGAGTGCCATTTTCCACCGCCGCCTGCCACCAGATGCAGAGTGCCACTTGCCACCACCGCCTGCCACCAGATGCAGTGTGCCACTGTTGCCTGCCACCAGATGCAGCGTTTCACTTGCTGCCATCACCTGCTGCCAGATGCAGCATGTCGCCTACCACCAGCTGCAGAGTGCCACTGCCGCCTGCCACCAGCTGCAGAGTGCCGCCTGCCACCAGCTGCAGAGTGCCGCCTGCCACCAGCTGCAGAGTGCCGCCTGCCACCAGCTGCAGAGTGCCGCCTGCCACCAGCTGCAGAGTGCCGCCTGCCACCAGCTGCAGAGTGCCGCCTGCCACCAGCTGCAGAGTGCCGCCTGCCACCAGCTGCAGAGTGCCGCCTGCCACCACCAGATACAGCTGGTCACTTGCCATGGTCGCCTGCCACCAGATGCAGCTTGCCACGGTTGCCTGCCACCAGATGCAGCTTGTCACTTGCCACGGTCGCCTGACACCAGATGCAGCTTGTCACTTGCCACGGTCGCCTGACACCAGATGCAGCTTGTCACTTGCCACGGTCGCCTGCCACCAGATGCAGCGTGCCACTTGCCACCCATAGCCTGTTTCTCTCTCCCCTTCAGCTGGGCATGCTGGGGGCTGCAGTTTCCCTCTTAGGATTTCAATGGGTTTGCCAGTCCTCGGGACTATATGTCCCATGATCCTTTCTGCTCCTTAGCCTTTCGCTGACCAAAAGGAAGGAGAGGGAAGAAACATAGCGCTGTCCTGGCAAGCGCCGTTCACAAGAACAGCAGCATAAGGAGGAGAGGGAGGGGGGAAAAGAGTCCGAAGCTGCTCTCTCCACATAGACACACAGTCGCTCTCCCCACTGCTGACAGAATGAGGGAGGGGGAATGGGCAGGAAATGGAGGGCTCTCTTCTGACAGCGGCGGCTCAAGTGTGGGAGGGGGCAGCACATTTTCTCCTCCTAGGAGCTGCGAGTAGGTCCAATCATTTGCTGGCGGAAGGGGGATCTGTGGCACCAGAGCTTCGGTGCCCCCCCCTCTGTCTTAGCTCGTGGCGCCTAGGCGTGGTGCACCCTGGGCACCCGCGCAGGATCGGCTCTGCCTTGAGGGTCACCTGGCATATTTTACAGTGTTTCTTTTGGCCCGAGATACATTCAGATGTGAAAAAGTATTGAGTCTTTCCCTGAGTATCAAAAGTCATCCCCTATACCCCATTACCATAGCCCACTTGTGCCATTGCCAGTGATTGAGGTCCCTTTTGACCAAATCACCATGGATCTGACAGGATCAGTAGTAAAATCTGTTAGAGGCCATCAGTACATCCTAGTGGTCATGGACTATGCCACCTAATATCCCAAGGCTGTTCCCTTAAACCAGTGTTTCTCAACCTTCCTAATGCCGTGATTCCTTGATAAAATTTCTCAAGTTGTGGGGACCCCTAACAGTAAAATTATTTTCGTAGCATGGGTTGCCAGCACCCAAGGCAAGACAAGTAATTTGCGCCCCTAACCCACAGATATTTAGGGCTCCCTGAGACCTTTCCACTCGTACAGTATTAAAACCCCTTATGGTACATTTTAGGATTTACCACTCTTTCTCTTTGTTCTCCTTTCTTTCACTTGTATCTCTCTCTTTCCTAATTTCTTTTTTTTCCCTATCTCTTTCTCTTTCTTGTTTTCTCTTATTCTTTCTCTCCCTTTTTCTTTGTTCCTCCCTCTCCTTTTCTCTCCCTTACATGTATGCTCTATTTTTATTCCTTCTCTTACTCCTTGGTGGGGGAGTGGGGGAATGGGATGAGTGGCAGTGCTGACGGGGAGTTGGGATCAGTGGCAGTGCTGGGGGGAGTTCTAATCAGCCAACTGTATAACTGTAGTGTGGACTTTTAATGGCATCTATAATCACAGGTAGTGTTACTCACTGTTTCTCCGACTTTGTGGTGTCTCGTAGCAGTGACACCCATGGCGAAATCAGGAGATAGGGTCTCCTCCAGCCCCTCCCACTTCACATTTCTTACCAGTCAGCTGACCTCTAGTCTCTGCCCCCCAGCCATGCCGTGAACTGAATGGGCAGCTGGAAAGAGGCTGGGAGAGCGGTGCAGGCTTCAGGAACTGTCCAGGATTCGGTGACCCCTGGCAAATCATCATTTAACCCCCAAGGGGGTCCCGACCCCCAGGTTGAGAACCACTGCCTTAAACGCTTCCTATAAGATGATCACAGAACTGTTCCACATGTTTACCCATACTGGGATCCCAAAAAAATTCCTAACCACCCAAGAGACTCTTTATGTGAAAAGTAATTTTCAATATTAAGCACTTGCATACTTCGGTTTATCACCCCCAGACTGATGGTTTGGTAGAATGGTTTAACAAAACCCTCAAAAGTATGCTAAAAAATCTGGCGGATAAAGATGGGAGAAACTGGGATTGTCTTCTGTCTTAATTGTTAAAGAGGTTCCACAGTTTTCCTCTGAGTTTTCACTATGGATGCACCGATACCCTTTTTTTTTTTTATCGACGAATACAAGTACCAATACCTTCAGTCAAGTACTTGCCGATAATGAGTACGGACACTTTGCGATGTGATTTTTGCCCATACAAAATGAATGGGCACAAATTACACTGCAAAGAATCACATGCGATTTTAACAGGAATGCGGTGCGATTCCTGTCCGAATCGCATGCGGTTCCCCACCGCTCCTGTGTGAACCCAGGCTTGTCATAGCGAATTTCAGCCTAGGTTCACACAGTAGAAGTGTGGGGAATCAGATAGAAAATTTTACCCTTGTCATGATCAAAGCATTTTTTGCACTGCACAATTTTAACTGACAATTGCTTGGTCATGTAACATTGTACGCAAATATATTTTTCTCAATTTTTTCACACAAATAGAGCTGTCTTTTGGTGGTATTTGATCACCACTGTTTTGTTTTTTTTTAATTTTTGCAATATAAATGAAAAAAGACCGAAAATTTTGAATTCAAAAATTATCTTTTTCTACTTTCTGTTATGAAACATATTCAATAAAATAAATTTTTTTCATAAATTTAGGCCAAAATGTATTCTACTACATGTCTTTGCTGAAAAAATTCCAATAAGTGTATATTAATTTGTTTGTGTTAAACTTAGTGTCTACAAACTATGGTAAAAAGGTGGATAAAACCGTGCTGTCACCCAAAATACAAGACAGTGGCCAGCACAGCAAAAGACAATTGCAAGTGAAAAAAACTGGTAAACGTGCAGCGCTAAATAAGAACGGTCATATTAAATAGGACCGTATGTGATACAGAAAAAAGGTTGACATTATACTCTCTAAATAATATACATGTAAAAACATTAGTATGCTAAATATAGTCCACCCTGTAATAAAAAATAAGTGACTATAGTCTACGGATGAAAACTGAGATATGATATTAGTCCAGGTAAGTGAATGACCACTTTCTGACATCAATGGAGGGACAGATATGAAGAGAAGATAATGGGAGAAACCACCACCAACATAAAAGAGGCTTACCGGAGCTAATGGACTCAACAAGGCATATGCCCAATGATTCATCAAGGCTTATGTTGACAGCGTACCAGTAGACAGGGACAGCCACGTCTACAGATGTTGACATAAGAGTATGATCACACTGTCCCTCAGAGGACTCACAGCAAAGAATGGAAACTCAGAGATAAGCAGGTCGGATCCTTCTCATATGCTCACAGGATGCAACCATAAATGAAACAAACGTTCCACATAGTGTAAATCCGCATAACAGAGAATATTAAAATTTGAGGAACACTCACATTTGAGCAGATAAAAAAGTGCTTGTATAGAGACTGAAAATTAACGCAGTGGCATCAGCAAGCTCGTCCTGATGCTTTTCATCTAAAGATGATGTCTAGCTTTTTTATCTGCACTATCTTTTATCCTTTTTATCTCCACTAGTGTGTGGTAGCGACGGAAACAGTCGTTGATATAGAAGCTAGGTTGGCCAGCACAGGTGGGACAATAAAAAAGGTATCTCATCTTATTCTGTTTCTCTACAACATCTTTTTTGCATTGGGGTACCTGAAAGGACATCTGGAAATTCTGGCTAACTGCATCTGGATTTGTGATTTGGGCCATAGCCCCTTTTGCATAAAATAGGGCTGTGATCGCTTCCCGAAATTTCCAGTTCTTCCAGTTGCTTTGTAAATAACAAAAGCATTAGAGCCAAATGAAAAAATATATATAGACACTTTTTTGCACCAGTGTCTAGCTCTGCAAGACGCTAAATACGGCGCCATCATTTCGTCAACGATGTCTACTCATACCATATAAAGATTTTTAATTGTGGACACAGAGAGGATTTTCAACGACACCAGATGCAGTGCCGATTTGGACTGTTGTGTCTGGATGAATGGAAGACAGAATGAATAAATTCCGTTAGTCTTTCCACTTCACTGCGGGTAATCGTTCCGCAAGCAGGGTTGGGTTGCATGGTGCCACAGCAGCCAATTTCTTTAATGAACACATGTTGAAAAAGTGACACGCTTGCTTAAAAGTTGTCCATGTACAAATGGTACCCCTTTAGGAACCCATACTAGCTTGGCACTGCTCCCATGTAATCTAGGCATCCGAGGGGCTCCAGTTCAATTTTTTCCTTTGTGAATTCTAAAACAACATGTATAGCCTGTAGCTTATACGGTTTGACCCCATATCTGGCACGCTTGCTGGGGGGAGATATTGCTTAATTGTAAGCCTGCCGGTGAAATGTATTAGGAAGTCGTCTATGTAGATGCGTTGTTGGGGCATATACACATCTGCAAATTTTTGGAAAAGGTGATTTACGAGAGGCCGAATTTAGTGGAGCCAATCATAGTCAGGGTCACCCCGAGGATGACAGAGGTTATTGTCATCGAAATGCATGAAACGCAGCATATGCCCGTATCTATGCCTGGCCACTGCAGAAGAGAACACAGGCATATGAGAATTCAAGTCTGTGGACCAATATGACTGCAATTCATTGTTCTTTGTAATGCTCATGTTAATGTGGTTGTAAAGTCAGAAGTTTTTTTTTATCTCAATGCATTCTATGCAGGAGAGTGGCGCCATTGGCTCCCACTGTTGTCAGTCAGTGAGCCAATGAGGAGAGAAAGGGGGAGGGGTTGGGCTGCTGCTTCATGTCTGAATGAACATAGGGAGCTGCAGTACAGCTTGGGTGTTCCCATAGCAAGCTGCTTGCTGTGGGGGCACTCACCAGCAGGGAGGGACCAGGAGCACCTAAGAGGGATATGAGAAGAGGAGGATCTGGGCTGCTTTGTGCAAAACAACTGCTGGTAAGTATAACATGTTTGTTATTTTTAACAAAAAAAAAAGAGAGACTTTAGTATCACTTTAAAGGTTAGGCCCAAAAAAGTTTTAAATCCGAAAACCGTGACGGGTTTTTCGCTTGAGTGGTCTGGCAAGGTATGAATTTGGGTTTGCGGTGATGTTTTGTAGGGCATAAACATTTGGTTGTTCCATAATCAAATTGTAAAGGTCTTCAGTGAAAAACCACTCAACAATGTAACCATGAGATACTGCAGTGCTGGTGTCTAAATGGCCAGAATGTACTAGGCCGCTGGTGCTTGTCAGGTTACCAAAAGGTAGTGCAGCACTGGTACTTGCATTCTGCTTCATGTGAGCAAAACTGTGTTTCTAGCAACCTGGGGTCCGGTATGCTTGGCTTTAGCAGTAACCTATTCTCCATCGTTTGAGCTAGCTATCAGGGAGCCGCTGTTTTCTACAGGTTCATATTCAGAGCCAGATTCTGTCTGTCGGGATTCCCCTTCTCTCTCATCTGACATGCTCAGAATCCCATAGGCCTCCTCACTTTTTTTCTGGAAATTCACAGGTACCTAGTGACGACTAGGAAAAGGAGCTCCTGGCTAGCATTTAGGGGCTGCTAGCACACTAAAAATAAAATTAACTGCTAGTGCTAGGAGAGATTAGGCCTGATCTTGCTATGTATGTAATATATCAGAGGTGGCAGTGATCAGAAAAATTATACTGACACTGCACTTGGGGGGGCTTTGTCTAAACGCAAGTGCTAGCAGAATCAGCTTCAACTACTGCTAATGCTAAGTTAGTTTTGATCGTGTTTAAAATACTGATACATTAAGATACTATACTAGTAATGACAGTGACCAGCATCATATAGTGTGCAGGCAATCTAGCGCTAACTGACCCTTGCTGGGAGGGATGCTAACTGACCCTAACGCTATCTGATGTCGCTAGTGACACGAATACAGTGATCAGTGATAAATGCTGTACACTGACACTGTACTATTGGCACTGGCTGGGTGATGGGTGATTAAAGGGTTATTGGAGGGGAATCAAGGGGTTAAATGTGCCTAAATAGTGCTGTTTTAACTTACTTTGATCCTGCCCTCTTCCCTTCTTGAACAGAAAAGGGTTCAGGAAGAGAAGAGCCGGCCAGATCCTGTATTTGTTTACAAACAAGACACAGGATCATTGTTCTGTAATTGGCTACAGCTGATCAGGAGGTCCCAGACAAAAATCCTTGGCCAGGACCTGCTGACAAAATTGTGCTGTAGCCAAAGACTGCATGGGTCAGCAGGTCCGGAAGAAACAGCCGACGTACAGATACGTAATTGTGCCTCCCTGGTTAATTAGGGGACTGATGAATATTTCCACATCTATGCTTCTCCACTGTTTGTAAACACCAGTTATGAAAAAAGGGCAAGTCATTTATCTTGATGCTCTGTCTCAATAATATGCAGTGACGTAAATTGTCAACAGGGGGGTTTTGGCTATTGGCAGTTTTTCTGTAAAATTTTATCAGGGTATTACATACCCTGATAAAATTTTACAGAAAAACTGCCAATAGCCAAAGATGCCCTGGCCCCTCCTTTGTCAATGTGATGACATCAATATGTCCAACTGCAATGTCTCAACATGCCCCCATGTTTGGTTTATGGTATCCGGCAAGCTCTTTATGCGGGATTTGTGTGAACAAGCTGTGAATAGACCAGCAGTGATAACGGCTTAATTGCTTTTACAGTGCAATAACAGAGCAGATCTGACTGGCATGGTTGGATTGTGGGAGGTGGATCGGCATGTTGCTGCAGTGAATGAATGAGTCAAAAGGCACAACAAACCAGTGATCCGTAAGAGGACTAAATGCAGTTATGCTTTATTTAGGACAATCTTTATTTAAGTCAATCAGCAGGTCCCAGCCAAAAATCATTGGCTGGGACCTGTTGACAAACTTGTGGTGTAGCCAATGACAGTGCGGGCTAGCAGGGGTGTGCATGCATGTGCGCCCACAAACCCAGAAGTCCCTGACAATATACAGGTACGTTGTCTGGCAGGGCAGTGCAGCTTGGCCGCAGTAAAACTACTGTGGGTGGGCGGCATATAGTTAACTGACCTTACCAAACGCTCCTCTAGTAATTAACCTCCCTGGCAGTATGATTCTTTCTGATTTTAGGTGCTGAAAGCGGTACAATTATTTTGCATGGAAATTTGGCGTTTTATATTGTAGGCCTGTAATTCTTAACAATAACACACTTAAATCTGTCCAAACAAGAGTCTAGTAGATATCCCGGGTATGATAAAGTTTGAAACACAAAAACATAAATTATAATATAATAAAAAAAAAATAATAATTAAAAAAAATAAAAATAAATAGTAATAAAATAAATTTCCACACGATTCATTATCGCTCAATTCTGCAAGTGTTCTAATTTACTATCGCTGTTTTCTAGCTGGTCTAAAGCCATTTTTGACGTAAAGGGACACTTTTTGGTTGCTATGGACAATCTCCAGTTTCCAGGCAGAAAGAACAGTATATGCAATATAAAACTGCATGCAGGGCATGGGCCAGAGCACTGGGGACAAATGAGATGTGAAATGATTTCATACAGTACTGTAATCTGTAAGATTACAGTACTGTATGTGTTATGCTTTTTACATTTTTTTGAATTTGCCGCCAGGCTCCGCCCCCGTGCGTCGCGACGCTCGCAGGGAACGGAGCCTGGCACAGAGAGGCTTCGGAACAGGACACAGCCCGCGGACACTGCGGGGGACATCGCAGGATCCCGGGGACAAGGTAAGTAAGGAGGCACCAGGATCCTGCGATGCAACCCCGAGTGTGGCTCGGGGTTACCGCTAATGGTCCTGAATTTTAACCCCGAGCCACACTCGGGAATACCGCCAGGGAGGTTAAGTGGAATCCCAAGGCTGAAGAAACTGTCTGAAGCAGGCCCCATGTAAACGGCTTGTGCTGGTAGCCCCAGACTTTGTCAGAAGCTTACAGCTTACGCCTGCATAAAGAAATGATAATATTGTGGTGCAAGAGTATTTGGCTATTAAGTGGGCCTTGGAGTCTCTATGGTACTACTTGCTGGGGGCGCCACTTACAACTCATAACAGAACATGAGCATCAATCTTCAAATTGATGGCCCATGCTAAGGACCGTAATGCAACGATTGCCTGTTGGTTCCTGGTCCTCCAAGATATTTATTTTAAAGTAGAGAACTAGGCTGGATGTAATCAGTAAAATGTGGATGCCCTTTCTAGAACCCACTGTTTGGTAGCTGGTGTTCAAACAGAGGAAGGAGGGGGGTGACAAACAGCCTCTGTCAGTTGTGGATCTGCTGCAAAGCACTTTGCAGTTCATGAGGTAAATGGGTAGCAGTGGAAGTTTTGTAACAGGACGCAGGGGGGATAACCACTGACAACACCTAGTTCCCCACTTGGGGTATCATTTTTCTTTCACTGTGTTAATGGTTGTTGCTGGAAAAGGAAACAAGCAGGCTGTGAAGTATATTTATTAGCCAGGAGGGTAAATAACCGTTTCTGCTAGACTTTTGTTTTTGGACTGTGAAGCTTACCCCTGCAAGGAAACCTTTTTTTTTTTTTTTTGCTGTAAACGCTGACCAATAACCACGGGCAGTAAGCCCTTAACCCTACTTTGTGCATGGAATACCACTCTACAAGCTCCTCCGCTTGAAGCTGAACCCCACATTGTATATACTAGCAACTCAAAACCAGTTGGAAGACCAGCAGATAATTTGTCACAAACAAATTGTCCTTGAATAAGATTGTCTTCAAAAAAATCAACGAAAATAAGCTTGGTGGCATCTTCTCAGAATGCGAAGTGCCCTTGCCACATAGCCCACTTTCAGCACAACTCAGTGAGGTAGGTAAATGTCCTTAACTACCTGTGGAACTACAGACTGCGCTACATTTTTACCCGACTCCTGATATTTAGGGTTCTACACAGTTTAACCACATGCCGACCGGGCCATAGCTGAAAGACGGCTACAGTGTGGTCGGCTTATTCTGGTAGGGCGTCCATGGACGTCCTCACAGAATTGCGCACCCGGGAATGTCCATGACCCGGTGCGTCACGGAACGGGGTAAAGGGCCAATGACAGCAGCCCTTTACCACGTGATCGCTCCGTCCAATGACAGAGCGATCACTTGTCAACAAACCGGAGCTTGTCTGGTGCAGCTCCTCCCCTCTCCTCTCACCGATCAGTACAGTGTGCGAGGAGAGGAGGAAGCCGGGTGCCGCAGTGCTGTGGGCTGTCTCTGGAGTGCCCACAGTGCTGATCTGTGCCCATGCTCATCCATGCCTCACATGTGCCCATCCATGCCTCACATGTGCCCATCTATACTTTATCCATCCCTGTCTCATCCATGCTCAATCCGTGCTCCATCCATCCCTGGTTCATCCAGGCTCCATCCATCCCTGGCCCATTTATGTTCAATCCGTGCTCCATGCCTGGCTCATCCATGCTCCATCCCTCTGTGCTCATCCATGCTCCATTCATCCCTGGCTCATCCTTGCTTCATCCATCCCTGATGATCCCTAGCTCCTCCGTGCTCCATCCATCCCTGGCTCCTCCATGCTTCATCCATCCGTGCTCATCCATGCTCCATCCATCCCTGGCTCATCAATGCTCCATCTATCCTTGGCTCATCCATGCTCATCCTTGCCGCAGCCATGCCACATCAGTGCTCATCCATGCCACATCAGTTCTCATCCATGCTGCATCCTTGCCACTACAGTGCCCATCAGTGTCTCACAAAAGTGTAATAGGTAGTCAAATTAGATTTGAAATGTATGTCTCTGGTGGTGCTCCTTGCATGTTGGGCCTCTGTGTGTAAAAGTCGCCCACATGTGGTATCGCCATACTCAGGAGGAGTAGCAGAATATATTTTGGGGTGTCATTTTTGCTATGTACATGCTAAGTGTTAGAAATATCTTATAAATGGACAACTTTCTGTAAAAAAAAAAAAAAAAAAAAAAGCGTTTTCATTTTCTTTCCACGTTTTCCAAAAACTTGTGGAAAAAATTGATATGTTCAAAAGACTCATTATGCAGAACAGTCATACAAACGTAATGATCAACCTTTGTATAAATGTCAATAAAATGTTTTTGTCTTCCCTGTCTGTGAATTATTCCCATCCTTTTATTTTTTATGGTTTGTGTTCCATATTGGAGATTTCCTGTCACCTCTTGTCCTGGAGATGCAAGAGCAAGTGATAGAAAGTATTTTTGAAGTAAAGGAAATTCTTCATTTAGACGGTTCCTAATCTCTCCCCTGTTTTAAAGTTGACTGTAAAATATTGGATTTTCAATCAATTTTTATCTTGGTGGCAGTGATCATCTGGACAGATAGAAAGAGTGAATCATCTAAAACCCCGCAAAAAAAATTTGTTTCTATACATTTTAAGGTGCTAATGCTTGAGTTGATTATCAAACAAACTAGGATTTTTAAACCAAGTTTGGGGATTTATCCAATTAAATTGTGTATGGAACAAGTTAAAGTGGTTGTAAAGGTAATTTTTTTTAATTATTTTTTTTATAATAACAAACATCTCTATACTTACCTGCACTGTGCAATAAAATTGCACAGGTGACCCTGAAGCGCCACTTCTCAGGTACCCCGACAGTGCTTCTGGCTCCTCCTCTATCTCCTGTGCCCCCACGGGAAGCCGCTTGCTCACTCCAGAGTCCTGCTGCTGCGTCCATTGACATAGATAACGGACTTGGCCCCGTCCCTGCCAGCTCGTCAATGGCTTTGATTGACAACAACAAGAGGCAATGGCCTCCGATGTCCCAACAAAGCCAGTGAGACCTGGAAGTGAAGGGAGAGAGGAGCTGCAGGCGTGCACAGTGCTGGATCGAATGAAGGGCTCATGTAAGTGTGTGGGGGGGGGGGGGCTTGAGGGGTGATACAGATGCCTAAATATTTTTTTACCTTAATGCAAGGAAATTTATTATGGATATGTGAAGTGAACACTCAGCTGTACAATGACTGTACCTATGGGGTCCTCATGTAAATTCTTCTGTCGCCATCACAGTCGAGACAAATGTGGATTTGAATTTAGGAAGTACCTCTAAAATTAACTTATTCTCAAATTGTCAACATACTTTGTCTAAATTTTGTTTTTGTTTTTTCATAAAAATGTATACATTTTTCTAGATATGATGAGTGGATGAAAGATGATAAAACCCACAGACCAGCTGATAAGAGTGTACCAAAAGTAAAACACAGAAGGAAAATTAAGGTATTCATTTTGTATGCATGCCTCAAGAATGGTTAAAAAATTGTTCTCTTGATACCAGAATGAAAGGCTAATTCTTTGGTTTTTTTTGTAATTAATGTAATGCAATTAATGCCAGTATTGTATTATTAGATGGAAGTTTTTATGCATGCGAGTTCTCTTCCTACAGTCCTTGTCTTTTGGTTTTGTTTATCATCCCAAAAAGACTAGTACTTTAAAGCACCTCAGCCGAAAATAAAAAGTGGAGAGTGGTTAGAAACCTCATTAAAGAGGCGTTCCACCCCCCCACGAAAAATTAAAACTCAACAGCTAACAATACTGTAGCTGCTTACTTTTAATATTAGGACATTTGCCTGTCCAGGGTTCCTGCGATTTTTGGATCAGCTGTCAGGTGCTTCACAGCCGGTTCCCTACTGCGCATGTGCAAAGAGCACTGCCCTTTCTAATTGGCCCTGCGGCGGAGGAAGGGGGGCTGAACTTCCGCTGTGCCATCTCCGGAAGTGGGGAAGGGGTACCTGTCAAAAACAGGTACCCGTTCCTCCCTCCCCCCTGAAAGGTGGGGCGGGGAGACAGATAAGCGGAAGTTGGAACTCCGCTTTAAGGGAGGGTTTTTTAGTGATTTTGTAGTCATCTGGGAGATTTTTCATTACTTCATGTGTGGTTTTCAGGGCAGGACATGAACAAAATGCTAATAGGATTCCAGACAGTAATAAAACATTCTAAATAAGTAGCGTAGGTATGGGTCGGGAGGGTTTTTATTGCTCTCCATGTCCCCACAGGGTAGATTTCCTAATTAGTTTAAAAATTTGGAATGGGTATTGGGGACTGCCTAATTACAAAAGCTTATATCACTTAAAGTAGACAAAGCTTGTTTGGCTGTACTACTCCTGTGGATCACAGGAGTGCAGTTCATCCTTGCACTCCTGTGACCCATTTTCAGCCAACAGCGGGCTGAAGCCCGCTGTCAGCTGATGTCGCTGAGCCGGTCAAAGGCTGGGGAAAGATCACTACCATATGGTCGGAATCCACCCAGGAGCTTGGACTGGCACCTGGCTCAGCGCCTCAGTGACCTGCTGAGAGCCTGAGCCAGCCACTCCCACCCCTCCACAGCCCAGCGCTCAAGTGCGGGGGAGGGGCAGAGCAGAGAGACGGTGAATGACGGTCACAAGCGCTCTGCTCACAGAGCACTGAGTGATCGCTCAGTTCTCAGTCTTAGAGCCGGTGGGGGACAGATCCAGCATTGTAGAAAAGTATGATTCTTAACCAATTAAGGACCAAGCCTCTTTTTGACACTTGTTTTACAAGTTAAAATCATTTTTTATGCTAGAGAATTACTTAAAACCCCCAAAAATTATATATATTTTTTTCAGACACCCTAGAGAATAAAATGGCGGTTGTTGCAATACTTTGTCACACTGTATTTGCGCATCGGTCTTACAAGCGCAATTTTTTTGGAAAAAATACACTTTGACTTAAGACAACAGTAAAGTTAGCTCAATTTTTTTTATATTGTGAAAGATAATGTTATGCCAAGTAAATTGATACCCAACAAGTCATGCTTCAAAATTGCGCCCACTCATGGAATGGGTGACATAGATTGACCCCTAAAAATCTCCATAGGCAACGTTTAAAAATGTTACAGATTACGTGTTTAGAGTTACTAAACACCTAACGATCGTGGCGATACCTCACGTGTAGTTTGAACACTGTTTTCATATGCGGGCACAACTTACGTATGTGTTCGCTTCAGTGCGAGCTCGGCGGGACGGGGCGCTTAAAATTTTTTTTTTTTCTTATTTATTTTACTTTTTATTTTTACACTATCCTTTTAAAAAAAAAATGGGTCACTCTTTTCCTATTACAAGGAATGTAAACATCTCTTTTAATAGAAAAAAAGCATGACAGGACCTCTTAAATGTGAGATCCGGGGGTCAAAAATACCTCAGATCTAACATTTACACTAAAATGCAATAAAATAAATAATGTCATTTTTTTTTTGCAAAAAAAAAATTTCCCCTTTAAGACCATGGGGCATAAGTGACTTTGACGTCACTTCCGCCACTCAAAGTTATGGAGCCGAGCAGGGGCCATCTTTTCCTCGCTCAGCTCCATGTCTGTCAGGGGGAAGGATGTGATCGTCTCCACCGCTACCGACTGCTCCAGTAAGCGGCGGAGATGACTGGAATGCGGCAGAAGGGGGGGGGCCCTCTCTCGCCCCCGATAAAAGTGATCTTGCGGCAAATCTGCCATCGAGACCACTTTTATCTGAAAGCCAGCAGCTCGCCGTTGTTGAAAATACCGGGGTTATGGCAGCTATCTACTGCCATAACAGTATTTAGCGTATTTACCTACCGACGTACAATGACGATTTGCGCTACGTGGTTAAAAAAAAATATATAATTCCCAAACTTCTCTTTTAAGTCTATTTGAAACTGGCAATGCCTCCCCCTTCTTCGGAGCTTTAGCAGTCAATGTTGTAAGAATATTGATGAGGAGAGGGGGTGTGGCCCCCTGCAGAGCTCGATGGCTGCATTCTAACTGAGCTCTGTGTTCGGAGGCTTCTAATAGCGGCTAGAAGCTACCAAAATTGGACTCGAAAGTACCCACAGCCTCTGGGGGAATGGAGGAACTTTAGAAATTGGGGGAAATGAAAGTCCCAGAAGGGGCCCCACAAACTGACTAAACTAAACTTCCCGGCCGGGAATTAGAAAAAAAACAAGGTGGTGCCGGCTTCTCCTCACACAAGCACAACGACAGGCAGGCTGCCTGTACAGGAGACGAGAGAAAAAGAACATGAGGTACAATACAATAAAAATGACGGGTCTAACAGCCCTGTCAGACAAAAAAGAAGAATTTCTTCTACAGAGGAACATGTAAGTGAAACTTACAATGACACTGAACAAATGACTGTAGGAAATACCCATGAGGATAAACTGCATGCTTTTCCTACCTCAGGCCAGCCAGTCATTGACACTGACTTAAAAGAAATGCTGTTGTCACTAAGGCTCCACTAGTGCGACTTTTCATACGAAAAGTTGCATGACAAGTCGTACCCCATGATTTCCAATGAGTAACATTGATATCTGTGCGACTTCAAGTTGCAGCGACTTCAAAGTAGTCCCTGCACTACTTTGGTCCCACTTTGATGCGACTTGAGGTCCATAGACCTTAAGAATACACAGGTATTGCTTCAAGTCACGGCAAAAAATCGTGGTAAAATTGCGGCAAAATTGCACGACTTTGGGGTTGCAATAGTGGAAACCGAGCCTTAAAGGGGCAATACAACATGATGTGAGAGAATTTATGCTAAAATCTAAAATGGAGTTAGAATCTTTAGGAGAAAGTGGAATGGGTTGAAAATTAAAATGAGAGACTTTTCTGAGGTGCATAATGAATTAGTGAACGCTCACTTTGAACTAGAAGAGGAACTCAAACAACTAAAATTAAAGGTCGCAGACCAAGAAGACAAGGCTAGACGTAAACCTACTAAATTCTGTGGTATCCCAGAAAAAGTAAAAAATGCAGATTTAAAGCAATTCTTACACCAAATGACCTTAGACTTGTTGCCATCTACATTGCAACGGGAAGTAATAATTGATAGAGCTCACAGGCTCCCAAAGCCCTCTCATATATCAGAGTCTGCCTCGTGACGTGATTGCAAGAATTTACTATTATCACATAAAAGAACACTTAATTCAATTTGCTCGTCAAAACTCTTCACTCCCAGACCCATATGCGACTATTGTACTTTTTTCAGACCTCTCTCAAGCTACCATAATGGCACGCAGAAACCTAAACTCCATCACCAAGATTTTGCACAATCACAAGATCATATATAAATGAAGATTTCCTACTAAACTAATGATTGACGGAAATAACACTTCTTACACAATATATGCAATCAATGATGGCCTTAAGTTCCTTAAATCCTGGGGTCTTCTACCTGAAGATGAAGCTAATGTCATGGATAAATATCCATAAATACGGATACCAGTTGAAAAAGAATGAAGCCTTCGGGTCACTTAAGCCTCTGAAGTTTTCGTGTGTTGCCGGGTTGTTTTGTTTTACATACCCCCTTAGTAACAGTGCAGAAGTTACTGCACCCAAGAGTTGTACGACAACACTTCTCATTTTATCTGTTATCAGTTTTCACCTAACCCCCCTATTTTTTTTTTTTTTGGAAGCTGCAGGAATACAAAAATCCATATTGACGATAGATATATTGGTTACTTAAACAAAAAGTTTTATTCGTTCATAACCTTTTACCAACATGGCGCAACTTAAGATGTTATCACTTAATGTGAAGGGACTCAACAGCCCTTATAAAAGAAAAAAACCTCTGGAACGACGCACTGGAAACAGCGACATTCTATGTATTCAGGAGTCCCATGTCACTAGTGACAATCCTCCTAAATTCTCCCATCACAAATTTCCACATAATATATTCTTCTCTAACTACTCTAAGAAAAAGAGGGTTTATTACAGTTATAAAAGACTCAGTCACTTTCCAGCTGCTGGACTCCAAGACAGACCCCCAAGGAAGATTTGTAATAATGGTCGCCAATATTAACAACACAGTATTAACCATCGCTAATTTATATGTGCTTAACAACCTACCTACGCAATTTCTCAAGAAAATTATTAAGAAGATAACAAGGTTACCTTTTTGCATTCTTCTTATCTGCAGAGATTTTAATAACCCAATGGACCCAAATATAGACACCTCAAAAGGAACTCATTCTGTAAGAAATGGTTTATGTCATTTTTTTTCACAGGAGGACCTTTTCGATCCCTGGAGATGTCTTCATTCGTCTGAAAAAGATTTTACTTTTTTTCCAATGTACATAAGTCTTACACTCGTATTGACTTCTTTATTACGGACAGAAGGTAACCGATGCACAAATTTATAACATCTCTTGGTCAGATCATGCACCGATCTCGATCAATATAGAAATGAACCATTTACCAGCCACTACTTTACTCTGGAGAAATAACACATTCATTTTTTCACAGGAGAAACATCTGTCTGTGTTAAAGGAAAGATTGAAATAATTCTTTACAATTAACAATATATCTTCTACCTCCACTACTAACCTTTGGTGCACACATAAAGCATATATTAGAGGAATTTCAATATAATTAGCTTCTAAAGAGAAAAAACTAATTATGAAAAAACTACTGGATACAATATCCAAACTTGAGAAAAATCACAAAACCTCCCCTAATATCTCACACCTACTACAACAATTAAACACTGCAAGAAGTGAATTGAGAGAAATCCTAATTTCTAAGCATGATAAATACCTTAAACTCAAACTGGACCATTACTCTCAAGGCAATAGAGCAGGGAAACTATTAGCATTCCAATAATACCAAAGACAAACTAGACATAAAATACAAAAATTGATCCACCCTAAATCAGGCAAGATATTCTAAAACCCACAAGAAATAGCTAACACTTTAGCAGAATATTACAAACTCCTTTATAACTTAGAAAGCGATAGACACTCAACCCTTCCATCTGAAATAACACAGTTTCCAAATAAGATCTTTCTACCTTCGGTAGATCATAACACATTACAAAAACTTAATGAATCAATTTCTGTTGAAGAGACATGTAAAGTTATCCGCTCTTTACCTCTTCACAAGACCCCAGGAGTAGATGGTTTATCGAGTGAATACTACAAAGCTTTTTATTGATATACAAGCTCCTTATCTAACAGACGTCTTTAATCAAGTAACTAAAAATAACTTCCCTAAAGAAATGCTTGAAGCAATCATTATCATGATCCCAAAAACTGGTAAAGATCCTGTATCGCCCAAAAATTATAGACCCATACCCTTGTTAAATTCTGACCTAAAAATTCCCTCTAAAATAATTGCTAACTGCCTTCTTAATGTGATACCATGCCTTATAGAGCCTGACCAGGTGGGGTTTACAAAAGACCGTCAAGGCCCAGATGATACCAGACTTATGATCAATCTGATGGATTAAGTTGAAAACAGTCGGATCCCCTCTCTGAGTCTAGATGCAGAGAAGGCCTTCGACAGGGTTCACTGAGGATACATCTCTGAAACCCTAAATAGGTTCGGTCTCACAGGCTTTAACCACCAACCGGAAGAATTTACCCCCTTCCTGACCAGAGCTCTTTTTGCGATACGGCACTGCGTCATTTTAACTGACAGTTGCACGGTCGTGTGACATTGCACCCAAATAAAACTGATGTCCTTTTTTCCCCACTAATAGAGCTTTCTTTTGGTGGTATTTGATCACCTCTGCAGTTATTATTTTATGCGCTATAAACAAAAAAAGAGTGACAATTTTGAAAAATAAGCTATTTTTTTCCCTTTTTGCTATAATATCCCCAAAAATATATATAAAAAAACTAATTTTTTTCCTCAGTTTAGTCCGATATGTATTCGTCTATATATTTTTGGTAAAGAAAAATCGCAATAAGCGTATATTGATTGATTTGTGCAAAAGGTACAGTGGGGATGGAAAGTATTCAGACCCCCTTAAATTTTTCACTCTTTCTTATATTGCAGCCATTTGCTAAAATCATTTAAGTTCATTTTTTTTCCTCATTAATGTACACACAGCACCCCATATTGACAGAAAAACACAGAATTGTTGACATTTTTGCAGATTTATTAAAAAAGAAATATCACATGGTCCTAAGTATTCAGACCCTTTGCTGTGACACTCATATATTTAACTCAGGTGCTGTCCATTTCTTCTGATCATCCTTGAGATGGTTCTACACCTTCATTTGAGTCCAGCTGTGTTTGATTTTACTGATTGGACTTGATTAGGAAAGCCACACACCTGTCTATATAAGACCTTACAGCTCACAGTGCACGTCAGAGCAAATGAGAATCTCTGCTGCACTTAAGGTTCCTAAGAGCACAGTGGCCTCCATAATCCTTAAATGGAAGACGTTTGGGACGACCAGAACCCTTCCTAGAGCTGGCTGTCCAGCCAAACTGAGCTATCGGGGGAGAAGAGCCTTGGTGAGAGAGGTAAAGAAGAACCCAAAGATCACTGTGGTTGAGCTCCAGAGATGCAGTCGGGAGATGGGAGAAAGTTGTAGAAAGTCAACCATCACTGCAGCCCTCCACCAGTCGGGGCTTTATGGCAGAGTGGCCCCACGGAAGCCTCTCCTCAGTGCAAGACACATGAAAGCCCGCATGGAGTTTGCTAAAAAAAACCTGAAGGACTCCAAGATGGTGAGAAATAAGATTCTTTGGTCTGATGAGACCAAGATAGAACTTTTTGGCCTTAATTCTAAGCTGTATGTGTGGAGAAAAACCAGGCACTGCTCATCACCTGTCCAATACAGTCGCAAGAGTGAAGCATGGTGGTGGCAGTATCATGCTGTGGGGGTGTTTTTCAGCTGCAGGGACAGGACGACTGGTTGCAATCGAGGGAAAGATGAATGCGGCCAAGTATAGGGATATCCTGGACGAATACCTTCTTCAGAGTGCTCAGGACCTCAGACTGAGCCGAAGGTTTACCCTCCAACAAGACAATGATCCTAAGCACAGAGCTAAAATAACGAAGGAGTGGCTTCACAACAACTCCGTGACTGTTCTTGAATGGCCCAGCCAGAGCCCTGACTTAAACCCAATTGAGCATCTCTGGAGAGACCTGAAAATGGCTGTCTACCAATGTTTACCATCCAACCTGACAGAACTGGAGAGGATCTGCAAGGAGGAATGGCAGAGGATCCCCAAATCCAGATGTGAAAAACTTGTTGCATCTTTCCCCAAAAGACTCATGGCTGTATTAGATCAAAAGGGTGCTTCTACTAAATACTGAGCAAAGGGTCTGAATACTTAGGACCATGTGATATTTCAGTTTTTCTTTTTTAATAAATCTGCGAAAATGTCAACAATTCTGTGTTTTTCTGTCAATATGGGGTGCTGTGTGTACATTAATGAAAAATTAACTTAAATGATTTTAGCAAATGGCTGAAATATAACAAAAGAGTGAAAAATGTAAGGGGGTCTGAATACTTTCCGTCCCCACTGTTCTACAAAATAGGGGATAGATTTATGGCATTTTTATTATGAATTTTTTTTTTATTAGTAATGGTGGTGATCTGTGATTTTTATTGTGACTGCGACGTTATGGTGGACACATTGGACACTTTTAACACTATTTTGGGACCATTGTCATTTATACAGCAATCAGTGCTATAAAAATGCACTGATTACTGTATAAATGACACTGGCAAGGTAGGGGTTAAACACTAGGGGGCAATCAAGGGGTTACGTGTGTCCTAGGGAGTGATTCTAACTATGGGGGGAGGGGTTATCTAGGACATGACAAAGACCACTGCTCCTGATGACAGGGAGCAGTAGATCTCTGTCTTTTCACTAGGCAGAACGAGGAAATGCCTTGTTTAGGCATCTCCCAATCCCCATTCTGCACTCCGTGACACTATCGCAGGACACCGGCATACATCGAGTCTGCGGGTCCCACGGTCACGGAGCATGCAGCGGGCTTGCGCACGCCCACAATGCCGCTTCTCAAAGGGGACATACCTGTAAACCTATTTGCGCAGCTGTGCCATTGTGCTGACTTATATCGTCGTGCACTGGTCAGCAAGGGGTTATACATGATATTATAATGTCCTTATACACAATACCTTCAGCTATAGTGTTCACCTCAGGCTCCATCTCCAAGAGTTTTAACTTATCAAATGGTACTAGATAAACTTTCATTTATAATATTCTCTCTAGCACTTGAACCTTTGGCCTCAGATTAAATCCTAACATCATAGGTATTAAGATAGGACATAACGAACATAAACTGGGACTGAACGCTGACAATATAATCTTATCTCTAGCGGAACCTGAACACTCTTTACTTAAGTTACAGCAAATGTTGGATAACTTTGGTAGAATTTCATATTATAAGATCAACAGTAATAAATGTTTTGCCTTACCAATGAACATCCCTATGGAAATGCTTGATAATTTACGCATTATCCACAAGTATAACTGGGATGAACCCTCTATTTCATATCTGGGGTTCCAACTTTCCTTTCCAACCTCTAAACTATTTGAAGTAAATTACCCAAAACTTTTAAACCAAATCCAAGATGATTTTCAAACTATTAAAAAAGCCCAGATTTGGAAGAATGGCAGCATTTAAAATGATCACCTTGCCAAAAATTATTTTATTTTAGGGCCCTCCCCATTCCAGTATCCTCTAAATTTTTCAAGCAAGGTAATGCTAAACTGAATAACCTAATATGGCAGGGGAAAAAAAACAAGAATTAGCATTAGCAATCCTAACTTCAACTAAAAAAAAGGAGGCGTGAGCCTGCCAGATATTCACCAATACTTTATAGCCACACTTTTAGGCCAGATGAAATATTGGTTCATCCCAGATACTGACAAACTATGGCTAAACATAGAAAAATAAGTTACTAATGGTTAGGAATTATTTGCTCTGGCATTTGCATATAACTTATTGCCTAAAGTATCCATACCTTCCTACTTAACCATTAACCACTTCAATACAGGGCACTTAGACACCTTCCTGCCCAGACCAATTTTCAGCTTTCAGCGCTGTCGCAGTTTGAATGACAATTGCGCGGTCATCCAACACTGTACCCAAACTAAATTTTTATCATTTTGTTCCCACAAATAGAGCTTTCTTTTGGGGGTATTTAATCACCTCTTCGGTTTTTATTTTTTGCGAAACAGATAAAAAAAGACCGAAAATTTTGAAAAAAATAAAAGTTTTGTTTTTGTTTAAAAATGTTGTAAATAAGTAAATTTTCTCTTTCACTGATGGGCACTGATAAGGCGGCACTGACGGGCACTGATAAGGCGGCAGCGATGAGGTGGCACCAATGAGCGGGCACTGTTATGCGGCACTGATGGGTGGCACTGATATGCAGCACTGATGGGCATTGATAGGCAGCACTGATGGGCACTCATGGGTGGCACTGGGCACTGTTAGGCGACACTGATGGGCACTGAAAGGCTGCACAGATGGGTTCTTATGGGTGGCACTGCTGGGCACTGATAGGCGGCACTGCTGGGCACTGATAGGCGGCACTGATACGTGGCACTGATTGGCACTGATACGTGGCACTGATTGGCACTGATACGTGGCACTGATGAGCACTGATGGGCACTGATACGCGGCACTGATAGGCATCCCTGGTGGCACTGGCAGTGGTAGGCATTGGAGTGGGCACTGATTGGCAGCTGCCTGGGCATTGATTGGCAGCTGCCTTTGCACAGATCAGTATTTCCCTGGGGGTCTAGGGGGCATACCTGGTGGTCCAGTGTGGCTGGTTTCCCTGGTGGTCCTGGGCGGCTTCCCTGGTGGTCCAGGGTGGGATCCGAGGGGGGGCTGTGCTGATAAACAATCAGCACAGACCCCCCCCTGTCAGGAGAGCAGCCGATCTGCTCTCCTCTACTCGCGTCTGTCAGACGCGAGTGAGGAAAAGCCGATCACCGGCTCTTCCTATTTACATCGTGATCAGCCGTGATTGGACACGGCTGATCACGTGGTAAAGAGTCTCCGTCCGAGACTCTTTACCTAGATCGGTGTTGCGGGGTGTCAGACTGACACACCGCAACAACGATCGCCGCAATGCGCGCCCCCGGGGGCGCGCAGCTGCTCAATATCCTGGGGATGTCATATGACGTTCAGTCAGGATATTGAAACCACTTTGCTGCCGTCATTCTGCTATATGGCAGGCGGCAAGTGGTTAAAGCCACGTTAATGGCATGGAAATACATGATAAACAAAACACAACACGTGAAGGATGTAGTACAGATACATACCCCTTTACGAGTGATGGATTAATGGAAAGCTTGTATGTCTGTCAACCCTTGGGTGTGTACCAAGGGTTCAACAGATACGACACTTTACCTAACATATATAAGAAATCTATTAAGAACAAAATTAGTCAGGTCGGACGACTTAAAAATTTTGATCCTGAAGACAAACTATCAATCCCTGTAGAAATTTGGAATTTCTTTTTTTCTTCTAACAGAGGTCATAATACTAATGGTATATCCTTTTTTTTATAATTTTCTGGCTTTATTTCCCATTGATATAAAGATTACTAAAATGCTCAAGTGGGAAAAAGATCTCTCCCAAACCTTCTCATGGGAGTCCTGGCATACAGCCATAAAAATAAACCAATCTGCAACATCTTGTATAGAACACTGAATTGCAAAAAATACTTAACCGTGGGTATTTGACGCCCTATAAACTTTCTAAAATCCTCCCTTCTTCCTCCTCTCCTATCTGTTGGAGATGCAGTGATCAAATAGGAACATTATATCATACACTTTGGACCTGCAAAAACCTCTCCAGCTTCTGGAGGGCTGTATCATCTTTTATTGCATCCCTTACGGGTAACCTAACTCCTCTTAACCCTGCAACAGCTCTACTAGTTTTAAACAGTGGCGTCTCCAGCTTTCATATTTAGGGGGGGCACATGGGGGGACAGGGACAAAAATAGGGGGACAATATAAAATGCAAATATATATAGATAGATATATATAGATATATCTATCTATATATATTTTATCTATCCTGGGGCCCTTTACTACGATCCCACAACGGCCCTTTCACATGTTCTGCAGTGAGCTCCCTTCCTACTGTATTGGGGCCCCCCCAGGGTGACAGAGAACAAGAGATATATGTCACCAGCATACCAAGAAAATATAAGGGTCCAAAGCAGTGGGAGAACTATCAGGGTTGCAAAGGTTGTCTTGCCCCCGGGCCCTGGTGTTCTCCCACTGTGGGGTTCCCCAGGCTCCTCTTGCTGTCCTGCCCCTGCTATTGACAGCGCTGGTCTGGCATTTCTTGGAATTTACAGGCTCGTTCTCCTGTCCTAAGGACGGGAGAAATCAGTCTGTTTTTTCAGTAACTGAGAGTCCTGGTGGAGTCCTTCCTGCAACTCACTCTTCTCCCTGCCAATGAGGATGCAGGGGAAGGAGCAGATCGGGCAGCCGTGGTTGTGTGAGCGCTTGCATTATGCAGTGTCAGCAAGCAGAGGGAGGAATCACCCGCAGGAGCTGACTGAGGACGTTCTCCCTCTCAATAGAGACTGTGTTACCCCAGCGGTGGCCCGAGTAAGATGCGGCACATCCGATATGCATACAAACAAAAAGAAATTGCCTTTTTGTAAAAAAAAAAAAAAAAAATTTTTTTTGGCGGGGCACATGGTGGGGCCCAGCATAATGTTGGGGGGGTCAGGGCCCCCTCTAGCCCCCCCTAGGGTCGCCATTGGTTTTAAACCTTGATATATACTTATTAAACTACAGAACTATTGTGGCAAATATACAGTATTAATAGCAGCAAGGCTCACCATAGCTAAACTGTGGAAATAAATACTGCTCCCAATCTATCTGATGTGGTATTAAGAGTAAACACACAGGCCCACTATGAACTAATGTTGGCATAAAAAAAACTTTAACATTGAAAAATTTAAAAGGATTTGGCAAGCCTGGTTGGTACATCCTAAAGCTTCAAAATATCTGAAGGACTTTAATAACCATTGAGGCGCCTCTCTTTTACATATTGAATTATGAAGTGACTTCCATATGCCTTTCCTTTGGCTCCCCCCCCCCTTTTTTAGTTTAGGAACATTCTCTATTGACAATATGGTCCCAGTAGGGTCGATAGGGTATGTAGTTCTTACCATTGTATTGTAACTCATTGACAACATTTAATTGTAGATTGGATTGCAGTGGCGGCTGGAGAAGTTTTAGGATGGGGGGGGCGCCAGACCCCGCCCTTCCTTTTTGACCCCTCCCACTTGGTAAAAATGGGCATGGTTTCAGCGAATAGTGGGCGTGGCTCTAAGGTGGTGTGGTTAGCGTCTCAGATGAACGAGGGATAGAGGGAGAGGGAGAGAGGGACAGCAGGCCTAGATCCTACACAACAATAGAAATATGTGTATTCTACAAAGTTTAACAATCATCAGATAAAGATACTCCAAACACCTGGTGTTGGCGCTTCAATCATCCCGGCACCATGATTGTTATGGTGTCAGGATGATTGAAGCGCATTGTTTCTATTGTTACATTGTAATATAAAATGAAATCATTCAACTCACCATAATGCCGAATCAGTGGGAGCCCCGAGTGTGTCACTAGCCACGTCGCCTACAACCAGATGCCATCAGGTGTCCCCAGCAGTCCGTCCTTACATGCAGCCTGTGTCGCATAAAATGCAGCCTCTGTCACATAAAATGCAGCCTCTGTCCCCCCAAATACAGCCTCTGCCCCCCCAAATACAGCCTCTGTCCCCTTACATCAGAGTTGCCATCAGTGTCCCCCCACAGCAGGTGTGTCCCCATCAGAGCCCCCCACAGCAGGTGTGTCCCCATCAGAGTCCCCCCACAGCAGGTGTCCCCATCAAAGTCCCCCCACAGCAGGTGTCCCCCATCAGAGTCCCCCCACAGCAGGTGTCCCCCATCAGAGTCCCCCCACAGCAGGTGTCCCCCATCAGAGTCCCCCCCACAGCAGGTGTCCCCCATCAGAGTCCCCCCCACAGCAGGTGTCCCCATCAGAGTCCCCCCACAGCAGGTGTCCCCATCAAAGTCCCCCCACAGCAGGTGTCCCCCATCAGAGTCACCCATCAGAGTCCCCCACAGCAGGTGTCCCCTATCAAAGCCCCCCACAGCAGGTGTCCCCCATCAGAGTCCCCCCACAGCAGGTGTCCCCCATCAGAGCCCCCCATCAGAGCCCCCCACAGCAGGTGTCCCCCATCAGAGCCCCCCACAGCAGGTGTCCCCCATCAGAGCCCCCCACAGCAGGTGTCCCCCATCAGAGCCCCCCACAGCAGGTGTCCCCCATCAGAGCCCACCACAGCAGGTCTCCCCCATCAGAGTCCCCCCACAGCAGGTGTCCCCCCACAGCAGGTGTCCCCCATCAAAGTCCCCCCACAGCAGGTGTCCCCCATCAGAGTCCCCCCACAGCAGGTGTCCCCCATCAGAGTCCCCTATCAGAGCCCCCCACCAGAGCCCCCCACAGCAGGTGTCCCCTATCAAAGCCCCCCACAGCAGGTGTCCCCCATCAGAGCCCCCCACAGCAAGTGTCCCCCATCAGAGTCCCCCCACAGCAAGTGTCCCCCATCAGAGTCCCCCCACAGCAGGTGTCCCCCATCAGAGCCCCCCACAGCAGGTGTCCCCCATCAGAGCCCCCCACAGCAGGTGTCCCCATCAGAGCCCCCCAAGAGCAGGTGTCCCCCAAAGCAGGTGTCCCCATCAGAGTCCCCCCAAAACAGAAGTCCCCCACCAGAGCCCCCCACAGCAGGTGTCCCATCAGAGCCCCCCACAGCATGTGTCCCCCATCAGAGCCCCCCACAGCAGGTGTCCCCCCCATTCTCCACACAGCGGTACTTACCTTCAGTCTCCTGCGGTGTCCTCCTCCTCACACTGGCACCAGCATTCTTCCTGTTTCCTCTCTCGGGCGCAATGAGAGAGCGGCAGGAAGTGACATCTGACTCAGGGCAGATGTCAATCAAATCTGAAGTGCCAAGTAGCTTCCTCCCGGCGCCTGTAGTATGTATTACTATGGCCGGGCGGAAGCTACTCGGCGCTTCATAAAACGCCCCAAGGCGGGCTAAACGCCCGCAAATGCAGCACCACGTCTGTAATCTCGTGATTGCATAGACGTGGCGCTTCCTATAAGTGCACTGTGTCCAGCGTCGCACTGTATCCGGCGTCCGAACACAGTGCACTTAAGGACCTTTTTTTTCTTTTTTTCTTTTTTAAAGGGCCAGTAGTAAAAAAAAATTTTTTTTTATTTGCTGCCTGGAGGGGGGGGGGGGGGGGGGGGGGGGGTTAGGGGGTCGGCGCCCCGGCGCCCCCTATGGACGGGCCGCCACTGTTGGATTGATAACACCTTTGTGCCAAGGAGCATTTGTAATGTATCTGAGAAACTAATAAAAAATGGAAAGATTAAAAAAGAATATTGATGAGGTGCAGTAAAGAACCAAAATAGGTCTTTGTAAAGTCTGACATCTTTTAATCGCATTGTTAAATGCTGACTGAGTTTGGTCACATGGAACAGGAATCGAAAAGTCCCCAACAGAGACACAGATGACAATAAAAACCTGACAGAGGTTCTTATTACTCAAACCAAAACCAAGCTTTTCTGAAAACATGTCAGTATATATATATATATATATATATATATATATATATATATATATATATATATATATATATATATATATATTACATTTTAGAAAAACAATATTGCGCTTTTTTTATGAGAGAGGTTCACGCGATCAAAACAGGTGTAAGGGATATTGCCCCAATAATTTTAAAAAGCTAAAATTCAGTCTGTAAACTGCCTAACACCAATAGTAACATACAAATGTCTACAGTATGAGAGAATGTTCTTACCACACAAAACAAATGTCAATTTGACCCCACTAATTATTAGAAAAGCGAAAATTTTTGATTGAATCTCTACTATTGTACTATTATATTGGTCAGCTTTAGTTTCTCTTAGTAATGTGTAAATTTTAGCAGTGGAGGGTTAACTTCCAACTTACCTCTCTAGTTCCTGGTTCATATCTATGCAGTTTACTGCAGTGCTTTTTGCGCTTTTCACACATTTTTTGATGCATTTTGCATTTTTTGTGTTTTTTTTAGCCAACTTGATGTTGGGTAGATTAAAACCCGCAAATCGCAGAAAAATTGTGGTAACAAACACACTACACTGAACTCTATTGAATCAAAAATGCACCGTTTTGCATTTAAAAAAGTCCCTGACCCTTTCCAAAACTGTAGTGTCTGAAAAAAGCATAGATGTGAATGTGTCCCATAGGAAACCATGTTAAATGGTTTCCTATTTAACGTGGTTTTAAGGCGGGTGCACTAGAGAAGAGCTCCATTCATCCTGCAGCAATCCTTCGCCATCCTTCCTCCAGCGCACCCTGGTGAACCTGTCCTACAGACCTGTTAGTCCCCGGACATCTCCTGCCTCTGCCCCAGCCTAAATTTCTGAGCCTGGGAAGTGAGCCTTGGCAGACATTTTGGCGAGGAGCTCTGGGCTATCCTGATTTTCATCCGCAAACATTCGAGTGCCTGCACTCCTGGAGAGCAAACTACCTAGCCTAGCCTCTCCTATTCCCTTCCCTACACTTTTGCTTATTTTCTAGCTGGTCTGACCATTCGTTGCGCATCGCTGCTTTAGGCCTCATCCAGCAGCCCGCTGCCATGTCAGCAGAATCCAGAGATTAGACGACGAGCTCTCACCCCCCGCTTGACTGTGTCATCTGCTCCTTCCCTGCAGCCCTACCACCATTTCTGGAAGTTGGCGGTGCTACCTTCTTCATGCCCGCGATCCACTACCATATGGTCCTCGAGGCTGGCCTTCCTCATCCGCTGCGGGATGGGGTGTGTGTGTTTTCTCCATCCTGCTGCTCTCCCGCTTCCTCATTGACTCCCAACCTCCTGGGGACCTGAACTGCTCAGAAGGCCTTGCAAAGTATGCATCAGGCCTGCAACCATCTTGCATGAAATTATTTCTTGAAATTACACTTAAATGTTTTATGCAGAATTAAGTTACAAAAATAAATATTAACAACAATATATTATCAGTGCAGCCTCACCTGTGCCCCTCAATGCAGCCTCACCTGTGCCCCTCAATGCAGCCTCACCTGTGCCCATCTATGCAGCGTGACCAGTGCCCATCTATGCAGCGTGACCAGTGCCCACCAATGCAGCCTCACCTGTGCCCATCTATGCAGCATGACCAGTGCCCACCAATGCAGCCTCACCTGTGCCCATCATTGCAGCGTGACCTGTGCTCACCAATGCAGCCTCACCTGTGCTCACCAATGCAGCCTTACCTGTGCCCATCAATGCAGCCTCACCTGTGCTCCTCAATGCAGCGTGACCAGTGCCCATCATTGCAGCATGAAAAAGAAAGAACGATGGCGCCCTCTAAGTGCAGCATGTATGTTAAAAATATTTATTACAATAGATAGAAACACTCACATTTGAGTTGCTAAAAACCAGCATGTAAAGTAGTTTCATCCGTGTGCTCTCGGGGGATGTGGGGATGTGAGTCCTATGACCTGGGTCTTGGTGGTTGTTCCGGTGGTGCGGAGGGTCCTCAGAGCCTCCGGGCGGCCAGGATGTCGGTCTTGGATCCTCCGTGGAGCGCCGTGCTGACCTGCGTCTTCACTTTCGGGAGCTGGGTGAGGCGGGCGGTGCTTCGCGTTCGGAGCATGCGTGCTCCTTTATCAGGCTATTTTTATAGACTGGCTGCCTTCCATTTATTCAGCATCATTTTATCCTTACATGGACTAATACCTGAACTTGTTGTGAAACATCAACTACCACCACCAAGTTCCCCCTCTCAAGAACCCCCACCATTTTTAGCTATATGTACTCGGCCACATCCATTGTGCGCCATATTAACCCCTTGATCATCATTGCAGAATGACCTGTGCCCACCAATGAAGCGTGACCAGTGCCCACCAATGCAGCCTCACCTGTGCCCATCATTGCAGCATCACCAGTTCTCTCAATGCAGCCTCACCTGTGCCCACCAATGCAGCCTCACCTGTGCCCATCAATGCAGCCTCACCTGTGCCCATCAATGCAGCCTCACCTGTGTTCATCAATGCAGCCTCACCTGTGCCCATCAGTGTAGCCTCACCTGTGCCCATCATTGCAGTGTGACCTGTGCCCACTAATTCAGCCTCACCTGTGCCTATCATTGCAGCATGACCAGTTCTCACAATGCAGCCTCACCTGTGCCCATCATTGCAGCGTGACCTGTGCTCACCAGTGCAGCCTCACCTGTGCCCATCAATGCAGCCTCACCTGTGCCCATCAGTGCAGCCTCACCTGTCCCCATATATGCAGCCTCACCTGTGCCCATCTATGCAGCTTGACCAGTGCCCACCAATGCAGCCTCACCTGTGCCCATCATTGCAGCGTGACCTGTGTTCACTAATGCAACCTCACCTGTGCCCATTATTGCAGCGTTACCTGTGCCCATCTATGCAGCCTCAACAGTGCCCCTCTATGCAGCCTCACCTGTGCCCATCTATACAGCATGACCAGTGCCCACCAATGCAGCCTCACCTGTGCCCATCATTGCAGCGTGACCAGTTCTCACAATGCAGCCTCACCTGTGCTCACCAATGCAGCCTCACCTGTGCCCATCTCTGCAGCCTCACCTGTGCCCATCTCTGCAACCTCACCTGTGCCCATCTATGCAGTGTGACCTGTGCCCATCATTGCAGTGTGACCTGTGCCTACTAATGCAGCCTCACCTGTGCCCATCATTGCAGCATGACCAGTTCTCACAATGCAGCGTGACCTGTGCCCATCATTGCAGCGTACCCTGTGCCCACCAATGCAGCCTCACCTGTGCCCATCATTACAGCATGACCTGTGCCCACTAATGCAGCCTCACCTGTGCCCATCATTGCAGCATGACCAGTTCTCACAATGCAGCCTCACCTGTGCCCACCAATGCAGCCTCACCTGTGACCATCATTGCAGCGTGACCTATGCCCACTAATGCAGCCTCACCTGTGCCCATCATTGCAGCATGACCAGTTCTCATAATGCAGCGTGACCTGTGCCCATCATTGCAGCGTGACCTGTGCCCATCAATGCAGCGTGACCTTTGCCCATCAATGCAGCGTGACCAGTGCCCATCAATGCAGCGTGACCAGTGCCCATCTATGCAGCGTGACCAGTGCCCACCAATGCAGCCTCACCTGTGCTCATCATTGCAGCGTGACCAGTTCTCACAAATGCAGCCTCACCTGTGCCCATCATTGCAGCCTCGCCTGTGCCCATCACTGCAGCCTGACCAGTTCTCACCAATGCAGCCTCACCTGTGCCCATCATTGCAGCCTCACATGTGCCCATTATTGCAGCATGACCAGTGCCCACAGATGCAGCCCACAGATGCAGCCTCACCTATTATTGCAGCGTGACCAATTCTCACAAATGCAGCCTCACCTGTGCCCATCTATGCATCCTCACCTGTGTCCATCTATGCAGCGTGACCAGTGCCCACCAATGCAGCCACACCTGTGCCCATCATTGCAGCCTCACCTGTGCCCATGATTGCAGCTCGACCAGTGCAGAGGAAGAGAGAGGACGGCCGTATCATCACAAAGCGGGAATTGCCAGCTGTAACAGCTTACATTTGAATTGCCGTCCGCTCACGGTCATACACAGCCCTGCCTCCTGACCCAGCATCTGTGACAGGCAGACAACGTCCTGGCATTGGATCGGCATTCTGTCTATCATTGGAGGCGGGGCTTTGTGTGACCACTAGCAGACAGCAATTCAAATGTATGATGTTACAGCGGGCAATCCCTGCTCTGTACTCCAGCTGGCTCTCCTCTTCCTCCACAATCTTTTCCCCTGGGGCTATCGCTGGGAGAATGGCTGCCATTCAACCCTGCCTGCTGGCGGTGCTCGCCCCCCCCACTCCCAGGCAGCCCACGCTCTCCAGCAGTCATTTTCCACTCGCAAGTGCGAGTGGAAAATTTGAGGGCTGCCTTTAGTTTGTGAAACTATTGGTGCTACAACACAGACAAGAATTTTAAAAAACCATACAGATTGATACAATTATTTACATCAAGCATTAAAAAACTATACATTCCCTGTTAGATTTTTGCCAATCAAAAAAATGTTCAGCTACATACAAGGGCTTGTGTACTTCTTCCATCAATTACCTTGATTGTTTAAACCATTTGTCCTTTAAGATTATGGTAGTGTAAAATGTATGTATACTCTTATATACTGTTAAAGGCAACTTCAAATGAAGTGGTACCTTACAACTCCCTCCACTCTCCCTTCAACGTAACCGCCTGAATGAAATACCTTTGGTCCTGCTCTAGAAATATGCATTTTGTTGCCTTTGCCTGGCACTGCACTACCAATAAGTGAAAATTGGCTCATCTGAGCTCTGCACTCTTTGCCTGCATGCCGTTGCCTCTTTCATTGCAGGAAAATTGAATGTCCTCCTTCAGTATGGACCAAAATATAGGATGGACTAAGGTTACCGTGCGCACAATGAGGATTTCTGGAGCAGGGGTGAAGGTAAGTATTTATGTCTGCAGATTACTCTGGGGAAGGACGAGGGGGCTGTATGGTATAACCTCAATAAATGTGAAGTTGCCTTTTAGCGTTTTTATCAGTGTTTTTAGTGCTTCCTTCAAAAATGTAGATAATTATTTCATCTTTTTCCAGAATAAATCTGAAGCTGGTCGTAACAGATCGATATCAGACAAAGATGAAAACATTTCCAAGCAATGCAAACTCTTTTCAAGACCTTTATTCCAGTCATGTGACAATGAATCCTCCTTTGACTGTAATGATAGCCGAAATTCTGCACAAGGTCTGCTGAAACATTTAGAAATTGCTTCTATTTTAAATGGTCTTCAAGGTACATATGCATGTTTAGATGTTTTGCTTCTGTAATATTAATCATCTCTGAATAAATACTTTGAATGCTAGTGTAGAACCTAAAATATTATTTTCTGCATACTATCTTAAGCTGGATACACGCTATACTACTTTCTAGACTCTCCTCTTTTCTTATCATAGCTGTTATACTGTTTTAATTCAGCACTGTGCATTGTATAATGGGTAGAGTTAACCCTAAAGAAAAGTTCATCAGATTTAAAGTGTAAATAAACAGTAACAATTAACTTATCTTATATGCTCCCTTTTGGTCTGTGAAATATACCCATTAAAAGCATTTTGCTTTATATGATCAGTAAGTGCAAAAAATGCCTGTTGCCCTCCCAGGTTACCTATTAGCAGAGTGCACAGTGGGTTATTTTGAACAGTCTTATTACCCCTGCTGAGTCCACCTCTGTAAACTACAGAACTCCTTACCCATGTTATGGAGATATAAAGGAGGGGAGGTGTTTATTCTGCATTCCAAATTAGGAGAGAGCAATCTAGAGTAAAACTCATCTCCATAATTACAGTACATGGAGTGAATGTTGTCATCCTAGGATAGGATTTACGTTACTGGCAGGACTACCAGGTGAAAATAGAGGAAAAATCCTGAAAAAAATAAAACCAATGCGTACGCCATATCCTAAGGTCTGGCAAAGTGCAATATATGTATATAAATTCATTTTTGTTTTTTGGGGTTAGATACATTTGAATTATTTTCAAGTGCTCATATTATTAAAATAGAAACCCAATCATTTGCTTTTTTTTTGGCTTGGATAGAGTACGGAAGGGTTAGAACCACTCCTATTGCTGTCTGTGACCCTTGTTGGATATGTTTACCACCGCTTTCTGCCTTGGTAACTCAATAGGAAGGAAAAAAACTTATGTCCATTTCCCACTCTACTAATAAAGGTTTTTTTCTCTATTCTTATCCTTAAAGCAATTCGGCTTTCTGTTCTGTCGGTGACATAAAGTGAGATTTTTAAGCAATAGCATGTAATACTGGTTGCTTAAAAGTTGAGCTATGGGAAATAATTGAGTCTGTCACTAGCATAAATACAGCAGTTTTTGTTTTTCACAGTCTCCCTTTCATGACCTGTTGATCATGCAGGTAGATCCATTACTTTTCCACTACCTGCATTAGAGTGATTGATGCAAATCATTGTGGCTCTGTAATAATGAATCTTTAAATGTATTTATAAATAGAGCTTTTGTGAGACGCTGATTTTTGACTTGATAACAGCCTCTTGCATTGAAAGCATTGAAACAAGGCCAATTAGGTGTGTTTCATCCAAATATACTGACAAGGGACAAGCTGACAGGAAAAGTAGAGATGGCTACAACAGGCTGGAGGCACAGTGGTGTCAGCAGCATGTTCCCTAAAATGAATATAAGTCCTAAAAACGAACTTCTCTTATTTGATTCCTTTTAGTCTGCTAAATATACTGTACCATTAATTTTGTTTTATTTCTTCGATAGGTGCAAAAATATCTGTCAATTTTGCTAGAAATCCTATTTGTTTAAAACTTCCTGTACATTCTGACTGTGCACAGGGTAGAGTTATAGAGATGAGGAGGGAACAGAAGAATGGTCTGTTTTCTTTGAAATCTATCAGCACTGAAGTAGGCAGGGCTGACGACACTTGCTTAGAAATTGAGTCTGTTTTGTCATGTCAAAAGAAGAAACTAGAGGCATGATATATTTCTGGCACATCAACATTTGTTTTTCTGTACTTGCACCATGTTTACATTTTTCACTAACAGTCCTGTTCTCCACTTTTAAGCCTAGGTTCACACTGAATGCGGGTTTGAAATTGTGCTGAACGCAATTTGAGAGACATCTGTGTGGGTTCCTGCCCCCGAAGTCGGCAAAAGTAGTGCAGGAACTACTTTTGGATATCGGTGCGGAGCCGCAAAGTCGCAACGATTAGAACAGTGCCGTCGCCGGCAATAGGCTCTGATTTGGCATGCGATTTGACATGTTAAATCAGCCCAATGTGAATGAGTGCTAAAGGATAAGTTCGCCTTTGGGAACAAGTTACTTGTTCCAACCATATTTAGGGTGAAACATGTAACATGTTTCAAATGCTGCAGCCCCCCCCCATGACAGCAGTTATGGGGAGAAGTGCCACAAACTAGCTGTCTTTTTTTTTTTAAATCAGCCTCTGTATAAATGGACTAAAAGCCCCAACATCCTTTGCGGCTGTCGGCTTGTAGTTCTCAATTAACCACCATGGCACTGTGGAGTGCCATGGTTGTTCATTCATTCTTCTTGTCAAATTTGTTTCTGCTTGCCTATACAGGATGTCTGGGCACACAGATACTCTGACAGATCTGGAGATCTGGAGGAGACCTGCATGGCACCAGTGGTCTGCTGATCACTGGTGTAATGCTGTCATGAATCTGCAGTAATGTTTCATGCCCTGACTGTCTCTTTACATCTCTGGTCTGTGTATCTGCTTTAGGGACCGTGCTCTCACACCTTTGTGTTTAATCTTCTCTCAGCATGTCTCCACCCCATCCTCTAACCGGAAACACTATTTAACCCCGCGCACTGCAAGCCAGCCTTGCCCGAGCAACAATTGTGTGAAGGTTTTCCTGAGTGATTCTTGTTGTTAGCTCTATATTTGATTCCCGTTTACTAACTTTGGCTTGTTCTGCAGACCATCCCTGTCTGCTTGTTGCCCCGACCTTCGGCTCGTTGTTCTGACCATCCCTGTCTGCTTGTTGCCCCGACCTTTAGCTTGTCTTCCGACTATTCCTTGTTACCCTGGACTGCTGCTTCCTCTCCATCCACCAGAATTAGCCGTGATTGTGAGCTGAAAGAATCTGGGGGCCACAACCTGGAGTCAGCTGCAGCCAATTCCATTCTCACTATCAGAGGCTCTGGGGAAAACCTGCTGGCTCTTAGACTCTGCGCCCTGGGGAATTTTATGCTTTAGCTCCCTGTCCAGGACTGTGACTGCGACCCTGTGTAGCTGCTTCTCAGAACCATCGACCCTCAGCAGTCAGCCGTTGGGTCCACAACCTTTGCTGTGCGCTCCTAGTCACTTGGTCCCACAGGTGACCTGACAGTTTGCTCGGGCCATGGACCCAGCTGATGTGCCTCTACCTGCCCGATGATCAGCTGCAGGGCATAGTCCACAGACTCGAGACCCAGGAATCGAATCAGACCCAGGTGATGCGATTCCTTCAGAATTTGGCCTCCCGGTTTGAACAGCTTCAGGCCTCCTTAGAACCCCCCCCGGTTCAACAACCTCAATTACAATCTGCTGCTGTCCTATTCCGGTCACAGTCGTAGCCACAAATTCTTTGCTTTTACCAGCTCTGTCCTGTTACTCGGGGGACTCTAAGGTCTACAGGGGGTTCCTTAGCCAATGCACCATTTATTTTAAACTCCAGCCCCAAAACTTCCATATGATCGGGCAAAGGTAGCCTATATTATTTCCCTCCTGTCCTTTGAGGATTTAGCCTGGGTTGCCCCTCTGTGTGGGAAGAAAGATCCAGTGTTTTCTAGTCTAACTTCTTGAAACTCCTTTTGGAATATCTTCGAGGAACCGGTCATGTCTCTTCAGCAGCCAGCGCCCTTTTATGTCTCCGCAAAGAGTCTGCTTCCGTGGGACAGTATGCTCTTTATTTTTATATACTAACTGCTGAGCTGATCTGGAGTAATGAGGCCTTAGTTGCAACTTTTTTACATGGCCTCTTTGACTGAGTGAAGGATGAAAGGTGTCATCTCCTTGTGTAACCAGATCGATATTCGCTTTCAGGTGAGGACCCTATAAGAATGACGCCAGCACTCCTTGGTCCTTAGTCAGCCTGAGCTCCCCTCTCTTCGGCCTGTGGAACATCCCCTGCCAGCTGAGGAACCTATGCCGCTGGGCCGGACCAGGCTATCTCCCGAGGAACACGCTAGGCGCAGAACTCTGGTTCTGTGTCTCTATTGTGGGGGCAAAGGTCATTTTCGTGACTCCTGCTCACTTCGTCCGGGAAATGCTCGGGTCTAATACAGCTGGAAGGTGGTTATTGGACCCAGAAATATCACCTTCACCTTCTGGTCTCCTTCTCTCTTTGTTCCTCAATGTTGCCGCTTCCTCTCATTTGGTCTCAGCATATCTGGATTCCCAGAGCCACTGGCAATCTTCCATGAAACTTTCCCTTTCACCCCTCACCACTCTGCTAGTGGCACTTTTCTTCCTGGGGGGCCCTATCCGCTTCCAGACTCTCTCTGGTAAGATGTTGGTAAGGGTACTCCACCAGTAGTGGATATCCTTTCTTTACCTACCTAAGGCCTCAACTCCTATCGTATTTGACCTTCCTTGGTTGTAGCTCCATTCTCCACGCTTTGACTGGACTTCTGGGCAGATCCGGGCTTGGGGTTCCTCTTGTTTCTAATCCAGCTTACTCAAGGTTGCCCCAAAGATGAGACTTCCTGTTGCCACAACATCAGTATGTTCTGCTCTTCCTGCTGCATATAGCGATTTCCGGGATGTGTTCTGCAAAAAATTAGCTGAGGTGCTTCCTCCTCACAGGTCCTTTGATTGTGCTATAGATCTTGCTCCTGGAGCAACTCTGCCCAGGGGCATACCTACTCCCTGAGACCCAGGCCATGTCAGAGTATGTTGCTGAAAACCTAGAAAAAGGTTTCATCTGGAAATAATCATCGTTTATGGGAGCAGGGTTCTTTTTTGTTGGCAAGAAACATGGTACTTTAAGATCCTGCATTGACTATCGAGGCTTAAATGCGGTGACAATCAAAAATCGATACCCCTTGCCCTTAATATCTGAACTGTTCGACAGATTGAAAGGTGGCTCAATTTTTACTAAGTTGAATCTTAGGGGTGCATACAATCTGATCCAGATACGGGAAAGGGATGAATGGAAAACTGCATTTAACACTAGAGATGGGCATTATGAATACTTGGTTATGCCCTTTGGTCTGTGAAATCCCCCAGCTGTGTTTCAAAACTTTGTCAACTAAACCTTCAGGGATCAATTTGTTGTTTTCTATCTGGATGACATTCTCATCTTTTCTGAAAACCTGGTTGTTCAGAGAAACCATGTCTGGATTGTACTCAGACATAGAGAATAATCTGTATGCCAAGTTGAAAAAATGTTCTTTTATATGTTCTGAGGTCCTGTTTGTAGGCTGTTTTGTCTCCAGTTTGGGTCTTCGTATGGACCCTGGAAAGGTCTCGGCCATTACTAACTGGCCTCTCCCTGCCAGCCTCAAGGCGACACAACGCTTTCTTGGGCTCACAAATTATTACAGGCAGTTTATTAGGAATTACTCCTCCATTGCTGTACCTATTATCGCCTTGACCAAGAAGGGTGTGAATGCTAAGGAAGTAGCCTTCAGAAGCTGTCTCTGCATTTCATGAGTTAAAACAGGCCTTTGTTTCTGGACCTCTCTTGAGGAGACCTAATCCTGGGGATTCATTTTTTATTGAAGTAGACGCTTCTTCGACTGGGGTGCGAGCTGTGCTTCTTCAATCCTTTAAGAAAAAATGTCAACCATGTGCATTTTTCTCCCAAAAAATTTTTCAGGCAGAGAAAAATTACGCTATTGGCGATCGGGAACATCTTGCAATTAAATTGGCATTTGAGGAGTGGCGTTATCTCTTGGAGGGTTGCTCTCGTTCTTTAACCACTTCCCGCCCGCCCTATAGCGGATTGACGTCCGGGAAGTGGTTCCGTTATCCTGACTGGACGTCATATGACGTCCAGCAAAATAACATGCTGCCGTGCGCCCGCGGGGGCGCGCATCGCAGCGATCGGTGGAGCGGTATGTCAGCCTGATACACCGCTACACCGATTTTGGTAAAGAGCCTCCGGCAGAGGCTGTTTACCACGTGATCAGCCGTGTCCAATCACGGCTGATCACGCTGTCAATGGGCAGAGCCGTTGATCGGCTTTTCCTCACTCGCGTCTGACAGATGCAAGTAGAGGAGAGCCGATCGGCGGTTCTCCTGGCAGGGGGGGTCTGCGCTGATTGTTTATCAGCGCAGCACCCCCTCAGATCACCACACTGGACCACCAGGGATCGCCACTAGGACCACCAGGGAAGGGGCAACATGTGGATGGCCAGGTATGTACCCCACGGCCATCCAATGTGCCCAATCTGTGCCAATCAGTGCCCACAAATGGGCACTGATTGGCACCATTATGTTCCAGATCTGCCCAGCAATGCCCCCAATATATTTTATCAGTGCCACCTGTCAGTGCCCATCGGTGCCACCTGTCAGTGCCCATCGGTGTCAACTGTCAGTGCCCACCTATAAGTACCCATCAGTGCCACCCATATGTACCAATCAATGCCACCTACGAGTGCCCATCAGTGCCGCCTATGAGTGCCCATCACTGCCACATACCAGTGCCACCTATCAGTGCCCATTAGTGCCACCTTTCAGTGCCCATTAATGCCACCTATCAGTGCCCATCAGTGCCGCCTATCAGTGCCCATCATCAGTGCCCGTCAGTGCCACCCCATCAGTGCCACCTCATCGGTGCCCATCAGTGCCGCCGTATCAGTGCCCGTCAGTGCAGCCATATCAGTGCCCATCATTGAAGAAGAAAACATACTTATTTACAAAAAATTTTAACAGAAACAAACAAAAACTTGTTTTTTTTCGAAATTTTCGGTCTTTTTTTATTTGTTGCGCAAAAAATAAAAACCGCAGAGGTGATCAAATACCACCAAAAGAAAGCTCTATTTGTGGGAAATGATAAAAAATTTGTTTGGGTACAGTGTAGCATGACCGCTCAATTGTCATTCAAATTGCGACAGCGCTGAAAGCTGAAAATTGGCCTGGGCAGGAAGGTGTCTAAGTGCCTGGTATTGAAGTGGTTAACAATTATCACTGATCATAAAAACCTGCAGTACTTACAGAATGCCAAACGACTGAATACCAGACAGGCCAGGTGAAGCCTTTTCTTTTTCCCGATTTAATTTCACTATTACATATAAACCTGGTTCCTGCAACAGTCAGGCTGATGCACTCTCTAGGTCATTTGACACTCTGGATGAGGCGCCCACCTCTGAACTTGAGCCGATCATTACTCATGCATTCTTGCCCACCTCATGCATTCTTGCCCATTCCACCACTCTGAAGTAAAAAATTCCTCCTGGCAAGAACTTCATCCCCACTGGGCTAAGATCCTTCGTTGAGGATATGATTCCAAAGTGGCAGGTCATGCTGGGCTCTTCCGATTCTTTCTTCTCTTCAGTCGCCACTACTGGCGGCCTACTCTCCTTTCGGATGTCAAAGACTACGTTAAGGTTTGTCATGTCTGTGCCCAGTCTAAATCCTCAACGCAAGCTCCTGCTGGCCTTCTCATGCCCTTGCCCATTCCTAAGAAGCCATGGTCTCACATTGCCATGGACTTTATCACCGATCTTCCACCGTCTGAGAATAATAAGGTCATTTGTGTGGTAATAGATTGGTTCTCCAAGATGGCTCTTTTTGTTCCTCTTCTTGGTCTCCCTTCTGCTCCTGCTTTGGTTCCCTTTTTTGTTCTTGAAATCTTCCGCCTCCATGGGTTTCCTTCCCATATTGTTTCCGACAGGGGTGTTCAATATACATCTCGCTTTTGGAGAGCCTTTTGCAAATCCCTCAATATTATCTTGGATTTTTCCTCTTCTTACCACCCTCAATTCAATGGACAGACTGAGAGGGTTAGAGGTCTTTCTCTGCACTTTCGTTTCTGCTCATCATGATGATTGGTCCTCTCTACTCCCGTGGGCAGAATTCTCTCACAATAATCATTTTAACATAAGTTCTCAGAAGACACCCTTTCTCACAGTTTATGGAAGACACCCTCAGCTCCCTCTTCCTATGACCTGTTCTCCGGACATTCCAGCTTTTGCTACGGTTCAAGAATCATTCAATTCTTTTTGGGAGTGACGTTCATGCTTCCCTTCGAGCAGCTGCTGACAAATTTAAAAGTTTTTCCAACCATCGCAGGCGTAAGCTGCCTTCTCTACAGCCAGGAGACAGTCTGGCTTTCCACCAGGAACATCAAGCTCCAGGTTCCTTCTCTAAAATTCGCCCCAATATTCATTGGCCCGTACACTATGATTTCTAAGTTGAATCTGGTTTGTTTCAAACTTCAGATCCCTAAAAGCCTTGAGATATCAAACTCCTTTCATGTTGACCTCCTGAAGCCTTAAGTCCTTAATAAGTTCTCTTGTCCTCTCCCTACCTCGGTTCTGGTCTCTGAGGATAATCAGGAGTACGAGGGTAGTCAAATTCTGGATTCCTGGCTCTGTAAAGCCATTCTTCAGTACCTCATGCATTGGAAAGGTTTTGGTCCTGAGGAGAGGTCTTGGATCCCTGCATCGGATGTCTTTGTGCCGCATCTTTTTAGGAGGTTTCATTTGAGGTTCCTCTCCAAGTCTGGGCCCAAGCAGGGGAGGCCTCGTAAGAGGGGGGGTACTGCCATGAATCTGCAGTAATGTTTTATGCCCTGACTGTCTGTGAAGAAAACTATAAAATCTAGTATTCTAATAATATCTAAAATTCTTCTATCTCAAGGGCATTTCTGGATGAATAGCAAAGTCTTTGTGTAAATATGTCTGTGGCATCTCTCCTAATGGGTTTGTGAAGGAGAAGTGTATTTGTCTTTATCTAGGGCCGCATCTCCACCAAAATGTTAGGAATTAATTTCATAGTAGAAATTAAAGAATCCTTAGTTTGTACAATACTTAAAGAAAAGTTGTTTAATCTTCAGAAAGATAAGCAAAGACAAGACTTATATAATGACATCTGGTAACATATGGTATGGTGATGTCTTCAGAAGGAGGAAGAGACGTCAGATGTTACATTCTCCAAAGTGTAGGTTTCCTTCTCTCTCTTCCTCCCTTCTCTTCCTAACTAGCCATTCAACCTTCTAGGATTCTTATACTGTTTCATAATGTTATGTCAGCATTTCACAAGAATAACACCCATTCTTGCATATATGCTTATATGGCTTCAATCTATAGTTAAGTTGCATAACTCCACCCATTGTCCTGACATAGTAACTCAGAATAGAAGTATCTACACAGCAAAACCACTTCTCTCTGTCCTCTGTCCCTGTGTATTCTGTGACCTTCAGAAACCAACACTAATTACATTATAACATTCATGTGTTACATATATTTTTCAGAAACTTTTATCACTTAAAATAGTAATAAGCTCAAAATCTATAACAGTCTGCCTACCTCTGGTCTGTGTATCGGCTTTAGGGACCGTGCTCTCACACCTGTGTGTTTTAAGTAATCTTCTCTCAGCATGGCTCCACCCTCTAACAGGAAACACTATTTAATCCCATGCACTGCAAGCCAGAGTTGCCCGAGCAACAATTGTGTGAAGGTTTTTCTGAGTGATTCTTGCCGTATGCTCTGTTTTATTCCCGTGTACTGACTTTGGCTTGTTCTCCTGACCATTCCTGTCTGAATCGTATGCTCTAGCTCCCTGTCCAGGACTGTGGCTCTCTGTAGCTGCTTCTCAGAACTATCAACCCTCAGCAGTCAGCCTTTGGGTCCACAACCTCTGCAGTGCGCTCCTTGTCACTTGGTCCCACAGGTGACCTGACAAATGCTTTACAGGCTCAAAAAAATTATTTTTTTTTACCTGCAAAAAAATTTACATTTATTTTTTCTAAAAAGTTAACATATCGTTTAACATCAGATGGCCAGACCATATACAATCCGTTTAAATACTTTTTAACTTACAGCTTTGAAAACTGTATTGAGCTAATAAATAACAAATATTTCTGTATTTGTAATTTGGTCTATTTGCACAACTGCTAAAATCAAAGGTATGCAAAACTGTAAGTATGCAACTTGCACAAAAAAAAATCTGAAGGCTGGTTTATGTGTCATGGTAATTCCCGATCCACATGTGTGCATTTGTTGATGTGTATACATACATTTTATCGCAACACAGTGCGTTACAGTGTGCTGCAGAAGTGTTGCAGTGTACTGTGGTGCATGGAGTTGAATAAATGTAAAAAAAAAAAAATAAAAAAAAATGAAGCACTGCAATATGTTGTAACAAGGCACTGCAGCGCACATGCACAATGCACATCAGCCACATGTGTTATGCAAAGCATAACGTGCATGTTGCTGTTGATGGGCGCTTAGCATGTTGGTGTGCCGCAGTGCACCAAAACACATAACATGCATTATCACAATGGGCTCCATTCATAAATCAGTTTCTTACCGTATCCGAGTATGCAGTAAGATACCGCACAGCATTTTTCAAAACTTTTTTGGCATGCGCTAAAAAAAGCTACTAAAATACTGCATGAGTTATTTTATGAAGTCATGCAGTATTTTAGTAGTGAAAGCCTGCGGTAATTTACCGCCAGCATAAGCTGGCATCCTTAATATGGGCTGTAAATAGCTGGTTGTTAAGGACCCTTATCCGAGCATGTACCCATCAGGAAAGGGAGGGCCATACCAGGTCACATGCCCTCAACATGGGTGTGCTTTGGGGCGGAGGGGGGGGGCGGGCTTTATCCTCTGCCCCCTAAAGCACCTTGTCCCCATGTTGATGGGAACAAAGGCCTCTTCCCCACAACCCTGAATGATGGTTGTGAGGGTCTTCAGGCGGGTGGCTTATTGAAATCTGGAAGCCTATATTTAAAGGGGGTCCCCAGACCCCTACTCATTCACCAAACAAAAACGTAGTGTAAAAAAAGACAATAGGTCGTTTTTGACAAGTCCTTTATTTAAAAAATAAAAAAAAAAGTTCTGCAGTGTAGATCCATCATCAATCATGACGCCCACCACCACCGCTGACCTTAAAAAGAAAAAGCTCTGCTTCCGCAGTCTGACAGTTCTTCTTGTTGTGACATCACGACCAGGGATTGTGGCCTGGCATGGTTCGGGGGGGGGGTGGGGCACGCTATTTTTTTTTTCTTGTTATATTTATTGGCAGCAATTCTTTTTTTTTTTTTTTTTTTTTTTACATTCAGCTGTCAGCGGGGAACTCCGCTGATAACTCATGACTCATCGGTTGTTAAGGACGCGGTGGCCTCCCACTCTTTAACAACCAGTACACATACCATAAATACCGCATGCCTTAATTCTTAATTACTGCATGCATTTAATTATTTATTTCCTTTTGTGAATTGAGTTGACCGCCTGTTTATGGGTATACACCAAGCGTTTTCAGTGTTCTGCGGTAAATATCGCAGAATGGAATTGTGAATTGACAGTTTCAGGATTGTATGCAGTATTTAGGGAAAATGTGTCTGGACCCCTACATACTGCATACAAGATGCTTTTGTGAATGAAGCCCAAAGTGTGTAGTGCATGAGTAGGCATAAATTGTGTTTTTCGGTTTTTTTTTTTTTGGTTGTTTTTTTTTTTTATATTATTTCCTTAGTCTTTTTTTAGGCTCAGGAGTCTGAACAAGCACAGAACTGAGCATTCGGGTGTTTACAGTGAGGGGAAAAAAGTATTTGATCCCCTGCTGATTTTGTAAGTTTGCCCACTGACAAAGAAATGATTAGTCTATAATTTTAATGGTAGGTTTATTTTAACAGTGAAAGACAGAATAACAACAAAAAAAATCCAAAAAAAGTATTTCAAAAAAATTCTAAAGTGATTTGCATTTTAATGAGTGAAATAAGTATCTGACCCCTTTGCAAAACATGACTTAGTACTTGGTGGCAAAACCCTTGTTGGCAATCAGAGGTCACACGTTTCTTGTAGTTGGCCAACAGGTTTGCACACCTCCTCAGAGGGATTTTGTCCTACTCCTCTTTGAAGATCCTCTCCAAGTCATTAAGGTTTCGAAGCTGACGTTCGGTAACTCCAACCTTCAGCTCCCTACACACATTTTCTATGGTATTAAGGCCTACAGATTGGCTAGGCCACTCCAGGACCTTAATGTGCTTCTCCTTGAGCCACTCCTTTGTTGCCTTGGCTGTGTGTTTTGGGTCATTGTCATGGTGGAATACCCATCCACGGCCCATTTTCAATGCCTTGGCTGAAGATATAATGGTACAAGATTTGGCACAAGATTTAACGGTACATGGCCTCTTCCATATTCCCTTTTGATGCAGTGAAATTGTCCTATCCACTTAGCAGAAAAATACCCCCCAAAGCATAATGTTTCCACCTCCATGTTTGACCGTGGGGATGGTGTTCTTGGAGTCATAGGCAGCATTCCTCCTTCTCCAAACACAGCGAGTTGAATTCATGTTGAATTGCGTTTTCTGGATATTTTTGTTGTTATTTTATCTTACTGTTAAAATAAACCTACCATTAAAATTATAGACTGATCGTTTCTTTGTCAGTGGGGATATGTTCAAAATCAGTAGGGGATCAAATACTTTTTTCCCTCTCTGTATTTAGGAGAATGAGGGGAATGTTAGAATATACTTACTAATATGCTGTTTGCCATCCTGAATTGATCTGGAATCCTCCCCGCTGTATGCCCACCTTAATCAGCTCACCTACAAAACGCGCTATCTCTGATGTACATATGGGAGGAAGAGGCAAAAATCTGCAGGGATCTGAGGGCAGACCGAGCAGACTGGAGGGCACACAGGAAGGGAAGAGTAGTAATCAGAGGGCACACAGTAGTGGGGGCCGGGTAGTAATCAGAGGGGCACACAGGAAAGGGCGAACAGTATCCAGAAAGCAGGTTGGACAGCAGGCAGAGTGGGGTTCAGAGGACACATGGCAGGGAGAGCAGTAACTAAAGGGTACAAAGGACAGTGGGCAGAGCAGTAATCAGAGGGGCACAGAGGAAAGAAGAGCAGTTATGGGAGAACATCAGAGGTGAGCTGGTTGTGGGCACAAAACGGAGAGCACAGAAGGGAGGAAGACACGCAGCCGTAAAAGGTGTGTGTTTGGAGGGGGGGGGGGAGAAGTAGACACATTTTGTATGATTACACTCACCCAAAAGGGGAAATTCCACTTCTTTGCACCCCCCCACCCTCTTTAATTATTGGAAGTTTTGAGGGTAACAGCAATAATAACAGCAGTGTGTAAGGATCACATAAAGACCAAACACAGTTTATGTGCATAACAGATGTCCCTTGCTGTGACAGTGACACTGTAGCGTCAGAATTAATAGATAATTTTCTAGCCAGTATTAACAGAGGAAAAGCAGATCTTACTTCCCCAATATTAAATTATCAGCTAAACATATAACCATGTTCCACCAGATTGAACTTTAGGAACTACAGTAGAAAGCACTTGATATCTGGTGATTAAAGTGGAGCAGCATATAGTGGAAAGAGCAGCCGTTTACATAGAGACCCCGGGTTTGTTTACTGTCAAATCAGCAGGTAACTGGTTTTGATAGGTACCCATTTCCACGACGATCTTCCCTGCAGCCTTCTGAGAAACATCACAGGTCCCAGAAGACTGCAGAATTCACATAGTACAGTATGGCTCAAACATACACAGTGGGAACCAGCTGCCAGTTTCCTTTACTTAACCACTTAGGGACCGAGCCTCTTTCTGAGATTTGTTGTTTACAAGTTAAAAACTGTTTTTTTTTGCTAGATTAGTAAATTACTTAGAACCCCCAAACATTATACATTTTTTTCTAACACCCTAGAGAATAAAATGGCGGTCGTTGCAATACTTTCTGTCACACTGTATTTGTGCAGGGTCTTACAAGAGCACTTTTTTTGGAAAATTTAAATTTTTTGAATTAAAAAATAAGACAACAGTAAAGTAAGCGCACATTTTTTTTGTATTGTGAAAGATAATGTTAAGCCATGTAATTTGATACTAAACATGTCAAGCTTCAAAATTGCGCCCGCTCATGGAATGGCGACAAACTTTTACCCTTAAAAATATTTTAAAAAATGCTACAGGTTGCATGTTTTGAGTTAGAGAAGGTCTAGGGCTAAAATTATTGCTCTCGCTCTACCGATCGCAGCGATACTTCATGTGTGTGGTTTGAACACAGTTTTCATATGCGGGCGCTACTCATGCATGCGTTCACTTCTGCACGCGAGCTTGGCGGGACGGGGCGCGTTTAAATTTTAAATTTTTTTTTTCTTATTTATTTTACCTTTTATTTTTTATTTTTACACTGTTCTTTTAAAAAAAAATGGTGTCACTTTTATTCTTATTACAAGCAATGTAAACATCCCTTGTAATAGAAAAAAAGCATGACAGGACCTCTTAAATATGAGATCTGGGGTCAAAAAGACCTCAGATGTCAATTTGATACTAAACATGTTAAGCTTCAAAATTGCGCCCACTCATGGAATGGCGACAAACTTTTACCCTTAAAAATCTCCATAGGCGATCTTTTAAAAAATTCTACAGGTTGCATGTTTTGAGTTACAGAGAAGGTCTAGGGCTAGAATTATTGCTCTCGCTCTACCAAGGTGCTGCCATAACAACAATATTCCTCTTCAAAGTTAGCACATATATCGGCGTGTGGCGGTCCGGAAGTGCTTAGGATGATGGCACCTGGCAGGACTGCTGATAGAAATTGCGGGGCCCCATACAGCCTACCTGACAGCAATCCCCCCCCCCCCAAAGAAAATATCAAAGTGACATTTTGCTAAAAATACATTAACCACTTACAGAACGGAAGATTTGGCTGCTTAATGACCAGGCCATTTTTTGCAATACGGCGCTGCGTCACTTTAACTGACAATTGCGCGCTTGTGCGATGCTGTAACCAAACAAAATTGACATCCTTTTTTTCCCCACAAATAGAGCTTTCTTTTGGTGGTATTTGATCACCTCTGCAGATTTTTATTTTTTGCTCTATAAACAAAAAAAGAGTGACAATTTTGAAAAAAAAAACAATATTTTTTTACTTTTTGCTATAATAAATATCCCCAAAATGTTTTTTTTTTTTAAGTTCTTCCTCAGCTCAGGCCAATATACATTCTTCTACATGTTTTTGGTAAAAAAAATTGCAATAAGAGTATATTGATTGGTTTGCGAAAAAGTTATAGCGTCTACAAACTAGGGGAAAGATTTATGTAATTTTAATTTTTTTACTAGTAATGGCGGTGATCTGCGATTTTTAGCGGTACTGCGACATTGCGGCGGATAGATCGGACACTTTTGACATTTTTGGGACCATTGACATTTATACAGCAATCACTGCTATAAAAATGCACTGATTACTGTGTAAATGTCACTGGCAGGGAAGGGGTTAACAAGAGGGGAGCGAGTAAGGTGTTAAATGTGTGTTCCCTAGGTGTGTTCTAACTGTGAGGGGATAGGACTGACTGGGGGAGGAGACATATCCTTGTTCTTACTTAGCAGGAACAAGCCATATGTCTCCTCTCCCCTGACAGAACAGGGATTTGTGTGTTTACAAACAGAGATTCCTGCTTTCGTGCACACGATCGCATGTGGCTGGCAGCGATTGCACCCGTCGGCCACGCGCATCGGGTTCGCCTGCTATTGCCCTTAAAGGTACACGGAAACGAACCACTTTGCCGCTGTGTATCAGCGTGAGCCGGTCGGCAAGTGGTTAAAATCATTGTTACCTGATACAAACACAACATAACTTAAAAAAAATTCTGCTATATTAAAAACTATTGAGATAATAAATAAAGCTTTATGTGTAAATGAGGGTCATGGGCGCATTCAGATGGGCCATGTGGCCTGTACAGTATGAAACAGTGGATTGTTTGTGGCTGGAGACAGCTGTTTTTTCATAGCTTTATGCAAATAAAGGCATTTGGATCTCAGTTTGGTGTACAGCCATCCAGATTTTCCTATCATTATTGTTTTAGCTGTGACTGGGCGAACACCCTGCAGTGAGGAAATCTTGCTGTTGGAGCCAGCTCACCTGTGAGCAGCCGAGATCTTTTGTTCATTCTGGAGACTTACTGACCTCTGTAAACAAAGATGCCTAAAAATCCCCATTTTTCTAGTGCATCAACACTTTCTGCGCTTTGCTGTGGGCACACCACAACACTACAGGTTCATTGCTCTTCTTAGCTATGGTTCTGTCTAGGGTTTATTTTCCACGGGAGAAATGACAGACCCACCACTCCATGGAAAGTTAAATGTAGCCACAGTGTAGTACTATTAATACAATGACAAAAACTAGTGCTGCGTCCCTAAATCAGAATATAATATCATAGAGAATTGTGGACTTAATTGGTACACTACAAAAATTTTAAAATAATTCCATCTTTATTATAAAGCTATTAAAAATGATCCATAATCAAGTGGAATAAGTCATACAGAATACTTTTTCAAGGCAATGTACAGTACGATTCTGCACGCTTCATATTTGGAATTACTACCCCATGCACGACATAATCCTATTGACACTTGAGGGCCAAAGGATTTAATGTGAGGCTGGCTTGTTCAAGATATGGGGGTTTCAAATTCCAAATAATTGTAGCTTGCTCTACATATTTTGTGACCTAAGCCGCTTCCTAAGGAGCTGTATGGGTGCATCTATGTGAAAAAACAAAATGACATATATAAGCACATGTGCATAATTTACAGGCAACAAGAACCCCTGACAATAATAACATATCCACTTACAACACATGTAAATAAAAAGCAATCAAGGTAGAGTGGGGGGCAGAAACTGGCAGAGGTGTCAGTTCCAGAGATGGGGGCACATCAGGGCTGCAGACAGCAATATATAATGATGAACCCAGTGAGTATGTGGTAAATAATTGTAGAAATGCAATCACCATCAAGTAGTTGCTACCATTGCACTTACACATCATAGCTCTCTTCAAAATGCCTAGACCTTGAATACCACAGCAGGAATCGCTCAAATGTTGTGGGGCCTGTATTCAAAACCATAGCCAACCTAAAGACATAAACAACAACATGTGTATCAAATGCTGTAGAAACTCTTGATGTATACCCCTATCAGGCTATCACTTCAATAATTACCTTATTATGTTAAATGGTGGACTAATAGGTACATTGCCACATAAAATGTCATAGGTGTAGACCCACATTGCTCAAAAAACACTTTGAAATTCTCAATCCAACATAAAGAGTGTACATTTTAGGCCAACAATCACCATGAAAGTATTTCCCACAAGCAAGATCCACTGAATATGTCTATAAGCTTTTCCGCTATTTTGATCAGCAGGCTCATGCCTGAGAGGATGCCCAGACACATTGCGGCCACCTCCTCCTAAACAAGACCATTCAGGGCGTGCATGCTGATGAAAACGGGCATGTGACATCATCCAGCCTGGCTGGAACAGGCGCATGTGCACCAGCACCCACTAAACCTGGCAGAAGATGTCCAATTGGCCAGGGGCACAGGTATGTCACAGGCCAGGACATGCACAAGTTAATGGACCCAGGGGAGGCGGAGGCCAACCCCCAGACTCCATATACTGCCGCAGCATCCAACCCAGGAGTGACACACATGCATCAACATCAGGCGCGTATATCCAGTATTATCTTGTGGGTGCTCATGGTGCTTTCAGTCGCACACCCTCCACTTGAGACCCTATCCACACCAATAAGCCCTGCACCACCGCTCAAGCAAAAAAAAAAAAAACACATAAAAATGTAGTTAGATTCCATAATGAACAATAAGTTGGCATTCCATAAACCAATTTGACTGACGATAATATGCATAGCTATTTGTATATACAGTACATGGATCAAAGCAGGACAATCTACAGTATATCTATGTATAGATGATGTATATATGACCAATGAAGCATATTATATTTAATGTGAAATAAATAAGGGCAGCGCTAAAAAAACATATAATGTGTAAATGTCCAAAAAACAAAAATAAGTAATCATCAGTTTGTGAATAAAATTGCATGTGAATAGACTTAGTAAATCAATTCTTATCACTTATTTATTTTTTTGGTTGAACTAGATGGACTTGTGCCTTTTTTCAACCTGATTAACTATGTATGTAACTTCACACAGTTCTTTATCCAGAAATGAACATATAGTGACCAGCAGTTGAAATAAAACATCCTTTTGTCCAGCTGGTGATGTCTGGTAGATTTGTGTATTCTCAGTCAGCATCCAGGTGTAGTACTTATTGGATTCCACTAGTAGTACATGTATAAATGGCCAGTAAAAACACATGCAAAAAAACGCCACTCCTGCCACAAGGCTGCAGCAATGAAAACGTCAGTGCATAGGACTTTCCATAATATACATAAACAAACTTGAAAATCTAGGAATGTATTGGTCTGACATGCTGCGTGAACCAGACACTATACACATATGTTGGCTCAATACTAAGACAAAGAATCCTATATACACTATAATATATATAAAAGGTAATAATGTGGGTTACTGCTAAATGTTGCATAGATAATTCTTAATCATTACAAAAAAGTTACATAAAGAGTTTATAGGACAATCACTTCACTGATACCTGGGGGCTGGTTTCTTCACAGTAAGAGCTGTGAAAATGTGGAATAGACTCCCGCCAGAGGTGGTTCTGGCCAGCTCAGTAGATTGCTTTAAGAAAAGCCTGGATACTTTCCTAAATGTACAATAATATAACTGGGTACTAACATAGGTAAAGTTGATCCAGGGAAAATCCGATTGCCTCTTGGGGGATCAGGAAGGGATTTTTTTCCCCTGCTGTAGCAAATTGGAGCATGCTCTGCTGGGTTTTTTTTTGCCTTCCTCTGGATCAACTGTGGGTATAAAATTGGGTATATTGGATCGTACAATATTTTTTATTTTATTTATTGTTTTTAAGGTTGAACTGGATGGACTTGTGTCTTTTTTCAACCTGACTATGTAACAATTGAGACACTCAATCCATATTGTCTCCATTTTGGAGATTTTTTTTTTGTCCCAATTACCACCACATGGGTCTTTATTGACCACACCAAGGACCAAAAAACATTCATAGGAGGTATCAAACCTATGGTATATGGCATTTTGCCATTACATGAATAATACATGTGATAATTGAACCTTAGTCTAAATTGATGGATAGTTTTCCCAATATAGTAAGCCCCACGCTTTCAGATCACTAAGTAGAAAACCCCTTGCATTCTACAATTGGTGTGGAAACATGGGGTAAAAAGTTCAACATTGGGTAAGCAAAATTGTGTACCCCTGCAGACCCATGAGCAAAGAGGACATTGCCTGCATACAGTATCTCACAAAAGTGAGTACACCCCTCACATTTTTGTAAATATTTTATCATATCTTTTCATGTGACAACACTGAAGAAATAACACTTTGCTACAATGTAAAGTACTGAGTGTGCAGTTTGTATAACAGTGTAAATTTGCTATCCCCTCAAAATAACTCACACAGCCATTAATGTCTAAATCGCCGGCAACAATGGTGAGTACACCCATAAGTGAAAATGTCCAAATTGGGCCCAATTAGCCATTTTCCCTCCCTGGTGTCATGTGACTCGTTAGTGTTACAAGGTCTCAGGTGTGAATGGGGAGCAGGTGTGTTAAATTTGGTGTTATCGCTCTCTCTCTCTCATACTGGTCACTGGAAGTTCAACATGGCACCTCATGGCAAATAACTCTCTGAGGATCTGAAAAAAAGAATTGTTGCTCTACATAAAGATGGCCTAGGTTATAAGAAGATTGCCAAGACCCTGAAACTGAGCTGCAGCACGGTGGCCAAGACCATACAGCAGTTTAACAGGACAGGTTCCACTCAGAACAGGCTTCTCCATGGTTGACTAAAGAAGTTGAGTGCGACACTGACTAGAATAGATATGCTCCTGTCCTCCATGGATGGTCTCCAAATTATATCCGGGGTCAGGTATCTTCCTAGAGCTCTGTCGGATCACTCTCCAATGGAAGTCACATTAAATTTGAATGTGCCCATTGGAAGACGACAATGGCGCCTAAAAACACAATGGTTACAGGAGGAATACGTGACACTTGGCTGCAAGACGGCTATTAATCATTACTGGAGGGAGAACGGTGCTGAGACCTCGATACATAATCAATGGGAGGCTTTTAAAGCCACCATGAGGGGGGTGTTCAATAAAGAGACGAGAGCCTTTGCAAATGCTTTAAACTCAGATATTAAACAGGTTGAATGTGATGCTGCAGCGGCTGAACAGGAATATATACAAAACCCCTCACCTCAGACTTATCAGTTTTGGCAAGACTTGACAAGGCAATTTAAATTACTTCTGACTGACCAGACTATGAAGAAACAATTACAACAAGCTAGATCCATATTTGAATTTGGCGACAAAAGTGGCCGCCTGTTGGCCTTTTTGGCACGTCCTCTGTATGCCCCCGCATCGGTACTGCACCTTAAACAACCAGGGGGAGACTTGGTGAGGGATTCACAAGATATTCTGAACACGTTTGTAGACTTTTATGACACCCTATACCAGTCCCAATCAGGATGTACTGATCAGGAGCTTTCCTCCTATTTAGGGGACCTGAACCTTCCATCTTTGGCACCAGAAGATAGTGTAGCATTAAAAAAAAAAAAGAAGTTGAGTGCACGTGCTCAGCGTCAGGTCCAGAGGTTGTCTTTGGAAAATAGATGTATGAGTGCTGCCAGCATTGCTGCAGAGGTTGAAGGGGTGGAGGGTCAGCCTGTCAGTGCTCAGACCATACGCTGCACACTGCATCAAATTGGTCTGCATGGCTGTCGTCCCAGAAGGAATCTGCTTCTAAAGATGATGCACAAGAAAGCCCACAAACAGTTTTATGAAGACAAGCAGACTAAGGACATGGATTACTGGAACCATGTCCTGCGGTCTGATGAGACCAAGATAAACGTATTTGGTTCAGATGGTGTCAAGCGTGTGTGGAGGCAACCAGGTGAGGAGTACAAAGACAAGTGTGTCTTGCCTACAGTCAAGCATCGTGGTGGGAGTGTCATGGTCTGGGGCTGCATGAGTGGTGCTGGCACTGGGGAGCTACAGCTCATTGAGGGAACCATGAATGCCAACATGTACTGTGACATACTGAAGCAGATTATGATCCCCTCCCTTTGGAGACTGGTCTGCATGGCAACATAACGACCCCAAACACACCTCCAAGACGACCACTGCCTTGCTAAAGAAGCTGAGGGTAAAGGTGATGGACTGGCCAAGCATGTCTCCAGACCTAAACCCTATTGAGCATCTGTGGGGCATCCTCAAACAGAAGGTGGAGGAGCGCAAGGTCTCTAACATCCACCAGCCCTGTGTTGTCATCATGGAGGAGTGGAAGAGGATTCCAGTGGAAACCTGTGAAGCTCTGGTGAACTCAATGCCCAAGAGGGTTAAGGCAGTGATGGAAAATAATGGTGGCCACACAAAATATTGAAACTTTGGGCCCAATTTGGACATTTTCACTTAGGGGTGTACTCACTTTTGTTGCCAACCGGTTTAGACATTAATGGCTGTGTGCTGAGTTATTTTGAGGGGATAGCAAATTTACACTGTTATACAAGCTGTACACTCACTACTTTACATTGTAGCAAAGTGTCACTTCTTCAGTGTTGTCACATGAAAAGATATAATAAAATATTTTCAAAAATGTGAAGGGTGTACTCACTTTTGTGAGATACTGTATGTAAAGACCTCTCGGTAGAGTTACATTAGCATGATAAGGTGTGTAATAATTATTTCTAACTCTGTCACCCAAGGAAGTAGCTTTTCGAAATACTCTTTCAGACCAGTCTTCTATATATTTGGCCACAGTGGCATCCTCCTGCGGTAGATGCCAGTGTCGCTCCAAGAGTGTATGTAGTTTTTGATGTTGAGCAGAAAATTTGATTATAAATTTAACTGTAGAAGAGTGACTTGTCTTTAATTGTCTTAAATGTTCCGAGTCTGATATAGCCAAGATGTTCTAGTTCTGCCCAAAGGCTTGTTGTAGGCCTTGCATAGAAGGGATTTACTGTAGCCTTGCTGTAGGAGGCATTGGCGTAACTATGCAGCTTACATTCTGAAATCGTGTAATTGTGTGCAATTTTGTTGATGATAAATATATTGTGCGTATGGTATACTACGGATCAGTGCAGCTGAATGGGCACTCTGGACATGTAGGATACTGTTTCCTGCTGTGGCCTTTCATTATAGCCCCGTGGCCAGACAGTTATCAGTTGTTGTATATCTGGAGGTCCAAAAACGCAATTGATTCCATATGATAATTAATAGTAAATTGGAGACTGTAGCTATTTTGATTAAGCTTAGCCATCAATTTGTTAACCATGTCAACTTGTGCTGGGTTTGCGTCAGGAATTGCCTGAACACTTAGTTATAATGAGTAATTTAGACCAGTCAAATTTCTTTAAAGGAGACATATGGGATGGGGTAAAATAAAAAGCACCCATTACATAAATCCCAGATCAGCTAATCTTTTTTTCCTACCTCCTTTTAGTTTTTCCAGCATGTGTTCTTGAACTTTCCTCCAGCTGGCAAAAATGGTCCATTTGCCTTTGTCCTCCCCGAGAGATGTGGCTGTGCTGTGAACGAGCACGTTGGTCACATGGCTCTGTTTCCATAGTAATATGACCTCATACAGGAAATAGAAGCTGCTTTGGCCAGATAATAAAAAATGTGCCTGGCTCTAATCTACTACTGGGAGATCAGACTTTCACAGAACAGAAGTTTCACTGGCTTGTCAGGATCTGGAGGGTGTTGGAGAAAGCTCTCTCCTCCCCTCCCTGATTTTAGTTGAATTCTCCCTCCTGTCATTGCCCTGCTCCTCTCACTTCACACACACACAGGCACTCAGAGCTTGTCACGTACCTGAAGGGAGATTGAAATGACGAGGTCGGCCTCTCTTGTATCTCCAGCCCAGGTCCCGCTGAAGATGGAAGAGAAGGAGCCAAGGGTCGGGAGGAACACTAGTGCCTGTAGATGGAGACCTGTTGCAGGAAGACGCAGCTAGTCGCAGGACTGTAGTTGCAGACACATGGGTGGAAGTGCTGAGCCAAACAGGACACAGGAGCAAGGTCACAAGGAAAGTTAACAGACAGGCAGCAAGGTACCAGGACATCAGGCAGAGGCAAGGTCATATGGGAAGCCGGGAACAGGAGCCAGGAGGGGCCGGGTACAACACCGTCCAGAAGCAAGGTCAAATGGAGAGCCGGGATCAATAGCCAGAGATCAGATAAGCAGAATCCAGAAGCAGGGTCAACAGGAGCCAAGGTCAGCAATAGGTAATCAGACAGGGAAATAACAAGGTTCCGGGTATCAGGAGCACTGCTGAAAAACCAGTTAGCACTGATCAGTGGTTAGGGCACCCCTTAAATAGGCCGTCTGGCGCCAGTTGGTACTAGGGACGCACTCATGCGCGTGCACGCTGGTCGCCTCGTATGCGCATAAGCGCGCACGGCCGTTTGCAGTCGCCCGTGTGTGCGCGCACCAGGCGATTACTACTGGTTTCTTTACATTGCCCCCCCTTAAGGGCAGCCTCCGGATGCCCACTATGAATTCTTCTCAGGGTGGAGGCAAAGATAGGCTCGAACCAGTCGTGGAGCATGCACATTAGAGGAAGGTTCCCAAGAATTATCTTTAGGGCCATAGCACCTCCACTTCATGAGGAACTGAGTTTCGCCTCTTCTCTTCCTGCAATCCAAGACCGCTTCAACCTCGAATTCCTTATTTCCTGCAACCAGCAACGCAGCAGGGGTCTCGAGTTCTCAGTCAGGAAGAGGATTAGCCACAGATCGTTTCAAGAGGGACACGTGAAACACTGGGTGAATTTGTAGACTTTCTGGTAAATTTAGCTTGAAGGCCACAGCGTTAATCCTCTTCTTTACAGGAAATGGGCTAATGTATCTTGGTCCTAATTTTTTAGAAGGGCAAGCCAGCTTAAGGTTTGTAGTAAAAAGCCACACCTTATTCCCAGGTTCCATATCTAGATTGCCTTTTCTTCTTTTATCATAGAACCTTTTGTAGTTTACTTGTGATTTGGTGATAGTCTCTTGCAGGAACCCATTGTTAGCCCTCAGAACTCAAGACGACCCTGTACTGCTGGTACCGGAGATTCTTGGGGAACATCAGGCAAGAAGGATGGGTGAAACCCATAGTTGGCAAAGAAGGGTGTTTGCTTACAATAATTCAATACATTCCTCCATCAAATTCTGCTAATGGTAAAAGAGAAACCCAGTCATCTTGTGCAAATGAAGTGAAACAACGGAGATATTGTTCCAGGGTTTGGTTTGTTCTTTCAGTTTGACCTTTCGTCTGAGGGTGATAAGCAGATGATAAGCAGTGTTTAATGCTCAAGACTTCACATAAGGATTTCCAAAATCTGGAAGTAAACTGCACTCCGCGATCAGAAGTTATGTTGACGGAAAATGTGAAACAGAGAGGATAGGTATGGCGCTGCTCTTAAGAGGTGACCTACAAACTCTAAATTCTTGAGGGGTGTGTGTCACGGGTGCATTTAGTGCAAATAGAGCACTAAATGCACCCCAGGGCGGGACTATACAGCGTCATTGCATCACTTCCGGTTTCGAGACGTGGAGCGCAGATCGCTCCGGTTTCCTGTTTTTAAACACTGTTCGCTTTTAATGATTTTTATTAAATGTGAGTACCCATCAGTATTATTAATACATTTTGGGATATTTGTACGGTATCACACTATGGAGTCTCTTTCCTCTCTACACGTGGGAAACATCTAAGAGGTTAACAGTGAGGAGACCACTTACATCGCAGACAAGGAGGCACTTGGAGAACACAGGACAGGAAGTTTCCTCCCACTCCACAGGCTGCACAGTGGCTTATACTGTGAAGGTGAAATACCTCCTTGTGGTGTGAATAATAGCGGTGAGTGCATTTCTTATGGGGCACTGTTTTCCAAGAAGCACAGAACAATTTGAAGGAGCACATTGTCACTTTATTGGACTTTTTTTTTTTTTTTTATACACCAGGGTTTAAGGACAATATATGCATATTTCTGAACCCAGTTTCACAGCAACAATATACACCAGTCATACATGCTGGGTTTTTTTGCACAGAAATGCCACTTTGAATTGCAGGTTTTGCACAGGATTGTGTTTATTTTATTTTATTTTATTTTCGTTTGAACATAACAATATGTATTATGTTTAAGCGGTTAGGAAGTTTACACAGTAGGATTTTTTTGTGGATTTTTGTGAATATACAAATATTTATTTTCTGCATTTTTATTGTCACTTTTTGCACTAAATGCACCCGTGACGCACACCCCTCAAGTATTTGGAGGTTGTAGGTCACCTCTTAATAAGAGCAGCGCCATACCTATCCCCTCTTTTTCACATTTCTTCTAGATTCACCTTAGGGTGAATTTATTGATGGAGGCTGCAGCTCCTCATTTTTCATTTTCACCATAAGCGCGGGCATCTAATCATTTTTTGAATGTTGACAGGAATACCATGTAGACGCACCACTTCCTTGACAAAAGAAGAGGCGGTCTCTGCAGCAGAAGGGGTACCCTTTAGGGGCACAAAGTGGGCCATCTTGGACAAGCGGTCTACTATTACAAAGATGGTGGTAAATCCCTTGGAAGTCCATGGAGATCATGCTCTATAACTTATCTAGTATAGGAAGAGGCTCAATTCTTAGTTTTAGCAGATTTTTTCCGTAGGCATATTGTGCAAGACCTCACATAGTCCCTGCAATCTTGTATCAAATCTGGCCACCAAAAAGAACAAAGGGCTAGCATTGAAGTTTTATGTACTCCAAAATTCCCTGCCAGGGGATGATCATGGCACATGTAGAGTACTTCTGTCCGGAACAAAGATCTGCTCACCATGGAAGTAGAGACCCTCCTTAAGCTGGAGGTGAAGTTCTTGAGAAGGAACTGCTGTCTTGATTTGGGAGACGAGATCGGTCTGTAACAAAAAGTTTTTTAGCAGGTAAAATGGTATCAGGTTCAGAGAATACTTTGGTGTCTTGAAACATGTGTGAGAGAGCATCCGGCTTCCCATTTTTGGATCCGGGCCGGTAAGTGATGTGGAAGCAGAATCTTGCAAAAAAGAGGGCCCATCTGGCCTGGCGGGGTCTTAATCTTTTGGCTGCTCTCAAGTATTCTAGATTCTTGTGATCGGTGAATACAAGAATAGGGTGTGCGGCCCCCTCAAGCAGATATTGCCACTCTTCAAGGGCTGATCTAAAGGCGAGTAATTCTCGATCACCGACATCGTAGTTCCTTTCAGGGGCACTTGGTTTCCTGGAGAAGAAAGCAACAGGGTGAAGTAGAGATTTTGTGCCATGTTGTTGGGACACTATGGCTCCTACAGCAATTTCAGAGGCATCAACCTCAAAGACATAGGGTAGAGCAGGATCTGGGTGCTTCAGAATGGGAGTGGATGTAAACAGGCCCTTCAGTTTCTCAAATGCTGTTTGAGCCTTTGAGGTCCATGAGAAGGTCAGGTGTAGCTTAGTTAATTGAGTGATAGGAAATATACTTCTGGAAAAGTCCTTGAATTTGAATGAATTTCCTGTAAAAGTTGGTGAACCCCACAAATCGCTGCACAAATTTTTTTTTTATCAGTGGGGGCAGGCCAATCGAGTACTGCAGATACCTTTTGTGGATCCATGGAAATCCCGTCTGTGGAGATAATGAGGCCCAAGAACTGGATGGTGCTTTTCTTGAACTCACATTTTTCGGCCTTGGCATAAAGATGATGTTTCCTCAGTCTGCTTAACACCTTCTTCACATGGACCCGATGGGACTCTAGAGAAGTAGAAAAAATTAGGATGTCATCCAAACAAACAATAGTATACAGATCAAGAAAGTCCCGAAACACAAATCGTTTATAAAATGCTGGAAGGTGGCTGGTGCATTACAGATTCCAAAGGGCATCACCAGGTACTCAAAGTGCCCAAAACGAGACCTAAAGGCCTTCTTCCATTCCTCACCTTCCCTTATTCTGATCAAGTTGTAAGCTCCCCTTAGGTCTAACTTGGAAAATACACAAGCTTCTTGTAGTCTCTGGAACAACTCAGGGATAAGAGGTAAGGGGTACCGATTTTTAATGGTCACTTTATTTAAGTCCCGATAATCACTACAAGGCCGGAGAGAGTGATCCTTCTTTTCAAGGTAGAATATTCCAGCTCCAACAGGGAATGAAGATGGCCGGATAAACCCCTTGTCGAGATTTTCATCAATGTATTTCCGTAGCTCCTCTAGTTCAAGTTCCGAGAGTGGGTCGATCCTGCCAAAGGGAATTTCTGCACCAGGTAAGAGTTCGATAGGACAGTCATAAGGTCTTTGGGGAGGAAGAGCGTCAGCATTCTTTTTATTGAAAACATCCAGAAAATCATGATAAACAGAAGGCACAAGTTTCATTGTTTCAAAGTCGTTGCAGAGGAAAGATTCTCCAGGACTGGGTGTAGGAGGAAGGCAAAATTCTCTGCAGTAATTCGAAGGAAAGGTCACCTCCCCGGTGGTCCAGTTGATGAGGGGATTGTGTGCCTTCAACCAGGGCTGCCCAAGGATGACAGGGAATAGAGGGGATGCAATGACATCCAAACATAAAAGTTCCCGATGCCCAGAAGCTGTGAGACACAGGATAGGTTCAGTCTCAGAGGTGACAGGTCCTGATTTGATACCTGAACCATCTGCCAGGTGGAGCGTGAAGCTGTTTATTTTGGCACAGGGACAGTTTATGCAGGATTGCGAAGGAAGAGTCCATAAAACAGCTACAAGCCCCAGAGTCCACCATGGCTGAAACGGTGAGAGTTCTTCCAGCTAACTGAAAAGAGACTGGCAGCAGGATGTGGTTCTGGCTGGAATTTAGTGCGGCAACTGGAGGAGGAGAAAGTCTCCTACAATGTCTACGGGAACAAGTCTGTAGAAAATGCCCCTCATCGCCACAGTAGAGACAAAGGTTATTGTAGCTACGTCGGGACCGTTCTTGTTTAGACAGAGGAGGTCTAGGAAAACTGGCATGTGGAATCTTCTTGAATTCAGAGGCATCTTTAGGCATGGTCGAGAAGGAGGCAGGTGATGGGTCCCCGGAGCAGACAGGCATTGGGTGAAGGTTCCCGGCTTTTTCAAACTGCCTTTCACGCAGGCAGCGGTCGATTTGTATACAAAGGAGAATGAAGCCATTCAGAGAGGTGGGTATTTCCACTCTGGCAAGTTCATCTTTCATGACTTCAGACAGGCCGAGGTGAAATTGAAAATGTAAGGCTGAGTTGTTCCACTCGGTATTAGCACTCCACAGGCGAAAGTCAGAGATGTAATCCTCCACAGGCCTGGGGCCTTGTTGTAGGTGGTTCAATGAGGTTTCAGCAGTCTGGTGACGAAAAGCGTGAGCATATAGTTGAGCCATGGCAGCAAAAAAGGAGTTGACTGAAGCCAGGATAGGGTCATGTTGCTCCCGAAGCTGATATGCCCAGGCCTGGGGTTCTTGCAGCAACAGGGAAATGAGAAATCCTACCTTCACTTCCTCAATAGGGTATGTGCGAGATAGCAAGGAGAAATACAGTTCACAGGTATTCTGAAAAGTCCTGAATTTTCTACGGTTTCCAGAAAAACCCTCAGGCAATGGTACCCTGGGCTCAGCTAGTGTACAGGTCATGGTCTGAACAGAAGAATCCTTGACCCTAGAATACTCGGAGGTGGAGGTCAAGCTGGATGTGCACTGTAGTTGGTCATGGATGCGGGCAAAGTCCATATGCAACCCTTGCACTACATGGGAGAGTGCGGTAACAGTCCTGCAAAGAGTTAATAGCTGAGAGGCCTCCCTTTCAGACTCCATCACTGGCTGACTGGTACTGTCCCGTACCTGAAGGGAGACTGAAATGACGAGGTTGGTATCTCCAGCCCAGGTCCCGCTGAGGATGTAACGGAAGGAGCCGAGGGTCAGGAGGAACACGAGTGCCTGTAGATGAAGACCCGGAGACCTGTTGCAGGAAGTCGCAGCTAGTCACAGGACTGTAGTTGCAGACACTTGGGTGGAAGTGCTGAGCCAAACAGGACATAGGAGCAAGGTCACAAGGAAAGCCGGGTTCGTTAACAGGCAGGCAGCAAGGTACCAGGACATCAGACAGAGGCAAGGTCAGATGGGAAGCTGGGATCAGGAGCCAAGGATCAGGTATAACACAGTCCAGAAGCAAGGTCAAATGGAGAGCCGGAATCAATAGCCAGAGATCAGATGAGCAGAATCCAGAAGCAGGGTCAACAAGGAGCCAAGGTCATCAACGGGTAATCAGACAGGGAAATCACAAGGTGCAGGGTATCCGGAGCACAGCTGAAAGACCTTTCAGCACTGATCAGTGGTTAGGGCACCCCTTAAATAGGCCGTCTGGCGCCAATTGGTACTAGGGACGCACTCCTGCTCGTTTACGCTGGTCGCCACACATAAGCCACACGGCATTTGCAGTCGCTCGTGTGTGCATGCGCTTAGCGATTACTACTGGTTTCCTTACAGAGCTCCTCCTCCCCACATAGCACACACTTATTACAGAATTACCTTACAAACAGCCTGGAATATGCACAGAGTACAGAGATGCAGCCTAGAACTGCTCACGGGGGGGGGTTACTCACTTTTGTTGCCAGCGGTTTAGACATCAATAGCTGTGTGTTGAGTTATTTTGAGGGGACAGCAAATTTACACTGTTATACAAGCTGTACACTCAGTACTTTATATTGTAGCAAAGTGTCATTTCTTCAGTGTTGTCACATGAAAGATATAATAAAATATTTACAAAAATGGGATGTACTCACTTTTGTGAGATACTTAAACTATTACATGAAGGATATTTCTACTCAGATTAATACATCACTACATAATAAGATTATTATTATTACACCAGTAGACAATAAAATCATGACTGAACCCATTTTAGGGTATATGATAATTGCGGTCATAGTCACATCATCATACACTCTTACATATGTGAAGATGGTGCGGTTCTTATTGGAATATTCTCATCAATACATTAATAGTACTATGGAGGTTGTACATCAATAAACATGCTTATATTCCTAGTTGGATATCTGTTGTACAGTGTTCACGTATTTTAAATGAGGTTTGATATGTATATACAGTATATATATTTTTTTCCTTCATATTCACTTGAGATATTCTAGATGGAAAATAGGGTTTTAAACTGGCCTGAGTTTGTTGACCCTTCTCTCTGTCTGTGTATGGAGGTATATTGGAGGTTTTTCAGTTTGGTAAACATAGACCAAGGTTTTTTCTTTATACTCTGTTTGGATACGGTGTATTCTTGCCTTGGAAAGTCAGTTGATGTTTGCTGTTTTCAAGGTTTATTACCCCAGTCTTATTAGGAAATAATAAAAACGATTTTTCCATAAGCACCAGGCTTGTTTACAGACCCCCAGCAGATTGTTAAAAATCTGAATGTCCTAAATTTAAAGACTGACATGACTAAGTTGACCTTTTAATCTCTGGGGGCTCATTCAATCTTAAAGATACACGTTTCCAAAATATATCTATTTCTTCACGATGGTTCTGACAAACTTTATCCGTCCAAATGATTAGAATATCATCAAGTGCATAGTTCAGATATATTTTGAGAGACCCATCAGAGAAAATGTCACGTTCACACCCCCGGGCACATATTGGCATAGGCTGGGGCACAACATGTGCCCATGGCCACGTTCTGGAAGCTGGAGGTAGTGGGACCCCAGGAAGGTGCCAGCTCACATGATTGGCTGGCAACCATTCAGGGGTATTCCCTATATCATAGAGATAGGGAGAGTAGGAATAAGGGAGGGGTATGCCAGTATATTAAGAATGATGTGAACATGAGGGATGATGTCACTAATGGAGCTAGGGAGGATGTTGAATCCTTGTGAGTGGAGCTCCAAAGGGAGGAAAATAATGGGCAAGTAAGAGTGGGTGTATGCTTCAGGCTCCCTAACCTGAGGGAGGAGGGAGAGGCAGACCTCCTATCACAGCTTGGAATGGCGGCAAGACTGGGAAATGTTATCATAATGGGGGGGTTTTAATTATCCAGATATAGACTGGGCAGAAGGAACCGCGCATTCGTCTAAGGCTCGCCATTTCCTAAATGTCTTGCAGGATAATTTCATGGGTCAGTTGGTGAATGCACCAACAAGAGAGAACTCAGTACTGGACCTACTGATTACAAACTATACAGACCTGATCGCGGATGTGGAAATACAGGGCAACTTCAGAAACAGCCACCACAGGTCAGTTCCTTTTCAGTATAAATCACAGAAATAAGAAGCACAAAGGTAATAAAAGGACACTGAATTTCAAAAGAGCCAACTTCTCTAAACTGCGCTTTTTGCTAGACGTTATTAAATAGGATAAAATCCTAGGAACAAAGAACACAAAGGAAAAATGGGAGTGCTTTAAGAGCATACTAACTACAGGTATTGTCCAGTGCATTCCAACGGTAAAAATGTTTAAAAGAGCTAAAATTAATCCTGGGTGGCTAAACTTTAACGTAAAAATGCATATGAAAGCAAAAGAAAAGGCCTTTAAAAAATACAAAGCTGAGGGGTCTTTGTCAGCATTCCAGCAATACAAAGAATGCATTAAGAAATGTAAGAGAGCAATCAGGGCAGCTAAAATAGACCACGAAAGGCACATAGCGGAGGAGAGTAAAAAAAAAAAAAAAAATTCTCTATATTTATAAACAGTAAGAAAGTGAGGCCAGAACATATTGGCCCCATAAAGGATGATGAAGGGAATTTGGTTACAAAAGAGAAAGCAAAGGTTTTAAATGCATTATTCTCCTCAGTTTTCACAAAAGAAATAGGGGGATATATACTAACCAAGACTGTAAGGTTAATAAAACGTTACAGAATGCACCCTCATGGCTAACAGAAGACAGTATCAGAAATAGACTTAAAAAACTTAACATAAATAAGTCACCAGAACCAGATGGCTTACACTCGAGGGTCCTTAAGGAACTCAGCCAGGTCATAGCTAGACCATTGTTCTTAATTTTTAATGACAGTTTACTGACTGGAATTGTGCCAGCTGATTGGATAAAAGCCAATATTTAAAATGGGCCAAGATATATCCCTAAAATCTACAGACCAGTCAGCCTAACATCGATAGTATGTAAGCTAATGGAGGGGACTATATCCAAGATTTTAGTAATGAAAATGGTATCATTAATGGTGATCAGCATGGATTCATGAAGAATCATTCTTGTCAGACCAATCTATTAATGTTCTGTAAAGAAGTGGGCTGCCAACTAGATAAAGGAAGACCTGTGTATGTGGTGTATCTGGATTTTGCAAAGGCATTTGATACAGTTCCCAACAAACTTTTACTTTACAAACTGAGGTCTGTCGGCATAGAGCAAAGGGTGAGTACCTGGACTAAAAATTGGCAACGGGGCGGGTCCAAAGGGTGGTGATAAATAGTGAGTACTCAGAATGGTCCGGAGTGGTAAGTGGGGTCCCCCAAGGATCTGTCCTGGGACCTATTCCAATTAATTTATTCATAAACGATATAGAGGATGGGATAAACTGCCTAATCACAAATTTTTCAGATAATACAAAGTTAAGTAGGGCAATAACTTCACAGCAGTATGTCGAAACCTTACAAGAAGACCTAAATAAAATAATAGGTTGGGCAAATACAGTTGTGCTCTTAAGTTTATGTACCCTGGCAAAATTTATGATTTCTTGGCCATTTTTCAGAGAATATGAATGAGAACACAAAATCTTTTCTTTCACTCATGGTTAGTGTTTGGCTGAAGCCATTTATTATTATTCAACTGTGTTTACTCTTTTTAAAGCGGAGCTCCGCCGAAATTTTTTTTTTTAAAAGTCAGCAGCTACAAATACTGCATTTGCTGACTTTTAAAACATGGACACTTACCTGTCCAGGGCGCCCGCGATGTCGGCACCCGAGGCCGAACCCTCTCTCGGTCCTCGGGTGCTGCCGCCTCCATCTTTGGGAAGGGAATCAGGAAGTGAAGTCGTGCGGCTTCACTTCCCGATTCCCTACTGCGCATGCGCGAGTCGCGCAGCGCAATACGGCTGGTCCCTGCTGTCTCTGGGACCCGTGTGTTTCCCAGTAGACAGCGGGGGGGGTACAGGATGTGGCATAAATAACCGCAGATTCTGCGGCTATCTACGCCGGAAGTGGGTACAGATACCTGTAATATACAGGTATCTGCACCCCCCTCCCCCCTGAAACGTGCCAACTGTGACACCGGAGGGGGGGAGGAATCCGATGAGTGGAAGTTCCACTTTTGGGTGGAACTCCACTTTAAATCATAATGACAACATAAACTACCCAAATTACCCTAATCAAAAGTTTATATACCCTGGTGATTTTGGCCTGATAACATGCACACAAGTTGACACAAAGGGGTTTGAATGGCTATTAAAGGTAACCATCCTCACCTGTGATCTGTTTGCTTGTAATTAGTGTGTGTGTGTATAAAAGGTCAATGAGTTTCTGGACTCCTGACAGATCCTTGCATCGTTCATCCAGTGCTGCACTGATGTTTTTGGATTCTGAGTCATGGGGAAAGCAAAAGAATTGTCAAAGGATCTGCGGGAAAAGGTTGTTGAACTGTATAAAACAGGAAAGGGATAGAAAAAGATATCCAAGCAATTGAGAATGCCAATCGGCAGTGTTCAAACTCTAATCAAGAAATGGAAAATGAGGGGTTCTGTTGAAAGCAAACCACGGTCAGGTAGACCAACTGGAATTTCAGCCACAACTGCCAGGAAAATTGTTTGGGATACAAAGAAAAACCTACAAATAACTTCAGGTGAAATACAGGACTCTCTGAAAACATATGGTGTGGCTGTTTCAAGATGCACAATAAGGAGGCACTTCAAGAAAGATAGGCTGCATGGTCGAGTCACCAGAAGAAAGCCTTTATTACGCAAATGCCACAAAGTATCCCGCTTATAATACGCCAAACAGCACAGAGACAAGCCTCAAACCTTCTGCCACAAAGTCATTTGGAGTGATGAGACCAACATTGAGCTTTTTGGCCACAACCATAAACCATTTGGAGAGGAGTCTACAAGGCCTATGATGAAAAGTACACCATTCCTACTGTGAAACACGGAGGTGGATCACTGATGTTTTGGGGCTATGTGAGCTACAAAGGCACAGGAAATTTGGTCAAAATTGATGGCAAGATGAATGCAGTATGTTATCAAAAAATACTGGAGGAACGTTTGCATTCATCAGCCATGAAGCTGCGCATGGGACATATTTGGACATTCAAACATGACAATGATCCAAAACACAAGACCAAGTCAACCTGTCATTTTCTACAGCAGAATAAAGAAAGTTTTGGAGTGGCCATCTCAGTCTCCTGACCTCAGTATCATTGAGCCACTCTGGGGAGATCTCAAATGTGCAGTTCATGCAAGACAGCTCAAGAATTTACAGGAACTGGAGGCTTTTTGCCAAGCGGAATGGGCAGCTTTATCATCTGAGAAGATAAAGAGCCTCATCCACAAATACCACAAAAGACTATAAGCTGCCATTGATGTTAAAGGAGGCAATACACGGCATTAAGAACTGGGGCATGTAAACTTTTGATCAGGTCATTTGGGTGGTTTCTTTTGCCATTATGATTTAAAAAGAGTAAACACAGTTGACAGATAATAAATTGCTTCAGCCAAACACTTACCATGAGTGAAAGAAAAGTTTTTGTGTTATCATTCATATCTCTGAAAAATGGACAAGAAATCATAAATTCTGCCAGGATATGTAAATGTATGAGCACAACTTTACATGGCAAATGAGATTTAATGTTGAAAAATGTAATGCATTTGGGTGATAAAGATACGAACGCAAGTTACTCGCTAGGGGGAGAACCTCTGGGGGAATCTAGGATGGAAAAGGACCTGGGGGTCCTAGTAGATGACAGGCTCAGCAATGGCATGCAATGCCAAGCTGCTGCAAGCAAAGCCCTCAGAATATTGGCATGCATTAAAAAAGGGATTCACTCCAGAGATAAAACAATAATTCTCCTACTCTACAAGACTCTGGTCTGGCTGTATCTTGAGTACACTGTCCAGTTCAGGGCACCAGTCCTCTGGAATGATGTGCTGGAACTGGAGAGAGTCCAGAGAAGGGCAATAAAGCTAATAAAGGGACTAGAGGATCTCGGTTATGGGGAAAGACTTAAAACATTGAACTTATTCTCTCTGGAGAGGAGACACTTGAGAGGGGATATGATGGCGATGAACAAATACCATACTGGTAACCGTAGCATAGGGAAAAAACTTATCAGTGAAAGGGAATTTTTAAAAAGGCATGCGACCATTCACTGAAATTGGAAGAGAAGCAGTTTAACTTTTTTTGTTTTTTTTTATTTTTTAAAGGGTAAATTTTATTTTGTTTCTCAATAATAAAGTACAATTACATTACACAGTGCTGACATACAAGTAGTGTCTTATGTACAACAAACAGTCATAATTTTGCCATAATTATGCCATGTCTGTGAGGTCCCCTCTGCTGCATTTTCATAGTCCTTACATTTCCATACCCTCCATCTGTTTTCACACCCCAATGTCTCCTGATATGTATTTTATCCATCCCGCCCACACTTTCTCAAACTTCTTGGGGCATCCTCTACCCACGTAGGTCAATTTATACATTGGCAGTGCCTTATAAGATCTACCCAAGTTTGAAGAGATGGAAGAATCGGCTTCTTCCATCTGAGAGCCAACGCCCTCTTGACATAGCAAAAGCACTTCAACTTTAAACTGCGTAGAGGGTTCTTTACTGTGAGAATGGTAAAGATGTGGAATTCTCTTCCACAAGCAGTGGTATCAGCAGGGAGCGTCGAGTGTTTCAAAAAACTATTAGATGGGCACCTTAATGATCACAACATACAGGGATAAACAATGTACTATTGACATAAACACAAGCACACTCACACACCACAGGTTGAACTGGGTGGACTGGTGTCTTTTTTCAACCTTACCAACTATGTAATGTGAACCAATTCCATGGGAGGATGAAGTACAGTAGCCTTAACATGAACTCTTTAAATTCCCATTGGGTTTAGTCCTATTCCATTAGAAATGTACGTACAACCCCAACGCCCTGCTTGTGAGGGATTATTTAACGGCATTTCGTACACATGTTGTTTGTCTTTTGTTTGGCTATGGCTGTGAATACAGGCCCCATAATATTTGAGTGATTACTGCTGTGGTACCCGAGGTCTAGGCATTTTGAAGCAAGCGATGTGTTTTTTTACATAAATGCACCAATAAAGCTCCCGAGGAAGTGACTTGGGTCGCAAAAACATGTAGAGCAAGCTACAGTTCTTTGTAATTTGGAACCCCCATATCTTGAAGAAGCCGGCCGCACATTAAATCTTGTGGCCTTCGAGTGTCAATATGATTATGGGTATGTCATGCATGGGGTAGTCATTCCAAATATGAAAGTTGCAGAATCTTACTGTACATTGCCTTGAAAAAGTATTCATACCCCTTGAAATTTTCCACATTTTGTCATGTTAAAACCAAAAACGTAAATGTATTTTATTGGGATTTTATGTGATAGACCAACACAAAGTGGCACATAATTGTCAAGTGGAAGGAAAATGATAAATGGTTTTCAAATTTTTTTACAAATATCTGAAAAGTGTGGTGTGTATTTGTATTCAGGCCCCCTGAGGTAATATTTTGTAGAACCATTTTTCGCTGAATTTTACAGCTGCAAGTCTTTTTTGGGTATGTCTATACCAGCTTTGTACATATAGAGAGTGACATTTTTGCCAATTCTTCTTTGCAAAATAGCTGAAGCTCTGTGAGATTGAATGGAGAGCATCTGAGAACAGCAATTTTCAAGTCTTGCCACGTATTCTCAATTGTATTTAGGTTGGACTTTGGGCCATTCTAACGCATGAATATGCTTTGATCTAAGCCATTCCATTGTAGCTCTGGCTGTGTGTTTAGGGTCAGTGCAGACTTTAACAGATTTTCTTCTGAGCTTGTGCTGCATATGGCTCCATCCATCTTCCCATTATCTCTGACCAGCTTCCCTGTCCCTGCTAAAAAAAAACATCCCCACAATATGATGCTGCCACCACCATGTTTCACGGTGGGGATGGTGTGTTCAGGGTAATGTGCAGTGTTAGTTTTCCGCCACAAATATCGATTTGCTTTTAGCCCAAAAAGTTCAATTTTGGTCTCATCTGACCAGAGCACCTGCTTCCACATGTTGCTGTGTCCCCCACATGGCTTTTTGCAAACTGCAAATGGGACTTCTTATGGCCTTACTTCAACAATGGTTTTCTTCTTGCCACTCTTCCATAAGGGCCAGATTTGTGGAGTACACAACTAATTTTTCCACCTGAGCTGTGGATCGCTGCAGCTTCTCCAGAGTTACCATGGGCCTCTTGGCTGCTTCTCTGCTTAATGCTCTCCTTGCCAGGCCTGTAAGCTTAGGTGGGCGGCCATGTTTTGGTAGGTTTGCAGTTGTGCCATACGCTTTTCATTTTCGGATTATGGATTGAACAGTGCTTCATGAGATGTTCAAAGCTAGGGATATTTTTTTTTAACCTAACCCTGCTTTAACCTACTTCACAAATTTATCCCTGACTATGTCTGCTGTGTTCCTTGGCCTTCATGATGGTGTTTGTTCACTTAGGTTCTCTAACAAACCTCTGAGGGCTTCACAGAACAGCCGTATGTATACTGAGATTAATTTACACACAGGTGTACTCTATTTACTAATTAGGTGACCTCTGAAGACTTTTGGTTCCACTAGTGTTTAGTTAGGGTTATCAGAGTAAAGGGGCTGAAGACAAATATACACCACGCTTTTCAGATATTTATTTGTAAAAAAAAATTGAAAACCATTTATGTTCCTTTTACTTCACAATTATTTGCCACTTTGTATTGGTCTATCACATAAAATCCCAATAAAATACATTTACATTTTTGGAACAAAAAAGTTGTGCTAAAAATCCTTGAATGACATAAGTCCAAACTGTACTTAAACAGTCCAAGTGAAAAAAAATAAAAATATAAAGAGCAAAGCAATGTGAAGTTGCAAATCAAGTGCTTGTATGTGAACAATCCAAATGAATCCTCCACCATGTGACATCACCAACACTGAAGTTAGGATGTGCTCCTAACGCAACAGATGGACCCTCTATTATGGAAGGTCAAAAACACAATGGGCTGTATCAGCTGTAGCGTGTCCCGGGAGCCTGTAATGCTGATGATGTCCGTCTATTCAGCCGTCCGTCCCACACTTAGTACAAATCATCCGGGCACCCAGCAATACCCAAAAATAAACAGAGGGCTCCAAATAGTGTAAAAACCCTTAGGGTATTTATTCGGAGAGCAATGCACTTAAACAAAGAATAATAGTTGGTGCTTGAAAAATGGATAAAAAGCTGCAGCACAATAATAAGACTTACAGTGACTGCTCAGTGTATCCTTGCCTGACCGGTTTCGTCACAATTGGACTTCTTCTGGGGCATAGGAAACACTTCCTGTCACCGCAATTTAAGTACAACATAACCAGTCAAGCCTCGTTTTCACCCATAGGCTTGTAACCAAGCCTCACTATGAGCTACAGGCAAAGATAATCCGTGCTCACAACATGAAAAGGACATTTGACCAGACCTCATTATCAGTTAGAGGCTCAACATGTAATCAAACAACCTAGCCTCACTCTGAGTAAAGGAAGACAAACTCAAGCCTCACTCAAATAGTGAAGTAAGACCAGCCTCTGACCAAGCCTTATTATCAGTAAGAGGCTCGCCATAAAGGTAAACAGTCAAGCCTCATTCTAATTAACCACTTGAGCCCCGGACCATTATGCTGCCTAAGGACCAGAGGTCTTTTTCCAATTTGGCACTGCGTCGCTTTAACTGCTAATTGCGCGGTCATGCAATGCTGTACCCAAACGAAATTTGCGTCCTTTTCTTCCCACAAATAGAGCTTTCTTTTGATGGTATTTGATCACCTCTGCAGTTTTTATTTTTTGCGCTATAAACGGAAAAAGACCGAAAATTTTGAAAAAAAATGATATTTTCTACTTTTTGTTATAAAAAAAATCCAATAAACTAAATTTTAGTCATACATTTAGGCCAAAATGTATTCGGCCACATGTCTTTGGTAAAAAAAATGTCAATAAGCGTATATTTATTGGTTTGCGCAAAAGTTATAGCGTCTACAAACTATGGTACATTTTCTGTAATTTACACAGCTTTTAGTTTATGACTGCCTATGTCATTTCTTGAGGTGCTAAAATGGCAGGGCAGTACAAACCCCCCCAAATGACCCCATTTTGGAAAGTAGACACCCCAAGGAAATTGCTGAGAGGCATATTGAACCCATTGAATATTTATTTTTTTTGTCCCAAGTGATTGAATGATGACAAAAAAAAAAAAAAATATTTACAAAAAGTTGTCACTAAATGATATATTGCTCACACAGGCCATGGGCCTATGTGGAATTGCACCCCAAAATACATTCAGCTGCTTCTCCTGAGTATGGGGATACCACATGTGTGGGACTTTTTGGGAGCTTAGCCGCGTACGGGGCCCCGAAAACCAAGCACCGCCTTCAGGATTTCTAAGGGTGTAAATTTTTGATTTCACTCTTCACTGCCTATCACAGTTTCGGAGGCCATGGAATGCCCAGGTGGCACAAAACCCCCCCCAAATTACCCCATTTTGGAAAGTAGACACCCCAAGCTATTTGCTGAGAGGCATATTGAGTCCATGGAATATTTTATATTTTGACACAAGTTGCGGGAAAGTGACACTTATTTTTTTTGCACAAAGTTGTCACTAAATGATATATTGCTCACACAGGCCATGGGCATATGTGGAATTGCACCCCAAAATACATTTAGCTGCTTCTCCTGAGTATGGGGATACTACATGTGTGGGACTTTTTGGGAGCCTAGCCACATACGGGGCCCCGAAATCCAATCACCGCCTTCAGGATTTCTAAGGGTGAAAATTTTTGATTTCACTCTTCACTGCCTATCACAGTTTCGGAGGCCATGGAATGCCCAGGTGGCACAACCCCCCCCCAAATGACCCCATTTTGGAAAGTAGACACCCCAAGCTATTTGCTGAGAGGCATGGTGAGTATTTTGCAGCTCTCATTTGTTTTTGAAAATGAAGAAAGACAAGAAAAAACATTTTTTTTTTCTTTTTTTAATTTTCAAAACTTTGTGACAAAAAGTGAGGTCTGCAAAATACTCACTATAGCTCTCAGCAAATAGCTTTGGGTGTCTACTTTCCAAAATGGGGTCATTTGGGGGGATTTTGTGCCACCTGGGCTTTCCATGGCCTCCGAAACTGTGATAGGCAATGAAGAGTGAAATCAAAAATTCACGCCCTTAGAAAGCCTGAAGGCGGTGCTTGGTTTTCGGGGTTCCGTACGCGGCTAGGCTCCCAAAAAGTCTCACACGTGGCATCCCCGTACTCAGGAGAAGCAGCAGAATGTATTTTGGGGTGTAATTTCACATATTCCCATGGCATGTTTGAGCAATATATCATTTAGTGACAACTTTGTGCAAAAAAAAAAAAAATTTGTCTCTTTCCCGCAACTTGTGTCGCAATATAAAATATTCCATGGACTCGACATGCCTCTCAGCAAATAGCTTGGGGTGTCTACTTTCCAAAATGGGGTCATTTGGGGGGTTTTGAACTGTCCTGGCATTTTATGCACAACATTTAGAAGCTTATGTCACACATCACTCACTCTTCTAACCACTTGAAGACAAAGCCCTTTCTGACACTCATTGTTTACATGAAAAAGTTATTTTTTTTTGCAAAAAAATTACTTTGAACCCCCAAACATTATATATTTTTTTTAAAGCAAATGCCCTACAGATTAAAATGGTGGGTGTTTCATTTTTTTTTTTCACACAGTATTTGCGCAGCGATTTTTCAAACGCATTTTTTGGGGAAAAAACACACTTTTTAAAATTTTAATGCACTAAAACACACTATATTTCCCAAATGTTTGATGAAATAAAAAAGATGATCTTAGGCCGAGTACATGGATACCAAACATGACATGCTTTAAAATTGCGCACAAACGTGCAGTGGCAACAAAATAAATACATTTTTAAAAGCCTTTACAGGTTACCACTTTAGATTTACAGAGGAGGTCTACTGCAAAAATTACTGCCCTCGATCTGACCTTCGCGGCGATACCTCACATGCATGGTGCAATTGCTGTTTACGTTTGACGACAGACCGCCGCTTGCGTTCGCCTTAGCGCGAGAGCAGGGGGCGACAGGGGTGCTTATTTTTTTTTTTTTTTCTTTATTATTTTTTTGCTTTTTTATCTTATTTTTAAACTGTTCCTTACATTTTTTTTTTTTTTTTTAATCATTTTTATTGTTATCTCGGGGAATGTAAATATCCCCTATGATAGCAATAGGTAGTGACAGGTACTCTTTTTTGAAAAAATTGGGGTCTATTAGACCCTAGATCTCTCCTCTGCCCTCAAAGCATCTGACGACACCAAGATCGGTGTGATAAAATGCTTCCCCAATTTCCCAATGGCGCTATTTACATCCGGCGAAATCTAAGTCATAAAATGCTCGTAGCTTCCGGTTTCTTAGGCCATAGAGATGTTTGGAGCCACTCTGGTCTCTGATCAGCTCTATGGTCAGCTGGCTGAATCACCGGCTGCATTCTCAGGTTCCCTGTTGAGACAGGAGAGCCAGAGAAAAACACAGAAGACGGTGGGGGGGCATTCCCTCCCACGGCTTGTAAAAGCAGTCTAGAGGCTAATTAGCCGCTAGGATTGCTTTTACATGAAAGCCGACCGCTGGCTGAAAAGAATGATACCAAGATGATACCTAAACCTGCAGGCATCATTCTGGTATAACCATTCAAAGTCGTGAATGGCGTACCTGAAGACAAAAAAATGGTTAACAATAAAGCACAGTAAACGGTAAAGTATAAAAAATTGCATACCTGAAAAGCAAACATGATAAAACATAATAACAATAAAACATTGCAGAATAGAATACAGTAAAAAAGAGCAGAACAATAGAGAGAGAGAATAGAGAGAGAGAGAACAATGAAACGACAACTATTTTTTTTTATTTTATATCTATATTTTTTTTTTTTACACTTTTTTTGTAACTAACTTTTATAACGGTAACCGGTTCCAGGTTCGGGTCTCTCAAAATGCGATGGCATCTTGGGAGACCCTGTGAAAGTGTGTCCTAGTCCGTGCAGTGCTGTACCCTACGCTAATACTCAACTAGTGAATGGTAGCGTTCAAAACATTCACCAATGCAAAGACCAGGATTGTCAGGACAGGAGGGACAATAATAGCGGGTGTCACGCCTATATCCGCGCTTGCTGCAGACACAACATCTTTTTTGGGGGGGTTCGTTGGGTAGGGGTACTCGGGAGGACATCAAGAAAATGCCTCTCATGCAGCCGACTGCATTTGGTTGGGGATGTGAATGGGGGAAGTACGGGCGCTGCAGAAGTGGTGGGTTCCCAATTAGGATTGGCGAATGCAGCAGGAAGGGCATTATGAGCACGATGGGCCTGTGTTTGTCTTCTTGGTGGCAGCGGGACACTACTTGTGCTTGCCACCTCACCAGCTTGAACTGCACTTATGGGACTCGCCACGTCACCAAGTGTTACTGCAGTGCTGGTTTGACTACGACCGGGGTGTACTAGGCCGCTGGCGCTTGCCAGTTCAATAAAAAGCTACCAAAAACACTGTTAGCGATCGCAGGGATCAGGCCTGACTCTGCGAACGCTGCAGTTATGCGTTTAGTGTTTTGTAAGTGACAGTGATCGATTGATACTGCACTTGGGTGGGCTGGGCCGGGCGGAGGGGCAAAATGCAGGTGCTAGCAGGTATCTGGGCTGATCCCGCTAACACTGCGTTTTTGGGAACCCTAAACTGCTGGGGACGCTAGTATAGATCTGATCGGACCAGATATTGATCCGTTCAGATACTATACCACTAAGGGAGCTGTACGGTGCGTGCGTGGGTGTTAGCGCTACTGGCGCTAACCTGACGCTGCCTGGGGCTGGTGCTTGCCAGTTCACCAAAATGTTACCAAAAAAACTGTTAGCAATCGCAGGGATCAGGCCTGACTCTGCGAACGCTGCAGTTATGCGTTTAGTGTTTTGTAAGTGACAGTGATCGATCGATACTGCACTTGGGTGGGCTGGGCGGAGGGGCAAAACGCAGGTGCTAGCAGGTATCTGGGCTGATCCCGCTAACACTGCGTTTTTGGGAACCCTAAACTGCTGGGGACGCTAGTATAGATCTGATCGGATCAGATATTGATCCGATCAGATACTATACCACTAAGGGAGGCGTATGCTGCGTGCGTGGGTGTTAGCGGTACTGGCGCTAATCTGACGCTGCCTGGGCCGACGCCTATCACCGCCGGGCGATCAGGGGGCTAAACCTTTATTCGGTAATAAACGGCGGGTGCCCTGACACTATAAAAAATAAACAAACTAACCAGCGTCACCCGTAACAGTTATACGGTGATCAGTGGTGAAAGGGTTAACTAGGGGGCCATCAAGGGGTTAAAACATTTATTCGGTAGTATATGGGGGTCCCTGTCGCTATAAAACGCTGACGGCGAACCTAAATATTTAGGTCCCTAACTAGCGTCACCAGCGACACTAATACAGCGATCAGAAAAATGATCGCTTAGCGACACTGGTGACAGGGGGTGATCAAGGGGTTAAAACTTTATTAGGGGGGGTTTGGGGGGTATCCTAGACCTACAGGGGGCTAATACTAACTGTCCCAACACTGTAAGTCTCACAAACTGACACCAATGCAGTAATCAGAAAAAAAAAAAAAAACTGCTGGTGTCAGTTTGTGACGGGGGGGGGGGGGGTGATTGGGGGATGATCGGGGGGCGATCGGGGGGGGGGGGATCGGGGTGTTTTGTGTGCCTGGCATGTTCTACTGTGTGTGTGTAGTGTTGTGCACTCACATACCTGTCTTCTCTCCTCGGGCCGGAACGGAAATTACAGAGCCGAGGAGAGATGACATCATTTCCTTTGCTGCTGTTTAGCATACAGCAGCAAAGGAATGATTCGATTGGCCGGCGGCGATCGCGAGGGGGGGGCCACGAAACGGATGGCCTCCCCCTCACCTCCGATCGCCATTGGACAAAAGACGACCGCCTCGGGCACCGGGGGGGGTCCGATTGGACCCCCCACCCGCGGAAGGCAAATCACGTACATGTACGTGATTTTGCCTGTCCGTGCCACCTTGCCGACGTACATCGGCGTGAGGCGGTCGTCAAGTGGTTAATACAAGGCAAATTCAAGTCTCACACAAACAGCATAGTCTGATAGATTAGCTACTACCGCCAGACATGACGCCCCGGTGGTATTGGTGTCCCCATAAGGGAACATATAAATAATGCTAGTAAAGTAATAATTAGTGAAACTTGAATTTAGCACTTGTTTGTAGCTAATAAACAGGATATAACTAGCAATGTAGGCTTGATAAAAACAATACATGACCAAAATTACATGAACATAAAATCCAATAAATTTGATAAAAAAGCAGGTTTGGCAATTATTCAAAAAGCTATTTACATCCCAATCTACATTTAAACCATGTGAAAATGTAGCTTTTAAAGATAAATATCCACTTAGTCTCCATTCTGGAGAGCTCTCTCACCTTAAGGCTACCTCTCCAGTGGTGATGGAAGTGATCTGCATTACAGGCTCCCGGGACACGCTACAGCTGATACACCCCATTGTGTTTGTGACCTTCCATATTAGAGGATCCACCTGTTGCAGTAGGGGACATCCTAACTTCAGTGTTGGTGATGTCACATGGTGGAGGATTCGTTTGGATTGTTCACATACAAGCACTTGATTTACTACTTCACATTGCTTTGCTCTTTATATTTTTATTTTTTGTCGCTTGGCCTGTTTAAGTACAGTTTGGACTTTTTATGTCATTCAAGCAATTTTTTTTGTTCCATTATTGTCTGTCATATCTCACATTTTATTGTTGCTGCTTTTGCCAGTTTATTTACACAAGCACAGTTTTGTTTTGTTTTTTCCTGATCACATTTTACGTTCTTGGTTGTAACATGACAAAATTTGGAAAATTTTTCTATGGATAATTTTCAATGGAACGGTAATCAAATTATTTAACTTTTTTTTTTATGAAGTCCACAATGCTCCATCTACGATATTATATTCTGATTCGACGCGGCACATGTTTTTGTCATGGTATCCATAGTACCACCCTATGGCTACATCTAACTTTCCATGGAGTGGAGAGTCTTTCATTTCTCCAGTGGAAGAGAAACCCTAGACACAGGCATATCTAAGAAGAGCAAAGAACCTGTAGTGTTGTGTGCCCACAGCAAAGCGCAGGAAGTGTTGCTGCGCTAGAAAAATGGGGATTTTTAGGCATCCTTGTTTAGAGGCCAGAAAATCTCTGGAAAGGAGGGCAGCGATAACTTCCCACTGTCAGGAACCATGAATCAGACCCAGACAAAAGTACAGTTAATCACACTTGTTTAATAATAATAAAAAGGTAAACAGAGTAAGCGTAGTCAATACATAGCCAGAGTTCAGTAACCAGATCAGGTAGTCAGCCAATGCCAATGTCAGAGAGCCAGAGATCAATGTAGTATTACAGCAAGCAGGATCAGGAGCCAGAAGGGATGTCAGCCGAGCAAGACTTCAACAGGAACGCAGGAGAAAGTCTTTGAGATGTGACCAAAGGCAAAGGCAGAGGTGAAGTGAGCTGGATGGCTTTAAGTAGGCAGGACTGACGAGCAGATCATTAACAGCTGAGTCACCGTGGAGAGAAAGGAGCTGGCAATTAGCCGACAGCTGAGCGGCCAGCTCAGAGAAGGAAGGGCTGAGCCCAGCCCTGACAGTACCCCCTCCTCAGTGACCCCTCCCCCTTGGAGAACCACCGGGCTTGAGGGGAAAATGTCTATGGAAATCACGGAGGAGGACAGGGGCATGTACGTCTGAGGATGAGACCCAAGAGCGTTCCTCCAGACCGTACCCATTCCTATGCACCAGGTACTGTATGCGCCCACGGAACCTACGGGAGTTAACAATGGATTGTACTTCATACTCCTCATGGTTCTCAACCTGTATAGGGTGAGGATGTGGCACCAAGGTGGTTAAGCAGTTGCAGACCAAAGGTTTCAATTAGGAGACATGAAATACATTAGAGATGCGCATACTAGGAGGAAGGTCCAACGCGTAAGCCACTAGGTTAATCCTGCGAAGGATACGGAATGGCCCAATAAACCGAGGTGCGAACTTCAAAGAAGGAACACGAAGTCGGAGTTTGCGAGACGACAGCCAGACTCTGTCCCCAACCTGGTAGGAAGGCGCCTGTGGTCAGCATGGAGTCTGTACCTATCGTTAGTATGTCGCAAAGCCTCCTGGACTTGTGCCCAAGTGGAATTAAGACCATGGAGATGCTTCTCTAACGCAGGAATACTCTGCGGAACAAACAAGGAAGGCAACACGGAAGGTTGGAAAGCATAGTTCGCCATAAACGGGGACAAACGGGAAGCTGAATTCAAGGTACTATTGTGAGCAAACTCCGCCCACAGTAAGAGGTCTGACCAGTTGTTATGATGGTCAGAAATATAGCAATGTAGGAATTGCTCCAGGGACTGATTGGCTCGTTCTGCTGCCCCATTAGACTGTGGGTGATACGCAGAGGAAAAAGCAAGCTCAATACCCAACTGTGCACAAAAGGCCTTGCCAGAACCGGAACACAAACTGACTACCCCTGTCCGAGACAATCACCTTGAGTAGCTCATGTAAGCAGAAGATCTCCCGAGCAAAAATAGAAGCCAGTTCCTTAGAAGTAGGCAACTTCTTGAGTGGAATACAATGCAACATTTTCGAGAACTGGTCAACCACCATAAGGATAACTGTGTTGCCCTGGGAGTTGGGTAACTCCACAATGAAATCCATAGACAGGTGGGTCCAGGGCCTCTCTCCATTGGGTATGGGTTGTAGGAGGCCCACTGGAAGGTGTTGTGGAGTCTTACTTTGAACACACACAGAACAGACAGCTACGAAAGCAGTTACATCAGCATGTTGGGAAATGGCCCAAAAGAGTTTATTCTTCCCAGGGTTGCCAGCAGCCTTGGGAGAATGGTAAATCTGGAGCACGGCAGTACGGAGACTCTCGGGAACAAAGCGGTCACAAGGTTTCTCAGGAGGAGCATCGACCTGAGCAGCAAGAATTTTGTCACTCAAAGGAGAAGTAAGACTGGTGCGAACCATAGCCAGAATACGATCAGGAGGAATCACTGGAACTGGAAGCGACTCCATCTTAGAAGTGGAGGAAAATTGTTATGAAAAGGCGTCAGCCCTTACATTCTTAGTACCGGGTAAGAATGAGACAATTTAATTAAAACTCAACAAGAAAAGAGCCCATTGAGCCCTTCTGGGAGAGAGGCGCTTAGCCTCAGACAAGAATGTGAGATTCTTATGGTCAGTAAGAATAAGAACCGGCACAGTGGTACCTTCAAGGAGATGTCTCCATTCTTTCAGGGCTAAAATGATCGCCAACAGCTCTCTGTCACCAATCTCGTAATTGCACTCTGCCGGTGACAATTTCTTGGAAAAGTAGCCACACGGATGCCTAGCGCACTCAGAGTTAGGCTGTTGAGACAGAAGGGCGCCAACTCCAGTCTCGGAAGCGTCAACTTCTAGGATAAAAGGCAACGTAGGATCAGGGTGTGCCAACACAGGATCAGAAACAAAGGCAACCTTGAGACTTAATGGATTCCAGAGACCAACTCTGTGGGTTGCCGTCTTTCCTGGTCATGTCAATCAGGGGGTTGACCAGAAACGAGAAGTTACAAATAAACTTCCGATAATAGTTGGCAAAGCCAAGAAAACGCTGCAGAGGATGTAACCCCACGGGTCAAGGCCACTGTAGGACCGCTGAAAGTTTCTCTGGGTCCATCGAAAAACCAGTAGTGGAAATGACATAGCCCAGGAATTTCACCTATTTAATGGGTATGTGGACGGGGGATTATGGCGGTGCTATAGTCAAACAGATTTCTCAAAGGGGAATAAACAAAAAAAAGTGTAGAAAGCAAAAGGAAATAATAAAAAATACAAAAATTTATTGATAATCTGACATAGACAAAATGTACATTACAAACAATTCATGTTATACTTAAAAAAATTTTATGGGTACATGTACTGTAAGTGACCCTAGGGATAGTAGAATGGGCCAGATGGAAAATGGCCGTTTAAAGGAAAAGGGCTCGATTTCCTACATGTTTCGCCAAGACATTGGCTTCTTCAGGGAACAGGAGCTCATAAGATAGATAAATAAGACAGTTCTGTGTGATAAACGTGAAAAACATGGTAAGAACAATAATTTAAACAAACACTGCATGGTGTAGACAGTAAAGAGTTAAAATTGTGGCTGGACATTTATGCAACCATAGGCTCCACACAAAGTACCGATAATGCAAACATACCTGGGGCGTCAGTGCCCGAGAGGGGAGGGAGGAAAGGGGAAGGGGAAACACAGCCACCCAAGGGGATCCCCGCAAGGAACGGGCAGGTCGCGCCGTAAATTATGCCTGCAGGGGGCATACAGTAGACCTGGCAAAGGAATGTAAAGATAACCATAAGTCATAATGCACTTGTAGTGATACTCTAGAGATAAGGGATTGCACATCTGTGCATTGTATTAAAAAGAATACGTAAAATGTATATATATGAATATGAAATAAATGTATCTATATCTCTAGAAGGGAGAGTGCAAACTTACATGTATGTTTAAAAACCGTAGAGAAACAAGGTCTCGAGGTGCCTGTGGTAGGTGTGTGCACACAGCCAGGGACAAAACATCAAAATTGGACCAGGTCTGCAATCCAATTAGACCAAGCCTAATTAAAGGAATGAATAACATTAGGGGTGTTGCTATTGGTAACTAGGGCCATATAAGATAGATATGCCTATACTTACTTAGTAATATCAGCTGTAGAGAGAAATTCTCATAGCAGCACATTCACAGGTAAGTAATATCTGTCCTAGGGTTAAGAGGGATGGAAATTACGATATGTCCTGTATAAGATGTAAAAGCACAAATAGGAAAAAAAATCAAGAGAACGAAAAGGATGAATGTTTTAAGATGTATCTGAGCATAGGCAAGACTGCTGGAAAGAAGTCTGTTACCTAATCCATCATGGTGCAGACAATGTTGCTTGAAAGGATCAATATTGACCAGCAAGGTAGAAGGCAGGTCCAAGGTGGATCCTAAAAGATGTGTAGGAGCATAGTAAGTAATTCATGTGAAAAACATGAAGTACAAGTATTTTGAAAGACAGGAGTTTACCTTGTAGCTGTGTGCAGAGCATATGCAGGCACGTCCCTCGTCCATCAAGGAACTGAGGGAGTGGCCGGTTACTTGTATGCCCCCCACACCTGATCAGATAATGATCAGGTGTGCGGACGCTTAACGAGGGGTATCCACAGCTGCGCACTGCACGGTGCCTCGGAACTACGTGTTCCATCATGCACCGCGCGCGCATGCTCAGAACGTACGGACCGTGTGGCGAATGGGGAGGCGAACAACCCTGGAATGGGAGGTGCCAAGGTGTCGCCTCATCCAATCTGCCGATGGAGAAAGGGGGCCGAAAAGTCTGAGAACAGACGTGGACACCCAGGGGCAGACAGAGGTCTGCGCCTTGGCGTCCGTACAGGATAAAACAGCGCTGGCCATGTCAGTCCCAAACGGGGAGAGCCCATACAGTGGCTGCCCACCCCTCACACACAAGCCTCCCCCCCCAATCAGGAGCTAGCCAAGGCACCAGAGAATGAGTGCAGGCCGGTGGTGGGGCACGGCGGGGCATGAGGGGTAGTGTGCTGAGACACAGGGTAGGGGGACAAAGCCTATGCTGCCCGACGATCCACAGGGGTCGCTGCGGAAAGTGGGAGGTACCTGTGTGTCAGCCCACGACGTCCAGCCACAATGTGTGTAGTGTGCATAGAGAACCACTGGGTCCTAGTGTACCAGTGGGATTTGTAACCACAAAATTGAGAATACACGACAGAATAAAATGCATCAAAAAAAACAACAAAAAAACACAATCCTATAGCGGAACTTATATACTGCGATGAATATGTCAAAAGATGTTATTCAATACTGACAAAAAGGGTTTAGTATAACAAATGAATACAAACGAGATACATTTGTATGTTAGACAGGGTATCAAAGATATTAAATCAATATAAGAACTTATAAGAAAAAATACATTTATAGCAAATGCAGGTAACATACTATTAAGCATTTGTCAAGGGGGGACTTTATGGAGGAAACCACAGATGGAGCCATGGCAACAAAAAGAGAAAAGAAGATCAGGAGGCTCGGAAAAATAGAAAAATAGAAAGGGGGTAGGGGGCAGAGAAAGAGGGAAACAGGTAGGGATGAGATGAAGAAAGAGAACCACAAACGACGTTGTCTAGGGAGTGGGCATGGGAAAAGGAGAATATATGATGTGTAAAAATATTTTTACTAATACGTATTAAAGAAAGGGCTTGAAGCTGATATATTCGTTGAGTCCTGGGAAGATAGTGGCATTTAATGTATGAATCCATTTGGTTTCAAGTCGTAGTAATAGGTTATCAGTACTACCGCCTCTTACATGTGGAGGAATATGTTCAAGTGCGGAAAACAAAATGACGTGGGGATCAGAGTTATGTTGGGCAGCAATGTGCCTATTAATGGCTGTAGTAGTGATGTTCTTGTATAGTGGTTTTATATGATCCTGAATGCGAATCTGAAAAGGGCGCTTAGTTTTGCCAACGTAGAATGAGCCGCATTGGCATAGAGCCAAATATACGACCCCAACAGTGGCACAGGTGACGTGGTGTCTGATGGTGTGTGTATTTCCATCAGGTAAGTTAACAACTTGAGAATTGGCAACAAATGCACATATGTCGCATTTACCACATTGATAGGTGCCGGTGGCAGTAGGCCTATGTGCAGTGTCGGTAGAATGGTGGCTGTGAATCAAACGATCACGAAGAGAAGGAGAACGTCGGTAAGTTACCGACGTTCTCCTTCTCTTCGTGATCGTTTGATTCACAGCCACCATTCTACCGACACTGCACATAGGCCTACTGCCACCGGCACCTATCAATGTGATAAATGCGACATATGTGCATTTGTTGCCAATTCTCAAGTTGTTAACTTACCTGATGGAAATACACACACCATCAGACACCACGTCACCTGTGCCACTGTTGGGGTCGTATATTTGGCTCTATGCCAATGCGGCTCATTCTACGTTGGCAAAACTAAGCGCCCTTTTCAGATTCGCATTCGGGATCATATAAAACCACTATACAAGAACATCACTACTACAGCCATTAATAGGCACATTGCTGCCCAACATAACTCTGATCCCCACGTCATTTTGTTTTCCGCACTTGAACATATTCCTCCACATGTAAGAGGCGGTAGTACTGATAACCTATTACTACGACTTGAAACCAAATGGATTCATACATTAAATGCCACTATCTTCCCAGGACTCAACGAATATATCAGCTTCAAGCCCTTTCTTTAATACGTATTAGTAAAAATATTTTTACACATCATATATTCTCCTTTTCCCATGCCCACTCCCTAGACAACGTCGTTTGTGGTTCTCTTTCTTCATCTCATCCCTACCTGTTTCCCTCTTTCTCTGCCCCCTACCCCCTTTCTATTTTTCTATTTTTCTATTTTTCCGAGCCTCCTGATCTTCTTTTCTCTTTTTGTTGCCATGGCTCCATCTGTGGTTTCCTCCATAAAGTCCCCCCTTGACAAATGCTTAATAGTATGTTACCTGCATTTGCTATAAATGTATTTTTTCTTATAAGTTCTTATATTGATTTAATATCTTTGATACCCTGTCTAACATACAAATGTATCTCGTTTGTATTCATTTGTTATACTAAACCCTTTTTGTCAGTATTGAATAACATCTTTTGACATATTCATCGCAGTATATAAGTTCCGCTATAGGACTGTGTTTTTTTTGTTGTTTTTTTTTATGCATTTTATTCTGTCGTGTATTCTCAATTTTGTGGTTACAAATCCCACTGGTACACTAGGACCCAGTGGTTCTCTATGCACACTACACACATTGTGGCTGGACGTCGTGGGCTGACACACAGGTACCTCCCACTTTCCGCAGCGACCCCTGTGGATCGTCGGGCAGCATAGGCTTTGTCCCCCTACCCTGTGTCTCAGCACACTACCCCTCATGCCCCGCCGTGCCCCACCACCGGCCTGCACTCATTCTCTGGTGCCTTGGCTAGCTCCTGATTGGGGGGGGAGGCTTGTGTGTGAGGGGTGGGCAGCCACTGTATGGGCTCTCCCCGTTTGGGACTGACATGGCCAGCGCTGTTTTTGCCTGTACGGACGCCAAGGCGCAGACCTCTGTCTGCCCCTGGGTGTCCACGTCTGTTCTCAGACTTTTCGGCCCCCTTTCTCCATCGGCAGATTGGATGAGGCGACACCTTGGCACCTCCCATTCCAGGGTTGTTCGCCTCCCCATTCGCCACACGGTCCGTACGTTCTGAGCATGCGCGCGCGGTGCATGATGGAACACGTAGTTCCGAGGCACCGTGCAGTGCGCAGCTGTGGATACCCCTTGTTAAGCGTCCGCACACCTGATCATTATCTGATCAGGTGTGGGGGGCATACAAGTAACCGGCCACTCCCTCAGTTCCTTGATGGACGAGGGACGTGCCTGCATATGCTCTGCACACAGCTACAAGGTAAACTCCTGTCTTTCAAAATACTTGTACTTCATGTTTTTCACATGAATTACTTACTATGCTCCTACACATCTTTTAGGATCCACCTTGGACCTGCCTTCTACCTTGCTGGTCAATATTGATCCTTTCAAGCAACATTGTCTGCACCATGATGGATTAGGTAACAGACTTCTTTCCAGCAGTCTTGCCTATGCTCAGATACATCTTAAAACATTCATCCTTTTCGTTCTCTTGATTTTTTTTCCTATTTGTCCTTTTACATCTTATACAGGACATATCGTAATTTCCATCCCTCTTAACCCTAGGACAGATATTACTTACCTGTGAATGTGCTGCTATGAGAATTTCTCTCTACAGCTGATATTACTAAGTAAGTATAGGCATATCTATCTTATATGGCCCTAGTTACCAATAGCAACACCCCTAATGTTATTCATTCCTTTAATTAGGCTTGGTCTAATTGGATTGCAGACCTGGTCCAATTTTGATGTTTTGTCCCTGGCTGTGTGCACACACCTACCACAGGCACCTCGAGACCTTGTTTCTCTACGGTTTTTAAACATACATGTAAGTTTGCACTCTCCCTTCTAGAGATATAGATACATTTATTTCATATTTATATATATACATTTTACGTATTCTTTTTAATACAATGCACAGATGTGCAATCCCTTATCTCTAGAGTATCACTACAAGTGCATTATGACTTATGGTTATCTTTACATTCCTTTGCCAGGTCTACTGTATGCCCCCTGCAGGCATAATTTACGGCGCGACCTGCCCGTTCCCTTGCGGGGATCCCCTTGGGTGGCTGTGTTTCCCCTTCCCCTTTCCTCCCTCCCCTCTCGGGCACTGACGCCCCAGGTATGTTTGCATTATCGGTACTTTGTGTGGAGCCTATGGTTGCATAAATGTCCAGCCACAATTTTAACTCTTTACTGTCTACACCATGCAGTGTTTGTTTAAATTATTGTTCTTACCATGTTTTTCACGTTTATCACACAGAACTGTCTTATTTATCTATCTTATGAGCTCCTGTTCCCTGAAGAAGCCAATGTCTTGGCGAAACATGTAGGAAATCGAGCCCTTTTCCTTTAAACGGCCATTTTCCATCTGGCCCATTCTACTATCCCTAGGGTCACTTACAGTACATGTACCCATAAAAATTTTTTAAGTATAACATGAATTGTTTGTAATGTACATTTTGTCTATGTCAGATTATCAATAAATTTTTGTATTTTTTATTATTTCCTTTTGCTTTCTACACTTTTTTTTGTTTATTCCTCTTTGAGAAATCTGTTTGACTATAGCACCGCCATAATCCCCCGTCCACATACCCATTAAATATTTGATTATCTTGGGGATGAGGTGCTGTATCCCTTGGTACCATCTAGCCACCCCTACACTTCAGGAATTTCACCTGTTCACAATGGAATTCTCACTTTTCCAATTTACAATAGAGATTGTTCTCTCATAGTCTCTGAAGCACACAACAGACATCTGTGTGGTGGCTCTCCAGGGACTTGGAAAATATGAGGATATCGTCGAGATAAACCACCACACATAACTGCAACAAATCTCGGAGGACATTGTTAATGAACTCCTGGAAAACTGCCGGAGCGTTACAAAGGCCAAAAGGCATTACGAGATACTCATAATGACCTGATCTAGTATTAAACACAGTTTTCCACCCGTCGCCCTCCTTAATCCTGATGAGATTGTATGCCCCTCTCAAATCAAGCTTCGTGAAAACCATTGCTCCCTTGAGGCGGTCAAATAACTCCGTAATCAACGGAATGGGATAGGCATTCTTAATCGTGAAACAATTGAGACCCCTAAAATCGATACAAGGTCTTAGTTCACCACTCTTCTTTTTCAGAAAAAAGAAACCAGCACCAGCAGGAAACGAGGATTTGCGGATGAAACCACGAGAAAGTGCATCTGCAACATAGTCCTCCATGGCCTTATCCTCCAAGACCGACAAAGGGTAAACCCGGCCACAAGGGGGTATGGCACCAGGTTGAAGGTCAATTGCGCAGTCATACAACCGGTGTGGAGGCAAAGTACCGGCTTGACCTTTGTCAAAGACATCACTAAAACCGCGGTACTCCTCCGGCAGGGAGGAGAGTAAAGAGGTGCACAGGACCTTGGCTACCTTCTGGAAGCATCTCTCACTGCACTGTGGCGACCAGGACAGAACCTCAGCATGGAGCCAATCAAAAGAAGGGTTGTGCCTCTGTAACCAAGGATAACCAATAACCAGCAGAAACTTAGGTGAGGAAATAACTTGGAATTGGATTATCTCATGGTGAAGGGCCCCTACAGCCATGGACAACGGAACAGTCTCATGAGTCACATGGGCAGACTGTAGAGGTCTCCTGTCAAGAGCCTCAATGGCAAGTGGTGTGTCACGCAGCTGCAGCGGAATCGAGTGCTTGGATACAAACGCAGCATCAATGAACAGGCCTGCAGCCCCAAAGTCGATAAGAGCCTGTATCTCGACGGATGACTCAGCCCAAGACAGGGTAACCAAAACCAAGGGCTTATCTTTCTGGGAAACTGGAGACGAAACAATGCAACCTAAGGTCTGTCCGTGACAGGACCTCAAGGTTTGGGCGTTCCCTGGGTGGGTAAGACAAGACTTCAAAAAGTGACCAGCCTGGCCACAATAAAGGCATAATCTCTCCCTCCTCCTAAGGGCTCTCTCGTCCGCAGAGAGACACGTGAAACCCAAGGCATGGGAGGAGAGGGAGGCAAGGGTGGAGCTGCAAAGCTTGGAGACAAATGTACAGGAGGCTTGCGCCAGCGATCCTTAAAAGAGTCTTTCTCTGAGTCTGGAGTCAATGAGGATGGCAAATGTGATCAACCTCTCCAGATCAGTGGGTATATCTCGGGCTGCTATCCCATCCTTGATGTTATCCGAGAGACCATGAGAGAAGGCAGCCACGAGGGCCTCATTGTTCCAAGCAACCTCTGCTGCCAGAGTACGGAATTCAATGGCGTAATCGGCAACAGTTCTCGTACTCTGTTTGATGGACATGAGGCTCTCTTGGCAGCAGAAGCAGAGCGTGCAAGAACATCAAATACACTTTTGAAGGAAGCCACAAATTCTGGGTAACTCAAGACCATGGGTTTTTGCATCTCCCATAGAGGATTTCCCCAGGCCAAGGCTCTCTCAGAAAGCAAAGATATCACAAAACTTTGCTTCTGTCCGTGGGAAACGCCTGGGGCAGCATCTCAAAGTATATCTCAACCTGGTTGAGAAACCCTCTGCATTTAACTAGATCGCCCCCAAATCGCTGGGGAAGTGGAGCGGAATCAGACATGCCTCTTATAGAGGTAATACTCGAGGCGGGTGCCTGCACAGAGACTGGAGCAGCAGCAGGGATGGCCTGCAACACAGGTTGTACTGGAGCAGCCACAGTGGAAGATTCCAGGTGAGCCATGCGACTCAGGAGCGTTTGTAACGCCAAGGCAAACTGATCCATGCAGTGATCCTGGTCATCCAATCTGGAAAAAATATTACCAACAAGTGGACTGACTGCATCTTCTGAATTCATGGCCTTCCCCTACTTTCAGGAACCATGAATCAGACTGAGACAGAAGTACAGTTAATCACACTTATACAAAAATAAAAAGTGTTTCACCAGACCTGCAGAAACACTACTCAGCGCCAGGTCACTATACTGATCCAAAATGTAGATATAAATACAAAATATAAAAAAATCTTATTAAATATTCAAAAATGCATACATGTGGATAGGCATCAAAATGCGACTATAAAATCATATATACATAAATGAGATAGACCTCCACTTTGCCTATCAAGCTGAGAGGAGACCTAAAAAGAAAGTGCAAAGCAGCTGTCTCAAATTAAATACATCAAAGTGAAAACTGTGTTATAAAGTAATCCAAAATAGGACTAAATCATCGCACTAGACAGCGCTAGTGTTGAGCAATTGAAATATGTGGCCAACAACACATGCAAAGGAAAATCAAAATGACAGAAAAGTCCCTTAATAGAAAGTCCCTTATAAAGGGTAGTGATGTAAAGTTCAGGGTGTAGTCCAAAACATAAAAATCAGGTGATCATGAAAACAATCCTCCGCATGCACCTTCCACCGATCTGTACGAACTCCACCCGGTGCAAAACACTCTCCCCCTAGGGGGTTAAACTCACCAGAAATGGGGAGTAATAAAGCATTCAGAATAATCACTCTTTATCAGCAGTTGTTAACATCACTCCATGCAGGGTCACAGATTTGCAGGGCTCATATTGAATCAAGAAACGGAGAGAAAAGTGCACATAGCGTAATCCTGTTTATTGACAGAAACCCCTTCCACATAAAAAGACAGCAACCCCCCTTCAATAAAAATACGTACATCACATGAGAAAAAAGAAAGCAATCAATAAGACAGGCAGGTAGTGTAAGTGTGTAAACTTCACCAAGAGACGCCAGCGCCGCTACACAGGAGATGATGGATACTTCCTGGTTATGCAGTTGGCTCAGGTGGAGCGCACACGTCACTTCCTACGTCGCGTAAGCCACGACCTGACGCGTTTCGTCATATCCTGTTGAAGTCAGTCATTTTGATTTTCCTTTGCATGTGTTGTTGGCCACATATTTCAATTGCTCAACACTAGCGCTGTCTAGTGCGATAATTTAGTCCTATTTTGGATTACTTTATAACACAGTTAATCACACTTGTTTAATAATAATAAAAAGGTAGAGTAAGCGTAGTCAATACATAGCCAGAGTTCAGTAACCAGATCGGGTAGTCAGCCAATGCCAATGTCAGAGAGCCAGAGATCAATGTAGTAGTACAGCAAGCAGGATCAGGAGCCATAAGGGACGTCAGCCGAGCAAGTCTTCAATAGGAACGCAGGAGAAAGTCTCTGAGATGGCGAAGGCGAAGGCAGAGATGAAGTGAGCTGGACAGCTTTAAAGTAGGCAGGACTGACGAGCAGATAATCAACAGCTGAGTCACTGTGGAGAGAGAGGAGCTGGCAATTAGCCGACAGCTGAGCGGCCAGCTCAGAGAAGAAAGGGCTGAGCCCAGCCCTGACACCCTCAAGGAATGTGTATACCCGAAGAAGTGTGTTGAGAACCTTCAGATCCAGAATTGAGCGAATATCCCATTTGGCTTCGGGAGTGGTAAACCTGCTTGAGTTGAACCCCTGAAACCTTACGGGACCAGGGATATGACACCCTGACCCAAGAGCTGTGATAGGATATTTTAACATTTTTGTATTGTATGTGCCTATGAAGTCCACAATTCTCTGCCTACAATATTAGACTCTCCGCTCCCACTAGACTCTAGAGTTCAGGAGCCAACCTATACTGTGCTTTTTCATGAGGGTTCTGGCCTTAATGGTAGCCTTTGAGGCAGCTTAATTTGCCCAATTGCAATCCAGATCATTGCTCAAAAGCTCTTTCAATGGAACATCACATTCGCCTCTTGCCAAAGACCAGAATAGCTCTGGCCTTTTAGCTTATGAGTCCAGCTGTACAGTCCAGGAGATCCTTCCTGCCCTTGGTCTGGAAGGTTCTCATGACTGCTGCTAAGTGATGGGCTGGAGAGGAGTCCTGGATAGGTGTGGTTCAAACACAGTTTTGACCCAAATTTTATGCTACTACTACTATATATTACTCCTTTCTTCCTGTCAATGGCCTTTGCCATATTTGGTCAGTTACATCATGGGAGACCCCACCCCTTTGTTGCAATGCAGTGGAGCCCAGGAGATGACATAAGTGAGTGAAGGTGTGGATTATGTCAGCTGTATTTTTTTTTCTGTCGGAGGTTGTCATTCATCATGATTGACATCGATCTGTATTGTGGGATGATGTGATTTGACCTATAGCATTTCAGGCGCAATGCAAAGTTGTTCAAGTCACATCAGGTTATTTTTCACAATATGGGAAATTATCACTTTTGATAATTTGCAGCCACACTTTAAATACATGGTAAACACCATGTGTAGATTTACCATGCATTTTTTAGTGCAGTTAGTGTTCAGATCTTGGTACGTCAGAGAAGATATCCCATTATGATGTTTTAAACACTAAAATAGGTATGGGTTAACCAAAAAAATACTCATATTCACATAGGTGGATGCTGCATTGGTTCAGGTTAATTGTTGGCGTGTTAGAGTTTTAGCTTGCTCACCACTCATTTGAATTGCTTTGAAACATTTCTGTCTCTGTATATCCTCCTGTGTCTCCTATTGAATGATTAAGAAAACAAGATTTTTGCCGAACCATAAACTCATTTTCTTGGAGTTAATTTGCGGACATAGAGCCAACCCCTCTGCTCTTGTGATCCACTCCATCTCATGTTTGTTACAAAACTGAGGCATGCTGGGAATAGGAGAGGTTATGCTATGATTGTGTCAGAGACCATGAATCAGACCGAGACACAAGTACAGGTAAATCACACTTGTTTAATAATAAAAGTAAATGGAACAAACATAGTCAAAACATAGCCAAAGTTCGGTAACCGGAACGGATAGTCAGACAAGCCAGGAAGCCAGGAATCGGCGTAGTGAAACAGCAAGCAGTATCTAGAGCCAGAAGGAACGTCAGCCAAGCAAGTCTTTAACAGGCATGCAGGAGAGAATCTATCACGTACCTGGTACTGGAGGCCAATGGAGAGAGAGGGCTTCCCTTGTGGCTAAGTTCCAGACCCCCCTGAGGGTCAAAACAGGAAAGGTCAGGCCCAAAGAAGCACGGGTCGCCTGCAGCACTGTAAGCAGGAGGTTCCAGAGTACAGCTGGTGTGCTGGCGTAGAATCAGCAGACAGTTGGCACCCGCGAGGTGTTGCAGGATTTGGATAGTGCTGCGACTGGAGCATGGTCAGAAGGAAGCCTAGGTCTTGAGCCGGGTTGGTACCAGAGCAGACGTGGTCAGGTGGATAGCTGGAGTCGAACACAGGAAGCAAACAGGAGACAGGTCAAGGACAAGCCGGGTCGGTAACAGGAGATACAGGAACAGGACTATCACGAAGATAACACACTGGAGGCTTAAGATCAACCAGCAAATGCAGACACTAGCAGACTTCCTTATATAGGCCCATGTGACCTGCTGGTAGAGATGCTGGACCCTAAAGTCCTTCTCCTGCCATAAGTGCTGGTAGAGATGCTGGGTCCTAGAGCCCTTCTCCTGCTGTTGGTTCCCTGACAAAATCTCTGTGATGTTGACCAGGCAAAGGCAGAGATTATCTGGGCTGGACGAGCCGGATATCATTCCCAACTGTGCACAAAAGGCTTGCCCAAACTGGGACACAAACTGACTACCCCTGTCCGAGACGATCACCTTGGGTAGCTCATGTAAGCAAAAGATCTCCCGAGCAAAAATGGAAGCCAGTTCCTTAGATGTGGGAAACTTCTTAAGTGGAATACAATGAGACATTTTCGAGAACCGGTGAACCACCATAAGGATAACTGTGTTGCCCTGGGAATTGGGTAACTCCACAATGAAATGCATACACAGATGGGTCCAGGGCCTCTCACCATTGGGTATGGGTTGTAGGAGACCCACTGGAAGGTGTCATGGAGTCTTACTCTGAGCACACACGGAACAAGCAGCTACGAAGGCGGCTACATCAGCACCTAGACTAGGCCAACAGAATTGTTGAGAAATGGCCCAAAAGAGTTAATTCTTCCCAAGGTGGCCAGCAGCCTTGGAAGTCTGGAGCACGGCAGTATGGAGACTCTCAGAGACAAAGCAGTGGTCACAAGGTTTCTCAGGAGGAGCATGGACCTGAGCAGCAAGAATTTTTTCCCCCAAAGGGGAAGTGAGACTGGTGCGAACCGTAGCCAAAATACGATCAGGAGGAATCACAGGAACTGGAACTGACTCCATCTTGGAGGAAAATCGTTGCAACAAAGCGTCAGCCCTTACATTCTTAGTACCGGGTAAGAATGAGACAATGTAATTGAAATTTGACAAGAAAAGAGCCCATCGCGCCCTTCTGGAAGAGAGGCGTTTAGCCACAGACAAGAATGTGAGATTCTTATGGTCAGTAAGAATGAGAACCGGCACAGTGGTACCTTCATTCCTTAAGGGCTAAAATGGTCGCTAACAACTCTCTGTCCCCAATCTTGTAATTGCACTCCGCAGGTGAAAATTTCTTGGAAAAGTAGCCACATGGATGCATAGCGCTCTCAGATGTAGGACGTTGAGACAGAAGGGCACCAACTCCAGTCTCTGAAGCATCAACCTCAGGGATAAAAGGTAACATAGGATCAGGATGTGTCAACACAGGAGCAGAAACAAAGGCAGTCTTGAGACTCTCAAAGGCCTTAACGGAGTCCGGAGACCAACTCTGTGGGTCACCGTCCTTTCTGATCATATCAGTCGGGTTTGACCAGGGACGAGAAGTTGCGAATAAACTTCCGATAATAATTGGCGAAGCCAAGAAAACGTTGCAAAGGATGTATACCTACAGGTCGGTGCCACTGTAGGACTGCTGAAAGTTTCTCTGGGTTCATCGAAAAACCAGCAGTGGAAATTACATAACCCAGGAATTTGACCTGTTCACGATGGAACTCGCACTTCTCCAACTTAGAATAGAGATTGTTTTCTCTCAGCTTCCGAAGCACACGACAGACATCTGTGTGGTGGCTCTCTAGGGACTTGGAAAATATGAGGCTATTGTCGAGATAAACCACCACACAGAGCTGCAACAAATCTCGGAGGACATCGTTGATAAATTCCTGGAAAACTGCCTTAGTGTTGCAAAAGCCAAATGGCATTACGAGGTACTCAATGGCCTGTTCTGGTATTAACACAGTTTTCCATTCGTCGCCCTCCTTAATCCTCACGAGATTGTATGCCCCTCTCAAATCAAGCTTCATGAAAACCGTTGCTCCCTAGAGGCGGTCAGATAATACTGTAATCAATGGAATTGGATAAGCATTCTTAATCGTGAGACGATTGAGACCCCTATAATCAATACAAGGTCTTCCACTCTTCTTCTTCACAAAGAAGAACCCAGCACCAGCAGGAGATGAGGATTTGCGAATGAAACCTCAAGAAAGTGCGTCTGCAACATACGGCTCCATGGCCCTATCCTCTGAGACTGACAAAGGGTAAACCCCGGCCACGAGGGGGTATGGCACCAGGTTGAATGGCAATTGTGCGATCATACGACTAATGTGGAGGCAAACTACCGACTTGACCTTTGTCAAAGACCTCACTAAAATCGCGGTACTCCTCCGGCAGGGAGGAGAGAAGAGGTGCACAGGACCTTAGCCACGTTCTGAAAGCATATCTTACTGCACTATGGTGACCAGGAGAGAACCTCAGCACAAAGCCAATCGAAAGAGGGGTTGTGCCTCTGTAACAAAGGATAACCAATAACCAGCGGAAATTTAGGTGAGGAAATAACTTGGAAATTAATTATCTTATGGTGAAGAGCCCCTACGGCCATGGACAACGGAGCAGTCTCATGAGTCACTTGGGCAGGCTGTAGAGGTCTCCCGACAAGAACCTCAATGGCAAGTGGAGTGGCAGCAGCTGCAGTGGAATCAAGTGCTTCGATACATAGGGAGCATCCATAAACAGGCCTGCAGCCCCAAAGTCGATTATAGCCTGTGTCTCGACAGACGACTCAGCCCAAGAAAGGGTAACCGGAACCAGTGGCTTATCCTTCTGGATAACTGGGGACAAAACAACACCGCCTAAGCTCTGTCTGTGACAGGACCTCAAGGTTCGGGCATTCCCTGAACGGGTAGGACAAGACTTCAAAAAGTGACCTGCCTGGCCACAACAAAGGCACAATCTCTCCCTCCTCTTAAGGGCTCTCTCATCCGCAGAGAGACGCTTGAAGCCCAAGTGCATGAGTTTACCTTCACTGACCGACTTGGTACCAGGAGGTGAGGGAGGCCAGGGTCGGACTGCAAAGCTTGGAGACAAATGTACAGGAGGCTTCCGCAAGTGCTCCTTAAAAGAAAGTGTTTCTCTGAGTCTGGAGTCAATGAGCATGGCAAATGTGATCAACTTCTCCAGCTCAGTGGGTATATCTCGGGCTGCTATCTCATCTTTGATGGTATCCGAGGGACCATGAGAAAAAGCAGCCACAAAGGCCTAATTGTTCCAAGCAACCTCTGCTGCCAGAGTACGGAATTTATTGGCGTAATCAGCAACAGTTCTCGTACTCTGATGGACATGAGGCACTTGGCAGCAAAAGTGGAGCGCGCGGGAACGTCAAATACCCTTTTAAAAGAAGCCACAAACTCTGGGTAACTCAGGACAAGGGTTTTGGCGTCTCCCATAGACGGTTTGCCCTGGCCAAGACTCTCTCAGAAAGCAAAGATATCACAAAACCTACTTTGCTTCTGTCCGTGGGAAATGCCTGGGGCAGCATCTCAAAGTATATCTCAACCAGGTTGAGAAACCTTCTGCTTTGGACTGGATCACCCCCAAATCGCTGGGGGAGCGGAACCAGACATGCCTCTTATAGAGGTAATACTCGAGGCAGGTGCCTGCACAGAGACTGGAGCAGCAGCAGGGACAGCCTGCAGCATAGGTTGTACCGGAGCAGCCACAGTGGGAAATTCCAGGTGGTTCTAGTACCGAGAGTAAATATCCACCAGACCTCTCTCTCAAGTAGTCTATGGTGGAGATCACCTCCCCGGGGAATTTCTATTAACCCTTACTACACCACTAAATAAAAAAAGATTCCATATTTCCAGTGTGCACATATTTAAAGTGTTTTGATACATTAGAAAGATTCCTGTCATTGGAATAAGCTGCACCATTATAGTGTTCGTTCATCCTGACCCTCAGAGATCTGGAGGTACTGTACATCCTACATATTGCAGTGTGCATTCCACAACATACACAACATTCTTTGTGCCACAAATAATTAAATCTTGAATTGTGTATTATCTGCCAGTGGATTGAGAGACAATGGTCTTGTTATTTCTACTGTGCTTATCGCAGTAACGGCAGGTTTGCAGGCCACAGCGGAAAGAGCCATGAGTAGTAAGCCATGTATGTCTGATACAACCAGATTGAAAAAGGCTAGGAGACAAAATATTACCAAGTGTCCTAGCACGTCTGCCTGAGAACTTGCAGCCCTTAGAAAGTACAGGAACAAGATCCTTGTCTGCAGAAAGTACAGGTGGTAAGAAAAATGACAGGATTACTTTTGTTAGATTCAGACAAATGCCTGTCGCTTGTCTTGGTAAGGAGTGTGCGTCTATCTCTGTTGTTGGCTATTGTGACACCCCGGGGCCGGCCCAAGACATTGTGCTGCCTGGTACCAAGAATGAAATGCTGCCCCCCCCCCCCCCCAAAAAAAAAAATATGCCTGCCAAAAGGCCCCCACATCCATTATTTTAATTGCATGATAACTAAAGAGGACCTGTCATGGCACTATACATGTATATAGGAGTATAAAGAGGACCTGTCATGGCTCTATACATGTATAAAGAGGACCTGTCATGGCTCTATACATGTATATAGGAGTATAAAGAGGACCTGTCATGGCTCTATACATGTATATAGGAGTATAAAGGGGACCTGTCATGGCTCTATACATGTATATAGAATTATAAAGAGGACCTGTTATGGCTCTGTACGTGTATATAGGGGTAGAAAGAGAACCTGTCATGGCTCTATACATGTATATAGGAGAATAAAGAGGACCTGTCATGGCTCTATACATGTATATAGGAGTATAAAGAGGACCTGTCAGGGCTCTATACATGTGTATAGGCGTGTAAAAGGCCATGTCATGGCTCAATACATGTATGTAGGAATATAAAGAGGACCTGTCATGGTTGTTTACATGTATAGGAGAATAAAGAGGACCTGTCATGGCTCTATACATCTATAAAGGAGTATAAAGAGGACCGGTCATGGCACTATACGTGTATATACAAGTATAAAGAAGACTCATCATGGCTCTATACATGTATGTAGTGGTAGAAAGAGAACCTGTCATGGCTCTATACATGTTTATAGGAGTATAAAGAGGACCTGTCATGGCTCTATACATGTATATAGGAGAATAAAGAAGACCTGCCATGGCTTTATACATGTATATAGGACTATAAAGAGGACTTGTCATGGCTCTATACCTGTATATAGGAGTATAAAGAGGACCTTTCATGGCTCTATACCTGTATATAGGAGTATAAAGAGGACCTGTCATGGCTCTCTACATGTATATAGGAGTATAAAGAGGACCTGTCATGGCTCTATACATGTATGTAGGAGTATAAAAGGACCTGTGCATCTCTGGCGGCTGCGGCCATCCGCGATCGCTCCACAGAGAGCCAGAAAGGGGATCTGTCAATGTAAACAGACAGATCCCCATTCTGACGGGAAGAGAAACAGATCTGCTGTTCCTAGTGATTAGGAACAGAAATCTCTCTCCTCCAGTCAGTCCCATCCCCCCCCCCCCCAGTTAGAAACACCCAGGGAACACATTTAACCCCTTCCCTGCCAGTGACATTTACACAGTAAATAAATAAATAATAAAAATGCCATAAATCTATCCCCTGTTTTGTAGAGGCTATAACTTTTGCGCAAACTAATCAATGTACGCTAATTGCATTTTTTTTTTACCAAACATATGTAGAAGAATACATATTGGCCTAAACTGATGAATTTCTTTGGGGATATTTATTATAGCAAAAAGTAAAAAAAATATTGTTTTGCTTTTTCAAAATTGTTGCTCTTTTTTTTATAGCGCAAAAAATAAAAACCGCAGAAGTGATCAAATACCACCAAAAGAAAGCTCTATTTGTGGGGAAAAAAAAGACATAAATTTTGTTTGGATACAACATTGCACGCCTGCGCAATTGTCAGTTAAATCGACGCAGTGCCGTATCGCAAAAAAGAATGATTGAAGTGCATAATTTCTATTATTACATTGTTATATAAAATAACATAGTTCAATAGTTCAACTCACCATAATGCAGAATCAGTGGAAGCCCTGAGCGTGTCACTTGCCAACGTCACCTGCCACCAGATGCGGATTGTCATTTGCCACGACATCACCTGCGACACATTGCGGATTGTCACTTGCCACGTCGTCACCTACTACACATTGTGGATTGTCACTTGCCACAATGTCACCTGCTACACATTGCGGATTGTCACCTGCCACACATTGTGGATTGTCACTTGCCATGACGTCACCTGCCACACATTGTGGATTGTCACTTGCCACGTCGTCACCTACTACACATTGTGGATTGTCACTTGCCACAAAGTCACCCGCCACACATTGCAGATTGTCACTTGCCACAATGTCACCTGCCACACATTGCTGATTGTCACTTGCCACAAAGTCACCTGCCACACAGTGCAGATTGTCACCTGCCACACATTGTCACTTGCTGTGTCTCAGAGTGAAGGCAGGCAGCAGAGAGATGATGTAATCTCTCTGCTGCCTGTGGCTGCACAGTAAGGGAAGAACTGCAGTGATGCAGGGCGGGCAGTGAGAGATGTCATCTCACTGCTCCCCCGCCTGCCGGCCCGCTGACTCAGCCACCAACCCACCCACTGACTAATCCTCTTTTCTGCCCGCACGCTCCTGTCACCTCGGCGCCAGTCTCCTCCACGCTCCACCTCCACCTCGGTGCCATGGGATAAGCAGCTGTCAGGGCTGTCTCAGACCTTCCTTCTCTGAGCTGGCCGCTCAGCTGTTGGCTAATTGCCAGCTCTCATCTCTCTCCACAGTTAACCAGCTGTTGTGGATCTGCTCGTCAGTCCCGCCTACTTAAAGATCTCCAGCTAACTTCATTCCTGCCTTTGCCTCGGTCACATCACAAGAAACCATCTCCTGCATTCCTGTTTAAAGACTGGCTTTGCCTTCTGGCTCCTTATCTTGCTTGCTGTTCCTCTACTTGGATCCTTGACTTCTGGCCTGGCTTATTACCCGATCTGGTTACTGAACTCTGGCTATACTTTGACTATGCTTACTCTATTTACCTTTTTATTTTTATTAATAAATAAGTGTGATTTTACTGTACTTCTGTCTCGGTCTGGTTCATGGCTTCTGACAGCAGCGGAGCGTCGGAACGGGCTGGCTGGCGGGCGGAAATTTGCCACCCCCCTGAAAGTGCCACCTGGGACCGATGGTACCATCGGGTCCCATGGTAGGGCCGGCCCTGGTGACACCCCTATTATTCTGCCAATCCTGGTAACCCCTCTCTTTAAGCCTCGAGGTGATATTACATTCCTGCAAGACAGAGTATTGGTAACTGTAAGCGCAAACACACAAGTCCATATATAACAGGAGATATAAGGGGCTGGGCAACTTAGTCCATAGGGGACAGGCTGGAAGTTCAAGGGTTAAGTGGTAACCGGTAATGCAATGGTTAAAGTAGGCTGGTAGGCTAGGCGGCTGCTGTTTCCTTAGAGAGCTGGCTCTGTGATGGATGAGAGAGGGGTAGAGAAGGAAGCGCCACCTGAGTGTAGTATTAACAAATGATGTTTAATGACACCAGGTAAAAACACACTTACAGGATAAAAACATATAAAAGGCTCATCTGTATGAGTATGTGGTCCTCAGTGTTCCCTCTGATCCTGTGGTGGTGACGCTGCAGGGATGCTGGGCTGCAGAAGGTGGATTACCAGCCGGGAGCTCCTTCTGTGGCCATCAGGAAGAGACTAGGGGCCGGCGTGGAGCGCACGTGAAGCGTGCATGACGTCACAGGTCCTCCGTCTGCTTCTGGGTTCGGTATCCAGGGGAGGGATCGTCCAGGGAGGAGGGCTAGCAGAGAGGTTAAGAGAAGGCTACGCGCTCGGAGCCACTGCTCCTTCAATAGGCCTAATAGGGAGGTGTCTGCAATGTGCTTTTATATGGCAGTGCTGTGGGATAACAGGTCCCAGCGTCTGTGGGCGGGAGGGGAACTACAAGGTAACAATGTACACAGAGAAAAAAAAATGATTCCTTTGAACAGGAGATTTTTATCTCCCCACTGAAACCTGAGCTCAATTCGCACCGCACATGTGTGAAACCGGGCTTATACTTACCTCCATCTTTTGCCCCCATTGTTACTCCCATTTTTACTATTGTTAATATTATTGTCTCCATGTTTACTACCATGCACTTCTTCATATATATGTTTCCATGACACTGACTATTATATAACCTCCTGTTTTTTTTCTCTGTGTACATTGTTACCTTGTAGTTCCCCTCCCGCCCACAGGTGGCACTGTGCTTTCTTGTGATAGACACTGGGACCTGTTATCCCACAGCACTGCCATATAAAAGCACATTGCAGACACCTCCCTATTAGGCCTATTGAAGGAGCAGTGGCTCCGAGCGCGTAGCCTTCTCTTAACCTCTCTGCTAGCCCTCCTCCCTGGACGATCCCTCCCCTGGATACCGAACCCAGAAGCAGACGGAGGACCTGTGACGTCATGCACGCTTCACGTGCGCTCCACGCCGGCCCCTAGTCTCTTCCTGATGGCCACAGAAGGAGCTCCCGGCTGGTAATCCACCTTCTGCAGCCCAGCATCCCTGCAGCGTCACCACCACAGGATCAGAGGGAACACTGAGGACCACATACTCATACAGATGAGCCTTTTATATGTTTTTATCCTGTAAGTGTGTTTTTACCTGGTGTCATTAAACATCATTTGTTAATACTACACTCAGGTGGCGCTTCCTTCTCTACCCCTCTCACATTCCTGCAAGAAGCTATCTGTGCTGGAACAATTCCGTCGTGCTCTGATAAATTCCCCCACAGGAATGTAATGTATAGTGTGGGAGTGACATCTAAATAGTTAATCATGCTACAATTACTCTCATGGCTAAACTCCAAACCAAGGTGATTGGTATTAACAGGACGTGAGGGCAGACAGATCCATAACGCCTCCATCCCATACAAGTATGAGGTCATAAATGAACCTGCCATACCATCTAATGGCACCCACACATGGATTGGAATGGGAGAACAGGAACTCCTCCCACCAGCGCATGTACAGGTTCGCCAAGGATGGCGAAAATTTGGCTCCTCTACATTGCAGGTAAAAGATCTGATAAAAAATTAAATAGTTGTGTTATAACAAAAAATCAACTGACATGACCAAAAACTCTTTCAACTCTGCACTATATGTACTATAATAATGTAGATGGAACCTCAAGGAATCCAGTGCCAAATTGTGAGGAATGCATGAATATAAACACCGTACATCCAAAGTGACCCACAAATATGACTCCTGCCATCTAATGTCTTTAGTGTGAGACAACACTGTGGCTGTATCCTTAATATAGCCTGGCAGTCGTTTTACCAGTGGCTGCAGGTATTGGTCAACGCATTCCCCAAGTTTTTCAAGTAGGGAGCCAATACCTGCAACTATCGGTCGTCCCTTAACTGGGTTGTCACCTTTGTGCACCTCAGGTAAATGGTGAGAAACCGGAATAATCCGACAATCCACCATAAGGGAGTCTGCTGTTTTGGATGTCAAAACCCCCATTTCCTTCCCAGTATCTAGGAGCTGGGACAGTTGCTTTTGAAAAATTTTATTAGGGGCTGCTTTTAGGAAGCGGTATGTAGAGATGTCACTCAATTGCCGTATTGCTTCTGCCTTTATAGTTCTCAGAAGAGAGGATCACCACCGCTCCACCCTTGTCAGCTTCCCATATCACTATATCTTTCAGAGATTTCAAACTGGTAAGGGCCTCCCTTTCAGACTTATTTAAATTGTGGCAAGGGTGGAGACAGTAGACAATCCTCTCTTTAGATCCCTTTCCACTATCTGTTGAAACATTTCTGCTGCTGAACTTCGTGTGTTAAGGGGGTAAAAAATATTTCTCTTTTGTTCATTGACAGACACAGTGCTCCATTATTCAGAACCATAGGGTTATATCGCCCCCTACAGGAGTAGGACACTAGGCAAAAAAAGGACTTGGCTACACCTATGGGCAGTCCTAGGTGATATACACCCCCTTCTCTGCTATAGGCCTGCAGTTTTTTTTCTGCCTAGTCAGGAGTAAGGACCTAGTTCCCTGCTGGGATTTCTGGTAGTGGCAATTTTTTGTTTTTGCTTTTTAAAACTACTTTTTTCTCTTGGATTTTTTCCTGTGAGATCTACAATCAACTGCCGGACTGGGCCACGGGCTGGACATTAAGATCCAGTGGTCTCCCCAGTTTGGCCAGCGAGCGCATGCAGACTGCAGCTACGCGCTAGGTTGGCCGCGACATAGCCCCACTGGACGGGGGCTGGCCCTGCGAGTTAAACATCTCGCAAGATCGCATACGACCGGGTCTCGGCCTGTGTCTCAGTGTTCCTCATGGCTGACAGCCCCCCACTTCGGTGGCAAGGAGGACCTGTCTGGGAGCGTTACCCACGCACTTCACTGGAGCGGTAAGGGGCCCCCTCCTCTCCTGCCCTGGAGTGATGTGGGGCGCGGGTACTCCCTGGGGTGGTCGGTCCCTTTGGGGTTCTCCACATCCCCCCCCTTGCCCGGGTGAGGCCAGGCCTCTGGCTTAGGTGTTCGGACACTCTGTCCATCCCCCCTCCCTTCCAGGGTTGTCACTACAGGGGGTACACCTTGGCACCTGTTGGATGGTTGGGTGGGTGACCATCAGGCATCTGCAGATCTGCGCCCCCTGCGGTGGCCCTCCACTAATTTAGGCCGCAGCTTTGTGGCCTATCCAGTACTCGCGACGGGCTGCCGAAAATTTAGGCTGCGGCTTTTGCAGCCTACCAACCAGGCGACATGCGGGGCGGCCGCCTCTTTCCGTTGCGTGCATCCACTCTCCTTCCTCGGCTCTAGCCTGGTCCGGTCCCCCTGCGGACCTGTGCACTTGCGGCAGGTGGCCGAAAATTTAGGCCGCTGCCTGCTAGTCTGCACGGCCACACCAGATGCCTTTTTCCAGAGGGACAGCGCTGAGGGGCTCTGAGGGTGACCCCCTTTTGGGGGGGTTGGTTAAGGGGCCCTCCGTAGGTGCCCCCTGTGAGGGGCCTTAGTGGATGCCCCCTGTGAGAAGGGCTTTAGTGGATGCCCCCTGTGAGGGGCCTCAGTGGATGCCACTCATGAGGGCCTTAATGGATGCCCCCTGTGAAGGGCCCAGTGGTGTCCCCTGTGTGTGGCATCCATAGGTACCCTCTGTGCGGGGTCTCAGCCAGTGCCCCCTGTGCGGGGTTCAGTGGTGCCCCCTGTGCGGGGTTTCCGTAGGTGCCCCTTGGGGGGTCTCAGCCAGTGCCCCCTGTGATGGGTACAGTGGTGCACCCTGTACAGGGTATCAGTAGGCGCCCCAGTGTGAGGTCTCGGCATATAGGCTAGTAAATGGCGTCCCCCACCCTCCCCTGCCTCATCGGTCTCGACTGATCTTATGTCTGGCTCTGCCATCGTGGAGGTGGCCCACCTTGCAGGGTTAGTGGCCACGCTCCCTGTCCTGTCAGTGAGGTTGTACCTCCACAACTGTAGTTGTCTATAGGTTGCGCAAGGCGACCATGATTCTAGTAGAGGAGTCTCCGGCTTTCCCTCTGCTTTCGCTGAGTTGGCGGACCAGTTGGTCTGGGGGCTGCAGTTTGTATGTGATGCCTCTTGAACGCAGTTCACTTGGTTGCTAAGCTCTCTGTTTCTGAAGTGGTGCTTAGATTTGTATCGGGGCTTAAGTGTTGGTCTGTGGACTGGGCTTCAAAAAAAGCTCTGGGGGGGGCGTGACTGGAAGCCGAGCTAGATGGCAGCCTTATTCACTAGCTCCACAAGCCCACAGCAAAAAAGGAAATATTAGGGGCAATTACCTTAATATTTATGGGCAAGTCCAGGACCACCCGCTCCTCTAAACCAAGGGGATCATCCCTACCCCCTCCGGGGACGAACACAGACCTCCGCTCGTTCTTCCAGCGGCCCGGAATGTCCCAGGACGAGGAGGCCAATATGGCGCCGGATGCCTATGCGCCTGCACAGCAGAGCACCGATCGGTCTCCACGGCCGACTTCTCCTTGGCAGCAGAACCAAGAGGGGCCAAGACAAGACGGAGCGACCCCCCGAGCAGGCATCCAACACACAGCAGCGGTGAGTCCTCCACAACGGCCGGACGCCCAGACTGAGCGGCAGCATGGATCTCCGTCCGCCATGCGGCCCGCCTCCCCCTCACACTACACACAATGCTCGGCAGCGTTTCCGAGACTCCTAAGAACAGCCCCAGACACTGACACACAAAGTTTGGAGCCGGCGTCCTCAGGCTCATCTGAACTGTCCCAGGACTTTCCACCCCTGCCAGGCCCTGCAGACCCCCATCCCAGAGCATACCAATCCCCTGAAGAGGGGAAGGGAGGAACGTTGGCAATGAGTGCCACCTCCCCCCCTCCTAAAGCACAGAGACTGTCTCGTTCCAGAGAGCCCAGCACCTCAGGACAACACAAAGCCTCAGAGCCCTCCTACGCACAGAAAGCGGGCACCCCACTTTCACACCCAGCAAAGCACCCTCCTGCAGGAATTCCCCTGCAGCCACATGCGGGGACATGGTCGGATTCATGGGATCCCCCAGCACCAGGAGGCCAATTACATCAAGAGGAAGACGCACTCACTCCACGCACCCTGCCGCGTGGCCCATCCTCACGTCACTACAATTATAGCCCTATGCAGGACCCACTCATGCCACCGCAATGGCACTCCTATCTGCAAGCTAAACCTACAAAAGAGGATTTTAAACTAATTGAAGACGTTAAATCCACATGTCGTACAGAAATCCAAGTACTACAGACAGGACTTAAACATTTGGCAGATAGAATGGAGATGGCAGAGGAGGAAATCCAGGAAACTAAACTGGCAGTCCATAGAACACAACTTCAGGGCGCAGACCACAGAGTAATGCTGAGAGATATGCAAAGGCATATAGAAGACCTGGACAACAGGGGGCGCCGTAACAAAATCAGGGTGAGAGGTATCCCAGAATCAGAGGGCGCCGAAGACCTGCAAACGACCCTGCAAACCGTCTTTAACAATCTTATCGGGGAGCCACCAACAAAACATATAGAAATGGACAGAGCCCACAGGGCACTTCGCCCTAAAGGAGCCACTCCTAAACCCAGGGACATTATTTACAGAATCAGCTCCTACCCGCTCAAAGAGGAAATTATGAGGCAGGCACGCCTAGCACGCAGAGTAACATTCGAGGACGTCCAAATCCAACTATACCCGGACTTATCCTGGCTCATTCTACAAAAACGCAGACTCCTCCAACCCCTACTACAAATCTTACAGAAAGAAGCCATCACCTACCGATGGGGCTTTCCATTTAGCCTCACAGCAAAACACCAGGGCAAATCCGCAGTTTTGAGACACCCAGAAGATCTCTGCACGTTTTGTGAAGTATTGGAAATTCCAGCTCCACAACTACCAGACTGGGATATAGTGGCTACTCCCCCACCGCCGCCCACCACATGGCAGAGAGAGCCTCCATCTAACAGATCCAGGAACTCGGATACGCAACGCAAGCCTACTAAGCATAAGGCCCGCTGAACTGCAAACACTGCGATCTCACGCAAATACGGGACTTGAGCACTTAGGCTCAGTATTTAGGACGGTCCAGACAGCAGTTAATCTACTGCAACCCTAGATTAGCATCCTTCAATATGCCCCTATGCCACTTTAGAGCTCGCTATTACGGGCACGATTCAGGAGCTTGGAGATGATAGGCCTTAGATCCATCACCTATCACCCCCTCACCCCCCCCCTCTTTTTTTTTTATCTAGTTAGAAACGGGTGCACAGTAATAGACTGTGTACGGTTCACAAGATATGGTTGATAGTACACGGGCTCCCGGGGGTGCCTCTCCGCCCGTCCCATTTGGGATGGGGGGGAGGCCCACGCAGGAATCTGTTCTGACCTTGGCCCGTTGGCCATTCTAAGTTTGAAAGCAAGATTTATATTGTGTTACTACTATGTATTAACTGTATTCTTCTCTTTCCCCCAGTCCCCTTTTCTTCTCTCTCTTTCCAGCCGTCATCCTGCACGCACAGATTTATGCACGAAACTTCCTGGTCTCCTCCCGGAGGGTGCCCACTCTGAACCTGAGATCTCGACCCCTAACAAATCTCAACTAGGTAAGAGCTTATCCCCGTATCCTCACCCATCACCATTATGGCCAAGGTATTATCACTAAATGTACATGGACTAAACTCCAATAGGAAAAGACATCTGGCGCTGAGGGAGTTCAGACTGTCGGGAGCTGATATTGTTATGGTCCAAGAGACCCATTATAATAAAGAGGGCTCATTCGCATTTGCATCCAGATATTATTCCCAAATCTATATAGCATCAGGCACTCATAAAAGGGCTGGAGTGGCAATACTCATTAAGCGAGGGGCCCCCTTTACCTGCGTGACCCAACATTGTGATCCTCATGGCCACTTCATTATCTTACAGGGGCAGTGGCAAACACAAGAAGTGACACTATGTGCATTATATGCCCCGAATACCAGACAACATAGCTTCCTGTCCAAGGTATATGCACGCATCTTTAGATCTATCCCCAGGGTTCTCGTAGTGGGAGGTGATTTCAACCTCATTCAATCAGCTGCTGCGGATCGCCAGACTATGGCCCCCCAGGCCCCTTCTTCCAAGGTCCATAGAGACTCGAGACTATTCAGACAAATCACTAGACGATATGCGCTCTTTGACGCATGGAGGGCTCTCTGTCCAGGCGATCGGCAGTATACATTTTACTCGGCCCCCCATCGGACCCACACACGCATCGACTACTTTTTTGTCAATAATCACACACTCAAACTGACACGCAAGACACAAATACTTCCAATCTCGTGGTCGGACCACGCCCCCATCCTACTCACACTAGACTTAGGCACCCCGGTTCGCAGACCATATAATTGGAGGATGAATACTTTCCTCCTCCAACATCAACCGGCTCTAGCAGAATTAAACTCCACGCTAAAATATTATTTTCTAGAGAACACCAATCAGGAAGTTTCACTCCCCACACTTTGGGAAGCCCACAAGGCGGTCCTTCGGGGTAAATGTATAGCGCTTTCATCAGCACTAAAAAAAGATGCCACAGCAGCAAAAGTAAATGCAGAGCGAGAACTTAAAACTAATGAACACAAATTTCAGCTTAATCCCACAATACCTGTCCTACGGAAAATAATTAAGCTCCGCACAACCCTCCGAGATCTAGCCTTAGGACAGGTAGAAAAGGCCTTAACAAGACTGAAACAAATGTTCTATGATAAGGGAAATAAAGCACATTCTCTTCTAGCCAATAAATTACGTGAACGTTCCCACATGATCTCTCCACATCAAATAAAAGACAAACGGGGACAGTTGCTATCCCACCCGGTAGACATTGCCCGTACATTCGCAGACTTTTACAAGGAACTTTACAACAATCCTGAGATACCCAACAACCCACCTTCTATATACCTATCCCACAAAATGCAACAATACCTGGAACAGAGTGGCATTCCCCATCTCCAATCCTCTGATCTGATGACACTTAACGCACAGATTACTGATGAGGAAATAGAACTTACTATAAAATCCCTTCCACCCCACAAAGCCCCAGGTCCGGACGGCTTCCCGTACGAATACTACAAAACATTTCTCCCTCTTTTACTTCCCCATCTCCGCAGACTATTTACCGCTTTTCTTAATGACACACCCATTCCCTCAGAGATGCAGAAATCTTTTATTACCATGATCCCTAAACCAGATAAGGACCCCTCCCTTTGCGCGAATTATAGACCCATTGCATTACTAAACTCAGACTTAAAAATTTTCACTAAACTCCTATCCAATCGCCTGAACATGATACTCCCATCACTGATCCACAAAGACCAAGTAGGGTTCGTCCCCTTACGGCAGGCAAGTGATAACACTAGAAGAGTGGTTGACTTGGTGGAAGTGGCAAACAGGGAGGGCACCCCTTCATTACTACTTAGCTTAGATGCTGAGAAAGCTTTTGATCGATTGGGGTGGCTGTTCCTGTTCGCCACACTGGGCCATATGGGCTATAGGGGACCCTTTCTACAGGCAATCAAACATCTATACTCCAACCCTTCCTCGCAGGTCAGGACCCCCTTTGCAACATCAATGCCATTTACAGTAGCGAACGGCACCAGACAGGGATGCCCGTTGTCACCTCTCTTGTTCGCGCTATGTGTGGAACCCCTAGCGGCATCCATTAGGAATAACCGGGATATACGAGGGATTACGGTTAGAGACAAAGAATTTAAAATATCCCTCTTTGCCGATGATATTATCCTCACCCTGACCCAGCCCCATGTTACCCTCCCAAACCTACATGCAGAATTAGACAGATTCCGCACCATATCAGGATATAAAATTAACGCTTCTAAATCAGAAGCATTACCCATCAATATCCCTGAGGCCGAGATCACGCTTCTACAATCTAACTTTCAGTACAACTGGAAAACAACCGCCTTGAAGTATTTGGGCACTTATATCACTCCAGTTCTGATGGCGTCACGCAGTGAGAGGGGCCTAGCTTTTCCAAATATCACTAAATACTATCAGGCTGCGCAACTAAGAGCGGTGGCCTCATGGTTTACTCAAAGATCATACAATAAGTGGACAGAGATTGAGAAATTATGGCTAGCTCCAATACACCCAAACAACCTATTATGGAACGCAGATGCGGATGTGGCTCCCGACTGCTTGCTGGGTCCTATGGCCCTACTAAGGCAGATGATAGCACAACCCAATAAACTGATCTCGGAGAGATCGACCTTAACTTCCTTTGTCTGCAATCCCAGAGTGCCAGATAGTCTCACACACCAGATGTCACATCCCTGGTCCTCTAGGAACCTATTCCACTTCGGGAGTATAGTAGATCCCAGATCCCGTAGATTGCTGCCTTTCTCAGACTTGCAGACCAAATATGACCTATCGAGACAAGCATTTTATGGGTACCTACAAATTCGACACTACGCATTAACCATAGCCCCAAACCTACAATTTTCACCTCCATCCCCGTTTGAGAATATAATTCTAGCAGGTAACACACAGAAGGGCCTCATATCAGGAATCTATAAGATACTGAATACTTTCCACTTAGAGGAGAAAGGAAAACATCGCTACATGCTTAAATGGGAGAAGATTCTCAATGAAGAACTCCCATTGGAGATGTGGCAGATAATATGGAACCAAGCAGCAAAGAGTTCAATATGCACGCTTTATAAGGAATATTCATATAAAATTCTCTGCTTTTGGTACATGACACCAGATGTTCTTCATTCAATCTTCCCAACAAGCTCAGACAAATGCTGGCGCTGCCAGAGAGTAAGAGGCACTTTTATACATATATATATTGGACCTGCCCAATAATCACCCCATACTGGAAAATGGTTAGGGCTCCCCTTTCTCGCATTCTGGACACTGAGGTTCAGGAATCCCCCAAATTTTTCCTACTGGGTCTATCACCACTAAAACTTAGCAAACCCTACAAGAAATTAGTGAGACATATTCTCACTGCGGCACGCTGCCTAGTAGCTGTAAATTGGAAACGTAGTACCCCGCCCTCTCCTGAAGATCTTTACTCTAGAATTAAAGATGTTGAACTAATGGAGAAAATGACAGCTAGAATACAAGACAGGCTGGAGGCCCACAACAGAGTTTGGGAACCATGGCACCTCCGGGAGGACACAACATAACCAGGTAATAATTCTAAATGGATGGCTTACTTCTTTCTCTCCTTCCTCTTTTTTCTCTTCTTTTATCTCCCCTAAACCTAGACTAATACTAGTATCCAGGACCCTTTTTTTTTTTTTTTTTTGGGGGGGTTTTCCCCTTTGTTTTTCTTTTTTTTTTCTCATATTATTATGGAAGAATGTGCTACATTTCAGTATTAGAAATAAGCTTCCATTTACTTCTTTGTTTCCCAAGGGAATTATTAACAGCTAAACTATACTGAATATAAGTTTAACATTGTAAACGATTATACTGGATATTATATGTGATCTTTCATGCTCCTTTATTTTGTATTGATAATACATTTAATAAAACGTTATTTGAAAAAAAAAAAAAAAAAAAAAAAAGCTCTGACTGGGTTACCATTTCAAACCAATTGTCTGTCATCCAGGGTAGCCCCAAACATTGTTACAAGTCTCACAGGAGGGAAGTGTAAATGTCTTCCACAGTCTGAAATGGGGAAAATGGCCTCGTAGCGGATGCGGTCCTTCTTATCGGCACGCAATGGACCTGGTCTGGCGAGCTGAGAGTGGGGCACTCTAGACCCACGGACAAGGCCCCTTCAGCATGAAGGCATGCCCTCACCTATGTCCTGGTGTTCCGGCCTTGAACCCGAAAAGGGTTTTTTCTTTCCAGTTGGCGTCTGTCACCGAACTGTTGGCAGTTCTCCTTGGGGCTGTACAAGCCCTGTTGCTTCAGGATGTGCTTGTCTCGGTTCCAGTGGGTACAGAAGGTCAGAATGGAGTCCATCCGCACAGTGGTGGCGTCCCTTCATCATGGGGACTTTCGAGCTTCTGTCAACATCATGGATGCTTATTTACGCACTCCAATATGTGCCCCACACCAACACTTCCTCCATTTTATTGTGGAAAAAGAGCATTTTCAGCTTGCGGTGTTGACTTTTGGTCTCATCTCCACCCCTCGCGTAATCACAAAGGTGTTGGCTCCAGTTCTGGCATGGTTACATCAGCGGGGGATTGCAGTCCTGGGCAGCTTGGACGATCATCTTCTGTGAGCAGAGTCCTCAGCTACCCTGAGGGGCGACGTAGCTCGCTATACAGACCTCCATTTTCAGTTGGCTTCTATACTACCTCAGGTCTGCTCCGGCTCCTTCCAGAAAATTGGATTATCTGGGCCTGACTCTGGTTTCATCTCTAGCCAGAGTGTTTCTTCCTCGGGACAAACTCCAGAAGTTTCTTGCTGCGTTTCAACTACTGTTGTCTCGCAGGTGGGCAATCCCTGGGGTCCTGCATGTGGGTGTTTGGCCTGATGGTATCTACTTTTGAGGTGGTTCCATTTGCGCAGTTCCATACAAGCTCCTTTCAAGTGAGATTCTGGCGTAAAGTGCCAGAGGTCTCTGGGCTATCAGATTCGGCTGAGCCAGAAAACCGGGGGTCCCTGGTTTGGTGGCTTCGCTCTCTGGGATTTTGACAGGGCCCTTGTATTGGACAGTGGTTACCACCAATGCCAGTCTGTCCGGGTGGGGAGGTATCCTGGGACTGGGTTCTGCTCAGGGTCATTGGACGCTTGAGGAATCTGGACTGCCAATCGATATCCTGGGACTTCGAGCGATCAGACTGTATGGATCATGGAGGTCGACTAAGGGGGCTCCTGGTAATGATCCAGTCAGACGATGCCACAGCGGTGGTCTATGTCAATCACCAGGGCGGAATGAAGAGTGTGTTGGCAGCCCTAACAATAGCCAGCATCCTCCGGTGGGCAGAACGCCTTGTTCCGGCCCTCCCCACCGTATGCATTCTAGGAGTGGAACAATGGCAAAAATGGCAGGCGGTTGCCTCAATCGGCTAGTGTTGGGCCACAGGGTGTTCCCTTCACCAGGACATGTTTCATCAGATATGCCGAGGTAGACCTGTTGGCGTCTCGACTTAACGGAACGGTACTGAGGTTTCTGGCAAGGTCACGGGCTCCTCTGGTGGACACTGCAGACGCTCTGGTGGCCCTGTGGGGCCGGTATAGGTGGATCTACGCCTCTCCTCCATTCAAGATTCTGCCACGGCTTTTGCGCAGGATCGAGGTCGAAGGAATTCGGGTCATTCTAGTGGGCCCAGATGGTCTTGGTACACTGACTTGGTGCGCTTGGTCGCTGACGTCCCTTGGCGACTGCCTCTCAGGGAGGTTCTACTGTTCCAAGGGCCGATCTTCCATCCTGTTTCAGTCGCTGGTTTTGAAGCCCTGGCTTTTATGAGCCAGGTGCTGAAGTTAACACAGAAAAAGATATCCCCCTTGGACTGGGACTTTAATAGACCACCAACTCTTGGAATAAAATTTATACATTTTATTCCAAGAGTTGGTGGTCTATTAAAGTCCCAGTCCAAGGGGGATATCTTTTTCTGTGTTTCATTACATTAGGGATGGGACCACCACACTCCATACCTGTCATGATGGAAGCCTCCTTTTTTCTCAGGTGCTGAAGTTATGACGCTGCTGAAGGCCAGGAAGCCTTCCTCTGGGAAGTTTACCACCAGACATGGATAGCATACATATCCTGGTGTGAGGCGCTTGCCATTTACCGCTATAGGGGCGCTATAACCCTATGGTTCTGAATAATGGAGCGCTGTGTCTGTCAATTAACTCAGAGAAATGGATTTTACGGTAAGTCAAAAATCCCATTGTACAGGTATCACCCTTGTTGATATCATCTTTGTCTATACCATACAAACCCCCAGAGGAATCGGACTGGAGTCTCTCAAGAGTGGATCTGGCAGTCAGATCCTGAAAATCAAAAGTGTCAGAGGAATCAATGTTGTTTAAAATTACTCCTGAGGTACTGCATCTGATTTTAAATCAACAGGGAAATGTTTCCTTAACACGATATTACGAACAAGCCTATTCACGTCCAAAAGAGTTGAGAAAATATCAAAATGGGAGTGGGGTGCAAAGGACAGTCCTTTTGACAAAAGTGAAATCTCAGATGTTAAGAAAATTAATAACATTACTGACATCATTAGGGTGAGAGATCATCTGTGTTAGTCCTTCCTGTTTCTTGCTTCTCGAGGATACTTGGTTCTTTTTGTTTCTCCGTCTTCCTCTCCTTGTCCTTTTTTTTTTTTCTGTTTGGAGCACTTGTCCGGGGTCACGACTTTTTTTTTTTTTTTTCTTTTGGGAACCCTTGTTTGGAATATCCTTCACAAACACGGAGACGGAACCTCTAGATACTCTCCCATCTGTAGCATCTGAAAATTCAGACTGGGTGTCTGACAGATCAGGGGAGCTGGAATTAACATGCTGCTGATTACCACATCTGCGTCTTCTGTTCCTTAAAATCGATTTTGGTCTCCCTGGTCTGTTACATGCATAAACAGTTCCGGTTCATAATCTTGTAAGTCTCTCAAATATTTTTCTCTTTTAATATGCATTATTTCCAGCTTATCAACAGTGCTCAGCAGGTCAGCATTCAGTGTGGAAAAAAATCTCAAGGGACTGGTAGACTTGCAAAGATTCTTGGTTAAGGGTTTGCAATATAGTTTCCTCTTGTGATATTATGAGTTCCAAGGCACATTTAGTGAGGATGGTATTCCAGCTAGCAAGAAAATCATCCGAATATACAGTGGAAGAGAACTTTTTAATCCGGAGTCCTCTAGGGATTATAGACTCCCCAATATACTGTTTTAATCCAGTAAGATCCCACCATATCTTAGTCTTTGAGTGAGGACACCTTAAGTTTCCCAAATAGCGTGGTACAAATCGACTCGGCCATCAGATCCCTAGGTTCTTTGGTATAAACATTGGAGACCTTAGACTGCCGATCCATGTTGTCACAGAAGTCACAGATTCTGTCCTGTCTGTCCACAAACTGACTGATGCAGCAGGTATTTGAATCAAGTGAGGGAAAAAATAGTTAATGTAGAATGAATGTCCAGTTTCCCTGTGGCGTTCTTTCAGGAGGTAATCCAACTAGGAAAGCTAAACACAAAGGCAGCGCTCACAACAGGGAACACACCTTATAGATTACGGGTGGAATCCTTCACTGGGCGCTCTGACTCAAATGGCCTCCAGCCATTGAAAACACAACTCCAAGAAAAATGTAGCTGGCAACTCCAGAAACCCATGAAAATCTTTATTTGCTGCATAAAAATCAAGATAAAAAAAACAGCTGATGCGTTTCGGCTTACAGCCTTGTTCACAGCTTGTTCATAAAATGAATGACAGAACATTTATACTACATGCCTCATATGAGGAAAGCTGTGTCAATAAAACAATTATTCAATTAAAATCAAAAACTGGCAGATGACAGAAAAAAGCGGCACTGGATTCTATCCGTATTGAACATGGGCTTACAACACTATGAAAAGATTCAGCATATCAAAAAGACTCCATGCATAACAATAGGCTTGTGCAAGCTGATATCTGATTGATGTTGTGCCCTACAACAAAAAGAAAGCATTTCTTTAATAAAAATGATAGGGATGAAGCAGCAGATATAAAAAACATCCAGTGCAATCAATACTTTATATTATTTTAGAAACAAATCCAAATCCCACCTCGAGTTCATACCTGCAGGGGTTCTAGTACCGAGAGTAAATATCCACCAGACCTCTTTCTCAAGTAGTCTATGGTGGAGATCACCTCCCAGGGGAAATTTTTTAACCGTTTCTACACCACTAAATACAAAAGATTCCATATTTCCAGCGTGCACATATTTAAAGTGTTTTGATACATTAGAAAGATTCCTGTCATTGGAACAAGCTGCACCATTATAGTGTTCGCTCATCCTGACCCTCAGAGATCTGGAGGTACATCCTACATATTGCAGTGTGCATGCTGTGCAATCCACAACATTCTTTGTGCCACAAATAATGAAATCTGGAATTGTGTATTTTCTGCTAATAAATCGAGAGAATGGTGTTTTTATTTCTACTGTGCTTATCGCAGTAACGGCAGGTTCGCAGGCCACAGGGGAAAGAGCCATGAGTGGTTAGCCATGTATGTCTGATAAAACCAGATTGAAAACGGCTAGGAGACAAAATATTACCAAGTGTCTTAGCGCGTCTGCCTAAGAACCTGCAACACTTACAAAGCACAGGAGCTACTGTACATAACCCTACACCTCTGTAAATCCTCCTGTGTCCCCTAATGGACTCCATGAATCGCCACACAAGTAGTTATAATGCCGATGCAGTAAAATGGCTGTGTTGCAACCATTCACCTTTTTTTTATAGAAGAGAGTTTGCCCAGTTCACCAGACACTTCAATGCTGTGTGTCATATGTTATTTATCAATGTATACTATGCACAATACAGTTTGTGAAGCAAAACAAATAGTTAAAATGTTTCTCCAAGGAAAGTTGTTCCAAAGCTTAGTCAATGTTCGTACACGACTGCGTTGTATCAAAACCATTGTGCCAAGAAACATGCATCCATACACTTTTGTGAAAGAAACTGCCAGCATACTCAACTAAATTCTCTGAAACCACACAAGCTTCCTCAGGAGAGTGGGAATGCATCTCAATGTCATGACTTTAAATGGTGCCTGGCAACCATTCGGCCACAAACTCATACTTTCCTGCTGATCAGACCTCCCACTCTCCAGCTTAAAAGAGACCTCTAAACCAAATGTATACATGTATGTAACTCTTATCCAGCATTTTTCAACTCAGTTAAACTTTATACCTAATGCAAGGTGCATCCTTAAAAATATACAGGTATGTAGTGTGTGTGTGTGTATGTGTGTATATATATATATATATATATATATATATATATATATATATATATATACATACACAGTGCCTTGAAAAAGTAATCCTTTGAAATTTTCCACATTTTTTCATGTTACAACCAAAAACATGTATTTTATTGGGATTTTATGTGGTAGATACAAAGTGGCAGATAATTGTGAAGTGGAAGGAAAATGATAAATGGGCTTCCAAATTTTTTAATTTCAATATTTTTATTGGTTTGAAAACATTAAAGAAGTTACAGACACCTTTGTTATCATACAGTCATCATATTCATACATTAATATACAGTAAGTATAAGATATATGTGTAATAACCAATCAGTTGTTAGAGCTGGTGAGCTGTTTAGCTACCATTTGTTCTGTATCAGATATTTTATACAGGCGGTGCGCAACTTAACGAAACTAGTATTAGAACATATTGTCCCATCACTAGGTATGTTTACCTGTTTATTTTAAACATAATAGAGATAACATTGACAACTGTGAGCTAAAGAAACTGAGCTCTGAGATAAATAACCGAGTAAAGAAATAAAAATAACCAAGTAAAGAAATAAAAACAAAGATTATGCAGCAGTGTGTCATACTGTTTAACCTGTATTGTATATAGTCAGAATACTGAGTTTCTATCTTTATGATTATGTGTGTACCATTCAGACCATTTAAGCCACTTGATTTTTGACTTTTGGTAGTTACCATGAGTTGCAGCGAACATAAGCTCGTATGTAGCATGGGTATTGGTCACCTCTACTATTTCCTTAAATGAGGGGGGTGTAGCGTCTTTCCATCTTCTTAATATAGTCAGTCTAGTACTCAATAATATGTGAGTGACTATGGTTCTGGTGTTAGCTGGTATGTTTTCTATTCCTAATGAAAGAACTGCTATTGCTGCTTCTGGTGTAACTAATGAACCTGCAATTTCTGATATCAGGTTGAATACCTTTTGCCAAACCTCGTGGAGAACTGGGCAATCCCATAGTATGTGGTGTAATGTGCCTCTATATCCGCAGGCTCTCCAGCACAAAGGTGAAGCCTGTTGTACAAATTTAGATATTCGGTGTGGAGTTAAGTACCATCTTAGCATTATTTTGTGAGTTGTCTCCCATAATTTAACGCATTTAGTTGCGACAAAAGTGTTGCGAAGGGCTTTTTGCCATTGCTCCTCAGTGACTGACATACCTAAATCCTGTTCCCACGCTAATATATTATTAGACTTTTTGAACACTTGCTTGTTGTTAAGTATATTGTAAAAAAGTTGAGATACCTTTTATGTTAGTGTTGGTGTTCGTAAGATAAAGATACACCCTCCATGGAACTTTGATAGATGTTGTGGGAGATTTATGTAAGAAATGTGTTATTTGTAGATATCTATAATGGTCATTATCAGCTAGACCGTATTCTAATTGTAGTGTCGCAAATGATTTGATCGTTGGACCGTCCATGAGATCTGCTAGTGTTAATATACCTTTGGATATCCAGTGTGATGTATTTAAGTTTGGAATGGTTAGTGGAAGGCTAGAAGTAGCGACCGGTATGGATTTAGTTATCTGACTAGAGAAGTCTGATGCTAAAAAGGATCTCCAAGCTGTTAGTGTAGCTATCATTGTAGGAGACGTGTGAATGTGGATATGGTCGAGAAATACATGTCATTAGTATGTCAGCTAGATTTCTTCCCGGTATTTGTGCTTCCTCCAATTCTACCCATCTGTGGGGTTGTCCGCGAGATAACCAGAATTTGGCTTGTGATAAAATTGCTGCTGTGTGGTAATCTTTTAGTATGACATGTCCTATTCCCCCCACATCTCTAGCTTTGGTTATTTTCTTAAAGGCACATCTAGCCTTTTTGCCCTGCCAGAGAAACCTATTTATCAAAGATTGGGCTTTGGAGAAAAATGACTTGGGGACAGGGATTGGCAGTGTCCTAAATAAGTAGAGTAACTGCAACAGGATTATCATCTTAAACGCAGCCAGTCTACCTGTCCATGAAAGTTCTGTTTTGCCTATGTCCAGAAGTTTTTTATGTAATGATCCTAGAAATGTGGTGTAATTGGCTGCGATTAAGTTGCTTGTTGATGCTGTTAGTGTTATCCCTAGGTATTTTATCCCTTCATTTTCCCAGGTGTAGGGGAATCTTTCACTCAGTTTCACTCGTATACATGCGTCAATACCTATTCCCATGATATAGGATTTACTCTCATTTACTTTATAATTAGAGATCTTATTAAACATATCTAGAGCCTCATGTACCGAAGCCAGGGAAGTTTCCACGTTTGTTAGAATCATAATTATGTCATCAGCGAATAAGCTGATCTTATGAATGGAATTAGATATAGGGAAGCCAGTAATATCGGGATGTGTTCGAATGTAAATAGCCAGAGGCTTTATTAGCAGGTTGAAGATTAGAGGGGAAAGGGGACAACCTTGTCTAGTTCCGTTCGTTATGTTGAATGGTTTGGATAATGTTCCATATGTGAGAACCTGAGCAGAAGGCTTAGAATATAATGCTAAAATTGCAGAGAGTATAGTACCAGAGAAGCCAGACTTACACAACACCTGGGTAAGGTACTGCCAGTGGATGCGGTCAAAGGCCTTCTCTGCGTCCAAAGCTAGCAGCAGAGAAGGCCTTTTGTACACTCTCGCCAAATGTATGATATTCGTCAACCTTCGTGTAGCGTCAGATGTCTGACGACCCTTGGTGAATTCTGTTTGGTCAGGATGAATGAGAAGGGGGAGGAGATTTAGTAACCGGGATGCTATGTTTTTGGCATAAACTTTCAGATCTATATTAAGTAATGAGATCGGTCTGAAGTTTGGAGGGGTATTGGGTTCCTTCCCTGGCTTAGGCAATGTTACAATAATTGCGTTTAACATTTCAGGAGGAAAAGAGGCAGAGGCAGCAGCAGCATCAAAAGTGCGTTCCAGAAATGGGCTCTATATATGCTTGAAGGATTTGTAATAATCCCCTGTAAATCCATCGGGGCCAGGAGATTTATTACTCGGAAGGGAGTCAATAGCATTTTGTACTTCTTCTAAACTAAATTTTTGGTTTAGAGTTTGAAGTTGCTTTTGTGACAATGTAGGTATATCTAGTTGTTGTAAGAATGCATTGATTGCGTCAATATTGGGTTGAGGGGTGTTCACGTCATCTTTTAGGTTGTACAGAGTGCTGTAGTATTGACTGAAAGTGTCAGCTATGTCTTGGGGGTGATAGAGTTTGTGTTTGGAGAGGGGATGGAGTATGTATGGAATTTTTGTTTTATATCTAAGTCCTTTGATTCTATAAGCTAAGATTTTTGCCTACCTTGTTGCCTGTGGCATAATATGTCATTTTAAGTTTTTTTTTATGTCTTTTCAAAATTTTCAAGTAGCAACAATCTCAAATCATATCTTAATTGTGTAAGTTGTTGGGATAGTAAATGAGATGTCTTTTGTTTGTTGCTAGATTCGAGTAGGAAAATTTTGTCTGTTAGCTCTTTTATATGCCTCTGCCTCTGCTTTTTGGCCCTTGCCCCCAGTTGTATAAAGATGCCCCTTATGTACGCCTTATGCGCATTCCATAAGGTAAAGTGATCTTGTACAGAGGGTGTGCGTTAATGCTAAAGAACTCTGTCAAATTATCCTCTTTGATTTTCCTGAAGACTGGTTGATGCATTAAGTAGGAGTTTGATCTCCATATATAGGACGTGCTACATGTAGCTGCTTCTTTCAGAGAGAGGGTAATGGACGCGTGGTCTGAACACGTAATGGCATTAATGGCTGTTGATGATACATGGGCTAGAGTACTTTGGTCTACAAGGTAGAGATCTATTCGGGAATAGGTGTTGTGTGGAGAAGAGAAGAAGGTGTAGTCCCTTTCTCCCGCATGCATGCATCTCCATACATCAAATAATTCCTGAGCTTGAAGAGTGTTCAAAAGATGTGGGCTCAAACGTCTTGCACCAGAAGAAGAGTCTAATTGTGGATCCGGTGTTGCGTTAAAGTCCCCGCAAAGTATCACTCTCCCTTTTTGGTGGAGTTTAACTTTTTGTAATAGCTTGTTAAGGAAACGTACTTGGTGTTTATTGGGGGCATAGACGTTAACAATGGTATAGGTGATTGAATTGAGGTCGCATACTAATAGAAGATATCTTCCTCTTGTATCTTTAACTTCTTTGTGGAGTGTGAATGCCACAGACTCTCTTATCGCTGTGAGGACTCCTTTCATTTTATTGTGGGAGTTGGCGGAAAAGATGAAAGGGAAGCTCCTGTGTATACAAGAGGGTGCTGCTGCCACAGAAAAGTGTGTTTCCTGCACACAAACAATATCAGATTTGTGGGTTATAGCCTACAACCACATGGATTTCCGCTTGGCGGGGTGGTTCAGACCTTTTGAGTTAATAGAGAGTATTTTTATAACCATGTTCGTGGGGATGTAATGCTAGAGGAATTTGTAGTGAAGGATCATTCTTGAGGTCTCGCTGCCCTCATGTGGTGTTTTCTGGTATAGCGGACAGAAACCGCTTTTAGTAAAATAGGACATAAGATGTACTCACGTATGGTGCTGAGATTTAGTTCAGTTTGGAGTGGTAAGAAGATGAGGTTGTTTCGTCTGTGGCCTTGTGTATCCATCTGCTGCAACTTCAAAAGTATTGGAAATAAAACATAAAGAACAAAGTAAACAGATAACATTGTGAAATCAACTTTGGTATAAAAGATCAACTTCTGCATGAGTCAATCCTAACTGTGACAGGTTATAAACTTGTATACAGCAGTTTGCTGTTCAAGGTTATGTGGGGAAGAAAGTTCAGGCTTATGAGCTCCTGGTTAGTTCGCTGGGAACTTGAAAAATGTAAAGTTACCATCTGTGCTTAATTATGTGATTTTGCATTTTTTTGTGGTGACCGTTTTCCATACAGGGTCTACAGGTCTTGGGGATCTATCATTTGCTGGTTCATGAGCAGGTAAGATATTCCACTCTTCCAAAAGAGAAAGGCCTTTCTCCAAGGAATTCACCACGTGGATGCGTCCATCCTTTGAGACAGACAGTTTGGTAGGATATCCCCATCTGTAAGTGATATTGTGATTTCTTAGCACCTTAGTTATGGTGTTCATTTTTATGTTAATAAATGTGTACCTGTATGGATTTTATCTCCACTGTGTCTATGGCCTCAATTAAAGTCCCAAACTTCTTCCATTAACCTCAAATTAGGGATGGAGGCACAACCTACTGTATACGTGCCTCATTCAAAGTCCCAACCCCTGTTCCCATTGCCTTAGTTATGGTGTTCAGGTTCTTTCTTTTTTGTAGTGTGTACTGAGATAGGTCTGCATAAAACTGCAAGTGCTGGTATTGTGCGGGAATTTGTTCCTTCTTACGCATGATCAGCATCAATTGCTCCTTGGAGTGATAAAAATGTAATCGCAAAATTACATCTCTGGGGATGTGATCTGATAAGTAAGAGGGTTTAGGTAGGCGGTGAATTCTGACGATCGTGATCTCAAGGTCAGAGAGGTCAGGAAGGAGAGATTTAAACAGAGAGGAGGCATAAGTGCGTAATTCAGCTTGCTGTACAGTTTCAGGAATCCCTCTAATCTTTAAATTATTTCTCCTGTTTCTGTCTTCAATGTCTGCGATTTTCTCCTTAATCCAGTCAGTATCTCCCTCTCTCTCTTCTTGTGAATCTACCAGATCATTGATGGTGGTAGCATATTCCCCCATTTTTTGCTCTATGTGCTCAACCCTGGTTTCAACAGCCTGTAGATTGTTGTTGAATTTGTGCATGCATTTCATTAAGTCAGATTGTATTGAACTTCTCAGAGATAATAGCATGTCTTTTAAAACAGTATCAATCACAGGCTGGTGCGAGGTAGGAAAAGATTCTATGGAGTCAGGAAGTTCACGTGTGTCATCCCCTGAGTCATTAGCAGGGCTGGCTGTGCCAATGAATCCCTCGCCATCCATCCTGAGTTTGGTCTTAGCCGGGCTGCCTGAGGGTGGAGAGGGAGAATATTGCTGCGGGCTCTCAGGGGTGTTTGAATTGTGACTGTGCCTGCTCGTTTTGGGGAGATTGTTACGGGATTTGTTTGCTGGGGTAGATGATGACCCAGCGCCATCTTGCCTACTGTCATGCTGCTTTACTTCATAGAAGTCCGTCAGGCGTTGTGGCTTCCTCTGGTCTTTTCTTTTTCTGGACATGGTACCAGGCTCTTCCCGGTAGTAATCTGCTACCGTGGGTGTTGAAAACGGGACCCGATGGTTTGATTTGTGCCGCTATGATCCAGTTCTGTGCCGGAGCTCCGGAGTTATGCTGCCATTCAGCACGCTCGCAAGCCACGCCCCCCGGCTTCCAAATTTTTTACAAATATCTGAAAAGTGTGGATCAAAAAAAGGATAGAAGGGATTTTGATGGTGCAAATAGATCCAGAGAAACAAAGTTTGTTAAGAAAAATATTTTTATATAATCTTTAATAAATTCAAGGTTAAAAACACATATAAACAGATATTCACAATGTTGTACAAGTATGGTGGTCACAGTAAACGGGTTAATTGGAAACAAAGGTATCCCACATTAACCCGACATGTTTCGCCGAGATGCTTCTTCAGGGGTGGTGCGAATGAAAACACGAATATCAGGGAGAACTATACATGCATGAAAATGAAAAAAAAAACACAATAAACAGAAAATATAACAAATATCTGCAAATATAATATTAGGTGGGCATAGTATGTATCTGACACTGCAACCTAGTTGCTTACCCCGCAGCGACTTCTACCCAGCATCAACCACCGCCTGAACCCACAACTCAACCGTTCCCCACGAGAGGTCATCAAAATTGCAGTCACAGAGGACAGATGGGAAAGACTAAAAAATACAAATTGATTACAAAAGACGGGGGGGAGGTGGATTTGTGAAAAAGAATCTGGCTGTATATATCTTACAGCCAGAAACAAAGAAATGTTTATATACTTAAAACAATATAATGGCAAAGTATGAGATGAAGGGTGACTTTGAGACAGCCTGCTAGGTAGTAATCGCAGGATGTCTTTCTAAAAATAGAAAGATCAAAAAAGGGGGAAGAGCATGATGGGAATGCAAGGGATAATGTAATATATTAATAGTAAGATAGATCAATGAAAAGCAGGAATTAATTGAAAAGGGGATGAGTAGGAAATTGGAAGAAATGATCTAATACAATTGGATATTTAAATCTATGAATGCATGGGACTATGTCTCTGTATAGTATTCACTATGTGTTACAGGAGGGAAGGATGGAAAATATATATCAAAAGTAAATATAAGGTTTTAGCTTCATATTGAAGGCATAGTGTGAAAGGAGAAAGTTAAGTTCAAAGAGTTTGAAGGAATAAACAGTAAATCAGCAATGTGGTGAGATGCTTACCAGTGACAAAGCACTGTTGAGTAGAGTCTGACCCTCCAGCTCTGGCAACGAGACTGCCACAAGAGCCGGCTTTATCTGTGCTCCATCGTGTCGGCATCTGATGTCACCGACATAATGCGGATGTGACGACGCCTAATGCGCATGTGCAGGGAGCCGGGAAGCCCCGCAGACTACATTACCCAAAAGGACCTGTGGCGGTGGGAGGGATCCAGGCAGGGCACGATCACATGGTGCACGACCGGAGCAAGAACTGCCCATATCTTCCGCAGACCAAAAGGGAAAGAGCAGTAGGATGTTGAAGTGGCACAGGAGGAAATGTGAGAAATAGGAACGCCGAAGCGTAACCTAGGGGGTGTGGACTCCCTAGAGCACGGCGTAAAGCGGGCATAGAGTGATTAAATCACTCTATGCCCTGGGCGTCCGTATGACTGCTGGAGATAAGATCCCAGAGGTGGAAAAGTGGGGAAAAGGGCACGGCTGAATTGGAGAAAGACACACAAAATATGGAGCTACTAGACCTGCATGGCATATTAGACCACCCACAGCCGTAGCCTGTCTAAGTGTCAGAATAATACTGTGCTCTCCAGTCAAAATGCAATAATAACATAAATCCAAAGAGTAAGTTAAGAATATCATCAAATACAATGAATAAATATAAGATCACATAGATAAAGCAAGTTATACCTGAAATGAGTATATTAAAAGAAAAGGTGAATGGAAATAAAAGTAGAAATAAGCTCAAATGGTAGAAAAGAGGAAGGAGGGGGGACGGGAAAGGGGAACAGACATGGATACCAAGAGGGGAGAGGAAAAAGAAAAGGGAAGGCTGAAACTAAAGAAAAGGCTTAAAGCTAAGGCTCTCATTAAATCCTGGAATTACAGTAGCCCTAAGATCATAAATCCATTGGGCTTCAAGTTGGAGCAGTGTCCTGTCGACACTGCCCCCCTTGAGTTCAGAGGGACATGTTCCAATGCCAAAAATTTAATAACATCAGGGTTAAATTCATGATATAAGCCAACGTGTCTACTGATGGCAATGTCCATCTTTTTTTCCCCAATCGGTTTAATGTGATCTCTTATTCGTTTAAAAAACTGTCGCTTAGTCTTCCCAATATAAAAGCCACCTCACAGACACTGGGCCAAATAAATGACACCAGGTGTCTGGCAGGTGACTCTAAATTTGACAGAATGCCATTTGCCATTAGGGAGTTTAAATTGGGACTTATGGTCAAACTGGCAGACATCACAGTGGCCACAGGGAAAGGTACCCCAGTCGGCCTGAGCTTTAAATAAAGGGGCAGTGTCAAAGTGGCTATGGACTAAGCGGTCTTTCAACGACGAAACTCATGGTATATTTCTTAACAATACGGTCTGCTGACAAAAGCGGCCAAAATTTATTCCAGATTTTCCTAATCTTAGTGTGTTGATTTGAGTAGCGAGTGATAACTCTTACTGTATCAGATTTATTTGAACGTTTAGAGGAAAAAATCAGAGAGTTTCTGTCTTTAGCATTGACATGATTGTACGCATTTTTTAAGTGTGGCTATAACCTCAAATTCTTAATCTACGATAAAGGTCTTTTGCAGCAATATGAAAATCTAAATCCTTACTGCAGTTGCGCTTAAGCCTTAGGCACTGGCTGTATGGAATACTTTTAAGTAGTGTGTCTGGGTGGGAACTTTTGGCATGGAGTATAGTATTACCCACGGAGGGCTTCCTATATACAGTGGGGACGAAAGTATTTAGACCCCCTTAAATTTTTCACTCTTTGTTATATTGCAGCCATTTGCTAAAATCATTTAAGTTCATTTGTTTTCCTCATTAATGTACACACAGCACCCCATATTGACAGAAAAACACAGAATTGTTGACATTTTTGCAGATTTATTAAAAAAGAAAAACTGAAATATCACATGGTCCTAAGTATTAAGACCCTTTGCTCTGTATTTAGTAGAAGCACCCTTTTGATCTAATACAGCCATGAGTCTTTTTGGGAAAGATGCAACAAGTTTTTCACACCTGGATTTGGGGATCCTCTGCCATTCCTCCTTGCAGATCCTCTCCAGTTCTGTCAAGTTGGATGGTAAACGTTGGTAGACAGCCATTTTTAGGCCTCTCCAGAGATGCTCAATTGGGTTTAAGTCAGGGTTCTGGCTGGGCCATTCAAGAACAGTCACGGAGTTGTTGTGAAGCCACTCCTTCATTACTTTAGCTGTGTGCTTAGGGTCATTGTCTTGTTAGAAGGTAAACCTTTGGCCTAGTCTGAGGTCCTGAGCACTCTGGAGAAGGTTTTCGTCCAGGATATCCCTGTACTTGGCTGCATTAATCTTTCCCTCGATTGCAACCAGTCGTCCTGTCCCTGCAGCTGAAAAACACCCCCACAGCATGATGCTGCCACCACCATGCTTCACTGTTGGGACTGTATTGGACAGGTGATGAGCAGTGCCTGGTTTTCTCCACTCATACCGCTTAGAATTAAGGCCAAAAAGTTCTATCTTGGTCTCATCAGACCATAGAATCTTATTTCTCACCATCTTGGAGTCCTTCAGGTGTTTTTTTTAGCAAACTCCATGCGGGCTTTCATGTGTCTTGCACTGAGGAGAGGCTTCCGTCGAGCCACTCTGCCATAAAGCCCCGACTGGTGGAGGGCTGCAGTGATGGTTGACTTTCTACAACATTCTCCCATCTCCCGACTGCATCTCTGGAGCTCAGCCACAGTGATTTTTGGGTTCTTCTTTACCTCTCTCACCAAGGCTCTTCTCCCCCGATAGCACAGTTTGGCCGGACAAGGCTGGCTCTAGGAAGGGTTCTGGTCGTCCCAAACGTCTTCCATTTAAGGATTATGGAGGCCACTGTGCTCTTAGGAACCTTAAGTGCAGCAGAAATTTTTTGTAACCTTGGCCAGATCTGTGCCTTGCCACAATTCTGTCTCTGAGCTCTTCAGGCAGTTCCGTTGACCTCATGATTCTCATTTGCTCTGACATGCACTGTGAGCTGTAAGGTCTTATATAGACAGATGTGTGGCTTTCCTAATCAAGTCCAATCAGTATAATCAAACACAGCTAGACTCAAATGAAGGTGTAGAACCATCTCAAGGATGATCAGAAGAAATGGACAGCACCTGAGTTAAATATATGAGTGTCACAGCAAAGGGTCTGAATACTTAGGACCATGTGATATTTCAGTTATTCTTTTTTAGTAAATCTGCAAAAATGTCAACAATTCTGTGTTTTTCTGTCAATATGGGGTGCTGTGTGTACATTAATGAGGAAAAAAATGAACTTAAATGATTTTAGCAAATGGCTGCAATATAACAGAGTGAAAAATTTAAGGGGGTCTGAATACTTTCCGTCCCCACTGCAAGGAGGAATCAAGTTTTCCATTGGCATCAATTGAAATGACTAAATCCAAGAAGTTTGTTTGACTACAATGCATAGTGAATCTCAGGTTGAAGTCATTGATGGAAATCAGCCTCAGAAAAGTGTGGCCTGGATTTGTATTCAGCCCCCTTTACTCCTGATACCCCTAAATAAAATCTAGTGGAACGAATTGCCTTCAGAAGTCACCTAATTAGTAAATAGAAGTCAACCTGTGTGTAATTTAATCTCAGTATAAATACAGCTGTTCTGTGAAGCCCTCAGAGATTTGTTAGAGAACCTTAGTGAACAAACAGCGTCATGAAGGCCAAGGAACACACCAAACAGGTCAGGGATAAAGTTGTGGAGAAGTTTAATACAGGGTTATATTGAGTGATAGGACCTCTGCGCTACTAACGTGAAAAAGGAAATTGTGAACTTACATATGATGTGAGCAACAAATCATATAGGTGATGCCGCAAAATCAAGAGTGTACACTAAATCACCATATAGTAAATAAATATTGAAAATGATTTCGCGCAAACACATAAATAAATCAAGCATAAATATTCGCTGTGTCACGTGATCTGTGTTCAGCAATAAAAGCAAAATGTTCAAATAATAATATAATGGTGAAAGCAAACAAAAAGGTTAAGGCCCCTATCCTAGGGCCAAACGATGAGTAGTGAGTCCAATAATAGCACAATAAATCAGCTGTGTAAGGTGGCTGCAGTATTGATGGTATTGAAGTCAGGTATAGCAAAGTGACTCGTTCCCCCTGTATGTGTGCTCCCAATGCCCTTACCTCAAGGGGCTTAGAATTAAGCCCAATTGTAGAGTGATGGTCTGGGGGTGTCAGGTTGTCAGGGGATGTCCGCTGGTTGTAGATGAGTAGATACCCCAGCTACTCCTGGATGGGGGTGATTCTGTGTGCTGAACTCCAAGCCACAAAAACAAAAGAAAAGAAAAGGGGGCTTCCCATGGTGTAGTAATTATAAAATCCGGTTTATTGAGGTTAAAAAAATAAGTTAAAATAGCGTCCACACTGTGGGTACAGTGTGAGACAGTGACAGGCAAAGATGGCGACGGAACGCCGTCACCTGATGCGAAACTTCCGGTTCACAGCTGGTTGTGACCCCGGACGTTGTAGCTGTGAACCGGAAGTTTCGCATCAGGTGTAAAATTAGTCTAAAAGCCAAACACTATCTGTGGCGGAAACTAACACTGCACATCACCCTGAACACACCATTCCCACTGTGAAACGTGGTGGCAGCATCATGTTGTGGGGATGCTTTTCTTCAGCAGGGATGGGATAGCTGGTCAGAGTTGATGAGAAGATGGATAGAGCCAAATACAGGGCAGTCTTAGAAGAAACCTGTTAGAGTCTGCAGAAGACTTGAGGCTGGGGCAGAGGTTCACCTTCCAGCAGGACAAACGACCCTAAACATACAGCCTGAACTACAATGGAATGGTTTAGATCAAAGCATATTCATGTGTTAAAATGACCCAGTCAAAGTACAGACCTAAATCCAATTAAGAAACTGTGACAAGACTTGAAAATTGCTTTTCACATATGCTCTCCAGCCAATCTCACAGAGCTTGAGCTATTTTGCAAAGAAGAATGGGCAAAAATGTCACTTTCTATGTCACCCAAGGGGTGTGAACTTTTTCAAGACACTGTATGTGTATGTACAGTATATATATATCATATATACAGTTGTGCTCATAAGTTTACATACCCTGGCAGAATTTGATTTCTTGCCCATTTTTCAGAGAATATAAAAGATAACACAAAAACATTTCTTTCACTCATGGTTGGTGTTTGGCTGATGTCATGTATTATCAATCAACTGTGTTTACTCTTTTTATTCATAATGACAACAGAAACTACCCAAATGACCCTGATCAAAATTTTACATACCCTGGAGATTTTGGCCTGATAACATGCACACAAGTTAACACAAAGGGGTTTGAATGGCTATTAAAGGTAACCATGCTCACCTGTGGTCAGTTTGCTTGTAATTAATGTGTGTGTATAAAAGATCAATTAGTTTCTGGACTCCTGACAGACCCCTGCATCTTTCATCCAGTGCTGCACTGACGTTTCTGGATTCTCAGTCATGGGGAAAGCAAAAGAATTGTCAAAGGATCTGCGGGAAAAGGTAGTTGAACTGTATAAAACAGGAAAGGGATATAAAAAGATATCCAAGGAATTGAGAATGCCAATCAGCAGTGTTCAAACGCTAATCAAGAAGTGGAAAATGAGGGGTTCTGTTGAAACCAAACCACGGTCAGGTAGACCAACTAGAGTTTCAGCCACAATTGGCAGGAAAATTGTTTGGGATGCAAAGAAAAACCCACAAAATACTTCAGGTGAAATACAGGACTCTCTGAAAACATGTGGTGTGGCTGTTTCAAGATGCACAATAAGGCGGCACTTGAAGAAAGATGGGCTGCATGGTTGAGTCACCATAAGAAAGCCATTACTACGCAAATGCCACAAAGTATCCCACCTCCAATACACCAAACAGCACAGAGACAAGCCTCAAACCTTGCACAAAGTCATTTGGAGTGATAAGTCCAAAACTGAGCTTTATGGCCACAACCATAAACGCTTCATTTGTAGAGGAGTCAACAAGGCCTATGATGAAAAGTACACCATTCCTACAGTGAAACACAGAGGTGGATCACTGATGTTTTGTGAATGTGTGAGCTACAAATGCACAGACAATTTGGTCAAAATTGATGGCAAGATGAATGCAGTATCTTATCAAAAAATACTGAAGGAACATTTACATTCATCAGCCAGGAAGCTGCTCATGGGACGTACTTGGACATTCCAAAATGACAATGATCCAAAACACAAGGCCAAGTGAACCTGTCATTGGCTACAGCAGATAAAGTGAAGGTTATGGAGTGGCCATCCCAGTCTCCTGACCTCAATATCATTGAGCCACTCTGGGGAGATCTCAAACGTGCAGTTCATGCAAGACAGCCCAAGAATTTACAGGAACTGGAGCCTTTTTGCCAAGAGGAATGGGCAGCTTTACCATCTAAGAAGAACACGGTATTAAGAACTAGGGCATGTAAACTTTTGATCAGGGTCATTTGGGTAGTTTCTGTTATTATGATTTAAAAAGAGTAAATACAGTTGATTGCTTCAGCCAAACACTAACCATGAGTAAAAGAAAAGTTTGTGTTCTCATTCATATTCTCTGAAAAATGGCCAAGAAATCCTAAAATCTGCCAGGATATGTAAACTTATGAGCACAACTGTGTATATATAGATGGTATATAAAATACAGTTTTGCATCATAGTTCCTAGGAATGGAGTAAAACTCAATTCATTATTTAAACCTGGAGGTACAGGGTCAGCTACCATATTCATCTACTTTTTATCTACAACAGTTTTTTATCCACATTTCATGCTATTTTATTTCATTGGGGAATCTATAACTTAGGCAAGTCAACCACGCTGCCTCAATGTTCATGAACACAGACTCACAACTGGGCACGTACAATTTTTTTATTTTGTTTCACTTTTTTTCGTTGTTCTGATTTAGAAATGGTTGCAATCTCCTAGCAGCAAATACACTACTCCTGTGGTATCACAGTTTTACTGATAATTTTCAGTTCAGATTTAGCCACAGATGTTGACCCTCATATAGAAAGGGACAATTCTCACATCTTTTAACCATTCTTAATGTTTACTATATTATAAAAACTAAATTGGCTGTGCACTAGACATCTTTTAATGTAGTTGCCTGCTTGTATATAGTCCTCAAAACCTGTTTGCCAGCCTCAGTATCATTTTTATTAAAAATTAATGTTGAATTTTTTTTTGCTCTATTGCATGCTTTCACCAGGAATCTGATTATATATTATATCTGCCTTAATTTATTAGCCTCCCCCTCAAAATATTCTCAAGAACAGTATCTATGGGTCCTTAATTTCTGGCACACCATAAATAATCGGATGCTGTTGATTTTCTGAACAACTTTGCTTTCACTTGCCCATCCAAGGTGACAGCTACAGTGAAACGCAAACAATCCACCTGCTTTTTCCTCACCATTAAAGTTGATTTCAGATTGCTGTCATTTTCCTTCTGTATGCCAGTAATGTTTTTAATAAACCTTTATTTATGAAAGACAGGGTATTACATTGCAAAATAATAAAACTGTAAAGATAGAGTTACATCTACCAAAGGTGATGACTTCAAGTAATACACCAATCATTCCTTTTTTGTTGTTCAAAAGAGAAGAGTAAAAAAAACATAAATGATAAACAGTTGTAATTGCATCTGGTTTAGCCAAAGTTAGAAAAGAACAATGGTCAGGTAACAGAATAATGAGATAAGCTCTTCTTAGTCACCGGGCTAGAGAGATTTGGCAGGCTTCCTATCAACACTTAAGTTTGATCTATCGTATAAGATTAAAGGTTGGGGCAGGCAGGAGTGTGCGGAGGGAGGGGGGCAACTTGCGCCTCCAGCTAACTTTACCCCACACCTCCCCCTACCCAAGCCCCCTCAATACAATGCATCTGCACCATGGCGGCACAAAGGTGCCAGTACCCCCTACAGGTCATGGTATCTCATGGTATCAGACCTCCAGAGCCTATCCGGTCAGCTTGCTCCTCTATTTCTCATCTGTCACCTGACATCAAACATATTGGCTATCCTTAAATAGACAGCCATAACGAGTTAAGACTTAGAGCAATAAGTAGGAAAGGGAGGAAAGATGGAAAAAAGAAAAGTAGATTGGAACATACCTGGGAATTTGCTTCCACCTCCGCCTCCCCTCCGAGCCCTTTCGACATCACCACATATACTGGAAGGTTAAACAGGAGAGGGAGAAGTGTCTTACCTCCATTCCCTCGTTTGGTTATAAGAGAGAATAGTATGTTGGGACCTAATTCGTGGCTCCCACCTGCGGGCCCTTCAGGCGTCCTTTCAGGGATGGATCCGCCAGTTCGAGGAGGGCTATGTCTAAGCTAGAAGGTACGTGACCTGGGTCTGAGACATATATTGTTCAGGGCTGCCAAATTGCAGTGAAGCGGTCATGGACATCCCTACAGGTGGCAATCCAATCCTCTGCCTCTCGGATGTCACCTATCCTGCTACGCCATTCCTCTCTGGATGGGACTTGCGGACACCTCCAGAATATGGGGAGTAGCCGCTTAGCTGCATTGAGCAAGTGAGGCAGCACACTTTTTTTGTATTGGCTTATTGGCATGGGAGGAATGTGCAGCAGGAAATTAATTCCCTTAATTTGGGATTTGATGTCTTCCCAGTAAGGTTTGATCACAGGGCATTCCCACCAAATGTGCAGAAAGGTGCCTTTTTGACCGCAACCCCTCCAACATTGGTCTGGTTTAGATGGATATATTTTTGCTAAATCTGCCGGTACTCGGTATCAGCGCATCAGTATTTTGTAATTCATTTGCTGTGTCTTGGAGTCGATTGAGCTAGATTGAGTAAGTTGGTAAAGGGAAGATAATTGGGCAGGAGTGAAAACTACTTCTAGGTCTCCTTCCCAGGCCTTAATGTATGATGGCTTCACTGCAGGAAAAGCAGAGCTGAGCAGTTCAAAAGGTGTGAGGGAGGAGATATCTCTTATGGAGTCTCCTTGTGTTTTGAAAAAATGATGGAGCTGCCTATAGCACCAAAAGTCCATAGGGAAACTCCCCTTCCGGGCTCATAGGGTTTCTAGGGGAATTAATTTACCGTCTTGCATTAATTTACCACAACTGGTGCTACCATCATCCACCCAGGGACCAAAGAAAGCCGCCTGTTCACCAGGCAGGAACCACAAATAACCTCCCAATGGGGACACAGGGTTCGCCAGTGCCAAGTTGGCGTTGAGTCAGTCCCAGGTTTTCAAAAGCTGGGTCGTCAACAGAGAGGTAGAGGCAGACAGCCCTCTGTGTTCCCGGGCTAGCCACGGGGCATAGGTCAGATTTCTCCCCGCCATGTATTTTTCTAGGGAGACCCATAGTTTGGATTGGGTGTGGAAGCGCCAGTTAAGTATCCTTTGAAGCCATTGACCTTGACTTGAGCATTTGTGTCCGAATACAGGGCCATGATCCATGTGAGCATATGGGAGCGGAGGCCCAAAGCTTCCAACACAGCCCGTAAATAAGTCCAGTCCACCCGATCGAAAGCTTTCTCCGTATCGGTGGACAGGATCAGGTAGGGGGGGGATTCAGGGGAAGCACGTGCCCAGTGAATAAGGTGAATTGCTCTGATTGAATTATCCCTAGCCTCCCTGCCTGTTATAAACCCTGTTTGATCTGGGTGAACTATTAGTGGGATTAGGTGCTTCAGTCTGGTCGCAAGGATCTTAGCTAGTATTGTTATATCCACATTGAGAAGGGATATGGGTCTGTAGCTTTGGGGCATAGCGGGATCTTTCCCCTCCTTAGGTATTACGGAGATATGGGCCAGTAGGGCTTCGCTAGGGATTACAGTGCCATCTGCTATAGAATTAAAATAGCTACACATCGATTCAGACAGTAGGGGTAGAAACAGCTTATAATATGCCTTGGTGAACCCGTCAGGGCCTGGGCTCTTCCCATTAGGTAAGGAGTTCACCGTGGATTCTAACTCAGTGGCGGTAATGGGGGCTTCCAACGTGGAGCATTACTCGTCTGTCAGTGAGGGTAGGCCAGATGCAGTCAGGTATGTTTGAATGTCCTTCTTTCTTACGGCTTGGGTCTCTGGGGCCTGTGTTGAATTCAGGTTATATAATGTACTATAATAATCCCGGAACCCAGAAGCTATTTGGGAAGGTCTGACCATATAATCACCTGAGCGGAGGCGTAGCTTATGTACATACATGAGCGCACGTTTTTTCCTAAGAGCTCTAGCCAACATACGGCCGCACTTATTGCCATGTTCGTAGTATTTATGCGACAGGTATCGCAGTTGTCTGCATGCTTGTCGGTCTAACAATCGAGAGAACAATTCTCTCAATTCCGTCAATGCCCTCAGAGCCTCTGGGTCACTGTTCTTTTTGTGTTTAAGTTCCGCCTGCTGAAGCGCCTGAAGTACCCTATCAAAATCTGCTTGCCTTGCTTTCTCAAGTCTGGATACCTGAGAGATCAGCTCACCTCTTACCACTGCTTTATGGCCCTCCCACACAATCCCCTTACTCATCCCTCCTGTGTTATTTTCCTTAAAGTAGTAGGACAAAACCCCCGTGACCCCGGAGACCACCGCGCATCGTCCAGCAGGGATTCGTTTAAGCGCCACGACCAGGCCCCACAGGTGCCTTGTGGCAAAACCAGTGAGGCCATTACTGGGGCATGGTCAGAAATCGTGATATTCCCGATGGACGAGGCCTGCAGCAACTCCAGAGCCAAGTGGTCCACACAAATCAGGTCTATGCGAGTATAAACATTGTGCACCTTCAAATGATAACTATAGTCCCTATCAACAGGGTGGAGAACTCCCCAGCTGTCTAAGAGATGATGAGTTTGTAGGGATCTACATAAATGTTTAATAAAGGCGTGTGAATGAGAGGGGCGCTTGTGTGAGGTGTCCAGTTGTGGGTCTGGGCTGATACTAAAATCACCCCCCAGGACCAAAGGGCCCTCTTTGAATTCCGCCAGACTATCAAGGGTGTTATCTAAGAAGGTGAGTTGGTTGGAGATAGGGGCATAGATCGTGGCGACTGTAAGCTTCTGCCCAGCTATGGTCCCCTTCGGGAAGACATATCTCCCCTGGGGGTCTACCTTACTTTCAATGACCTGGAGGGGGCAAGACTTATGTATGGCAATAGCTGTACCTCTAGATTTTGCAACGGGCGAATTGCTCAGGAACCATTGGTTATATATATGGTTGGGTAATTTAGGCATTGATTGGGGGGGTGAAATGCATTTCCTGTAAAAGGATCACCTGGGCCCCTGAGCGCTTAAGTTCCCACCATAATTTACTGCGTTTACATGGGGAGCAGAGACCACGTACATTATACGAAATTACCTTAAGTGATGCCATAAAGAGTTCTCGAAGTAAGTAATTCTCGCTGTACTACTGTGGGCGCGGAGTAGGAGGTGGAGCCGGAGGCAGTTCCTGTAAAAAGGTATACAGTGGAGAGGAGTAGACAGAAGGGAAGGAAGAAAACAGAGTTAAAGAGAGTAAGGCACATGTTAAACTCAAAGTGCATTAATATGAACAATACCACAACATGAGGTACCTGGGGGTCAGGCATCAGGTCCCCCCCCCCCCCCACAGGGGAGAAGTGCCCGAGGCTCGTCCCTGTTTCCAAAAAAAAGGAAAAAATACCTAAGAAGGTATGGCCTGCGTGGGGAACGTGGACCATCATGAGAGGGAGGAGGGCGAGGGCCAGCCCCCATCCACCGCCGTCTCCTGATCAATAGGCAATATACAACGTATAATGTATAAGAGGGGAGAACTTTCGTAGAAACAAAAACCGGAGAACATAGATCAAACTTAAAGAGGGAGGAAAAGGCTTAAAAATAAACTGGATAATCAGGGCGTCCAAAGCAGAAGCCTGTCGGGGCAGGTTCAGAACTGTAGCCTCTATTTCCCCTTCTGGGGCAGCCTTATGAGACCATAATCAAGCTCATTATCAGGGGCAGTCATCTTAAAGGAGGGGATCACTACGGCATGTTGTGCAATTAAGGCTATGTCCCAACTTCAGACAGCGTGCTTGGTCGTATGGGCAGAGGCCCTTGCAAAAGGATAAGGTGGAGCCCTGTAACTGAAGAGAAGAATGTTCCTCACAGAAGTGTAGAGAGCAAGTCAATACAAGGGTGCTTTCCTTTAGTGCCGTGGTGACACAGGATCCATGGGGGAGGCAGACGTGGGGATGTCCGCGTTCTCGTCTGCGGCTCCTGCGGTTAGCCGGAAGCCAAGGTTGGGGGAGTTGCAGGTGCGGGTGATCTTGTGGGCCCCTCCAGTCTGGAAAATCAACTGGTTCAAGTCCCAAGGTATCCAAAAAAAATGGAAGGTCATCTTTAGTGCGCAACGTAACATTTTTCCCCTCCCTGGATGCCTGCAGATAGAAAGGGAAGCCCCAGCGATAAGGCAGATCTGCCTTTTGGAGAGCCTCCAGCAGGGGTCAGAGGGCTCTGCGTTGCATGAGAGTGCGTCTTGAAAAGTCCTTATAGAAATACAGGTGTGCCCCGTCAAAGTCGAAGTATTTCTTCCCACGCATCTTCTGCATAATCCTGTCTTTCAGTGTATATTTATGGAGCTTACAAATGATGTCTCTCGGATTGTCCGCATCCTGGGAGGGTGGTCTAAGGGCTCTGTGAGCACAGTCTATCTCAATAGGAGCTGTGGCAGGCAGACCTAATATTTCTCTAATGACATCTTCCAATGTGGGAACAATATCCTTAGGAGCCGTGGCTTCTGGCAAACCACGTATGCGGATATTTGCTCTCCTACTGCGGTTTTCAAAGTCATCTAACTGACACAGTAAGGCTTCAATTTTCTGATCTTGGAAGCTGCATCTGTCCTGGAGCATAGTGATAGCAGGCAGCACCTCATCTAGCCTCTGTTCCACAATTTCCACCCTGGTTCCCAAATGATTAGTGTCAGCCTTGAGTTGGGCTATATCCTCCCTGAAGGCTTTCTCCACCCTGGCAGTGAATCTCTCCAAGTCATCCCTGGTGGGGAGGGACCTAATATGGCGTTTTATGTCCCCTTCCCCTAGGAAGTCAGTCATGTCAGGGGCCTGATCATGGGAGGCAGAGGATCCCGGGAAGAGTGGAGGGACTGTGTCACTCACCAACCTCGGAGAGGGGATCTGGGAATCCTGTTGCTGCTGCTGGGCTAGCGCCTTCTGTGCAGCCTTTGCTGCCTTAGTAGTTTTCGGCGTCAGCGCCATTTTGGGGGCCTCGTGTCCCGGTTCGGGGTTCTGGCCAGATATGTACTGTGAGTGCTAACTTTTTTTAAACTTCCGACTAGATGGCGCTTTTCCCTTTCTACACACAGGAGCGGTGGATCAAATCACATGCGATTCTTTGCAGAGTGATTTGCACCAATTCATTTTGTACTGATGCAAATCACACCATAAAGTATCGGTTTCGGTATCGGGAGCATTTTGGCGAGTATGGATACTCGCGCAAATGCTTGGTATCGTTATCGGTGCATCCTTTAATTTTTTTTTATCTGCATATTTTCAAAACAATTTCTTTATCTAGTACACCAATGTTGCTCACCTCATTTTATTGTAAATGTATTCGTGCTTACCCCTCTAGTTAAATTGTCAAGTCTCTATTTTTCAAAATAAATCCTTGTCATATATGGTACCACTGAATGTACAAATAATAGTATCCCATTATGTACATTCATAGATGGAAACATTTTTTACTTCTTCCTACATTTTAAATCTGTTTCAATATAGCTTGGCTTACTAGTAAACTTTGTACTTTGTTTTCCAGCTCATTCCAGCCACTGATTCATATTATTTAAATCCTCTATAATATATTTTTTCTTTTTGATTTAAATACTCTATAGAGCTGGTCTCCAGGATTTTTTTTTAACCACTTCAGCTCTGAAGGGTTTACCCCCTCTTCCTAACCAGGCCATTTTTTGTAATACAGCAATGCGTTACTTTAACTGACAATTGCTGGGTCGTGCGACACTGTACCCAAATAAAATGTATGCCTTTTTTTCCCACAAATAGAGCTTTCTTTTGGTGGTATTTTATCACCTCTGCTGTTTTTATTTTTTGCGCTAGAAACAAATAATGACCGTCATTTTTTTTTAAAAAAAACAATCGTTTTTACTTTCTGCTATATCCAATAAAAATTTTTTTAAAAATCTAATTTCTTCATCAATTTAGGCCAATATGTATTCTGCTACATATTTTTGCTAAAAAATATCCCAATAAGCGTATATTGAGTGTTTTGCGCAAAAGTTACAGCGTTTATAATCTATGGGATATTTATTTATTTATTTTTTACTAGTAATGGCGGCGATCAGTGACTTAATGCAATAATGCAGCAGGACTGCATTATTGCAGGGGACAAATTGGACACCTGACACTTGACACTTTTTTGGGGACCAGGGACATTATAACAGTGATTAGTGCTAAAAGTATGCCCCGTCACTGTAATAACACTGGCAGGGGAGGTGATAACATTGTCAGTAAAAGGATTAAATGTGTACCTAGGGAGTGCTTACTAACTGTAGGGGAGATGCTTTTACTGCAAGAAGGCATGGATCAGTGTTTCTGCTTCACAGGATCCATGTCTTTTGTACTCACAGAATGACAGTCTGCCTTGTTTACATAGGCAGACTGTCATTCTGTCAGAGTACCCAGCGATTGGCGAGTTCCAGCGGGCATCGGGTCTGCGGGGCCCGCTGAGCAAACCGCCAGCACTGCGCTCGAGCCCAAAACCCTGAAGTACAGAATCGCGTATATATACGTCATTCTGCACATTTCCCTCTCCTGAAGCAGCTGCCCTGGTTCTATTGAAACTGGTCAAGTACTGGGATGTTTTTTTTTAATAATAGGGAACATATATGTACTGCTTGGTACAGTGCGTCTTGTACAATACAGTTATACAGTACATGAGCATTGAGTTTAAAACTTTTTTTTTTTTAGAAATATTTGAACTATTTGTTTTGGCTTACGAATGTTACTGTGCACAGTTTATTTTGATAGGCATAGAACGACTGGGGGGTGCTTATGAGAGATGCTCTTTGTGGAATGCTTTTGAATAAGGCACAATTGCAACCAATACAGAAATGTGTCTGGTGCAATTGTTGGAAATGTTTGAAATGTTTTTAACCTTTTTGTGGTGGATTAATGTACTCTGAGCTTCTACTCTGTATTTCCTCTGGATGGGATATGCGGGATAAGCCTCTGTATACTGGGTATTAAAAAATAAGCATTGTTTGATCATCCTAATACAAGGGGGCAGACAAATCTAGTGAGTGAATGATTCACATGATGCTACGTGGATAGTGGAGCACTGGCACTTTGTCACTCTGAAGCGTGGATTTTGCACACTATTACACAAAAAGGAGGATATGTGTAAAGGTCACTGGCAGATTATATGGACATATAATGCAATGCAATGAACCCTACTCCTTACAGACATCAAATATTCCATATACTTTAGATGTAGGTAGAGTGCTAGGTCTGAACTTAAGGAGTTAGTCCTTCTATTTTGTATACATAAGAAAATGTAAATTGACAATATGCGCATAATATACATATAAATAATAAAACTACAGTAGGTTCTGAAGGTGTTGACAAGTCATACAACAGTTGTAAAAAAAATTGTATTGTAAAAATATTATATTGTTAAAAAAAAGATTTAAAAAATAAAGTCTGGGCCAAGTCTTATTTTAGAGACAATATGAATATAACACAAACATAAATATGAAATTAAAAGAAAAAAAGACAGTTTGATCGAATAGTCAGCATGCATATGGGACACCATTACTCACAATTTTAAATATGTTTGTTTTTGTTTTATTAAAGTGATATCTTTCTTCTTGTTCTTTGAACAGCTACAGAACTGTATGAAGACAGTATTAAACTGGATCAGAAAATGAATAAAAATGAAAAAGACTTTAATATGAGTAATATCAAGAATGACCTGGCAGCAAGAGCAGAAGGAAAGAGAAGTCAAGGAACAGAAGGAAGTTATTCTAGGGTAGACAAATTTGACTGCAAAGCAACACAAGAGGGGTCTTCAGATGAGACAGACTATAAGCTGGAGGCTTCTAGGAGGAAGAAATTTGTAACTAACTTTGACAAAATAGCCAAATCTCCTATTAAATCTAGTAAAAGGAAATTTATTTCATGTGGCAAAGGTTTAAATGCAAGCATAAATGATGAAAGTATCTCATGCAAAGAGATAACTGATAGGTTTGATGCTGACATCATTATGTCCTCTGATGAAGAGGAGCAGCCAAAGCCAAAAGTTCCATTGCTACAAAAGTGTAATGGTTTGGATGACAAAAAACAAAAATTGCAAACCGCAAGGTTGTATACAAGTTTACAGGACATGTCAGATAAAAAAGCTAAAACAAATTCTTCAGAAGAAAGGCTGAGAGCCAAAGACCCCAAAGATGTTTGGTCAAGTATTCAGGGGCAATGGCCTAAAAAGACTTTGAAGGAACTTTTTTCTGATTCAGATACAGAGGGAGCTTCATCTCCACATCACAAGGATTTAGAAGATACTCCTAATGATTCAACATTTCAGTCAGTTAATCATGAAACCAGAGATTTGTCTGTGGAATTTCTAAAACCTATAATTCACACCATTGAACTGAAACCAGCTGATAAAAAAATGGTTGAATTAGGTAAAAATAAAGTGGACTTACCCAGCAATGGAAGTAATTCTGTTCTGAATACACCTCCTACAACACCAGAATCTATCTCTTCCAGGATATATAGAAGATCACAGTTAACATTTCAAATATTTGAACATGCAGAAGCAAATCATGAAGAAGTAGAAAGCAAGAAAAGTGAAAATACCAGTGCAACTGAATTGGATAGTGTTACCTGTGAACTACAAGGTTTCCAGTTTGAAGGAAACCTTTCTCTGACAGGATTTGAAGTTGGCATCAACTCCAATAGTAGTAATCACCTAGAAAGAGAGAGCAAGGAAAAAGGTAAACTGCATAGGTGTTGTTAATACAGGCTAACTGTATTTTTATGTTTGTAATTGAAATGAATACTGTCAGGCATAGCATTGCCATCTACAAAACAACTTGTGGGTATAGATGTGAGACGTGTTGGCCTGGCGGCATGCATACCTATTATGTACAGATTTATTAGACATAAAGATGTATCACAACACATAGTGGTACTGTGGATACATGGCTAGTAACCAAGTGCCACATCCTAGAAATAGTACATGAAAATCATAGGAAGTGACTTTGGACTTTTTAGGCACAATAATACAAAGTAATTTATAAAACAAATATTTTATTTAGTGAAAAAACATACAAAAAGCGTTTATTAAAAAACCACAAAGCAATCTAGATGCATAAATATTCAATGTTCAATAAAGTTGCCACTGTACAGAGCCATACAAATGTATACAAAACCCGGAAATCTGGACATCAATCCAAGGTAAGTAAAGATCCAAGGGTATGGCTGGACAGTGGACATGCGATAAATATTTCAACTGGAAACTGTGCTCAATGTGTTACGCGTGCCTTCACGCTTCTTCAGGAGCTAAGATTATTGTGGTATATAATGTAACTTGGAATATCAAGTTTGTTTTAAAATACAGTTGTTAGGACAGGGACGGCCTGGGATTGTAGTGAAAAAATACGCAGAGTCCAGAATACGCATAAGTGTATTATTTGCCAATTAGGGGGTAAAGCTACAGTTGAGAAAATTATACTGGAAGGCTAAGGTAATTGAAAGCAGATAAATCTTGAATGCGGTACTATTAGGTAACAGAGATCCATTATACAGGAATCCAGCGGGATGTTTGGTATATGTATATACCAGAGGCCTTCCAGAGAGTAAGCCAGGAATAATGGGGATAAGAAAAATGAGTGTCCTGGAGGCAATGAATAAGGCAAACTGGACGTGACCGGTGATCGTCGATAGTGTCAAAGTCCCTTCCTATGATTTTCATGTTTTATGCACAGATATTATATCTGCCCTTAAAGCTGATTGTCCTTGTTGCTGATTTCCTTCATTCACTGAATATGTCATCCATCCTCTTGTTAACTCAGTAGTTGCTCTGAAATAGCCTGGTAATTTTTAAATTAAACTGTTAAAATGGTTCTAAAGGCAAAAGGTTTTTTATCCTAATGCATTTTATGCATTAAGATAAAAAAAAAGTTCTGTATGCAGCAGCCCCCCCCTTCCCAATACATACCTGAGCACCATCTCAAGCCAGTGATGTTGTTTGAGAGCCTCGGCTGTTCGGGACTCTTCCTCTTCATTGGCTGAGAAAGCAGCGTGTGTCATTGGCTCCCGCTGCTGTCAATCAAAGTCAGTGAACCAATGAGTAGAAAGAGGGGTGGGGCCGAGCCTCGGCTCTGTGTCTGATTGAACACAGAGCCTTGGCTCAGGTGCCCTCATAACAGGCTGCTTGCTGTGGGGGCATTTGGCAGGAGGGAGGGGCCAGGAGCGCTGGCAAAGTACCCGAGAAAAGGAGGATCAGGGCTGCTCTGTGCAAAACCACTGCACAGAGCAGGTGAGTATGACATGTTTGGTATTTAAAAAAAAAACAAAAAAAAAACACGTTAATATCACTTTATTTCCCCGTGGTTTCCTATTTGTAAGACCGGTGGCTGCTATGTCTTCTATTACCCCAGCCACCAGTCTTGGCACATCCCATTTGTAGTTCTATATACAGCAAACAGTGATGTATTTCCGTAGCGGTAGTGGACAGGACCACTGATCTGTACCGCCCATGGAGGCAGTGTCCTAAAAATGACAGCCCCGTTGAGCTGCTCTGAAAGGCTGCATCCAAGGGAGCCTTTAACCACGGCTGCCTTTGAAACAGTTTCACATGCAGCCGATGGTGAGGCTTGCAAGAGCCGCTCAGTGTGTAAAACCGGCACATGTAATGTAACTGCTTGCAGGTAGAAAGCCAGTTGTCAAAACTGTGCAATGATGTCGGGGGTGGGCGGTACCGAACTCTGACACACCTCATCTCCCATCTAGGTCAAGAGCCTCTGACGGAGGCCCTTTTCCATGTTATCAGCTGTGTCCAATCACAGCTGATCACAGTGTAAACAGGAAAAGCCGTGCATCGTCTTTTCCTCTACTCGCGCTGACAGATGAGTAGAGGAGAGCCAATCGGAAAGAGAAGTCAAGGAACAGAAGGAAGTTATTCTAGGGTAGACAAATTTGACTGCAAAGCAACACAAGAGGGGTCTTCAGATGAGACAGACTATAAGCTGGAGGCTTCTAGGAGGAAGAAATTTGTAACTAACTTTGACAAAATAGCCAAATCTCCTATTAAATCTAGTAAAAGGAAATTTATTTCATGTGGCAAAGGTTTAAATGCAAGCATAAATGATGAAAGTATCTCATGCAAAGAGATAACTGATAGGTTTGATGCTGACATTATTATGTCCTCTGATGAAGAGGAGCAGCCAAAGCCAAAAGTTCCATTGCTACAAAAGTGTAATGGTTTGGATGACAAAAAACAAAAATTGCAAACCGCAAGGTTGTATACAAGTTTACAGGACATGTCAGATAAAAAAGCTAAAACAAATTCTTCAGAAGAAAGGCTGAGAGCCAAAGACCCCAAAGATGTTTGGTCAAGTATTCAGGGGCAATGGCCTAAAAAGACTTTGAAGGAACTTTTTTCTGATTCAGATACAGAGGGAGCTTCATCTCCATGCCACAAGGATTTAGAAGATACTCTTAATGATTCAACATTTCAGTCAGTTAATCATGAAACCAGAGATTTGTCCATGGAATTTCTAAAACCTATAATTCACACCATTGAACTGAAACCAGCTGATAAAAAAATGGTTGAATTAGGTAAAAATAAAGTGGACTTACCCAGCAGTGGAAGTAATTCTGTACTGAATACACCTCCTACAACACCAGAATCTATCTCTTCCAGGATATATAGAAGATCACAGTTTAACATTTCAAATATTTTGAAACAGTTTCACATGCAGCCGATGGTGAGGCTTGCAAGAGCGGCTCAGTGTGTAAAACCGGCACATGTAATGTAACTGCTTGCAGGTAGAAAGCCAGTTGTCAAAACTGTGCAGTGATGTCGGGGGTGGGCGGGACCGAACTCCGACACACCTCATCTCCCATTTAGGTCAAGAGCCTCTGACGGAGGCCCTTTTCCATGTTATCAGCTGTGTCCAATCACAGCTGATCACAGTGTAAAGAGGAAAAGCCGTGCATCGGCTTTTCCTCTACTCGCGCTGACAGATGAGGAGAGCCAATCGGCTGCTCTCCTGACAGGGGGGTCTGCGCTGATTGATTATCAGTGCAGCCCCCCCAAGGATGCCCACCCATGGCCACCAGGGATGCCCATCCATGACCAGCAAGGATTCCCACCCATGTCCACCAGGGATGCCCACACATGACCACCAGGTAAGCCCACTAGAGCCCACCAGGGATGGCAATCATTGCCCATTAGGGATGGCACTCTGTGCCCATCAGTGCTGCCTATCAGTGCCGCCCATCAGTGCCACCTTTCAGTGCCCATTAGTGCTGTATTTCAGTGGCACCTATCAGTGCCGCCTATCAGTGCTCCATATTAAAGCCACCTCATCAGTGCCAATCTGTACTGCCTCATCAGTGAAGGAGAAAATGTACTTATTTACATTTTGTAACAGAAACAAAGAAAAACCACTGCTTTAGAGTGAGAGGAGAGGATATGATGTAATCACTGCAGAGCAGATGCTGTTATCTTTTGAATTACAGAGATGATTTCCTGAAATTTCAGTTAGACTTTTCTCTTCAATGGTAAGGAATTTCACAAATGTATTAACTGTTTAGTGTTATTGTAGGTGGGTGTACTAATGAGTGATTTTTTTCTGCCTATCCCGGAGATCTTCTTTAGGCTTGTGATCAATAATAGCCAAAATGTGCTGCAGAGCTTCTCTTCCACAGGTGCATAAGTTAGGAGGGCCTATCTTAATGTACAGTTGCTATAGTTATCTTTGTGTTTGTAATCTGTAACAGCCAAAATGTATTACAATCCCCATCTCCCACAGGTCAGAGAAAATTGTATCATAGTATGCAGGCCCATTTCATATGCATTTTGACAGTATCCGCATTTCCAGACTTTCCTGGCTGTTGATGATTATGACACAACTGCATATAAAATGCAAAAAAACACCTAGGTTTTATGATCACAAAGATGAGAGAAAGCATGTTGGCCAGCACCCCCTTCACTCCTGCTCCCAAGTCTCCCCATACACTTATAAAAAAAAAAATGAAACACTTTTTAAGCTTTGCATCCAGAGATGATGGCAATTGATTGGTCACAAGCAAGTGCAAGAACAGGATATTGTAGGCTAGCCTGGACCAGCACAAAAATGAGTTTGTCAGTGAGCTCAGCGCTCATGTGCTACATTCTGAGTTACAGTACTGCACGAGCATGAGAGCACCCTAACAGTACACAGCTATGTGCAGTTGGGCTTCAGAAATAGCTGTCAACTAACCATGCTGGGAGTTCTTATACTATAGGCACTTATAGCCGTATTAAACCCAAAACAAGCCATATCTTATTGCAGCTTATTCTAGGTATTTTTAGAGCCTGCAGCCATCCAGCACCAGGGCCTACATGTCAGCATCCATGAAATTATGTTTTTAGGACTAGGAACTGGCCTCTTTTACACCATACTGTGATCTGTACACTCCCTTCCAGAATATAGACTTCCTCTCCCCTAGTATATTCACAGTACTGAGCCTATATCATAAATTCTGTCAGCTTGGATCTCCTTTTTTTTTGTCCTATTAGCGACTTTTTTCTGTACAACCACACCATCAGTGCGCCAATATTGTATGTGTTTTGTGATTGTTTACTAATTCTTAGATCTAATGGCTGCATTAGTTTTCTTTTTTAGGCTTTTTTTCTTCTATTTTTGCCTGGTGATTCAGCCAGTAAGTCTGTTGTTTTTCAAAAGAACAAGCTCTCCAGCAGAATGCAGCAGTTAGAGAGACAAGACAAACCATTTAACACTGACTGAGTGCGTACCATGATCAACTTTTATTTATATAAAACCTTTATTCCAAAGTGAAAAAAATATTTGTAGTAACTGCTACTAATATACTAGCTGGAGTTTAGCTTCAATTTATTACTGTATCTAAATCTGCTAGTACATCTAATACTCTCCACCCCCAGACTGACAATGCCGCTGTCCAAAGGTTCTCCTGTTCTCCTTTGTCCATTGTGGGGCACTTTAATATAGGAGGTGTGTTACTGGCCGGATCACCAGGTAAACACGGGGTAAAAAGCCCAAAAAAAAAAAAATGAATGCAACCACCACATCTAATGATTTGTAAGCTGCAATATATTACATCTTGATTTCGGGTTTAATACTGCTTTAAATGTGCCAAAGAGTTTGGATTTATATATTTAACAATTTCTTACCAGAATCGTGATAGAACTATGATGCATATTTTGAGCTCCCAAGTGCATTAATTTACATTTTTCATTTTTAAACCTCATCTGCCAAAAAAAAAAAAAAAACACTCCTCTATTTCAACTAGGTCTTCTTGTAAGGTTGTTATATCCTATTGCAAAGTTATTCCCCTGCTTAGCTTTCTATCGTTGGCAAACACTGTGTTTGAACACTTTCCCAACCTCTATAACCTTTATGAGCAAGTTAAATAGAATTGGTCCTGGGACAACGCTGTGGCACACCATTCACACCTCTAGACCAGTGTTTCTCAACCTTTTTCCAGTCGGGGCACCCTTAAAAGTCTTGAGGCACCCCAGTCTGAGGCTTAGTTCACGTTACTGTGTGTCGCAGAACATGCACTCATTCCTGACACACAGACAAATGCTCTGCTCTTTTAGGGGTGCCATTAATTCCTAATGGTATCCCACACATTGGAAAATGTGGGGTGCTTTTGGTGCAGTGCAATTTAAAAAAAAAAAAGGTTGGGATTTCTTTCCCTGCATTTTTGTGGGTAGGGAAGCCTATTGAAATGAATGGGCTGCCCTACATGCAGCACGCAGCCACACAGATGTGAACCAAGGGCTTGAGTAGTGGTAAAACCACATGGTTAAGCTGTTTTTACCACCCCCAACTTCTCCCCCTCTAGCTGCAGAGGCAGCAGCTGGGAGTGTACACATGCTGTGGCTGCAGCTGGAGGTATACCCAGGGTGAATGGGGCTGCACTGCAACAGAAGAAAACAGGTGGTGAGGAGGCAACATAATGCCTCTTTACCGCCTGTCAAATGCCTCTGAAAAGCGATCTGTGCATGGGTTGCTTTTCGGAGAAGCAGTCCTTGCTGCTATCACAAACGAGCCCTACAAAAGCAGTTCTTATGGTACAGGAATGGGGGGGGGGGCGGCAGGATTAAAAGTAACATACACACACATGCACACATGCATACAGACACATACAGACACTTGTACATACACACATACAGACACTTGTACAAACACATATAGACACATACAGACACGTGTACACACACATATAGACACGTGTACACACACATACAGACATGTGTACACAGACACATACAGACGTGTATACAGACACATATACACATACAGACACATGCCCACACACATGCACACACACATACAGACACATGCACACACACATGCAGACACATGCACACATACAGACACTTGTACACTCACATGCACACACACATAACAGACACACGCACACACACACATAACAGACACATGTACACACACATACAGACACATGTACACACACACACACACACACAGACAGTCAGACACTCACATGCACACACACAGACAGTCCGACACTCACATGCACACACACACACAGACATGTATAAAGCCCTTTTAAACCGAATCTAGCTTCTAGCACAGTACCTTTCCGGTTTCCTCATTCAGCTGGGTACTGCACTGTAGGGGGAAGCAGAGAGCACAGAACACTCCCCTGCACTTTACTTTCACTTTGCTGAGGTTGACGGAGCTTCTCACCGTGCCAATGTACAGTTCGGCAGGGGATCAAGAGATCGTGCTCATCTGACAGCCCTTCTCTCCCCTATCCCGCGGCACACCTGAGCACCTCTGACGGCACAGCAGTGTGCCGCGGCACACTGGTTGAGAAAGCTGCTCTAGACCATTCAGAAAATATGCCATTAATCACCACCCTTTGGCTGTGCTCCTGTATCTAGGTACATACAATATCATCAATGCAAATGGCCTTAATTTGTAAAATAAGCGTTTGTGGAGTACTGTTTCTAATGCCTTCGTGAAATCTAGATATACTACATCTGCAGGCCTTACTCTATCCAAACAAAAAACATATATTGCACACAACACCTGGACCATGTACTGGAAAGTGATTCACATATATAAATACAATGTGGTAAAAGGTATGTGATGCTAATATCTTGTATAACACATCATTAAATAAAAATGTGTAAATTAATCCGTGCAATGAACATAATAAACAAATGGAATTGCTAACCACAAGGAGAAGGGGAGGGTGATACTTTTTTGGTCATAAAGACCACAAAACATAGTCCATATGTGTTGGAAAAATCAATAATAGATAGTCCATCACAAAAGCTAAAAAAAGTCTAGAGAAAGAAGCAGCATGTATGAATCAACAGCCCAGTCCTCATTGGCAGCTCAGTGTAATATAACCGCATGCCACCCAGCCATCCACTCGCAGTTGACAAGGGAAGCTGAGAGGACTCCAATAAATGGCAAACAACAACTTTAATAAAATGCAATAGCCACTTACATGACAGCTTATCTGTGTATGCTTGCTGAAGGGGTCCTGAACAGATCATCCATCAAACCACTCCTGGCCAGGGAATGGAATGTGGGCAAGAGGAGATCTGGAAACTGACAACATGTGCCTCTGGGAGGGGAAAGCCGCAATACAGTCAGCACACCGAGGGAAAGCCACTGAAGGAAGCCACTCGTACACAGAACCACACTGACTGGGGGAACACAGAAAGTGTCACGTCTCCAAGTTGGATAAATAGAGACATAGAACAGGCATTTAAAGAAGGCTCGGCAGGACAATTGGCTATAATATGATTTAGGGACACCCGCTCAGGACTACTTCTACCTCACAGCAAAAAATATGTATGCGTTTCATAATATCATGCTTTCACTCATCATAAATAATTATATATGATTGTATAAAACTCTATATTCAGATAAACTACAATTAACTATGCGTATCACAAAAGTGAATTATTAAATAAATAGAAAATTCTTGTTTTCATTTTAAAACAACTCTTATACCAAGAGAAAACTATGAAAATAAAAAAAAAAATGAAAATTTGTGTTTTTAACATCACCCTACATATGTAAAAAAAATAATAAATTGTTTAAAATGAAAAATACATCAAATGTCCCAACTTCCTGGAATAAATTGAAGGACCTAATCTAGTTTAGGATCTAAACTGGATATAGTGCAGTAAAGAATCGTATGCAGCTCAAGATCTTCATTGGGACCATTTGGTGGCAAAGTATTACATTTGGAAATCCAATAGATCTTTTGTCTACAGAGCTTCAGAAATCTTTCATTCTCTGTATTAACTGGTGTAAACTCTATTGCAAAAATCTTGAGGTCTGCAATATTTTTTATTATGTTTAGAAGTAAAATGGCAGGGGACACTATGATTAAGTCACCCATTAACATTGAGTCTGCAATGGTCTCCAATCCTCTTGTGCAATGTTCTTTTAGTACATCCAATATAGAAGAGGTTTCAGGGACAGACCAGACCATAAATCATGTACTCTGTAAAGCATGTGATAAACTGCTTGACAGGATAGACTGCATCCACAGAATGATACATTTTCTGGCCATTCGTGATAAACCACCTAAGTTAAACACTTGGGTTTTCTACATTGGAAAACCCCTAATCTATTGTCGAAAGATGGCCTTATTGCAAATTTATCCCCATTGTTTACTACGTTTACTAGAGACCAATTGGTTATTTAGATAACAGGCTTTTTAAAAACTGGACCTCATTTGTGATCATGCAACAAGATATACTAGTTTGATTAACATATGTTTGATCTCTGAAAACTAAGATTAAATTTAGTATTAAACTGTATATTATCCATAGATATAGGCTTCTATTTTCTCTCAGGCTCATCAGTTAAATACCTGTTAAAGCAGAGTTCCGCCTGGGTAAAAAAAAATTAAAAGTCAGCAGCTACAAATACTGCAGCTGCTGACTTTTACTATATCGACACTTACCTGTCCAGGGAGCCCATGATGTCGGCACCCGAAGCCGACACGTCCCTCAGCTCCGGGTGCAGGTGCCACCATCCTTACTAAGGGAAACAGGAAGTGAAACCTTATGGCTTCACAGCCTGTTTTCTACTGCACATACGTGAGCGCCGCTGCACTTTCTGAATGGTCCCTGCTGTCTTCTGGGACCTGTGTGTCTCCCAGAAGGCAGCGGGGGGGGGGGGCGGGCATTGCATAGATCGCTGCACAAGATTGCAGGCAATCTTTCCCCGGAAGTTGGAGCAGATACCTGGATTTGATAGGTATCTGCTCCCCACTCCCCCCCGAAAGGTGCCAAATGTGGCATCGGAGTGGGGGGGGAGATCCGATCCATTTCTGGGTGGAACTCAAGCTTTGAAGGCCTGCATACTGTACATCATCTGGATATCCTTTGTCTTTAAAGAGAAACTGCAGTCCCTTCACATAATTTGTAATAAATACATCTTTGTCATTCTGAAGCTTCCCTACAACCACTTTGCATATTATTTTATATATAATGTGATTCTGTACTGGCCAAATATGCTGCAGAAATCTCCATCCACTGATTCTGGCTGCAATCATTTTAACTCTGAGCAGCTGAAGCTGCTGCCTGTTCACTTCCTGGATTTACACAGACACACAGAGGCACACCTCCAGCTTTGCAGCTCTGATTGGCCCTCTTATGACTCATCCCCCCTCCCTTGCTGGCAAACTCTCACCAGAGTGAGAGAGAGAGAGAAAGAGAGCTTTGCACTATGTCAAACACCTTGGCATTTTTCCAGACAAGAAACAGGAAGTGGGCTGTATAAGGTATTTACTGGCAGAAAAAAAATGTTTAACTATCCAAAGTTAAAACTTAAAACAAGGGCAGAGGATTTAATAGATGGAAAGATGTACAAATGACTGAAGTTCCACTTTAAATCTATCCACCGGAACAGTGCTCTGTTCTTTCTTTTTTGTATATTTTCTTTTTATTATTATAAATTCATTTTAAAAAATCCATTACACACATTTACTTATCCATTTCACATTGCATTTCAAATGCAAGTTCTTAAGACCCCTCTCCCCCCTCCCAAAAGAAGGCAAAAAAAAACCCCGATGTCCCCCTGTCCCCCAAACCCTCACTTCTCGCAAGGACCAATTTTTCCTTCCATATCTATTCCAGTATCATAACCACTCCTCTTGCTCTTGAATAATCCGATGTCATACCCCGCCTCTGGTCAACAATCTGAATCCCCAAGCATATCCATATACCCCGTAGATTTTTTAAACTTTAGTCACTTTCCCCAGATAGTATAGTATTTCCTTAGGGAGTCTTATACTGTGTGCATTTTTTCCTCAATGGATCTCAGCCCATCAACCTTTGCAACCCATTCTCTTATACTCGGGACTTCTGGTGTTTGCCAAAGTCTCGGTATCAAACTTTTGGCTGCGTTTAATAAATGCGTCACTAAAGTATTCTTATACTGGTTTTTCTGTGCTGTGGAACAAACATCTCCATGGCTCCAACTGTATATGTTCTCCTGTATTTATGCGGATTGCCTTGGTAATACCCTCCCAGTAAGGCTGTATCTTTATAGATTCCCACCACAGAAGCGTGTCTCCATTCATTCCCGATTCCTCCTCCCATTTCCCTATATATGGCGAGTATGTAGGATCTGCTTCATTTACCAATATTTTATATATTTTGGATATCCTTTGCTTTATGCACAAGGGGAGCAGCACAGCTTCTCAATTGACCTCAAATTGTCTTTCCTCCATGGTGGCTGTGGTAGTGATTGTGAAAAGTGCAGTAATTGTGTATACCTCCATCTAGTGTCAACCTACCCCATTTTGCCTGATCTCAGACAACGTGCACATTGTATTCCCCACATCCTGTAACTGTATCTCCTCTTTTTTTGCCCATCTAACAAAATATAAGTAGTCCTCTTTCCCTGGTTTAAAGTAATTTGTGTCTTTTAATGAAATTAAGGGTGCGTTATATTCCCAATGGTATAGCCTACAAAGCCCATCCCATTTACTAAAAGTGTTTCTAGTCAATGGGTTTGTGCTACTAGCTAATTCTCGATATCGTCGTGGGATCCATACCATCTTTTATAAATCCACCTTACTTTGTGTCAGTTCTATCTCCACCCAACTTTTACCTTTCTTATTGTGCATCCACTTCGCTATTGGTGAAATACTAATTGACTAGTAATACTTTTTAAAATCGGGTGCTGCTAGTCCCCCTGCCTTTTTCTCCTTTACCAACACACGGTGTAGGAGATCCTGGGTCGTTTATGTACCCATATGTATTTTAATACAATGGATCTTAACTTCCTGAAGTATTCCTGAGGTAAAGTCATTTGAATCATTAGAAATGTATATATATTAGTTTAGGCAGTGGCGGAACTTTCAGGGTTGCAGCAGTCGAACTTGTGACTGGGCCCTGCCATTCTGCCGCTGTAGGGGGGCCCCAAGACCCGGCATCTCCCCCTGCACCTCTGGCTTTCAGTTTGGGATTCAGTGGGGGGAGTGGGAGTCAGCGATCGGCAGCTCTATGGTACCTGTGGGGCTTGTAGTTCTCCTCCCAAGTGTATACAGTGGACAGGGGAGGGGCCTTTGACCCGGGCAGCTATCAGTTTCACTCTTTAGTGTGCAAGTGAGTTGCTCTGCTTGTACACTCTTGCTGATAGCTGCCCGGGTCAGAGGTCCCTCCCCCCTCTACTGTATACAATCGGGAGGAGAACTACAAGTCCCAGGGAGATTGCGTGGTCCACAGGCACCATAGAGCTGTCGATCGCCTCCTCCCACCTCCCCCTGTGCTGGGGGTTGGAGGTGCACAGACAGTGGAGACCAGCCAGGTACATGGGGAACCTCTGAAGGGGGGAAGCTGTCTGGGGACTCTAATGTAAGTTTGGGCCCTCTGGGGACCCTGATGTAAGGGGGGGCTCTCTGGGGACCCTGATGTAAGGGGGGGCTCTCTGGGGACCCTGATTTAAGGGGGCCTCTGGGGACCCTGATGTAAGAGGGGGCTCTCTAAAGACACTGATGTAAGAGGGGGGCTCTCTGGGGACCTGATGTAAGAGGGGGCTCTCTGGGGACCCTGATGTATTGGGGGGCTCTCTGGAGACCCTGATGTAAGGGGGGCTCTCTGGGGACCCTGATATATGGGGGGCTCTCTGGTGACCCTGATGTAAGGGGGGCTCTCTGGGGACCCTGATGTAAGAGGGGGCTCTCTGGGGACTTTGATGTAAGGGGGACTCTATGGAGTATGAAGTATTCCTGGGTTAAAGTAATTTGAATCATTAGAAATGTGTATATAAGCTTAGGCAGTGGCGGAACTTTCAGGGTTGCAGCAGTCGAACTTGCAACTGGGCCCTGCCATTCTGCCGCTGTGGCTACACTGAATATACCTGTGAATAAGCCTGTGGCTTTTTTGAGACAATACATCTGGGTTTTCAGTGTCTAGGCATATACAATCGTTCTTTTATTTGGATTTTTTTCTCCACCATTGCAGTTCAACACCAGGACGAGAGCAATAGGAACTAATTGATATTGGAGAAATAATACACCTGTTCGTCAGGGTTTTTCCCTGTTATCTTGGACAAATATCTATATTCACTCATTGTTGTGCCTTTACTTGTGTTTCACACTTGGCCCCACTGACTGACCGACCGGTGATATGAACAGCAATATGGGTACATCAGGATGAGTGTGGATATTTTGGCTTATACACAGGGTATTAGCAGGATGTTTGGCTTGCTCCTACTTTTTTGTATTTTGCTTTTTTAAGCAATAAATGTAATTCTTTAGGGTGTGTAAATATCTCTTTATTTTTTATTTTTATTTTTTGATTTAGTGTTATCATTGATTACACCCCCCTCTCCGGGGGCCCTGATGTTAGGGGTGGGCTCTCTGGGGACCCTGATGTAAGGGGTGCTCTCTGGGGACCCTGATGTAAGGGGAGGCTCTCTGGGAACCCTGATGCAATGAAGGGGGCTCTGGGCAGCCTGATGTAAGTGGGGGACCTCTGGGGACCCTGTTTAGGGGGATCTGCACTCAGATATGTAACAATTTTTATATATATATATATATATATATATATATATATATACACATACACACACACACGCGTATATTGTATACATGTGTATGCCCGCCCAAGCGTATGACTTTCTTTACTTGCTACACTGCTATGGGCTATAGCCCGAGATCTTTTGTAGACCTAGGAATGCCCCTGGTGGGGGCCCTTCATGGTTTCTTGCACCGGGGCCCTGAAGATTCTAGTTATGCCTCTGAGCTTAGGAGGAACATTCATTTTTAAAGTGTTTATTCTGCCTAGCCAAGAAAGGGGTCTATGTCTCAGGGGGTTCAATTGCTCCTCAATCTTGAGCACTGGGATATAGTTGGCCTTGTACAGGGTCATTAAGGATGCAGTCAGCCTAACTCCAAGGTATCCCAATTCCTCTCTACACCATACAAAGGGAAATTTAGGTTGTATTACCTTCTGTTCTCTTTTTGGGGTTATGTTCAGAATCTCAGACTTAGTTATATTGATTTTAAAGTTTGACATCTTCCCATATCGGTCCAATTCATCCAGCACAATTGGCAATGTTAGCCTAGGGTTGGATATGTAGAATAGCACATCGTCTGCATACGCAGCCACTTTGTATTCCTTGTCTCCCACTCTCACACCCCTGATGTCTGCGATTTTACTGATTGCTGCTAGCAGGGCTATCCCAAACTGCATTTGAAAGATTGGCCATCCTTGCCTAGTGCCATTAAATATTAAAAAGGGGAGGGATAAACTTCTGTTTACTTTAATCTTTGCAGTTGGATGATAGTAGAATGTAGAGATCCATCGCATCATCCTATTGCCTAAATGTCTCAAAGTTTCTAACATAAAGCCCCAGTCTACCCTGTCAAAGGTCTTCTAGGCATCTATCAACAGGACTTCATGTATCAAAATGAATGACTTAAGGCAATTATCCCTTCCCTCCCGTCCTGTCACAAATCCTACCTGATCATTATGAATCCATCTTGGAAATAATGGTTTTAGTCTTTCTGCTATTATTTTGGCAAAGATCTTTGTATCTATGTTTAACAGTGATATCTGTCTATAACTCGTAGGGGCTGCAGGGTCCTTTCCCTCCTTCAAAATAATGCCGTGTACACACCGACGGATTCGTATGTGATGACGTACGACCAGACTAAAATAAGGAAGTTGATGGCCAGTAGCCAATAGCTGCCCTAGCTTCAGTTTTCATCCATCGGACTAGCATGGGGATGATAGGCTCAATGGTATTTCACTTGGATACACATAGTTTCAGTTAAATGTTATATTGCTTTATGTACAAAGTGTGGTCCATTATCACTGTAGATCTTTTCAGGGATTCCGAATCTAGGAATTATGTCTTTTAGTAACACTTTGCCATGGCATCCGCACTTCCTTTCGGGAATACCTCCACTCATTTGGTCAGGGCGTCTATGATTACCAAACAATATTTCTTCCTTTCACACTTGTCTAGTTCAATAAAATCCATCCAAATGTGTTGGCATGGAGATTGTGCCATGGGGAACTTCCCTTTCTGTGGTTTTATGCCACCTTGGGCATTATTTTTTGCACATATGATACACTGAGAGCAAAAAAATATTGAGTAGTTAGTAAAACCATATGCTGTGCATACCTTTTCTAACAAGGCTACCATGCCCCCGCTTGACACATGAGTCACTCCATGTGTCAACACTACAGCATATCTGAAGAGAGATTTTGGTAATGCAGGTTTGTCTTCAGGAGACATGTAGTTTACAACAAGTTTACATCCTTTTGTCTGCCACAATTTCTTTTTAATAGGCGGTGCTACATGTTGCATGTCTTTAAGGATTATATAGTCTACTTGTGGTGTTTCCTCATTTTGTTTGAGTATCTGTTGTTGGGTTGCTGTTTTTGCAGCTTCATCTGCTTTTCATTTTCCCTATGATACTGGGTCAGTATGTGTGGTATGTGCTTGACATTTGCAGATAGCTAGTTGTTTGGGTAGCTGGATTGCATCAAGTAATTTTAGTATAAAATCAGTATGTGAGATGGGTTTTCCACTAGAGGTCACCATTCCCCTATGCTTCCATTGCTGTGCAAACACATGGACTGTTGAAAATGCATATTGGCTATCTGTATAGATGGTAACAGATTTGCCAGTTGAGAGCTTGCAGGCCCTGGTTGGTGCCACAAGCTCTGCAACCTGTGCTGAAAAGTGTTTAGGCAATGGTTTAGCCTCAATAACCTTATGTTGTATTAGTGCAGCATAGCCTGTGGCACTGGTACCATCTAGGTTTATCTTACTTGAACCATCAACATAGAGTGTCATGTCAGGGATTGGTAATGGAGTATCTTTTAGGTCAGCTCTGGGTAATACCTTAAGGGTTAAAGGGTGGTACAAAACTACTAATGCTGATGCTTTGATAGCCTTAGCCGCTGCTACTACTGCCTGTACACAGGGTGGTAACGCTCTAGCTACACTGTCTAGATTTGTTGAATAGTGTGCAACAGGTCTTTGGCATCCACCATGTTCTTGTGTCAATACTGAGGTCATGTGTCCCTCTCTGGAGTCAACAGTTTGTTCAAAAGCCTTTTCATAATTTGGTAGGGCAAGAACAGAGGGGCTTGCCAAAACCTGTTTAAGGTTAACAAATGCCTCATTAGTCTTGTTATTCCACTGAATTTCGTCCTGTGGTGCCATAGGACTACCATGTATTGCGTGTATCAAGGGCGTTGTCAGAAGTGAGTAGTTCGGTATCCAAGCCCTACAGAAATTAGCCATCCCTAAAAAAGGACATCATTTGCTTCTTTGTGATGGGCTTGGGTACTTGGAGTATGGCAGAGATTCTAGCATAATCGAGATGCTTTACTTTCAGGGACAGTTTGTACCCTAGATACTTGACCATCTTTTGCCACTATTGTAACTTTGCCTTGTTGACTTTATGGCTCATATAAGAATTGTAACAAGGCTAATGTGTCTGACCTACAGGTCTTCTTGTCTGGGGATGCCAATAGTATATCATCCACATACAGGAGAATCTGGCTGTTCCCCGGGGGTTGGAATTTAGCCAGGTTTGCTGACATTGCCTGTGAAAAAATAGTTGGAGACTCACAATCACTCTGAGGTATTTTATTGAATGTATACCTTTTCCCTTTGTAGGTGAATGCAAACCAAAATTGGTGACCTGGGTGTATTAAAATGCTGAAGAAAGTGTTACTTATGTCAACCACTGTGAAAAATATATTTATTTTTGGATTTTAGATCATTGAGAGTGTGCGGCTCATGTACCACTGGTGCCCTTGGTATGACTGCCTGGTTGACTGCCTGTAAGTCCCGTACCATCCTCCATTCAGTAGAAGGGGGTGCCTTCTTTACAGGAAAAAGAGGAGTGTTACATGGGCTATCAGGACAGAGAACTATTACTCCTGCTTGTAAAAGGGATTCTATCACTGGAGCTATACCCTCTTCTGCCTCCTTTTTAAGGGGGTACTGTCTTTGATGGGGTCGATGGTGGGACCTTGGGGTGATGGTTATTGGCTGTACTCCTTTCATGAGGCCCACATCTGCCGGCCTTGTTGACCATAAGGCCTCAGACAATTGTCCTAAGGGGTCTTCCTGTATGGTTAAGTTTCATTCAGCGAATGTCTTCCAGACATGAACTGAAGGCATGGTTATGACTTCATGACCCAGGGGGGCGCTGACAGTACACATCTTTAGACTCACTGTACCATAGTCCAGGTGTCTCTGTTAGACTCCAATCTGTTAAACCTTGGCACATTCTTATAAAGAAGCCTAGATCCTTCCATGAGCAGTTGGAAGGTTTGGACAGGGACAGGTGTGGGACTTCTTCTTTAAAAAGATGTTTCTTCCTTGGTGGTATGCAGCATGTTGATGCACAGTATCCCTGTTCATTCCAATAAATGTTGGTAAATTGTATCCTGGTTTCCTTATGTGAGAAGAAATCTTTGGCATACAAGTCACTAGGCCCTGGAGTGTTCTTGAACCACATCGTACAGTGAACTAGGTTATCTGGTTGAACACTTACATACGCCTTTTCCTTCATAATACTTTGTGTATAGGCAGTCATTTTCCCTACCACATGTTCAGTTTCTTTATCTTTCAAATACACATCTTGGGAGTAATAATAGAAGGATTCAGCCTTTGGAATTGAAAGCTGTCCCCCTTATTTGAACTCAGAATCCTTTATTTCCTGCGTGCACAGACATGCGCATGGATGACATGAGATCCTTTCCCAGCAGATTCACAGGCCACATCGTTGACAAAATCACTCTAGTGGTTACTCCCATACCAGTCTTTGGGTCTTCTATTGTTATATACTCAGAAAGGCATTCTCAACGGCTTGTCCATTTACTCCTTGGACCAAAATGGACTTAGTTGAGTATGTTACATGGGGTACATCTTCTGGATGGATTAAGGTGCGGGAAGCCCCTGAGTCTACCAAAAATGTTATTGGTCTTCCCTCTACCTTAAGTTTCCCCTGGGGTAGGCTTTCAACATATCCTGTCCTACTCAGGTGAGCTATGCATTCCGCATTCTCTAGTCATTCTGCTTTCCAGGGACCTGGTCCATCAGGACAGTCCCTTGCCAAATGTCCTTGTTGTCCGCATGTTCAACAAGTTCTTTGTTCCGACCAATTTCCTTCCCATCTGTCTCCTTTACCTTTTGTCCCACATCCTCTTCCTCTTGATCTTCTTCTAAATCTGCCTCTCCCTCTTCCTCTTTGGACCATCTCAGATTTTCCTTCCACTGTAAATTCTTCTGCTTCACTGCCACTATCTTCGCTTCCTTGCACAAAAACCTTCACTTTCATGTTTTTTTTTTATTTCTGCCTTAGATATTTCTCTGAATGTTTAGCATATTGTAACACATCCAGCACCCCCACCATTCTATATGTAACCATACTTTTTATAATGTAGTCTGAAATCTTGGGTTTTAAGCCGTTAACAAAAGCTATTTTTAATTGTTGTTGGTCTGCACTATTTATGTCTTCATTCTCCAGTAGTTCTGAATATACTTTAAAAATTGCTCTCAGTTTGTTTAGTTTAGTCTCCCACATTCTCATTATTTTCCTGTACTGTTAAATTTATCTCTTGCCAGTCTGTCCTCTGGAACCATCGGACCGTACACCTCTGTAATAATGCATCCAATCTATTTGTGAGGTCTCCCGCATCAGGAGTGAGTGGTTGTCTTGGTGCATTCGGTTGTCGTCCTACCTGTGGTACATAAGGATCCCAATCTCCCTTTACTGAAGCCCAATCGGATGCCAGGAGCCTCCTTAGTGCTCTTTCCATTTCTATCCCATCTAGTTTATAACGATCTTTTAATCCCCTTATGGCCTCTACAAATTCAGTTGGACCTAATTTTGGAGGTTTAATATGTTCCGTAGACTTTTGAATATCGCTTTCTGTCCATGGTCTATATACCGTCATAGTAGGGGGAAATAGTCCCCCTGCTCCGTCACCTTGGCCTGCTCTGGGGTTAGGTACTTCAATAAGTGGGCACTGTTTGGCTTCATGTGTGTTCAGTATCCCCCTTCTACTTCCCAGCCCAGTTAGACCCATAGATATGACTTCTGCCAATGTCTCTAACATGGACTTGCTCAATGTTGGTGTTTTGGTCTGGGGCCTCTTAGAACTCCGATGAGATTGGGGAAGTAGGTTTGCGGTTTTGTGGAGGGGGCGTTCCCTTCAAGGGGGTTGACATTTGGGGCCGGGCCTTAGCCGTCCTATGATTTTCAGGGGGTTGATCATTATAAGGGGGGGGGGGTGCCTGGGGTTGCGGCCTCTGGAGAAACACAAGGGTTTAATCTTCCCTGTCCATTAGGGGCAGTTGGGCTTGGCTCTTTTGTTCTCTTTTACTGTTGGATCTATTTTTTGCTTGTTCAAGCCAGTACTGAGCCACGCCCAACCCATATAGTTTTTGGTCTCAGGGTCCTAACGTCTTGATTTTGTCTAGCAGGTCTTGGCACCCTTTCACAGTCAGTTTATTATTGAACCCAAATTTCTTTTCCCACCTGTCATAATATTAAATACATTTTGAATCCTTGTTATGCATAAATTTCTTATCTCCTTCTAATGCCGTGTACACACGGTCGGACTTTTTGACTGGACTTGTCCGACGAACGCCGACGGACCAAATCCGGCGGACAATCTGATCATATGTGGGCTTCACCGGACCTTCAGCTGACTTTTCCAGTCGCAAATCTGACGGACTTTAGATTTGGAACATGCTTCAAATCTTTACGTCGTAACTCTGCCGGACCCAGAAATACGCTCGTCTCTATGCTAGTCCGACGGACAAAAACCCATGCTAGGGCAGCTATTGGCTACTGGCTATCAACTTCCTTATTTTAGTCCGGTGTACGTCATCACGTATGAATCCGTCGGACTTTGGTGTGATCGTGTGTAGGCAAGTCCGGTTGTTAGAAAGTCTGTTGAAAGTCCGCCAAAAGTCCGTCGAAAGTCTGTCGAAAGTCTGTCGGATGGGCTGTCGGACTTTTGTAGCTGAAAAGTCCGACCGTGTGTACGCGGCATAAAGGTGTCGCTGGCACACAACAGCAACACAGACAGGCACATCCTTCACTCTTACATATGTTATTACCCATCACAATTAAGTTCTTATTGCACTCCAGAGTAGAACACTGGTAATTCCAATCTAGATCTTTGACAACAGAAATGATATACAATCAACGAAAGAGTCAAAAATGCAGTAATTGGGGTGACCAAACACAAAAAACAATTCACACCTTGATCCATAGAGGTTGAATTTATCATAAGAAATGTTAAGAGTAAAAGTAGTATTATTAATACCAGACATAGAAAAAAAAACCCTTTACCAATACAAAAGAGGAAAAGTAGCTCTCGTGCTCGCTATACGATCACTCACTACGTCCTTTAAGCGCTTTTATCACCAGGCTTGCTCTTTCAGTGATCGGTATACCATTTACTCATACATTCCACTCTATTTTTATTTGTCCCGGACAACGGGCTGCGTCTGTTTACCTTGGCCAACGCCCCTAATGGCTCTGTCTTCGACTATAAACCCCTGGATCTTACACGAGCATTTCAATATCAGACTATTAAACTATTATATTAACACTTATTAAAACAATAGCTTCAATTAACAATCTCTAAACCACCAAAAAGTCAAAAATAGACCTGAAAGAAAAAGAAAATGACCTTACCTTTCAGATAACACGGAGGACTGGCCCTACCGGGTTCGGAACCGGATGCCAGGCCTCAGGGATGGTTGCGGTCAGCCTCTGTTTATGGCAGTCCTAGCCAGAGGTCTTTTATTTCGGTGATGTGAGAAAGAATACTCACCAAATTCTTGACCAGAATCCCCTTTCCCCAGATTCAGTTGTCGATTCCGGCTAGAAGGACCAAAATGACAGGAAAACTCTTCCCCTGAGATCAGTCACAACTCCAGGTATCATGAAATAAAGGTGATTTATTCAAATGTATTGATACAAATGGGTGATCCTTACATGTCAAGTAGAAAAGAGAAGTCACACACAAATGGGCGCGCAGCACCCTTTTATACTTGCAATATGCATTCAGCTATAACATTTCTTATTGGCTGAAGATACATTGGTGGCTCATGATAACTTTATTGCCAATCACAGTGCTCCTTTACAGTCTGTTACCATATATGGCAAAGCTTCTTACTCTACATTTTAGATAAAATAGTCGCGCAATAAGCATCAAAACTGTTCCCCTGGCACAACACACTAAGGACTCAATATACGCAATGGCATCGGGCTCAGGAGGGATGGAGCCAGAGAAAAATAGACAAACCATACTATATCACTACAGGAGAATATGGGACTTGGCCTCTTCCAAACTTGAAATTCCACAATACAACGTCTACACGCCGATATGGCATAACAAGAGTCTCCTTGAATTCACCAAAATACATGACACAAGCATATGGTCCACGCAGGGAGTGTTTTATCTACATCACCTCCTAAAACACGGACACCTCAAAACTTTTGATTCACTTATAGAGGAATTTACAATTCAAAACCAAATGTTTTTTAGATGTTTATAACTCCGCTGCGCGGCACAATCTCAATTTCCTGACTCCACCCCACACCCTACACCCAATGTCATTATGGCAGTAATTAACAGCACGGACCCCCCTTTCTTGTTAAAAAAAAAAAGAGCATGGACCACCCCCATAAACTAATCTCAGCATTTTATAATATGCTCTCCACCTCAATTTCTACCAAAATATCTATACTATCTGAAACCCAGATGGGAGACAGAGGTAGGACCAATTGAGGATGAGGAGTGGGGGGGAGGCACTGGAGTCCTGTAAGGCTGTATCCCCCAAACTATCTGATCGACTATCATAACTTTATATTCTACACAGGGCATACCTCACACCCCTTAGAGTGGCAAGGTACAAACACACTCAATCTACAACATGTCTGACGTGTGGACAAGACAGGCACATTCTTACACCTGATCTGGACATGCCCCACAAGGCCTGTGGAAGCAAATCGTAACATTTCTACATGATACAATGGGCTCACCCCTAACATTAGACCCAAAACAATGCCTTCTTGGAATATTACCAGACACAATTGATAAATATACAAAAATATTTTTTCATGAGACGCTGTTTTCAGCTAGGAAAATTATAGCTAAAAATGGATGAGACAGACAACTCCCAAGACAGTAGAATGGAAACTAGAAGTGAATAATACCCTGACATACAAGAAATGTATATATATTAACAGAGGTTGCCCCAACAAATATAACAAGGTAGGGACCGCTGGCTACAAGAGTCTGATACCTGTGTGTAACAAAACATATTAATAAATAATAATAAAGAATAAATACTCGGACACATATCTCACTGTATCGTCTTTATTTGTAATATGTGTACTCATAGAACATACCCACATGGCAAAAGCAATGTACCTATTATCTTACCTACAAAATGTATAACATTTAATGTAAAAGTTACCAAGTTTATATGCAAAGCAAACGTAACATGTATGCACCATTTGATTAACAAAAACCTTTGTTCAACGTTGGAAAAAAAAACAAAAAAAACTGTTCCCCTGACAGCTAGGGGAGATATTGTGTTCCAGCAATGCCATTCCTAAGCTGATATAACCAAATCATGCAACCTGCCATATTTATTGAGAAGCATCAAACCGGGATTAGCCTCTCTAATACTTTTCCCTTTACCCAGTCTTCTAAGTGTCAACCAGCTACCTACCTGTGGCATCTGGACCTCCATATCATCCCCCTACTTGGGTAGTGTACAAACTCCTTACCAGGCTGTTGACACAGTGTTTTCAGTTGATTCTTCAGTTCCAGAATCTGGCCTTCCAAACGAGCATCTTGCACAGCAGTATTCAACCTTGAATGGTTGTTCAAGAAATGTGTAGCAGGATGTGCCCTGGGTCACATCACCAGTTCTTTAGGACATGTCACCCATTAATGTAATGGGGATACTCAAATAATATTTTTTTTATGTTTATTTAATTTATTTTGAGCCCTATTTATTTGCCCTAAACTGAGAATGTAAGAGTAACCCCTCAGTAATCACAATGCTCCTCCTTCACACAAACATTGCTATTCAGTTTACTTACAGAGACACTTCGGTACTCAGTGGCCCTCTTAGCACTCTCTGTGCCCTTGGGTACTCACTATGCCCTCAATTCTCACAGTGCCCTCTCAGTATTTACAGTGCTCTTTAGTGCTTATAGTGCTCTCAGTACTTACAATGCTCCTTGGTACTCACAGGGGCAAAGGCATTATGGATGGAGCTGCATATGGGTGTGTGTTCTTCAAAGTTAAAGTGATTGATTGTAAACGATCACCTTGTAAAACAACACATTCAGTTTAAAATAGAAATGAATGGCAAAACATTTTTGTATAGATATAATAAAAAAAATTATAAATAACTTTTTACCCCTTTTTTATAAGTGATCACATTCCCTCTGTTCTCAGCTGCATAAGAGCTTGGGGGAGGAGAAGCAGCAGCAGCAGCACACTGAGCTTCACAGTGAATGGCTGTGCAGTGGGGGCATGTCAGAACAAGTATGATAATTTGAGGAGAGCAGGCTGTGTTCCCAGCATAGCTAGAGAACTGCTCTCCTGCTTTCAGTTTTTGGTCAGTTTTCAATAGGGCACCAAGGATTTCACATAAAGGAAGAAATACAAAGAGAACAGGATACTTTCTTATACAAGTACAAGGTACAGCAGGCACATATCAGGAATTTGAAGTGTTGGGGTAACAAACGCTTTAATTATTGGAGTTTTTTACAGGCCACCCAGTGTTAATGAGGAGGTGGAGACTCCACTCCTTGCACAGATAGAAATGGCTGCAAGGGTTGGGACAGTGATAATTGGGGATTTAAACTACAATGAAATTGACTGGAATAATGGTGCTGTTTGAACAGTAAAAGGGCATCAATTTTAAACCTATTACAAGACAATTTTAAAGTACAGATTTATAGAAGCCCCACCTAGAAATTATGCTATTCTGGACTAGGTAGCCTGAAACCATGTGCAGCTTATGTTCATATAAAAGAACATCTGGGTAGCAGTGACCATAACATGATTTCATTTAATGTAAGCTGTAAGCAACAATCACAGAAAGATTAAAACACACTTAAGAAAGAAAATGTTACAATGATGAGCGCTGATCTCCAAGATATAGACTGGGAGGGAATAGGGTCATTAAAGAACACAGAACGGAAATGGGAATGTTTCATATCAACTATGCAAGCACACTATAAAAAATATTCTCATGGGCAATGTTTAAAAGGCTAAAAAATAAAATCTGTGGCTCACATCCAAAGTCAGAAAAGGTATAAATAATAAGAGGGCAATTAAAAAATGAAGGAACACCATCATCATTTAAAAGTTACAAAAAGTATAAAAGAATATGTAAAAAAGGAAATCAAGACTGAAAAATTCAAAAAATTACAGGTTGCAAAAGATAGTAGGACAAAGAGTGGGCAAATGTATTTAAACACTTCCCGCCCGTATGACATCATATGTCCTCCTGTACTTGAAGTTGAGATATCTGGATGATGCCTGCAGCTGCATCTTTTCAGCCAGTGATTCCCTCTAGTGTAAAAGCCATCCTAGCTGCTGATTAGCTACTGGATTGCTTTTATAGGCAGCGGGAAAGGACACCCCCCCTCCGGCCACCCAACAGCACCTCTTTGGGCTCTCCTGCGTGATCACAGAGCCTGAGATCCAATCCAGCGCCAGGTTACCACAGAACTGGTCAAGGACTAGATGGCCCCTGGCCATCTCTATGATCCTGGGAGGCCGGAAGCGACAACATAAAATATTTTCAAAGGGTCATCTGTGGAGTTTTTTTTTTTTAAGTACCACAGTTTGCCGCCATTCCATGATCATGCGCAATTTTAAAGTGTGACATGTTAGGTATCCATTTACTTGGCGTAACATCTTTTAAATTTTAGCAAAAAATTGGGTTATACAGTGCTTCCGGAAAGTATTCCACAATTTATGTTACAGCCTTATTCCAAGATGAATTAAATTCATTATTTTCCTCCAAGTTCTACAAACAATACCCCATAATGACAACATGAAAGAAGTTTGTTTGTAATCTTTGCAAATTTATTAAAAATATAAAACGAAAAAAATCACATGTACATTTACAGCCTTTGCCATGACACTCAAAATTGAGCTCAGGCACATCCTGTTTCCACTGATTATCCTTGAGATGTTTCTACGACCTGATTGCAGTCCACCAATGGTAAATTCAGTTGATTGTACACAATTTGGAAAGAGACACATGTCTATATAAGGTCCCACAGTTAACAGTGCATGTCAGAGCATAAACCAAGCCATGAAGTCCAAGGAATTGTCTGTCGACCTCCGAGACAGGATTGTATCGAGGCACAGATCTGGGGAAGGGTGCAGACAAATTTCTGCAGCATTGAAGGTCCGAATGAGCACAGTGGCCTCCATCATCCATAAATGGAAGAAGTTTGGAACCACCAGGACTCTTCCTAGAGCGAGCCATCCGGCCAAACTGAGCAATCAGGGAGAAGGGCCTTAGTCAGGGAGGTGACCAAGAACCCTATGGTCACTCTGACAGAACTCAAGCGTTTCTTTGTGGGGAGACGAGAACCTTCCAGAAGAATAACCATCTCTGCAGCACTCCACCAATCAGGCCTGTATGGTAGAGTGGCCAGACAGAAGCCACTCCACAGTAAAAGGCACATGACAGCCCACCTGGAGTTTGCCAAAAGGTACCTGAAGGACTCTGACCATGAGAAACTAAATTCTCTGGTCTGATGAAACAAAGACTGAACTCTTTGGCCTGAACGGCAAGCGTCATATTTGGAGGAAACCAGGCACCGCTTTTCACATGGCTAATACCATCCCTACAGTGAAGCATGGTGGTGGCAGCATCATGCTGTGGGGATGTGTTTCAGTGGCAGGAACTGGGAGACTAGTCATGATCGAGGGAAAGATGAATGCAGCAATGTAAAGAGACATCTTTGATGAAAACCTGCTCCAGAGTGCTCTGGACCTCAGGCTGGGGCAAAGGTTCATCTTCTAACGAGACAATGACCCTAAGCACACAGCCAAGATAACAAAAGAGTGGGACAACTCTGTGAATGTCCTTGAGTGGCCCAGATTTGAACCCGATTGGACAGATCTGAAAATGGCTGTGCACCAACGCTCCCCATCCATACTGATCCATACAAAGAAGAATGGGAGAAATTGTCCAAAAATAGGTGTGCCAAGCTTGTAGCATCATACTCAAAAAAAACTTGGGGCTGTAATTGGTGCCAAAGGTGACTCAACAAAGTATTGAGCAAAGGCTGTAGATACTTCTGTACATAGGATTTTTCTTGTTTTTTTATATTTAATAAATTTGCGAAGATTTCAAACAAACTTCTTTCACGTTGTCATTATGGAGTATTGTTTGTAGAATTTTGAAGAAAATAATGAATTTAATCCATTTTGGAATAAGACTGTAACATAAAATTCATTAAAATCTTTTTTTTTGAAAAAATGCGTTTGAAAAATCGCTGCGAAAATACCATGTGACATAAAAAATTGCAGTGACCACCGTTTTATTTTCTAGGGAATCTACCTCAACAACATGGAGGAGATCAAAGATCACTGGGGTGGGCCTTTTTATTTATATTTATAGAAAAATAAATTTACTAGCAAGCCCCAAAAATAAGTAAGGACCTATAATGTTTGCTGCGGCCACAAATTAGTTAAACAGGGGAATAAATGGGAGGTGTTAAAACTGTGACTCAACCAAAGGGTTTTACTGCCCTCCAACCACTAATGTAAACAACCCCTTATGCACAGACCACTTTACAAAGTACCACCGAAATAACCCCCTCTGCTCAGGGCAATTCATCCCCCACTCCCTGTCCAGCACAGATCAACCAGCTCAACTAGAAGCGTGGTCGAATAACAGTCCAGGGTCAGTTCCAGATCAGGCAGAGGTATAAACAGCATCGGTAGGCAAAGGCGTAGTCGAATAAAAGTCCAGGGTCAGTTACAGAGCAAGCAGGATGTGAAGGTAAATGGCAGGAAGTGAGGATTATGTTTACCATACTTCACTAATAATTTAGTGAAGTATGGTAATGGCGGAAACAGTCAACTATGCAGAGGCCTGGTTGGGAAGGACATTGGGGACAATGATAAGTGGTGTCTCTTCTCACTCCTCGTTTGGAGCACACCTGGCAGTTTTCTGATGTTTTTGGCCTGTTAGTCTGGGAGGGATTTTATCTGGAAAGTGGCGTTCAGAGAGTCTGCTAATCACATCGGATCTAATGTTTTCTGGTGGGCCGTTCGGGTATATAAGGGCAGTGGTGATTTCCTCCTGGTAGCCAAGGAAGGGTTTGGGTCTTTCAGTGGAGTTGCGATAGATTACATAGGTGTTGTATATGGCCAAATTAAACAAATAAATTGAAACTTTTTTATACCACTGGTATGTTCTTCTAGTGGAAAGGTAGGGTTCGAGCATCTGGTCGTTGAAGTCTACACCCCCCCATGAACGCGCTGTATTCATGGATACATATTGGCTTTTGGATTGGGCCATTCCTCCTGGTGATCTCAACAAATGTATTGTTGTGGATCGAAGAAAGCATGTAGACGTCCCTTCTTTCCCTCCACTTCACAGCTAGAATTTCCTCATTCCGTAAGCTCGCCGCCTCCCCTCTTCTTAACTGCTTGTTGACGAGGCTTTGAGGAAAGCCCTTCCGGTTCGTACTTAAGGTGCCGCATGCTGGAGTGTTCTTTCTGTGAAGGTTTCGGAACACGGGCAAACTGGAATAAAAATTGTCCACATACAAATGGTAGCATTTCTCCAGGAGTGGGTTTATGAGTTGCCAAACGACTTTCCCGCTTGATCCAATGTATTCTGGGCAATTAGGATGATGTAGCTGAGTGTCCTTCCCTTCATATACCATGAAGGCATAGGTATACCCTGTAACTCGATCGCACAATTTGTACATCTTCACCCCATAGTGGGCCCTTTTGGTGGGAATAAATTGTTTTAAGCCCAGCCTGCCAGAAAATTTGATAAGGGACTCATCCACACATATGTTGGTCTGGGGTAAACAACTGGGGGAAGATTTCAGAAAAATAATTTATTAGCGGTCGAATTTTATAAAGCTTGTCAAAATTTGGGTGATTTCGGGGAGGGCACTGGGTATTGTCGTTATAGTGTAGGAATCTCATAATCAATAGATATCTGGTCCTGGGCATTACTGAGGAAAAGATGGGCATGTGGTAGATGGGGAGGGTAGACCAATACGAACGTAATAAATTTTTTCTGTTTAGTCCCATACAGAATGTGAGGCCCAAAAAAATGTTAAACTCCTCCACTGTTAGGGCTCTCCACTCGTAGGGACCGGCATAATAGGACGTTGGGTTACTTGCTATATATTGTTTTGCATACAGGTTGCACTGGGTCACAATTGATGCAAGCATGTCCTCAGTAAAAATTAAATGGAAAAAGTCTATCGGGGAAAAATTTTCTGTGTCCACCTGGACTCCTGGCTGGGCAGTGAAAGGGGGGAACGTTGGCTTCTCTGAATTAGGAGGGAGCCACAAGGGGTTCTGAAGGGAATAGGGAAGGCTGGCATGGGACCTAACCCTTTGGGACTGAGGTGACACCCCACTGGTACGTGGCCTTTGCCGAGGTACTGCGGTGCTGGTGGATGGCACTGCCTCCTCACCAGTACACCTTCGTCTTGCGGGCGGACTCTCATCCTCCTCCTCTGAGGCTGTCAGTGTACCACTGGTTAGGACAGGCTCGTAGTCCACGTCAGACTCAGAATCTGAAAATGAGGAGGAATTCGAAGCGGAGAGCTCCCTGTTGCTCTCGTCACCCACAAGAATATTTTACGCCTCCTCAGTTGAATATAATCTAGCCATTGTTGGTGATGACAGGAGGCACTGATGACAAGTGACACTGATGATAGCTGGCACTCTTAAGTGACACTGATGACACATGACACTGATGACACTGATATGTGGCACTGGTGACACTGATAACAGATGGCACATGGCACTGACAGGTGGCACTGATGACAGATGGTACTGACAGGTTGCACTGACAGGTTGCATTGACAGGTGGAACTGATGGCAGATGGCACTGGCAGATGGGACTGACAGATGGCACTGATAGGTACTGTGGGCGCTGTGTATGTACTCTGTGTATGTATTTTATGCACTCAATCTCACACTCTGAAGCACAGGTCGCTCTCCCTCCTCACACGCGGTCTCTGTGTGAGAGGAGGGAGAGCCGGCAATGAGAGATGATCTCATATGTTTACATTTGAGATCATCTCCCATTGGAAGCTGCGATCGCGCTGTAAACGGCCGCTGTGATTGGCCGTTTACAGCGATCTGTGACTGGCTGTGTCCAAGTGACGGAGCGCGCATCGCGGAAGTAAACAGCTGGACATCCAGGGACGGCCACCCGGCAGTTAGCGTCCGCGCCGTCGGCTATAGCGCGGGTGCGAAGTGGTTAAGGTTGTTATATCCTGCAGTGAGATTATTACCCTGCTTAACTTTGTTTCATCAGCAAACACTGAGATTGAACTATTTATTCCAACCTCTGTATCATTTATGTGCAAGTTAACCACTTCACTGGAAGGATTTACTCACTTCCTGAGCAGGCCATTTTTTGTGATACTGCACTGCTTTGCTTTAACTGACAAATGCGTGGTCGTGCGACGCTGTACCCAAACAAAATTTTTCCCCACAATTAGAGCTTTCTTTTGGTGGTATTGTAGCACCTCTGTGGTTTTTATTTTGTGCGCTATAAACAAAAAAAAAGTGAAAATTTTGAAAACAAAAACTCAGTATTTTTTAGTTTTTGCTATAATAAATATCAAAAAAAACAAAAAAAAAAACAAATTTCTTCTTCAGTTTAGGCAACATAATATCTACATATTTTTGGTAAAAAATCGCAATACGTGTACATTGATTGGTTTATGCAAAAGTTATAGCGTCTACAAAACAGGGTATATATTTATGGCATTTTTATTATTAATAGTTTTTTACTAGTAATGTCGATGATCAGCAATTTTTAGCGGGCCTACGACATTGCGGTGGACAGATCAGACACTTTTGACACTTTTTTTGGGACCATTGACATTTATACAGCCATCAGAGCTAAAAATAGCCACTGATTACTGTATAAATGTCACTGGCAGGGAAGGGGTTAACCCTAGGGGCAATCAAGGGGTGTCCTAGGGAGGTGTTTCTAACTGTGGGAGGATGGGACTGACAGGGAGTAGAGAGAGATCGCTGTCCCTGATCACTAGGAACAGCAGATCTCTCTCTACTTCCCTGATGGAATGGGGATCTGTCTGTTTACATTGACAGATCCCCGTTTTGGCTTCGAGGAGCGATCACGGGTCGCCGACGGACATCGCGGCCGCTGGGCGCACACACCGCCAATAGCCCTTAAAGCGGCCACTGTACAGCTGTGGCGATTTGCGCAGGGGAGCCAACCTGCCGACATATAACGACGACGGCTGATCAGCAAGTAGTTAAGCAGAATTGGTCCCTGGACAAAGCACAGGGGCACCCTGCTCACAACTCAAGACTGATGCAGAGGATAAGCTATTCATCACCATCCTTTGGATGCGCTCCTGTAACCAGTTTTCTATCCAAGTACATACACTATAGTCAATGCCAACAGACCTTCAGTTTTTAAATTAAGCTTTTCCGGGGTATGGTTTCAAATGCTTTGGCAACGTCCAGATACACCACATCCACAGGCATTCCTCTATGCAGAGTACAGTTTATCTCCCCATAGAATGTTAAAAGTTTGGACTGGCAAGAACAGTCCTTGCCAGGCCAAACCCATGCTAGTTACATCTGTTGATACTAATTTCATAAACCCATGCTGGTTACAACTAGGGATGGGCTGGATGTTTGAGTCGAATGTAAGTTCAACTCGAACATCAGCTGTTCGTTTGTTTGCGAGATGTTCGCCCGCTCCGGAGCGCCACATAATGCATTGATCGCAGTGCATTCACAGCTTCAGACAAAAGCATGCACATGACCTGTATGCTTTGGCCAATCACAGCGCGATGTGCTGTGAGAACCATGATTGGCCAAGTCCATGCCCCACACTATATAAGGCTGCTTACACAGTGGCCATATATAGTGTTTATGAATGGAGATTAGGCAGTGTATTTAGTGTAGTATGCGGTCAGTCAGCTTAGTGTATATAACACAGGGTAAGGCAGAGTATATATGACACTGTAGTGTAGAGTATATAAAAGTGTACTGCAGAGTATATGGTACAGTGTAGGACAAGTATATAGCACAGTGTACTGCGGAGTATATAGCAGGAAAGTAGACAGTCCAAGGTATTTAGTAAGAGGCATAGTGAGTTTTTTGAGGTTGTAATTTTTTCCCACAATTCTTACACAAAATTGTCATATTAAGTTATTTCTCACACAAAGCATATGTATACCTCCAATTACACCCCAAAACATATTCTGTTACTCGTCCCGATTATGGCGATACCACATGTGTGAGACCTTTACACAGCCTGGCCACATAGAAAGGCCTAACATGCAGGGAGCACCATCAGGCATTTTAGGAGCATAAATTACACCTTTTTTTGTTTTTTTTTTTAAATTCTTTTTATTATAAGAATATAAATTGAAATACAAAACAAAGCCTATTGGGCATACCCAGGCTTAGGTAAAAACACACACATTAAAAGAAAAACAACAAAAGGTAAGGTGGCTGGTAACCAAGGCTTAGGGAATTGGAAGCAAGGTATCTGGGGTGTGCAAAGTTAAAAGGGTCGGGTGGTACATTCCCTGTATACAGTCCACATCTAAGCAGTAAACAGAAACAAAACAGAGTATCCTAAGAAGGGGTTGCCGAGGATCCGACAGTATCTCTGGACTTGGTCCAAATATCCCATACTTTAGAGAATTTTTTTGAACATTCCCTAGATTCGTATGTAAATTTATACAGTGGGACCGCTTTATTGACTATATTCTTCCAATAATCTAAGGTGGGGGGCTGGGTGGATTTCCATTTAAGGAGTGTAGTCTTACGTACATAAAACAATAGGAGGCCTATCAAAGTTCTCATAGATCGATAGGTAGCTAGTAGGTGAACGAGACCTAAAATGCAAACATCAATTGATAGTGGTATTGCAATTGTGGTGACTGTGAATACATCGGGAAACCGCTGTCCAGCATAATTTTATGCCAGGACATTCCCAAAACACATGCAGGAAAGTGGCAGGGTCGGCCTTACAGCACCAACATTGTGAACAGTGTGAGGGATAAATCTTCTGTAACCGTTGAGGTGTGAGATATACTCCATGGAGAATCTTAAATTGGATTAATCTGTCTCTGGCTGATGCTAAGTTTTGCATAGGGTAGTCCCAAACATCCTACCAGTCTTTGGAATCTAACTCTGGGACTTCCGCTCGCCATCGTGATAAGTTTGTCGAGGCCATCATGGATGGAGGGTTGAAGAGACTTGTATATTTTAGAGAGTGGTTTACCCTGACTATCCCCCCGTAGCATAGCTTCAGTTCTGGACAGGGTTAAGGTTACGGGCTGATTGCCAAATTGCATCTGAAAGGCATGTCTCAACTGAAGGAACCCAAACAGGTATGAATTGGGGAGGGCGTATTTCTCTTTAAGGGAGTCGAATGTCTGGAGTACACTCCCCTCACAGATTTGGCTAAGATATTTTATCCCTTTAGAAGCCCACACAGTGGGGTCTGGAATCAAGAAAAAAAATTGCTTCAGGGAAGGGTTATGCCATAGATGTGTATGTGGTGAGTAAGTAGATGAGGGCCCGGAATGTTGAAGCTGCCATGCCTTAATGACGGCGGTCATAGATTGGGTGAGAGGGAGCGATGCTAAACCACCCCTGCAAAGTATATTGCGTAGTGCTTCATAAGAGCCGAGCAGTGCAGCCTCAAGCACCACGGCAGCATTAGTCTCATTAGCTAGCAACCAGTTGTGGGCCTGGGTGAGCAGAGCTGCAAGGTAATTAAATAAATTCAGACTTGCTAATCCACCCTTGGTCCATGGCCTTTGCAAGACCGTCAGCTGAAACCTAGGCCTTTGAGTTCCCCAAAAGAATGAGGTAATTGCAGACTCAAACTGCCTAAAGTATTTTTTAGGGATCCACACTGGGGCATGGTGGAGGATATACAGTATAGAGGGTAGTAGCTTCATTTTGAAAAGATTAATCCCTCCAACTAGTGAAAGGGGGAGGTGGGACCACGCTGATAGATGTTTTGTCAGATTCAATAGCAGTAGAAGATTTAGGGCCACATAGTCAGATGCTTTTGGGGAAATCACTAGCCCCAAATATTTGCAGAGGCAGTCCACTTAAGGGTTAAATTCGGGTCGGCCCTGGCATCAGCCCCCCTATCTATGGGTAGGATCAGAGATTTTTCACAGTTGACCTTCAACCCTGTTAGGGGAGAATAAAAGGAGAGCAATACCAGAGCCTCTTTAAGGGAAGGTCCAGGGTCTTTTAAGAAGAGGACCATGTCATCGGCATAAAGTGCTCAGTCGGGGAGGCGAAGAAACAAACTGAGCCATTATATGGGACCCTAAGGTGGCTAGGGTACATCATGCTGTATTTAATGTTCTTTTCCTGTAGGCGCCTATGGACTTCGTTAAAGGTTTTCCGCTTAAGTTGCAGCTCCACTGAGAAATCAGGAAACAGTAGGACTGAGGAGCCGCCATGCTGAAGTGTGGGGTGTTTGTGGACCTCGGAGAGAATCCTGTCCTGATCTCTGTAGTTAAGAAAACGAACAAGGAAAGGTCTGGGATTTGCACCAGGGATATCTCGCCCTGTGGGTACCCGGTGGGCATATTCCACAACGTAGGTTGGGGAGACCTCAGCAAAGCCTAGCAAGTTCTTGAAGAACCCCTCTGCAAATTCAGCCGGTCGATAACCCTCCTCGCCCTCTGGGAGACCTAGGACATTGTTGCATCTCGCCCTGTTTTCTGCATCATGAGATTTAGTGACAAGCATTTGTATTGTGTGTTGTAGGTCAGCAATTGTATTGGTGTGAGTTGCCGTGAGGTCCTCAGTGGCGGATATTCTGGATTCTGTTTCAGTCAGCCGACCCCTGAGTTTATCGAGATCGTTTCTTATGAGATTGCATTCTTCCGTGAGACGATCTATTCTTACAAGCATGGATGTTTTGCTGTTTTAAGTGGCCGCCAGGATCAGCGCAGTACCATCTGGATTGGATGGGGGGCAGGAGGAGCTGCATTCAGGGATGTTCCAGGCTCCATATAGTGGGGCAAAAAAGTAGTCAGCCACCAATTGTGCAAGTTCTCCCACTTAAAAAGATGAGAGAGGCCTGTAATTGTCATCATAGGTATACCTCAACTGTGAGAGACAAAATGTGGAAACAAATCCAGACAATCACATTGTCTGATTTTTGAAAGAATTTATTTGCAAATTATGGTGGAAAATAAGTATTTGGTCACCTACAGACAAGCAAGATTTCTGGCTCTCACAGACCTGTATCTTATTCTTTAAGAGGCTCCTCTGTCCTCCTTGAACTTGTTATCAGTAGGGCTGCAACTAACGATTATTTTCATAATCGATTAGTTGGACGATTATTGTTTCGATTAATCGATTATTCGGTTAATAACCGTAAAAAAAAGTGTGGTGTATAATTTAGTTAATGTGTAAGTTTTTTTTAAAAAGGTAATTTATTCTTAAATATCTCTATGCAGTGGTAAATATAAATAACCAACTATATGGTTAGGGAGCAAAATATCGAATCCACTCTGAGCATAACAGACAGAAGAGATATACTGTATATACTATTAAGGGTGAATCTGGTAAATGTCATCACTTAGTGATCACATTTTTTTATTAAAAACAAAAACAATGTCTTCCTTCAAAAAAATGTCATTTTAAGAACGTTCGTTCTTTCATTCAGGGAAAGTAAAAAGATTTTTCGTCTGAATATTCTCGTCTGAAAATTGATCCGTGTGGCCAGCATAAGGCTCAGTACACACCTGTGCAGTTTGCTTTTCATCTGTTTCTGCAGTGCTTTTTGCTGTGCGTTTTTTTTTGTGCACGTGATTTTGCTGTGATTTGCGTTTTTGTATTTTTTTGGCCAATTTGTTGTTGGGCAGATTAAAAAAACACAAATTGCTGCAAAAACGACATGCTTTTCTGCAGCTTCTCTATTGAAGTATATTGAACCAAAAAAGCACCCTTTGGCGTGAACATGTCCCATAGGAAACCATGTGAATGAACTGTAGTGCGTTCTGCAAAAAGCACCAAAAAACACATAGATGTGAACCAGGTCTAAGACGTTTAGTAACATAATGGGGTGAAAAAAACTAAAATTAGCCCTTTATAGTACAAAAAAAGCAGATAATCACTACTGTAAAGGGTTAATTTTTTTTTTAGTGTAGAACTGTAAAGTAATATTTACAGTAGCGATTATTTGCTCTTTTTGTACTATAAAGGGCTCATTTTAAGTTTTTTTTTTTTAACCCCATTATGTTACTGGCCGATTAATCGATTATGAAAATAGCAATCAATTTCATAATCAATTAATTGCCGATTGATCGATTAGTTGTTTCAGCCCTAGTTATCAGTATAAAAGACACCTGTCCACAACCTCAAACAGTCACACCAAACTCCACTATGGTGATGACCATAGTGGACACCAGAAACAAAATTGTAGACCTACACCAGGCTGGGAAGACTGAATCTGCAATAGGCAAGCAGTTTGGTGTGAAGAAATCAACTGTGGGAGCAATAATTAGAAAATGGAAGACATGCAAGACCACTGATAATCTCCCTCGATCTGAGGCTCCATGCAAGATCTCACCCCGTGGGGTCAAAATAATCACAAGAACGATAAGCAAAAATCCCAGAACCACACAGGGACCTAGTAAATGACCTGCAGAGAGCTGGGACCAACGTAACAAAGGCTACCATCAGTAACACACTACGCTGCCAGGGACTCAGATCCTCCAGTGCCAGACATGTCCCCCTGCTTAAGCCAGCACATGTCCGGGCCCGTCTGAGGTTTGCTAAAGAGCATTTGGATGATCCAGAAGAGGATTGGGAGAATGTCATATGAAACCAAAGTAGAACTGTTTGGTAGAAAAACACAACTTGTCATGTTTGGAGGAGAGAGAATGCTGAGTTGCAACCAAAGAACACCATATCTACTGTGGAGCATGGGGGTGGCAACATCATGCTTTGGGGCTGTTTCTCTGCAAAGGGAACAGGACGACTGATCCGTGTACATGAAAGAATGAATGGGGCCATGTATCGTGAGATTTTGAGTGCAAACCACCTCCCATTAGCAAGGGCATTGAAGATGAAACGTGGCTGGCAGCATGACAATGATTCCAAACACACCACCCAGGCAACGAAGGAGTGGCTTCGTAAGAAGCATTTCAAGGTCCTGGAGTGGCCTCCAGATCTCAACCCCATAGAAAACCTTTGGAGGGAGTTGAAAGTCCATGTTGCCCAGTGACAACCCCAAAACATCACTGCTCTAGAGGAGATCTGCATGGAAGAATGGGCCAACATACCAGCAACAGTGTGTGACAACCTTGTGAAGACTTACAGAAAACGTTTGACCTCTGTCATTGCCAACAAAGGATATATAACAAAGTATTGAGATTAACTTTTGATATTGACAAAATACTTGTTTTCCACCATAATTTGCAAATAAATTCTTTTAAAAATCAGACAATGTGGTTGTCTGGATTTGTTTCCACACTTTGTCTCTCATAGTTGAGGTATACCTATGATGACAATTACAGGCCTCTCTCATCTTTTTAAGTGGGAGAACTTGCACAATTGGTGGCTGACTAAATACTTTTTTGCCCCACTGTATCTAGCTCCGACAGTAAGGCTTGCAGTCTGCCCACAAGAGAGGCGTCAGTATGTGTAGCTGGGGTGGGTGGGCGGCTCGGCGTATTTTTGTTTACCCCCTTTTTTGGAGGGCCCATCGATTTGGAAGGGAGAGGAGCACTGCACAGACCTGAGACTGTTCACCCCACTCCCCAGCAACTATCACTGTCTCTGTGCTAGGAGATGCTCTAGATTGGGGAGGCACAGTGTGTCTTTTTTTCTCAGAGAGCCAGCAACAGCAAGAGTTTCACTCCACACTTATAGCTTTCAGTCACACAGTGAGGCACTCACCTGGGCCTCTGGACAGGGGTTTTTTTGGGAGCCAGGCAGGGTATGATCTCAGGGGTCAGAGGCACCTACCGTCCGCACCGTTGTTCCTCCACGATCCAGACGGGTTCCCAGGGAGGCAGGATGGTGCCAGGAGCGTACTGTGGACTCTCCTCTCTTGTTCCTCAGCGCTGTTTGCAGGCCTAGCGTGCAAGATGGCGGCATATTGCGGGGACACCGAGGGCCACGACCTGTGCTCCGGCCGTTCCACTCACAGATACTTGGTGGGAAAAGGGCTGCAGGATGGAGCTAATTGCCTGGTAATTGTCCGCAGGGGGTGCGGGGTCCGCCGCTGCCACAGATGGGCCCCGTGCCTAATGGCCACTGCGGACTAGGCCGCAACCACGATGCTCGCCGTAGCAGCCGCTGCTCAGGAGATATTCACCCGGGGGGATGCCCAGCAGCCAGCTGAATCAGATGAGTCATGTGGCAGAGTCCCCGGGCTTGTAGCCGGCCAGATGGAGATAGAGGAGTCCGGACTAGGCCGCAACCGCAATGCTCGCAAGAATGGCTGCCGCCCAGGAGATATCCACCTGGGGGGATGCACAGCAGCCAGCTGAGTCAGATGAGTCTTGGGGCAGTGTCCCTGGGCTTGTAGTCGGACAGAAGGAGACTGAAGAGTCCGGACAATGGCCGCCGCGGACTAGGCCGCAACCACAGCGCTCGTCTGGGAGGCCTCCACGCAGGAAATATACACCTGGGGGGATGCTTGGCAGCCAGCGGAGCGGGATGAGGTGTGTGGTGGTGTCCCTGGATGTGTAGGCAGTCAGATGGATGAGGATTAGGTTAGGATGCTCTGTAGCTCCTCTTAGACACTTTCGCTGCAGTTCACATCCAGTCATGCCCCCATAAATTACACATCTAATTTCATTCCTACCTATCACACTTTTGAAGGTCCCAGAGCACCAGGACAGTGGAATTACCCACAAAATGACCCCATTTTGGAAAGAAAACACCCCAACGTATATTCTATGAGGCATGGGCTGCAGATAGGTACTCGGGTACTCTGATGGGCTGCAGGAGGGAGGGAGTGTTCCTGCTGGCATCATTTTACAATGCAACAGTAGGGAAGTGGTTAAAATCCAAACCAGACCCAAAGGGTTCCATCAATGCCATTTTTTTCCCCATTTTTTTTTTTTTACATACAGTTGCAGAAAAATTGGGTCTTGGGTGTTGGTGGTGCCTGGACACTGTAATCCCTGACAGTTACTCTTGCTGGGCGCAGGAACTGTTTAACTGCTGTTTAAAATGAGAAAAAAAAATTAAATTACATGCACCTGTCAAACACGTGCAGAAAAATGGGGCCTCTTCTGCATGTTGTGGCTCAATAACACGGCTAGCACCGGAAAAAAAGAAGCGTGCCCCGCCTGCAGAGGATGCACTATGTCCATGGCCACCACTTTTCACTGTAGACACAGAAGCTGCTTGCCCTCTTTAGTGGCCTGTGAGTTTCTGCCTCTCCTTGTTGGCCTTTTCAGACATGATGAGGATATTTTTTAACTTTTTATTAGAGTGTGTGATGGAAATATGGTGCTTGGGTGCAATGCTTTTGTGCTTGGTGCACTATAAACCGTTCTATTAAAGTTTTTTTTTTTTTTTTTAAATAAAGAAAATGAGGGTGCAGCAATTGTGCAGATTTTTTTACTTCTGCTGCTGTAAAAAACTAAAATAAAATAAATGTAAAAAAAAATTAAAGGCAAAAAAACAAAAAACAAATAAACTGTGGTGATGCAGAGGGAAAACCACATGGGAATCAGAAGATGGAACAGCAATTATGGAGACTTTTTTTTTTTTTTTTTGCTACTGCTAGAAAAGAAAAAATCAACCCCCCCCCCCCTAAAAAAAAAAAATAAAAAATAGGGAACCACTGCTGACGCAGAAGGGGGGTACAGTAATTATGCTCTAAATATTCTCAGTGCTGCTGTCCCACCAAAAAATATATATATATATATATACCACTGTTAAAAAATTGGATTAGTTGTACACACCAACACTTCATTAGCACCACACCGCCCTACACTGTGCTATATACTCTGCCCTACACTGTGCTATATACTCTGCCCTACACTGTGCTATATACTCTGCCCTACACTGTGCTATATACTCTGCTCTACACTGTGCTATATACTCTGCCCTACACTGTGCTATATACTCTGCCGTACACTGTGATAGCATTGGGCAGGTGACAGGTCCTCTTTAAGGGGACATCAGGGGTCGCAGCTGCAGCTAATCAAGCACAAATCATGCTTAAAGTGATATTAAAGCTTGATTTTTTTTTTTTTAAACCACTTCAATACAGGGCACTTTCGCACCTTCCTGCCCAGGCCAATTTTCAGCTTTCAGCCCTGTCACTTTTTAAATGACAATTGCGCGGTCATGCTACACTGTGCCCAAATTAAATTTGTATCATTTTGTTCCCAGAAATAGAGCTTTCTTTTGGTGGTATTTGATCACCTCTGCGGTTTTTATTTTTTGCTAAATTAATAAAAAAAAGACCGAAAATTTTGGAAAAAAAAAAGTTTTCTTTGTTATAAAAATTTGTAAATAAGTATGTTTTCTCCTTCACTGATGGGCACTGATAAGCTGCACTGATGAGGTGGCATTGATGAGGTGGCACTGATAGGCGGCACTGATAGGCAGCACTGATAGGTGGCACTTATATGCAGCACTGATGAGCATTGATAGGCAGCAATGATGGGCACGCATAGGTGGCACTGATGGGCACTGCTAGGCGACACTGGGCATTGAAAGGCTGCACTGATGGGTACTTCTGAGTGGCACTGATAGGCGGCACTGATGGGCACTGATGGCTGGCACTGATGGATTTAACTGACAGGCATCACTGGTGGCACCTGCAGGCATTTTGATGTGGCACTGATTGGCAGCTGCCTGGACACTGATTTGCCATTTCCCTGGTGGTCTAGGGTGGCATACCTGGTGGTCCAGTGTGGTGGCTGTCTCTGGTCTGATGGCATCCCTGGTGGTCCTGGGCAGGCATCCGAGGGGGGGCTGTGCTGATAAACAATCAGCACAGACCCCCCCCCCCCCCGTCAGGAGAGCAGCCGGTCGGCTCTCCTGTATTCGCGTCTGACAGACACGAGTGAGTAAATGCCAATCATCGGCTCTTCCTGTTTACATCGTGATCAGCCGTGATTGGACACGCCTAATCATGTGGTAAAGAGTCTCCGTCAGAGGCTCTTTACCAAGATTGTAGTTGCAGTGTGTCAGGCTGACACGCCCCAAAAATGATTGCTGCGATGCGCGCCACCGGGCAATGTGTAGTTACTCTCACCCGAATGCTGGAGGAGCCACACGTCGATCAACTGCGCGTCGTGTAAGTCTTTGGTGATTCGTTTGCGGGCTTTTGTCGATATGGAGGATGTTCCTGAGGATGTTTGCATACTCGGGGCCAGTGGGGTGTTGAAGTCCCCACCTAGGATAAGTTGGCCTTCTTGAAAGTTGGACAATGTAGAAAGAGTGCATCGTATAAAAGTGTCCTGACAGGCGTTGGGGGCATAGATGGTTGCTAGCATCAGTTGCACGGCTCCTATTGAGCCTTCAATGAACGTGAACTGTCCTTCTGCATCTAACATAGAGTCGTGATGGGACCATTGTATTCTATTAGGCAGGAGGATGGAGGTAGCTCTGGATTTAGTTTTTGTTGGTGGAGTGATAAGTTAGGGGAAAGAATCTGTTTTTGAGGACTGGCAATCGGTCCTCCTTAAAGTGAGTTTCCTGGATGAAGGCTATATCCACTCTAGCTTTTCTTAAGTCATTAATCAGCATATGTCACTTTTCTGGCGTGTTAAGGCCTTTAACATTAATGGAGTATATTTTGAGAAAGTCCATTTTCAACCAGGGTTGTGGGGAGGGCAGGGGGTCGCCTCAGCAGGGGAAGGACGCCAATGAGGTATAAGTGAGGAGCTGGGCAGGGGGCTCGGAAGAAAAAAGGGAGAAAGGGGGAGGGGCTATAGGGCAGGGAGGGGGGGAGCCAGGCGCGGTAGAGACAAAAGATGTTTCTGCGCTGGGTTTGTAAAGTCAACTCCCTATGGGGGGGAGCTCAGCTTGTGTTTAAAACTGGTATTCGTGTGGGAGGGGGGGAGTTGGGAACAAAATAACAGGACGCGGGTTAAGGGGGGGTGGTGAGGGGATTAACTACTATTGGCAAGCAGTATGCCTGCATTAGCACAGCTCAACCAGTGTGGTTAAGGGATGTGCTGGCCTACGTGGGGTAGTAGCTGGACCGGGCCGCGAGGGGCCATCCCGCCCAGCTCAAGCCGAGGGATCTATTGAGTCTTGGACCATCTCACTTGGTCCCCAAAATTTTCCTGTCCCTCCAGCCCTGATTAGGGGTACAGGAGTAGGGAAGAAGGGGGCATCGGTCACCCACCTTTGTATGGCCTCCCCCCGCGGCCGCATTGTGCCGGGGGGGTACGCACACACAGACTACCGCTCCCAGGTATCCCCCGCCCCACCCATCAGATATGCCATTAGTCAGCCCCTAGGTGTCTCTCATCAAGGGTCCATCTGTGTTCTTCTCTCTGACAGGTAGCCATCAGTTATACAATAACATTGCAGTATCATGAATTAAACAACACTAGGCAGATATTATATCGAACAGTCGTATATATTATAAGCTGTTTTGTACATTTACAATGTAGTTGCTGGCGTAAAGGAACCGACCCTCAGCTGGATCAGCTGTGTATGTGGGCTTGAGGCGTGAGAACCCCCAGAGTATATCTTGGGGGGGGGGGGAGTGAGGGCACACCCACCCGCATCCACTCCTCATGGCTGTTCTCCCCGTCCCTGAGTGGGAAGTGGAATCATGTTCCCATGTGGCCTCGGCAAGGGCTCACACCCCTCCACTCCTCCAGTTCACCCCCAGGACATTTTTTAATAGCCAGTCCACCTTATGTGTGTGTCCATGGGTGTGCAGCCACAAATTTAGGAAAGTCCCAAACTCCAGTTTACCAGCGTAATGATGTTCGCTTGTTTCAGGAAGGGAGGCACTGCATATCTCCCACCGACAGATCTGCTCGAGTGTTAGATACGGAGTCTGTATCCTCTGTATGGCTGCTCGGGGGTCTCCGCAGACCAAGAGTGGAGGCAGAGCAATGGTACCCTCGAGCTCATAGTCTTCATGATGTCTGCCAAGAGAGGGGAGGGGGGGTCAGCAGCTTTAACTTTCTGGCTATGAGCCACATGCAGTGGTAAGGTCTATATAGCCGAGGGCCATATGCAGTGAGACCCGTGCAGCGTGGAGGATCGTATAGCTATGGGACATAAGTAGCTGTATAGTACTTGTAGCAGTGTGACCCAAAATGGGGCACAGATAGCATCGGGGTCTGGGTGGCAGAGAGACCCATGCAGCGGTGTGGCATATGCAGTATTGTGATACATAAAGCGGTGGGGCACAAGAAGCTGCGAGATGCGTTGTGGCAGTGGGACGCACGAAGCAGCGGGGAACATGCAGCAGAGTCTCAAAACAATCCCCTCAAGGGACAGGATGGGGGTATAAGGTCAGGTCAGGGGGTAAAACTGGAAGTCAAGCAGGTATGGTGGAAGTGAAAGTATCTGGTGGGTAGAGGGAGAGAACATTTCATAACTCACGTGACCCCTCTGGTGTAGGTGCTCGCGATCTCCGGCGCTGCCTCTGCGGTCTGGGCTGAAGGTGCCTTTGCGAGGGCTGCGGGCCAGGTCGGTTGCTTGCCTGTGGGAGGAACATCAACCAGTTTGAGATCCTGATGGGGTCTGCTGCCAGGAATGTGAACAGACCTGGCAGGTCGCTTGGAGATTTGAGTGTGAAGGAGCGCTGGTCCCTCCTGAACATCACCGACAACGGGTATCCCCAGCGGTAGGTGGCATTTTGCCGGCGGGCTAATTCCAGCACTGGGCGGAGCATGGCCCTCCTTTGCAAAGTATGACAGGAGACATCAGGTAAAATCTTCACGGTCGCTCCGTCAAAATCGATGTCTCCTGCCTCCCAGGCTTTGTGGATGATCGATTCCTTGTGGAAGTAGTGGTGGAGGCGGCATATGACCTCCCTCGGTCTGTTGGGGTCTTGAGAGCTCGGTCCCAGGGGGAGTGGGTCTCCCGGGAGTCCGCGGAAGATAGCTGTAGCCGTAGCGGGAAGGTCTTCAGGTCCCATCGCCTCTGGGAGACCCCACAGGCGGAGGTTGTTCCGCCTGCTCCTGTCCTCCATTTCCTCCATATGTAGCTGCAGCATCGTCGTGGTGTCTATATGGGCATCCTGGAGATGCTCTAAGGCAGACACTCTCCACTCCAGGTCCATCACAGAGGTCTCTCCCGCGGTCAGTCTGGTGTCCAGTGAGCTCAGCTCTCCCCTCACCTCCTGAATGTCTTTGCGGTGCTGGGTCTCCAACCGGCTCATGAGAGACTCTATGTCGGCTTAAATGGGGAGGGCTCGGAGAAGTGTCCACATCTCCTTGTCTCCTCCAACTCTTTTAGAGGTGTTTAGTGGGGTGCCGAAGCCCGTCTACAGGGCGGCCGGAACATATGAATAGGAGTCAGACTCCACAGATGCGGCTGGGGATGTCGGCCTGCTTCCCTGGGCTTGGGCTTCACTTGCCTCCCCACGCGGTTCCGCCATCTTGGGAGCAGAGGGAGTTAGCCCTGGTTGGGTCAGATATTGATCTATGGCACCTCTGGAGTCTCTTGTCCTCGCTGCTTTAGTTTTTCCTTTTGTTCTCTTTTTGAGTACATTCCCCAGGTAAAGAGTGAACCTCAGAGCATAGTAGGCTCAGCAGGCCGGGAGAAGGACGGGAGCTCAAAGCAGAAGCGTCTTCACTCAGCCATGTCCAGGCCACGCCCCCGTTTCCTTTTTATTTTAATCTGAATGGTTTGCTTTACAAGGTAATTGTTCATATATAGTTTAAGATATCACAGAGGATACTGTAATGTAAAATTGAGCAGCAGGATGGTTTATTCAAAGATAACAGGCCTAACAAGTATGTCCCTAACTTTTTTACAATGGGGATAGGAATATGTGACTATGAGCAATATAATTTGAGGTTGTTTAGGTGCTCGATGTTCTTTTTTATTCCTTTCAAACAATTGAGCAACTGCTACATACAAAAGTCAATTTCAAAATTGATGGTCAATAACATATAATGGTCAATGGTCCACGCTCAGTATGGTAAATCTCACAAATTAAAAAATTAGAAGCTGTACACATAACTCCCTGATATATATATATATATATATATATATATATATATACACCTTCATTTGAGTCCAGCTGTGTTTGATTATACTGATTGGACATGATTAGGAAAGCCATACACCTGTCTATATAAGACCTTACAGCTCACAGTGCATGTCAGAGCAAATGAGAATCATGAGGTCAACGGAACTGTCTGAAGAGCTCAGAGAGAGAATTGTGGCAAGGCACATATCTGGCCACGGTTACAAAAAAATTTCTGCTGCACTTAAGGTTCCTAAGAGCACAGTGGCCTCCATAATTCTTAAATGGAAGACGTTTGGGATGACCAGAATCCTTCCTAGAGCTGGCCGTCCTGCCAAACTGAGCTATCGGGGGAGAAGAGCCTTGGTGAGAGAGGTAAAGAAGAACCCAAAGATCACTGTGGCTGAGCTCCAGAGATGCAGTCGGGAGATGGGAGAAAGTTGTAGAAAGTCAACCATCACTGCAGCCCTCCACCAGTCGGGGCTTTATGGCAGAGTGGCTCGACGAAAGCCTCTCCTCAGTGCAAAACACATGAAAGCCTGCATGGAGTTTGCTAAAAACACCTGAAGGACTCCAAGATGGTGAGAAATAAGATTCTCTGGTCTGATGAGACCAAGATAGAACTTTTTGGCCTTAATTCCAAGCGGTATGTGTGGAGAAAACCAGGCACTGCTCATCACCTGTCCAATACAGTCCCAACAGTGAAGCATGGTGGTGGCAGCATCATGCTGTGGGGGTGTTTTTCAGCTGCAGGGACAGGATGACTGGTTGCAATCGAGGGAAAGATTAATGCAGCCAAGTACAGGGATATCCTGGATGAAAACCTTCTCCAGAGTGCTCAGGACCTCAGACTAAGCCAAAGGTTTACCTTCCAAAAAGACAATGACCCTAAGCACACAGCTAAAATAACGAAGGAGTGGCTTCACAACAACTCCTTGACTGTTCTTGAATGGCCCAGCCAGAGCCCTGACTTAAACCCAATTGAGTATCTCTGGAGAGACCTAAAAATGGCTGTCCACAAACGTTTACCATCCAACCTGACAGAACTGGAGAGGATCTGCTAGGAGGAATGGCAGAGGATCCCCAAAAAACTGTGAAAAACTGTGAAAAACTTGTTGCATCTTTCCCAAAAAGACTCATGGCTGTATTAGATCAAAAGGGTGCTTCTACTAAATACTGAGCAAAGGTTCTGAATACTTAGGACCATGTGATATTTCAGTTTTTCTTTTTTAATAAATCTGCAAAAATGTCAACAATTCTATGTTTTTCTGTCAATATGGGGTGCAGTGTGTACATTAATGAGGAAAAAAATGAACTTAAATGATTTTAGCAAATGGCTGCAATATAACAAAGAGTGTAAAATTTAAGGGGGTCTGAATACTGAATACCCCACTGTATATGTTTTATTCTGGCCCCCATAATTGTAAGCCTCTATTGTCATATGGAGTGCTATTACAATTATCCCCACAAGGTGGCGATACCACCAAGGCATATAAAAGGGCTGTCTACAGCCTATACAAATCAGCTTGAAAAAGGAGCGAGCAGTGCCTCCATCTCACCACTGCGCACGCTCTGAAACGTTTCACATCACGTCCGTGACGTCATCCCGTCGTACGCTGCATTCCAGCCCTCTTCCTGGGCCTGCTGACTGTGCTCCAGACCTCAATCTGTTCCCCGCCCAAAAGCCGGAAGACACCTGGTGAACAGGACACCGGCTCCGCTCCACACGACCATACAGGAAGCTGATGATGTTGCCAGCCAGTACAGGAGATTGACTTTCCACTGGACTCCACTATGCCGTTATAAAGATACCTCCATGTGAGTCTTTTAATGCATCTTGTTTATTAAAATTATACAGCTTTACTTAAGTGGCGCCTTTTCTCTTTCCTTTTTTACATGTTTTTGGAGTTTGCTTCAACTCCCTTTGCAAGGCAGCCCTGGGTACAAAAGACTGTTACCTCATACTAGAGCAATACAGCTCAAAGGACTCTTGTTTGGACTTACGTTTACATTGCATGCCACAGTTTTTGCTCCACTACCCTCTGTATGCTTGAGTGTAGGGGCACCCAGGAGAGCCAATGAACCTTGATATGAAGATAGAGATACAGGACTTTGTGAGAATACATGGACTCTAATAGAGGCAAAAATGATGGTAAGCGATGATGTAAAAACATCAGCCTACTGAATACAAGTAGAGGTAATATGATTTTACCTAAAAGTCATGATATCCTTCATCAATGGATTTACATAGATCACTGGGGAAGGGCCTCCTTGTGCGCCTACTATAATTCCAAGCATAGCTATAACAATATATAATAATATGATAACCCACCCTAAAATGTTACTGCTGTACTGTACTGCTGTCCCCACCTGCACTGCCATAATATTAAGGACTTTTGATGCCCACTTATAGTATTTCTAGTTGTCAAAGGGTTAGCTGTAGACTTTTCCAGTAAGTACATTTCTGCGATCAATGCTTCAAAGGATTACATCTTGGTATAGAAAAAAAAATCAAACCATTAAAGTAAAGGATTTCAAAGAAGATTTTTTTTTTTTTTTTTTTTTTGGCCCTCTATGGGATAAATAACCTAATAAATGTTAGACTCCAGCCAGACTGAGCCAGGGGGAGGCTTTCACACCTGCACATCAGGTCACCGATCCACCACCCTGCCAAGCATCCCTCTTCTTTTTATGCCCCTGTCACATATGGTTTCATAAATGCTGCTGTACAATGTGTAACATTACTTTAACAAGAGCACCCTACCATGCAGGTGCGAACACGCCTCCAAGGTGGAACACTGTGGTTGGGCCATAAAAGAATGGCTCTACATAGCATGCCAGATATCATGTCACAGTGACATTGGCCAATTTTCATGTGTCTGCACGATTCATCACTGGCCAGGCTAATAGCTCCATTCCTCCTGTGGGGACAGACAAGCAACTGGATTGCCCACAGGGGGAAGGAGGCCAAATGTTGGGTAATGGGTTAGGTGCATATACTAGGCACCCAAATCACTGTCCGTGAGGTGTATCCATGGAGGGTCCATACACTCACTGAACTGGAAAACTAGCAACTCCTAATAAAAGGAGAAAAGTTTACATTACCAATACCTGCAATATGAACAAATAATATTAATAATCAATGCCAGTTACATTTGCAGCCTATTGGATTAACATTGTAATTTTTACCATAAAACACTAGTAATGATAAGATGTGTATTAAATACATAGTTAACCAATTATAATTTGAAGCATAATCCTAATGCGTTAAAACTTGCTCTAATCACATGAAACAAAACTTTTTTTTTTTTTTCTCCTTTTTTTTTTTATATTTAAATAATCTTTATTCAATTTTTCAAAAAGTACAAAAAATAAGTTTTTTCTCATTTTTTAACAACAATTCTTAAATACACCTTGTACAAAAACCCTTTTTTATATACCAAAAAAGGAAAAAACATTACTATCCATTTTCCCCCTCCCCCCCCCCCCCTAACCACCCCCCTCTTTATCCCCATTTCCTCCCCCCTATCTTACCCTCATTCCTACCACGTCTTCCTAATTACTTAATATCGTACATCCATTACCTTATCTCTTCCTACATCAATTTTACATGGGATAACCCATTTCCTCTAGCCAAGGCAACCACATTTTTTTAAATTCCTTTAAATTCCCTCTCCTTGCATATACTACCTTTTCCTTCCATATTGTTTCCGTTACTGTTTTAAACCAGTCTTCTTTGGAGGGGGGTTTCTCTGCCTGCCATCTCTGCGCTATTAATTTCTTTGCCTGGAACAGGCACCTTAACACTGCTTTATTTTTAATGTTCCCCAACCTCTCCCCCACACCCATAATACACAGATTGGGGTGCATTTTGAGTGACAACTTAAAGATCTTATTTATATTATCTAATATTTCCGTCCAATAACGGTATAGTTTCGGGCATTTCCAGATCATGTGGATCAGGTCCCCGGTGTTTTGGCACCTAGGGCATTTAGCATCCCCCCTCCACCCCCATTCAAACAGTTTTTTTGGAGTGTAGTATGTTCTATGTAAGAGCATTAGGTATGACATCTTCTGGGTGGGTGAAACTGAAACTTGGTTCCCCCCGGCTAATATCTTTTTCCATTGGTCGTCCGGAATTCTTCCTAAATCTCTTTCCCACTTACTTCTGCACTTTAGTTTTTCTGAACTCATAATACTGTTACTGCATATATGTGGGTAGAATTCAGCTATGGATCCTTTTGGTCCATTAGACCTGCTTATTCTTTAATATATGGGGGTCGTAATCCACACCGGGCCTTGTTCCCCAAACTGTGCTTTTAGAGCATGTTTAATTTGCAAATAGCTATAGTATGAATTGTTTGGTATATCAAAGTCCTCTTTTAATGCAGAAAACGTTTTTAGGGAGCTACCATTATATAATTGATCCAGGCTGACTATCCCCTTCATTTCCCATATCTTTATTTTCCCCATTGATCTTAGCTCTTGTAGGTTCTTATTGTCCCAGAGCGGCACACCTTTAACCATACCTCCCATACCCCTCAAATCCTTTATAGATTTCCACACTTTTATCATTAATTTAACCGTAGGGGGTCTATAGGCAAAAGAATTCGCCTCCAAGACCTCCACTAATGTCTTATGTGGCGCATCTACAATCATCAATTCCCCACTTTTATCCCCTTCAATGTCCGAACCTAGATGCTGTAATTGGGCTGCTAAAAAATAACTACACGGATGCGGTACTGCCAGGCCCCCCTCCAAAATTGGCAGTTGTAAAGTCTGGAGGCCTATTCTAGGCTGTCTTCCTTTCCATATAAGGGCTCTTAGTAGAGTATCTATTTTTTTAAACCATTTTCTTTGTATCCAAATTGGTGAATTGTGCAGCAGATATAATAACTGAGGCAACCACAACATTTTGATCAGGTTACATCTACCAACCACTGATAAAGGGAGTTCCTTCCATATATCACTCTTGTTCTTAAATTTAGATAGTAGAGGGACTAAGTTATTATTTATATAGTTATTTGGGTCATTTGTTATATATATGCCTAAGTATTTAGTTTTCTCTACTATTTCTACTTGAATATTTTCCAAGCCTGAACTCTTTCTAATGGGATCTATTGGTAACAATGCTGATTTTCCCCAGTTTATGGTAAGACCCGAGATTGTTCCAAACCTCGAAAAGATGTCCATCACTTGTCTAAGCGATCTCTCTGTATCCCCCAGAAAAATGAGGACATCATCCGCATATAACGCAATCCGTTCTTCTCTGTCCCTTCTCCGGAATCCTTCCATAATCCTGTCCTGCCTTACTGCAATGGCAACTGGCTCCATTGCCAGAGCAAAGATCAGGGGTGACAGGGGACAACCCTGCCTAGAACCCCTTTCAAGTCGGAATTCATCCGAAAAGACATTATTCACTCTGATCTTTGCCCTGGGGTTGTTATAAAGAATTTTAACCCAATTGATATAGGAAGGACCAAATCCAAACTCCTTCATTACTCGCCATATATACCCCCATTCAAGACTATCAAACGCCTTTACCACATCTAGCATCATCACAGCCCGTGCGCCAGTGTTTTCGGTTGGTATCTGCATGTTCAAAAATAGCCTTCTGATATTCCTGCTGGTTGATCTTTGGGGTATAAAACCTGTCTGGTCGGGATGAACCAGTTTATGGATTATTTTCTTTAGTCTAGTAGCCAAAATCTTTGATAGTATTTTCACATCGGAGCATAATAGGGAGATAGGTCTGTAGGACCCGGGATCTAAAGGATCTTTCCCTTCTTTGTGCAGCACTATTATCGTGGCTTCAGTCATTGATATGGGAAGCTTCCCCTCCTTTTTTACCCACTCAAACGTTTTAAGAAGCTCCGGAAGTAACACCGTCCCATAATTTTTATAAGTTTCCACAGGAAGTCCATCAGGACCAGGGGATTTCTGATTTTTCATTTCTGTTACGGCTAATTTGATTTCCTCCAGAGTTATCGGGGCTTCTAATACCTCACTATCTGACTCTGTAAGGGAGGGCATCTCGATATCCCCAAAAAATTTATCTGACTCCTCTCCCTCCACGGCCCCCCTGGATGTATATAATTCTTCATAATAATTTTTAAATGTATCTATAATCACATCTACCTGAGATGAGATCTCTCCACTCATTGTCCTAATGGCGGGTATCATGGAGGGTGAGGATCCAGATCTAACTAAATGGGCCAACATCTTCCCAACCCTTTCCCCCTCCCCATATACTATTTGGTTTTGGAATAGTCTTTTATGTTCGGACTTCCTAAACATTGCATCTTTATATATTTGTTGTTTATTTTCCCATTTACTTTGTTTATCCGGGGTTGGATCCTTCACATACTCCCTTTCTGCTGTTATTACCTCTTTCCTGACCTTGTCCTCCCAATCTAGCGAGGATTTTTTAATTTTAGAAACTTGTTGTATAAATAAACCCCTCAAATAGGCCTTCAGTGCATCCCACGTCATCCCTCTTGTTGTAGTATCCGTATTAAACCTTATAAACTCATTTACCTTGGCTATTATCTCATTTTGATCCTCTATAATTCCAAACCATATTGGGTTCATTTTCCATAACCTATCAACCTTCTTATTTTTAATACTTATCGAGATTGTTAGGGGCGAGTGATCTGATACACCCCTAGGTTGGTAAGTTATATTTTTAATTGTTTGAGAGCCTAGCTCATTGCCCAATACAAGATCTATTCTTGAAAATGTAGAATAGGAACCCGAGTAACATGAAAATTGTAATGTCCCAGGGTTCCGTATTCTCCATAGATCCAATAGACCAGCTTCCTGAAGGAAGTGGCTCATACGGTTTCCCTGTGGCGTCTGACCCTGGTTACCTGGGGGGAACCTATCAATCTTTTTATTTATTACCACATTAAAGTCCCCAACTACTATAATTGGTATGTTGTTCTTGTCTACTATAAACTCTAATAAATCATACAAAACATCTAGTTTAAAAGGTGGAGGGATATATACATTTACCAGCACATATTCCTGGTTTTCTATTATACAGTGTAAAAAAATATACCGACCCTCCCCGTCTATTTTGCTCTGTCTGCAGGTGAAAGCCACCCCTCTCCCAATTAACACTGATACCCCCCTAGAATAGGTGGTATGCACAGAGTGGAATTGGCACTGAAATCTCTTGTTTCTTACCTGAGATTTAGTGTCTTGAGTCAGGTGTGTCTCCTGCAGACAGGCAATTCCTATTTTAAAGATACCTAACATATCGAATACGACTGCTCTTTTGACCGGGGTACCCAATCCACGAACATTCCATGATCCAATATTCAATGCCATTGAGCTTTTATATAACATCTATCGAAGGAGAAACCAAAAGGTAGTAGCAATAAGCTAGATCCTAGTAAATTCATGGAGGTGTGCCCAGTTATCCATAGGGAATTAAAAAAAAAAAAAAAAATTTTTCCCCTTTTCATATTTATTATTATACCCCTTTGTGTCAGATAGTGTATCTACCCCATGCTTACATAAAACCCATATTTTCAAACTATAAACATTCATGTTCTGTCTGTGTTTATTTTATCAGTGCCCAATATATTATCCAGTATTCTAATGTACCTTTTATAATTTGTTTAACCAGTGCCCAGTGTGTTATCCTACATTCCACTGTACGAAGAAACTCTTTGTGATTCCGTGTACCATAAATTCTCCTAAATACATTCCTTTTCCTGTGATCCCTGTCCCCCCGCCCACCCTGTCCCCCCTCCACCCAAAAAAACCCACCCTCCCTACCCTCCCTCCCCCCCTACCCTCCCTCCCCCACCCCACTCCACACCATTCTAGGTTACCCCTAGAGGCTTTTTTAATAACCGTCTCACACTCTTTGGTCATCCCACTCTCACCTTCCCTCCCCCCCACCCCCCACACAACAGTTTTCCCCCCCTTCCTTCCAAAATCTAGATCCATTTACCATTTCATTTCTCCACCCACCCTTCCCCTAGAAAACAAAATTTAAATAATTCACTATATTTGTGCCCCATACTCTATAACATCTTCAACCCAGATTCCCTATAGTTTCCTTGGTAACTGATCTCTTTTATCTTCTAGCCATGCTAACGCATCCGCTGGCATATCAAAAAATTGACTACCTCCGAGTGCGTTTATCCGAAGCCTGGCAGGGTAAAGGAGAGCATAGGTAATGTTAAATTTTTGAAGGCTACGTTTAACTCCTAGGAACTCAGCTCTACGTTTTTGGAGGTCAGGAGAGAAATCAGGATATATTGATATTCTAGCCCCATTATAGGAAATGCTCCCCATCTCTCTGGCCTTCCTAAGGAGTTTTACTTTATCTTTATAATTTAAAAGTTTCACTAACAGCGGTCTCGGGGACCTTCCTTGAGGGGGGGGCCTAAAAGGAACCCTATGTGCTCTTTCGATTGAAAACTGTTGTGAGAATAAGTCTCCTCCAAAAGTTTCAATCATCCATTTCTCTAAAAAAGCTATTGGGTCTGAGCCTTCACACTTTTCGGGGAGTCCCACCACCCTCACATTGTCTCTGCGAAGTCTATTTTCCATCTCATCAAATTTTTCCGTAAGTTTATCTATTTTCTCTTTCCATGTCTTGGATTCTTGTTTCATAGGGTACAGATCATCTTCTATCAGACTTATCCTCTTCTCCGTTTCTGTTACTCTTCCCGCTGTTTCCTTTAGTTCTTGCCTTACCATGATTAGCTCCCCTTTAATATCTTCCATTTGGTTACTTAAGTCACTCAAAGATTGTTTACATGCATTAATTGCCATGAAGATATCTTTCAGGGAGGGCTCTCCTTCTGATGGGGGTGTTAGATTGATAGAAATTTCTGTTTCCTTCCCAATCGTGCCTACCCCTTTACTTGAAAGGTTTTTGGTGCCAGTGGTCCCTGTGGACGAACTCAGGTGCCCCTGACTCTTTCTGTCCGTAGTTGATTTACCTTGAGTTTGCTGCCCCCCTTTGCTTGGTGTATGATCCGTGGCATGGATCATTTTCTCTAGCTTGGCAGTTGCTGCGACAGCTGCTGCAGTTGCACCCGCCACGGTGGACTGAGCTCCCTTTTCCTTATCTTTAGCCGACCGAAGGGATTGACCTCCCACGTTTTCATGGCTAGCTTGCTCATCCCCTTTCCTCCTTGTTGACATCATGTCTATCCCGCTGTGGCGGTATTACCGTAAGGTCAGCGGATCGAATTCCCTGAGAGCCAAAAAGGCAGTGTTAAATGGCCTCCAAGTTTAAACCTCCTGACCTTTCTGTTTGTTAACGCTGAGAGTTGTAGCAGTTAGGTAAAAAAATGAAAACAAGAAATGATGACAACTTTCATTTACAGCAGATACATGTGGTGGTATTCAAATTAGGCCCACTCTAGACATTTTTCCCTGCATCCAATATATATTTTAGTGTTGGAGACCTCAGTCCATTTAACCAGCGATTCAAATGTTATCCTGCCCACCATACAGTTGCATACAACAGTAGAAGTTACAGTTCACTGGAGGTTCCGTTCACCTGGGGTCATTACTGTCCTCCCTCTTATGACAAGTAACAAACACAAGAAGATAGAGCACAGTACCTCATCCCACCGGCCTTGGCAAGTCACACCGTTTTCCTTCTCCGCTGCAGGGACCACTGCACACACTTACTTCTATTCCCGGGCAGCTCTACCTCCTCCTACTCTTCTGGGCGGCGTGTACCGTACACTTGCTGGAATCTCCACATCGGGCATACGTCATCAGTGTGTTCCCGCAGCTGAATTCCGTCCTCTCCTTCCCGTTATCGCGGTACTTCACCAGCACTATGCCCGCACCCGTCACCAGCCTTGGAGCAGGAGATCCAGAAAGAACGCCCACACACTCGTCTCCAGGTACGCCGGCTGGGAAGCAGAAGGACCGAGGGGGGTAGACAAGTCACTGCAGCTCCCCTCACCACATGGGTAGTGTCTATCTCGTTTGTCCTCAGGGCGACACGGTCATGAAGCGGGGAGAGCGGGGTAGACACACACACGCTCACACCATACCAACTAGCACCGCCATCCGCTTCCGGTTACGCCCCCCCAAAGGGCCACTTTAGGAGCCAAACAAAACTTTAACCATATAAAAAACAGGTACTTACTGCCAGTATTAACATTCTATCTTACGAGGTCCATATCTATATACCAGTGCCAGTATCCATACCAGAAGAATTGAAACTGCAAGTATAAAATGTACCTAATATCCCCTATTTGCATAAGGATCAATCCCCATCAGAAGTATACAAACCGTTATGTCCCAGTATTCGTGACTACTATTTGTAATCCTAGAAAGGACTTAAAGTGAATTTTAAACTAGCACCAACTATTCTTAAAAATTTTCCCATTCCCCTCCTCCTACCCATCCTGCCTTACCTTACCTTTGCAACAGAGATCTGTGTTGTTACCTTTTTTTAGTCCGGTCCCGTCACGACAACGGCTTAGGATTTTGGGAGCCGTGATATCACCCAGAGGCTCTATTAGCCCAGCCATTGTCATCCCTCCCTCCCTCTCCACTCCAGCTGCCACTCAGACACAGGGGAGCCAAAGCTGCAGGATCACATGACCAGAGCAGACTAGGAAAAGTTGGGCATACAGACATTTTTTACACAGGGTAAACAGGGGTAGGTAGAAGGAGGGGAGTCGGAGATTTTTTAAGAATAGTGCTGGGCTTAAGTTCCACTTTAAAACTCAATGCCTTATTCAACCCTGAATGGGAATTAGTTTAAATCCAGCATGAAGTGATATTTTTTTTTATTGTAGTCTCTTCCCCTGGGATGTACTCTATCTAGAGCCATGTATGATACACAAGAGTTATCAAAATTATGTATGAATCCAATATATCTATTGATTAGTGTGGTCAGTTTAGCGTTGCTAGTGATATAAATATGATCAATTTTGCACTTTAGTTGTCTTTTCATTCTGGACATGTAAAACGCACCGCAGGCTCAGGTTATGTGATAGACCACACTAACTGTGTCACACTTAAAGCGGTAGTAAACCGTGGAAAAAAACCCAAAAAAACCTGCAAAACAATAGCATAATGTGCTAGTTTGCATCGCCATACTAGCACATTATGAAATACTTACCTTAGAACGAAGCCCTGCAAATTATATGTTCCCTATGTGTTTCTTCCGGGATCACTGGCTCCGGCGCTGTGAAGTGGCTTGCTCAGGAGCCTCAAAGACATCACTCCTAAACCATGCAGGTATATGAGATGTACTTTTTACCTACAGGTAAGCCTTATTATAGGCTTACCTGTAGGTAAAAATGTCCAAGCGGATACAACCGCTTTAACAAAATGCCTAGATTCATGTACTTCACTATTAGGTAGCCCCACTGTATTTTTTTTTTTTTGACCAATGGGCACAATGGATACCTTCCACATTTAAACGTACCTTTGTCTTTGCATGCTTCACCTGTCAGAGACCATATAATGATTCTGTGTCAGCCCATGTAAAACCCTGCACAGGCTCAGGTCATTTGATGGTCCACCCTAACTGTGTCGCAGTTAACAAAATGCCTAGATTCATGAACTTCATTAATAGTCTCACTGTAATCCTATTTTGACCCATGGATACGATGGGTACCTTTCCATATTTGAACATACCTTTTGCAATTGAAACCCCGTTGCACTCCGCTTGAGTGCTACCATCAGTACACTGCTTCCTCCAATCTGGATCCTCAGATATCAAATATTACAGCCATATATTGTAACCAAGAACCAAGCAAGACTAGCTTAGTTACAAACTGAACATGGAACACTTTATTGGACAAGAAATACAGGCTTTTATACATTTGAAAAGAACATTCCCACCTCATGATCATATTACTCTAACAATACAACTGTAACCAGAAACATAAATTAACATGAGCTAATTAACTAATCGCTTAAAGCAGCCTAGGTGACTCAGAGGCATGACCTATAAATGTAGGAGCTCCCAGAATTAGCAGACAGTGTGTCTCCTACATTGCAGACCATGGAATCCACATCCAAGCAATGCTTCGATTAATCAGGGATTGCAGACGGCATGGCAACAGTCTACAAAACTCTTACAATGTTCCATCATTCTGATACAGTGGAATTAATGTATCATAGATTTCTTGAGGGATATTGTTGATAAATATTACTGTTCCATTTTATGTAATCCAAACCACATTCTCAGTGTCCATTATTTTCTCAGTCACCCTGTGCCCCTAATAGACACAGGGTGACTTAGACATAGGAGGTGCATGGGGAGCTGCAACAAAGGTTTCCCAACCTCTCCAAGGGATTCTAGGTTCCACCAGCCCCCCGCCCAAAGTGACTCCCATCACATCCCTTTGTTTTTGCACGCTTCATCGCTGTCAGAGCCCATATAATGACTTTGTGTCAGCACGTCACTAATATATTTACCATTATTTATGTATGATGCTAATGTTCAGAATATCTAGTGATTATTTGACAGTCTCACTAGTATTTTTCTTTTTCACCTGCCAAAGAGTAAGTCAGTTTGCGGTTTTCACACGCCCTATTTGTATGCTTGTTTGAGGGAAATTTTACTATATCCTCAAATGAAAAGCCTATCACTAAGCCAATTTGCCTCAAGATGGAAATCCTCTTCTTTGGAACTATTTTTCATTTGTCTCAAATTTTGATGATACAGATTGTTTTTAACTAGAGACCTGGGATGTAAGCTTTGGGCATGTAAGATGTTGTTGCTTGCAGTTGGCTTCCTGTATATTGTTATAGTCAAAGTGCCATCCTGTTGAATGAAGAATTCTACATATAAAAAGGGAATTGTTTTGGGAATTGTAGCTCACCATAAATTTTAGATTCAAGGTGTTAGTACTTATTATGCCCATAAAATCCTTTAACTCATGCTAGTGTACCCATGTATATGACTAATATATCCTCTATGTACTTGCATCACATGAAAATGTGGCCCAAATGCATAGACAATGCATCATCAGAAAAAAAGACTATGTTCCTAACCACCCAGGTAAAGGTGGCATATGGCGGGGCACAACACATCCCCATCGCTACCCCCAGCATTGCAAGTTAGAAATCGTCTCAATAGTTCCAAAATAAATCGATTGAGGGGCTAGAATTGTTCTATTCTCTTAGAAACACCTCTACCATTTTGATCCTTATTCATGTGGTATTTTGGCATAGAGGCCACCAGCAGAGCATTCTCAGGGACAATTATCCCTCTAAAGTTTTTAATAATTCAGTAGTATCCCTCACATATGAGGGTAGACTAGTTACATGCAGGGTTAAATAAACATCAGTAAAGCAACTGGCACCTTCTGTTTGTGACCCTATCCCTTAGACTATGAGACATCCAGGTGGTTTTGTTAAATGTTTGACTTTTCTTTAAAGAATAGAAGGTCGGAACCCAAGTAAACTGTACGCTTAAATATTCTTAAATGTTTTTAACAATCAAGGCCTTGTATGCATCTCAAAAACGAAGAACAAATGATCCTGGAATTTCTTTTCGGTGTTCATAGAACTGGTCTATACAAATCTTTATTAGAAGTGTTAGTTTGGCACATTTCCACATATTGATTGTTGTTCATAATAATCACTTTTTCCCCCTTATCTGAAGGTTTAATTATAATGTATAGAATTATTATAATTACTAATTATTACTAATGTTTTGTTTTCTCTTACTGCTTGGACAATTGAAGTCTATATACTTGTGCATGTCTAGAGAGTGGAGAAAGTCGCTGATTTTGCATTTGGATGTAGTTCTCTGTAGTTTTGTGTGTGGTTTTACATTGCATCGCTACCTTTCTTTCCTTTGGCATGTGGATCAGTACTGTCCCCATCTGATTGTGGTTGTGCATCTGTATAATTTTCCTTGAGGAGCTGCAAAAGAACTCTAAGTGCACATAAATTGGCTATGTTGTAGCCCTTCAACTCAGCTGACAAGTTTATTTTGTGCACAATGTTGTTCCCTATTGTAAAGATACTTGAATGACAATTTACTGGCAAAAAGGTCAATATCTTTGAGTTCAAATTTGTCCACCCTACTTTGGGAGGGCAAAAACTAAGGCCTGGTTTTAGGACAGATATTTCACCTGGTGTAACATCAAATGGGCAGAAGGAACCACACATTCATCTGAAGCTCGCCATTTCCTAAATGTCTTGCAGGACAATTTGCTGGCTCAGATGGTAAATGCACCAACAAGAAACAAAGCGTCACTAGACCTACTGATTACCAACAATACAGTCCTGATCACGAATGTGGAAATATGGGGCAGCTTAGGAAACTGCGATCACAGGTCAATTTGTTTCAGTATAAATCATACAAATAGGAAACATCAGGGGAATACAAAGACACTGATTTTCAAAAGAGCCAATTTCCCTAAACTACGATCCTTGCTAGAAGATACTAAATGGGATAAAATCTTAGGAACAAAAAACACGGAGGAAAAATGGGTAAGCTTTAAGAGTATATTAACCACTTCAGCCCCGGAAGATTTGGCTGCTGAATGACCGGGCCATTTTTTGCGATTCGACACTGCGTTGATTTAACTGACAATTGCGCTGTTGTGCGACGCTGCACCCAAACAAAATTGACGTCCTTTTTTTCCCACAAATAGAGCTTTCTTTTGGTGATATTTGATCGCCTCTGCAGTTTTAATTTTTGTGCTATAAAAAAAAAGGCCGACAATTTTGAAAAAAAAAACCACAATATTTTGTACTTTTTTCTATAATAAATATCCCCATTTTTTTTTAAAAAAAGCAAATTTTTTCTCAGTTTGGCAGGTATGTATTCTTCTTCATATTTTTGGTAAAAAAATCACAATAAGCGTATATTGATTGGTTTGCGCAAAAAATAGCATCTACAAAATAGGGGATAGATTTATAGCATTTTTATTATTTTTTTTTCACTAGTAATGGCAGCGATCTGCGATTTTTATCGGGACTGCGACATTATGGCGGACACATCAGACAATTTTGACACATTTTTTGGAACCATTGGCATTTATACAGCGATCACTAAAAATGTCACTGGCATTGAAAGGCTTAACACTAGGGGGCGATCAAGGGGTTAACTGTTTTCCCTGGGAGGTGATTCTAACTGAAGGGGGAGGGGACTGACTAGAGGAAGTGACAGATCGTGGTTCCTAGCTAATAGGAACACACAATCTGTCACTCCTCTCAGAACAGATCAGGGATTTGTGTGTTTACACACCTCCGTGTTCTGTTCCTCGTGCTCGTGATCGCACACTTCCGTGTTCTGTCCCTCGTGCTCGCGATCGCTCATGGCTGGCGGTCATCGCGACCGTCGGCCATGAGCATCGGCACCCCCGCAGTGCAGCGGGCGCGTGCGCGCGCCTGCTATCCGGGTCCCGCAAGCCGACGTATAGCTACGACTGTTCGTGGGATTGTGCCAACCTGCCACCGTAAAATGACAGCGGCTAGTCGGCAAGTGGTTAAATAATGGTATTAGCCAGTGCATCCCAGTGGGAAAAAAATTTAAAAGCTAATAAAAGTCCTGGGTGGCTTAACTCCAACGCAAAAATGCATATAAAAGCAAAGGAGAAAGCCTTCAAAAAACACAAGGCTGAGGGATCATCAGCAGTCCAACTTTACAAAGAATGCAACAAGAAATGTAAAAGCGGTAAAAGTATATAAATAGTAAGAAAGGGAAGTCAGATCATATTGGTCCCATAAAGAATATTGCAGGGAATCTGGTTACTAAGGATATAGAGATGGCGGAGGTATTGAATTTATTTTTCTCAGTCAGGGGGATTCAGTAACCAAAACTGCAATGTTTATCCTCATGACACATCACAGGATGCACCCTCATGGCTAACAGAGGATAGAATTAGAAATAGACCTGAAAAGGAGCTTACAACCTAAGGTCCCTAACATACATTCATACATACTAGGGCCAATTTAGACAGGATCCGATTAACCTACCAGCATGTCTTTAGCGTGTGGGAGGAAACCGGAGTACCCGGAGGAAACCCACGCAGGCATGGGGAAAACATGCAAACTCTAGGCAGATGGTGTCGTGGTTGGGATTTGAACCAACGACCCTTTTTTGCTGCTAGGTGAAAGTGCTAACCACTACACCATTGGGCTGCTGAAAACGGTATCATTAGCAGTAATCGACATGGATTCATGAAGAATCGTTTTTGCGAAACCAGCCTATTAACCTTCTATGAGGTGATGAGCTGCCATCTAAATAAAGGAAGGCCCGTAGACGTGGTGTATCTGGATTTTGCAAAGGCATTTGATACAGTTCCCCATAAATGTTTACTGTACAAACTAAGGTCTGTCGGCATGGACCATAGGGGTGAGTACATGGATTGAAAACTGGCTACAGGGGCGAGTTCAGAGGGTAGTGATAAATGGGGAGTACTCAAAATTGTCCATTGTAGAAAGCGAGGTCCCCCAGGGTTCTGTCCAGGGAACAATACTATTTAATTTATTCATAAACAACCTGGTAGATTGGGATAAACAGCTCAATCTCAGTATTTGCAGACGATACTAAGCTAAGTAGGGCAAAAATTTCTCTGCAGGATGTGGAAACCTCGCAAGAAAATTTGAACAAATGAATGTGGTGGGCAACTACATGGCAAATGAGGTTTAATGTAGAAAAATGTAAAATAATGCATTTGGGTGGCAAAAATATGAAGGCAATCTATTCACTAGGGGGAGAACCTCTGGGGGAATCTAGGATGGAAAAGGACCTGGGGGTCCTAGTAGATGATAGGCTCAGCAATGGCATGCAATGCCAAGCTGCTGCAAGCAAAGCCAACAAAATATTGGCGTGCATTAAAAAGGGGGTTAACTCCAGAGATAAAACGATAATTCTCCCACTCTACAAGATTCTGGTCCGGCCGCACCTGGAGTATGCCTTCCAGTTTTGGGCACCAGTCCTCAGGAAGGATGTGTCTGAACTGGAGAGAGTCCAGAGAAGGGCAACAAAGCTGATAAAGGGACTGGAGCACCTTAGTTATGAGGAAAGGTTTGAGAGGGGATATGATTTCAATGTACAAGTACCATACTGGTGACCCCACAATAGGGATAAAACTTTTCCACGAAATTAAAAAGACACACGGCCATTCACTAAAATTATAAGAGAAGCTGTAAGAGCGATAAGGATGTTGAATTCTCTTCCACAAGTAGTGGATTTAGCCGGGAGCATCAATGATTTAAAAAACTATTGAATAGGTAATTACAGTAGAATACTGACATAAAATTTGCAAGAGATGGCTTCCTTTGTGTTAGGAAAGAGTCCAGATTGTCCATCTTGTGCCCTCCCCTGTTTGTCCCTGCCATAAAAAAACTGGGGAAGGAAGGGGATAAAGTAATTTTTTTAGGGATTGCTCCAAGAGATCTAGGTCGTTAATAGTTCCATAAGGAACCCAGGCTCTTATGACCTCCTATAATTTAGAGGTCCACCATATCCGGTAAGCGCAAATTTACTACTGGCTTGGCGATTATTGTGGCTTGTTGGAACGTTATCAACCTTTCCCTTTCAAGATTTATGCACTGGATGCATGATTTTAATATGTACATTTTATCACTTGCGCTGCACTAATTTTGTTTTATATTGCTCCTAGTGTTTGTATACTCTGTTTATGCATTCCCTCATTTAGGTTATTAATGCTTAGTTGTGAAATAGTCAATTTTCCTGAAATAGTCACCGCTGTTACAGTAAAGAACCCTCTACACAGTTAAGGTTAAACCGCTTCTCTTCTAATTTTAGTGAATGGCTGCGCGTCTTTTTAATTTCCCTTTCCCTGAAAAGTTTTAACCCTATCGTGGGGTCACCAGTACGGTATTTGTACATTGAAATCATATCCCCTCTCAAGTGTCTCATCTCCAAAAAGAATAAGTTCAATGCTCGTAATCTTTCATCATAACTAAGGTCCTCCAGTCCCTTTATTAGCTTTGTTGCCCTTCTCTGGACACTCTCCAGTTCCAGCACATGCTTTCTGAGGACTGGTGCCCAGAACTGGATGGCATACTCCAGGAGCAGCCGGACCAGAGTCTTGTAGAGTGGCAGAATTATCGTTTTATCTCTGGAGTTAATCCCCTTTTTAATGCATGCCAATATTCTGTTGGCATTGCATGCCATTGCTGAGTCTCTCATCTACTAGGACCCCCAGGTCCTTTTCCATCCTAGATTCCCCCAGAGGTTCTCCCCCTAATGAGTAGATTGCATTCATATTTTTGCCTCCCATATGCAAAATTTTACATTTTTCTACAGTACAGCAGTACATTGGAAAATACAGTGCTGAGGCAAATGTATGCTTTTGCTCCCTTTTATCATGCTTAATAATCTTGGCCAGGTACCCTTCAAGCTCTCGGTTATCCAGGAAAAGCAACTGAGCCAAAGATTATTTTTATGGTTGAACTAAATGGAATTGTGTCTTTTTTTTTTTCAACCTGACTAACTATATGTAACTATGTTGCCTAGATGTGTGTTATACAGGATAGCTTCACAATGATACTTGATAACCTGAAAGCTTTAATCCATCAAATCAATAAGGTGCTGTAGCACATTTTCAGTAGCCATTTCCCAGCGTAGTAGATTGGACCAATCCATTACTGCCTAGGCTACAAAATCAAGAGGAAAAATGGGTTGCAATACCAAACCTGGTATAGTTTTAAGTGACCTCAATAGAGATAATAGCTTCTTGTCCTTAGGATCCCAAAATATTGGAACATCCTTAACTGAAATGAGTCTTGTTTAGATGGGAAAAATATGGATCTGATAAAATTAAAATAAGACATGAAAATGTTTGCAATCATTAGCAAGTAACTGCTCGCAATGGGGTTGAATCAGGAGTACCTTAGCAGATCTTTAAGGTTTTTAAGATACCAGCAAAACAGCCTTGCTTACAGGGAGAGCAGAAACATCATCTAGCTTAAGTAGTAGTAGTTCCTTCTTGAAGAAATGGGCCTTGTCCCTTGAAATGCGTAGAAGATACTCATGTGTTGGAATCTTTAATGGAATATCATATCTGGGGCAATATTTCTTGCCTCTCGCTGCATTACAGTTATAACCTATCTGTGTTGTAATCTGCAACATACCAAACATAGTGGAATATTTCTCCCTGTCTTTGTTGTTCTGTCTTATGGAGCTATTTTTAAACCATTTTTTTAAATGTTTTGAATAAAACTTACAAATGTTAATAATACTTTTTGGTGTGGTACCTAAAAAATCCTATTACTACTTTTCTGTGTAGGGATTTTCTGTTTGATATGTACTGATTTCAAAGGATGTGGTACCAGTAAATCCAATAGACAGTTGAGAGAGACATGCTTTCTTTAACTCTGGAGTGTGCCTGAGGAGGGCCCTAGACACTTCTTTTGAGGATCCTAACACCCAGGGAAGGAAGATAGGCCAGAGATGAATGGGAATGAAGCAGCTTGAGAGACTGGAGAAGCTGGAGCTACAGCCGCTGTTGCTGTCAGCTAGTCCACAAGAGCCATATCTTCACTGCTGGAGTCTACTGTGCATGGAGGGATGAACAGCCTGGATACACCACTGCGAGAGCGTGCTCAGGAACGCGTTTCAGAAGAACTACAAAATGTTCTTAATCCGCATTCGTTCATCAGCCTGAAACCCCAGAACAGCCACTAACAAGCAAGTTGTGTACAGCACACCCATTGTGTGCTGTAGATACAATTGTGTAACTGGTAATCCAAAATAAAAATACCAACAGCTGCTTGATTGAAGATCATCCAAAAAGCAGACTAACGCCCTAGAGCTGGATGAGATTCCCCACCTTCTTGAGACACTAAGATAAACCGAGTTACAGAACATACAGTGGATATAAAAAGTCTACACACCCCTGTTAAAATGTCAGGTTTCTGTGATGTAAAAAATGAGACAAAGATAAATCATTTCAGACCTTTTTCCACCTTTAATGTGACCTATAAACTGTACAACTCAGTTGAACAACAAACTGAAATCTTTTAGGTGGAGGGAAGTAAAAATACAAATCTAAAATAATATGGTTGCATAAGTGTGCACACCCTTAAACTAATACTTTGTTGAAGCTCCTTTTGATTTTATTATAGCACTCAGTCTTTTTGAGTCTATCAGCATGGCACATCTTTGCCCACTCCAAATCTGTCAGATTGCGAGGGCATCTCCTGTGCACAGCCCTCTTCAGATCACCCCACAGATTTTCAATCAGAAAAGAAGTCTGGGCCATTCCAAAACTTTAATCGTCTTCTGCTGAAGCTATTACTTTGTTGATTGTATGTATGCTTTGGGTCGTCGTCGTGCTGAAAGATGAAGTCCCCTCTAAATGTTCAGCTTTCTAGCAGAAGCCTGGAAGTTTTGTGCCAATGTTGACTGGTATTTGGAACTGTTCATAATTCTGTCTACCTTGACTAAAGCCCCTGTTCCAGCTGAAGAAAAACAGCCCCAAAGCATGATGCTGCCACCCCCATGCTTCACTGTGGGCATGGTGTTCTTTTGGTGATATGCAATGGTTTTTTTTGGGCCAAAGATATCTTTTAGAATTATGGGCATAAAGTTCAACCTTGGTTTCATCAGACATAACACATTTTCCCACATGCTTTCGGGAGACTTCATATGTGTTTTTGCAACATTTAGCCAGGCTTGGATGTTTTTCTTTGTAAGAAAAGGCTTCCATCTTGCCATTCTACCCCATAGCCCAGACGTGAAGAATATGGGAGATTTTTGTCACATGTACCACACAGCCAGTACTTGCCAGATATTCCTGCAGTGTGTAGAATTTTAATATCCACTGTAAGTGGAAGTACGGCCACTTGGGGGCTTGAAAATATTTGTTTTGCATTATGTTTAAATTTCCATGCCGGTGGCCAGATCATCAAAACATCAATGAATTCCATTCACAAAAGTGTTTTGAGTTTTTCTTTTTCTTGAGTTATATTTAATTTAAATTATATGAAATATGCAATAACTATATTTATGTGAAAGGGTGAGTGGTGGGTTATTATTAAATATGGTCAGGATCTTCACAGCTTGTCTATTAAAACCCTGTTACCTGCCCTTTTTTGGGAGTTTGAATGGAACAATCTACATTCCCCACATAACCACTTGCATTTTCCTGTACCTTCTCCAGGCTCATAAGTTATGAAAGGACACAGGCTGATATTTTGAGAAGGGACCCAATGTTGGGCTAACTTTTTGATGCACTCACCTGATGCTGACAGGCATGCAGACTGGTAGACATACGCTTTATTATCAAAAGTATTGGGACACCTGCCTTTTACAGGCATTTGAATGGCATCCCAGTCTTAGAACATAGGGTTCAATATTAAGTTGGCCCACCCTTTGCAGCTATAACAGCTTCAACTCATCTGGGAAGGCTGCCCACAAGTGTGTCTATGGGAATGTTTGACCATTCTTTCAGAAGCGCATTTGTGAGGTCAGGCACTGATGTTGAATGAGAATGCCTGGCTCGCAGTCTCCACACCAATTCATTCCCAAAGGTGTTCTATCAGGTTGAGGTTCAGGACTCTGTGCATCCCAAAGGTGCTAGAGATGGTACAGGCTCCCCTCTGACCTAAATCATACAATGCCACACTGTATAAATGCTATATGTGAAACCTAAATTTTGAACAATGAAACAGTATAAACCAAATTGCATGAAGTAAAATAGTAAATAATAACAGTGGGTGTCACCTTAGAGCAAAAACAATAGTAATATAATGCAATATAGCACCACTACGATGCCAGTGTCCGTGAATAAGAAGTTGTGCGTGTTAAATACACTGGTGCAACATAACAGATAAAGTCCAAGTGTTTAAAGCAAATCCATTGATACTGTGAAAACGCACAAAACGCCTTCAGTGTCCCTACACCTTCACATTTATGCGCCCACCTCCATTGTTGACCATAATAGGTCACCATGCGCCTTCCCCTTTAAAGCGGGATTCCGGCCGTAAAAAAAAAATTAAAAGTCAGCAGCTACAAACACTGTAGCTGCTGACTTTAAATAAATACTTACCTGTCCTGGGTGCCCGCGATGTCGGCCGCCCGAGGCCGACCCGTTCCCTGGCTCTCGGGTCCCGGGTCCGCCATCCTAGGTAAGGGAAACAGGCAGTGGAGCCTTGCGGCTTCACTGCCAGTTTCCTACTGCGCACGCACGAGCGTCGCAGCGCTCTGTGAATGGCCCCGTGGTGTTCTGGGAACACACACAGTTCCCAGAAGACAACGGGGCCGCTCACTGAGGAGCAGAAGACGCTGCGGAAAAGGAAGAGGCAGATTAGGAAGACTGCCTAGCAACAAGGGTTTATGTAAGTTTAAAATTTGTGGGATTTTTTCAAATGTTTTTTTAAATTTTTTTTAGGATTTTTGGTGTAATTTTTTTTTTTCAGGGTGGCCCTCCACTTTAAGGGGTATAAAGATCCTCTTGTGGGTGATTATATCCTTAATGGGTTCATTATATCCTAGGTAATCCTAAGTGGTAGTGCTCATAGAGAAGTGAAAAAGACTGACAAAGTGCTGAATTATTAAAAAAAAATTAATAAGAAACTATCTAAAAACTTCAAATTTTGTTTGTGCACTGGCTCTGGTGCACTCAGACCACATACATATCACATTTAGGGCGTGCAACCCCCTTAAGGATCACTTGGATTTTGTGGCAGCAGCCAGCAAACAGGGTAGTGTCTTTATGGATGAGCGAAGTGATGTCACTAGGCCCCACCCCCAACGAGTATTGTCACGCGTCACATGACTTTTTCTCCTTGAACTTTTCTATCAGGTTGAGGTCAGGACTCTGCGCAGACCAGTCAAGTTCCTCCACTCCAAACTCGCTCATCCATGTCTTTATGAACCTTGCTTTGTGCCCTCCAATACAATACTCCCAACGCACACGTTCCTGCACAAACGGCTATATTTCAAATTGGGTGCTGAAATGACCATCGGCTAAAACTGAATGCAGTCGTGAAAGAGGAAATGTCACCAGCACACCAGGATCTCCAAAAATGGGTCCGAAAACTTTAATCACGTAGTGTCAAAAAAAGCAAAAGCGATGTTTTGGAGCCACGCAGGACCCCTTCTTCAAGCATGTGACAAATTGTGATACAGACAACATACTATTTACCACTTAAGGACCGAGCCTCTTTCTGAGATTTGTTGTTTACAAGTTAAAAACATTTTTTTTTGCTATAAAATTACTTAGAACCCCCAAACATTATACATATGGCGGTTGCACAACTTTTTTCACAATGGTGCACTCCTGCCCCACCCAGCTATTTCCGCTAAACTTCCGGAATACAACATCCCCTTTTATAAATACCTGCAACTTCGACATTTTCTCAACACGGCTAAAGCTACCTCTCTTTGGCACAGAGAATGCACACCTATTGAACTACTGTGCAACAGTGCAGAACCTCAACATCACCTGATCTCCACTACCTATGCTCTCTTATTTTCAAAGCACCATGTTAAGCATGATAAGATCGTGAGACAATGGGAATCTGAACTGTCCATAGATCTTCTCCCTGCCAAGTGGGAACGCATATTCAGTCACATTTATAAAGGCTCAATTAACATCTCGACACAGGAGAATAGATACAAACTATTCTCCAGGTGGTATAGGACACCTGACAAGATCCACAAGTTTCACCCCGCTGTCCTTCCAACCTTCTGGAGATGTAATGCAGCGAGAGGCACCCTACTTCACATATGGTGGGAGTGCCCTCTTATACAACCATTTTGGACGGAAATCCATCGCTTGATCTCCCAAATTACTACCTACACACCAGCCTTCTCGCCTACACATTAACTGCTCCATCACACCCCAGTCCCCCCCTCTTCATATAAAAAATCCCTCACGCTACATCTCATCAATGCGGCCAATCTGTGCGTCCCAACCCTCTGGAAGAACACTGCACCTCCCACAGTAACTGAATAGATCCGAAGGGTAGACAGAATTGCGGACATGGAAAAACTTATTTGCCAAGCACACGTTAACCCAACCAAATTTACTAACACTTGGGCCTGTTGGCTACATTTTAGAGAGTGCACAGTGTTGACCAACTCAGCCACTGATCTACCCCCACCCCATGAACGCATAAATCGGTTCTCGGGATCCGCGAAACACACACACAACTCCTTAGCCCCCTTGCCTCCTACCCCCCCTCAGACTCGATCGCTCCAAGTAGAGATACTACGTTGAATGGTCACTGGATACCCTTCCCCCTCCTACCCCTAGTAAACTCAACACCTCTTCGGGGTTACATAGTTGGCCCTGATATACCGCCCATGTCTATATATCTTACCCAATCTACATTGCCCCCCCCCCCCCATTCACAGCAAGGTCCCTGTAATGGTGAATGGTTCTCGGGTTGGCCTTTGGCGGTATACACTAAACCACCATCCATACCCCGAACCTCACATCCACCCCAACCCCGCCAGGAAGAGATGCTCAGGCACACTCAAGTGTAGTCTGTACCTCTCGAGATACACTGTACATTTTCAGAAACAGACACCTTCTGGTACTTAGTAGCACCTGGTCTGAAGCACAAATGTTTTTGTTGTTTAATTTGTTACGCTACCACACTAGTGCTGTGGACTTATGTACTCATTCCAGATCATATGTGCATAAGATGATGCATTGTACTAACATCCTTACTTTCTGTACTTCTATATTTACATGTCAATTGTATTCCTCTGTTAACCTGACAAACTTCAATAAAAACCTCCTGGAAAAAAAATACATATGGCGGTCGTTGCAATACTTTCTGTCACACCGTATTTGCGCAGCGGTCTTACAAGTGCACTTTTTTGGGAAAAAATACACTTTTTTCCCAAGACAACAGTAAAGTTAGCCCAATTTTTTTCATATAGTGAACGATAATGTTACGCTGAGTAAATTGACACCCATCAGGTCACGCTTCAAAATTACGCCTGCTTGTGGAATGGCGACAAACTTTTTCCCTTAAAAATCTCCATAGGCGACGTTTAAAAAATTCTACAGGTTGCATGTTTTGAGTTACAGAGGAGGTCTAGGGCTAAAATTATTGCTCTCGCTCTACCGGTTGTGGCGATACAAATGTAATGAAAATTTGTAAATTCTGTATATAATTGTATTTTTTTTTGTATGTATTGCACACTGCCCTTACTGTGCACACAGCACTAATAATGTTTTCAGTACATGTTTACATTCTTTCGAGTTCTGATTAGAATTAGCCTGCCTATGTAACGCCCCTTGTTACCATAAACGTACAATTGTAATATTAATGTGATATCTACATAATCATGTGCATAAAAACCTTCAATTGGGTCATAATAAAGCAGAACAGTTATTTGGAAAGATGCTGAGCGTATCTTTTTTGTCTGTTCCCTACTGCAGTAGTTATTATTAATTTGGAACCACTAATCAATATGAGGATAGGAGTTGCCTATCATCAATTTAACCGAGTCAGCATGGCGAGCTTTGCCTTAGGAGGGGATTCCAGGTGACCCAGAGTATCCGAAACGAGGAGCTTGAGACGATCCGGGAATTTCTGATAATCAGCCGGCTGAGGTAAGCCTTTTGCTTACATTTGAGTTATTAGACTTCCTTGATCGGTAAGGCATTTTTCGGGACAAAGGGTACCTATTTTACTCCCCTTAATCGAACTGTATTGATTGGTGGTTATATGTTATGTTGTCACTGTCTATTGTCCATCGGAGTGTTATAGATAAGAAAGGGAAGAATAGTGCTGTGCACAGGTATATGTAGTACATCTGCTAGATAAAGTAGTTTAGAGGCAAGAGGGTATAGGCACAAGTAGAGAAGACTGGCCAGTCATTATGGGCATTAAATTAAATAAGGGAATGAAGGGTAAGAGACCCTCAAAAATGCCCAGCTCAAGAGGAGCGCTATATATGAACCGAAGGTGCGGTTCTGCCTATACTGAGCCCCTAGATTAATGGTTAAAGTGGACAGGGATCCACAATGAGTAACTGGGTTACCAAGGTCCACAGGGACTAAGAATCATGCAGAGTAAGCAGCTAGAGAAACAACTATCTATGTGAGCAGGATGGATCAAGGATGACAATTAACACTAGACAAAAAGGGACATTTTCATGTTAAGTTGTGGGATGAATTTGGGGTCAGGCACTACAACTAGTGAAGTCAAGTAACAGAGAAATGAGAGTTAAAACAGAATATTTTATATGTGGTCAGAGAGGGAAGATGGGATGAGCACTCTGGCTGCCCGTCTGATCATAGAAGCTAGATATAAAGAATATCTGAACAAAATAAGGAAAGCAGAATTAAGGCAGGGAGATATTAATGAGAGTTAAAAGAAAGAGAGAATGATATGCATGTATTGTGTTCAAATGGAAAAAATTTAAGCGATTTTAGAGAGATATTGGTGTATGTGTGTGCGAATGCTGGAACCTTTAGTTCTATTGCTTGTGCGTGTCATGTACGCAGATGTGACCCACTCCTTTGTGCTCTCATGAAAGAACGTGGCTGGGATGAGAGGTCAGTGGTAAGCTGGAAGGACACCATGCCAATTCCATTTTTTTTAGACAAAACATTTATAACAAAATGTGCCGGGTTAACGAATCTAATGGTAAACAATGTGATCACAATTGTTTATTGTGATCAACGCCCTTGCAGCAGAACCGTTAGCTATAGCCATAAGATCAGACCCAAATATAATAGGCTTAAGACGGGGCGAATCCTGGAAAAAAATAGGCTTATATGCAGACGACGCCATACTGTATCTAGCAGATCAGGGAGCATCAATACAATCGGCACTGGCTATAATTGAAAAGATGAGTGAATATTCAGGACTACGCATTAATTGGGATAAGTGCCAAATTCTTCCCCTAGATCTATTCCCTCCACCCCTGTTAATGCCGAACTCCCCTTGACTAGAGTGTCTGCGATTAAATACTTGGGGTAGATAGTTACGAGGAACCTTAGAGATTACATCCCTTTTAATATAGAACCCCTATTCACAGTCCTCAAATCCAAAACTCAGACCTGGTCTAGACTACCCCTGGGAGTGATGGGAAGAATAAATTTAATAAAAATGATCCTCCTGCCTAAAATTTTGTACATGATTTGGCATGCCCCTCTTTACATTCCCCTAAAAACCTTTGAACAGATGGAAGCAATCTTAAACTCCTTTGTCTGGGGAAACAGTAGACCTAAATTAGCCTGGCATGTACTAAAAACCCCACATTGGAGGGAGGATATGCCCTCCCAGACATACAAGACTACAATTTAGCCTCACAGCTCTCACACATATATTATTTTAATACGATAGAGACGCAGCGCTATAGGTCTCTGGTGTGTGATAAACTGGGTCACCCACTATTTACCCCTGTCCAGGTGATTCTTCGAAAGGAGCCACATAGCAATAGATTCCCTAGATATAATATGGGGATGCTCTCGCATCATCAGAGGGTATGGGATACCGCACTGGAAAAACAAAACATGACTCAGCTCCACTCTCACACCCCACTATGGCACAATAATCATATGCCTAAACTAGATACTGTCCCAGATCCGGCACTGTGAGCTTCATATGGTATAATATACCTGTCCCAAGTCATGACAGAAACCGGGCCTAAAACCTTTCAAACACTTAAAGAGGAATTCTCGCTCCCAAACCACTTACTGTTTAGATATCTACAACTTCAAAAAAAAATAAAAATAGAGTGTGGGACTTTAAATGAGGCAGGTTCAAACACAAATTTGAGAGTAAAATTAAAGTTTAATGTACATGAGTGTCAAGTTGCGTAATGATATATATAACAAATAATTGCTCAATGCATATGCAGACATCTTGGGAAATACATAGCATACATATAAACAGAGTATAAAACATGACTTCACACAATATAAATCTGCCCTCCTAAAATACTACTCCTGCCTTCACACTGCCAAACAGACCTACTTTATCACACTCATTAACACCTTCTCATCCAGTCCACGTCAACTGTTCTCTACCTTCAACACTCTACTCTGTCCTCCACTGCCTCCACCCACCAACTCACTCACTGCCCAGGAGATTGCCAATCACTTCAAAACTAAGATTGATAAAATTCATGAGGAGATCACCAATGCGCAAAAACCTCCCCCATGCAACACCCCATGTCCACAGACACAATCATTACTTCCCTCATTCAACCCTGCTACTATTACTGAGGTTGCAAAACTTTTATCTAGCACTCATCTAACCACTTGCCCCCTGGATCCTGTTCCCTCGCAAATGCTGCGCTCACCCTCTGACTCGATTCTACACTCTCTAACTCACATTTTCAACCTCTTCCTCTCTTGTGGCATCTTCCCAAACTCTCTAAAACATGCGCTAGTCACCCCCATACTAAAAAAGCCCTCACTGGATCCCACCAATCTCAACAACTTACGTCCCATCTCCTTACTCTCCTTCTCCTCCAAACTTCTTGAAAGACTGGTCTACAACCGACTAAGCGACCATCTGACCATGAATAAACTTCTTGATCCCCTTCAGTCCGGTTTTCGCCCTCAACACTCCACGGAAACTGCTCTCCTAAAACTCTCAAATGACCTACTAATGGCTAAAGCCAATGGACACTATTCTGTACTACTTCTCCTGGATCTCTCTGCTGCCTTTGACACAGTGGACCACCCCCTCCTCCTCAAAAAACTCCACTCCTTTGGTCTCCGTGACTGTACTCTTCGCTGGTTCTCATCCTACCTATCCCACCGCTCCTTCAGTGTCACTTACAACTCTACTTCCTCCTCTCCTCTTCCTTTTTCCGTTGGGGTCCCCCAAGGTTCTGTTCTTGGACCTCTCCTTTTCTCAATCTACACCACCTCCTTGGGTCAGTTGATTGCCTCCCATGGCTTTAAATATCATCTCTACGCTGACGACACCCAAATCTATCTCTCCACCCCCCAGCTCTCTCCATCTGTCTCCTCACGCATTACCAACTTACTAGCAGACATAGCCTGGATGTCACATCACTTCCTCAAACTCAACCTATCCAAAACCGAGCTCATGATATTTCCTCCCTCAGGTGCCACCTCCCCTGATTTTCCTGTCAATATCAATGGCTCAACTATCAACCCATCTCCCCACGCCAAGGTCCTAGGTGTAATCCTGGACTCTAAACTAACCTTTCGACCCCACATTCTATCACTATCCAAAGCTTGCCGCCTCAATCTCCGCAACATCTCCAAGATACGCCCCTTCCTAACCAATGTCACCACAAAGCTTCTAATCCACTCCCTGGTCATCTCCCTCTTCGACTACTGCAACTCCCTCCTCATTGGTTTACCTCTAAATAGGCTATCCCCACTTCAGTCTGTCATGAACGCTGCTGCCAGGCTCATCCACCTCACAAACCGCTCAGTGTCTGCTACACCCCTCTGCCAATGCCTCCATTGGCTGCCACTCAGTCACCGAATTAAATTCAAGATACTAACTATAACTTACAAAGCCATCCACAACCTGGCCCCCAGCTACATCTCTAACCTAGTCACAAAATACCAACCTAATTGTTCTCTTAGCTCCTCCCAAGACCTCCTGCTCTCAAACTCCCTTGTCACCCCATGCTCGCCTTCAGGACTTCTCCAGAGCCTCCCCCATCCTCTGGAATGCTCTACCTCAATCCGTCCGATTTTCTCCTACTTTATCCACTTTCAGACGATCCCTGAAAACTCATCTCTTCAGAGAAGCCTATTTGGCCCCCACCTAACAACTGTACATTTATCTTCTCAATCAGCACATCACCCACAGTTATTACCTCTTGTATCTCTTGACCTTCCCTCTTAGATTGTAAGCTCTAAGGAGCAGGGCCCTCTGATTCCTACTGTATCAAAGTGTATTGTATTTGTACTGTCTAACCTCAAGTTGTAAAGTGCTACGTAAACGGTGGCGCTATATAAATACTGTATAATAATAATGATTGCCATAACAGGAGGACAATAATACATATTTCATAAGTATGACTTGTAATGTACAGTAAAATTCATAAAAATCTTGATGGGAATAAGGGGTTACATCCTCAAAACTGACGCGTTTCGTCCATAGACCGACTCATCAGGAGAAAATATTAAATATCTGTAAATAATGAAAATGTTTTAAATAAAAAAATGAGGCCGATGGTATGGAAAGTATTATATGTAAAAAGGTATATATAGAGCGTAAAAATGGTCAGGTCCACAAACTTACATCCCATTGGAACACTGAATTTCGAATAATCCTGGTGTGCAGGAGTCACTAGATCAAGCCTCCCCGGGAGCTGAGGTATAGAAGTCCACCCATAAACAAGCCCACACCGAAACGTCCCCAACAAGGGAACAAATGTAGTATATTGGGTATTATGCCAATAGTGGCAGGTAAATCTGTAAGATAATTAAGAGTAGTGTATATGATACACCCCGCAGCACTGTCAAGCACAGAGAAAATAGGGATACATGAAAAAAAAAGCGATGAAAGAAAGTGACAAAGAAGTGCAAAATAGGGCGTAGGTGAGAATATACCTACTGGATAGTGTGCAAAACAAAGATGAGGGTGGGATGTAAGGAGGACCAGTGAGAATTCTGGAAAAGTGGATGAGCGAACACTCGGAGCGTTCTGAAGAAAGAGAAACCTAATGGATTATGTTCGTGAGAGAACGATATAGGTGTAGAGTGAAAGGAGTGAAAAAAGTGAAAGAGTGGAATGTAGACAACCGTGACATATAGAATTACCCTGTAGTAACGGGCATAGGAAATAACGTTTGCAGTGAAGCGAGCAGTGCGAGCCATTCATCTGGTCAGTTGTAAATGGGGACTCCCAGGTGGGCCGGTCAAATACTGCTTCGCATCAGGCGCCGCCCCTTGTCGCCCTTGCTGTATTTTCTGTCTGGCTGATACACTGGCGGGGTTAGGTTTGGCTCCATTGGCGGGCAGACGCTTCCCGCCCGTCATCACGCTTGTGTGACGCTGGTATTGTCCGCCCTATTTGACAAGCCCACCTGTGAGTCCCCATTTACAACTGACCAGATGACTGGCTCGCACTGCTCGCTTCACTGCAAACGTTATTTCCTATACCCGTTACTACAGGGTAATTGTATGTCACAGTTGTTTACATTCCACTCTTTCACTTTTTTCACTCTTTTCACTCTGCACTTATATCGTTCTCTCATGAACATCACCCATAAGGTTTCTCTTTCTTCAGCATGCTCCCAGTGTTCGCTCATCCCCTTTTCCATAATTCTCACTGTTCCTCTTACATCCCACCTTCATCTTTGTTTTGCACACTATCCAGTAGGTATATTCTCACCTACGCCCTATCTTGCACTCCTTTGTCACTTTCTTTCATCACTTTTTTTCCATGTATCCCTATTTTCTCTGTGCTTGACAGTGCTGTGGGGTGTATCATATACACTACTCTTAATTATCTTACAGATTTACCTGCCACTATTGGCATAATACCCAATATACTACATTTGTTCCCTTGTTGGGGACGTTTCATGTGGGCTTGTTTATGGGCAGACTTCTATACCTTAGCTCCCAGGGAGGCTTGATCTAGTGACTCCTGCACACCAGGATTATTCGAAGTTCAGTGTTCCAATGGGATGTAAGTTTGTGGACCTGACCATCTTTCCGCTCTATATATACCTTTTTACATATAATACTTTCCATACCATGGGTCTAATTTTTTTATTTAGAACACGCTTATGCCCCCCCATCGTGGGCTGGTTCTTTATCCGAAAACCCCTTGGGATTTTCCTCACTCTGTAGTACTCAGATAAAGTCTGTCCATGCAACTCCAGGTCAATTGTGTCTTTTTCTTAACCGCTTAGTTTCTCTGGACCGATCAGTTGCTGTATCAGTTCCGAAAGCCTTATCTGTATCTGGTGGGAAAGAATTTGTCACATGCTTGAAGAAGGGGTACTGCGTGGCTCAGAAACATCGCTTTTGCTTTTTTTGACACTACGTGATTAAAGTTTTTGGACCCATTTTTAGAGATCCCGGTGCGCTGGTGACATTTCCTCTTTCATGATTGCTTTGTGCCCTGGTGCGCAGTTATGTTGGAACAGGAAGGGGCCATCCCCAAACTATTCCCACAAAGTTGGGAGCATGAAATTGTTCAAAATGTCTTGGTATGCTGACGCCTTAATGCCCTGTACACACGATAGGATTTTCCAACAACAAAACCGTGGTTTTTTTTCTGAAGGATGTTGGCTCAAACTTGTCTTGCATGCACACGGTCACACAAATGTCAGAAATTCCGAACATCAAGAACGCGGTGACGTACAACACGTACGACGAGCTAAGAAAAAAGAAGTTCACTAGCCAGAGCGGCTGTTCTGCTTGATTCCGAGCATGCGTGGACTTTTGTGCGTCAGACTTATGTACACACGATCGGAATTTCCGACAACAGTCTCACATCCAACATTTGTTGTTGGAAAATCCTATCATGTGTACAGGGCATTAGAGTTCCCTTTCACTGGAACTAGGGGGCCAAGCCCAACCCCTGAAAAACAACCCCACACCCTAATCCCCCCTCCACCAAATGATTTGGACCAATGCACAAAGCAAGGTCCATACATGGATGATTGAGTTTGGGGCGGAGGAACTTGACTGGCTTGCACAGAGTTCTGACCTCAACCTGACAGAACACCTTTGACATAAATTAGAGCAGAGACTGCGAGCCAGGCCTTCTCGTCCAACATCAGTGCCTGACCTCACAAATGCGTTTCTGGAAGAATGGTCAAACATTCCCATAGATACACTCCTAAACCTTGTGGACAGCCTGACCAGAAGTGCTGAAGCTCAATATTGAACCCTACGGACTAAGACTGGAATACCATTAAAGGTCATGTGGGTTTAAAGGCCCAATACTTTTGGTAATATAGTGCATATCAGTGACCTTTTTTAACCACTTAACAACCGGCCCATAGCCAAATGACGGCTACAGGGCGGTTGTTTAACTCTGGGAGGACGTCCAGGGACGTCCTCCCAGAATTCTGCTCTCGCGCGACCCCTAGGGCGTGCACTCTAGAGCATCTGTGACCGGACCCGGCGCATCACAGATCCCGGTAAATGGCCGCTGATCGCGGCCGTTTACCATGTGATCGCTCCGTCAAATGACGGAGCGATCACATGTAAACAAACCGGCGTCATCTGATGACGCCGGTTCCTCTCCTCCCCTCTGTGTACCGATCGGTACACTGTGAGCGGAGAGGTGACTGGATGGATGGCTGCAGCGTTGTGGGCTGCATGTGTAGTGCCCACAGCGCTGCACAGAGACATCCAGCCATCCATCCATCCATGCTCAGCCATCCCCACTACTCTGCATGCCCTGCAATGCTCTGCAATGCCCTCTGCAATGCCCCACAGTACTCTGGTATGCCCCACAATACCCCTGCAATACTCTGCCATACCCTGCAATACCCCGCAATACTCTGCCATACCCTGCAATACCCCGCCATACTCCGCAATACCCCGCCATACTCCGCAATACTCTGCCATACCCTGGAATACCCCGCAATACTCTGCCATACCCTGGAATACCCCGCAATACTCTGCCATACCCTGGAATACCCCGCAATACTCTGCCATACCCTGGAATACCCCGCAATACTCTGCCATACCCTGGAATACCCCGCAATACTCTGCCATACCCTGGAATACCCCGCAATACTCTGCCATACCCTGGAATACCCCGCAATACTCTGCCATACCCTGGAATACCCCGCAATACTCTGCCATACCCTGGAATACCCCGCAATACTCTGCCATACCCTGGAATACCCCGCAATACTCTGCCATACCCTGGAATACCCCGCAGTACTCTGCCATACCCCGCAATACTCTGCCATACCCTGCAATACCCCGCAATATCCCGCAATACCCCGCAATACTCTGCCATACCCCGCAATACCCAGCCATACTCAGTGATACCCAGCCATACTCTGCAATACTCAGTGATACCCAGCCATACTCTGCAATACTCAGTGATACCCAGCCATACTCTGCAATACTCAGTGATACCCAGCCATACTCTGCAATACTCAGTGATACCCAGCCATACTCTGCAATACTCAGTGATACCCAGCCATACTCTGCCATACCCAGCCATGCTCTGCAATACCCTGCAAAAATCTGCAATACTCTGCCATAACCCGCAATACCCCGCAATACCCAGCCATACTCTGCAATACTCGGTGATACCCAGCCATACTCTGCCATACCCAGCCATACTCTGCCATACCCAGTCATACTCTGCCATACCCAGTCATACTCTGCCATACCCAGTCATACTCGGCGATACCCAGTCATACTTGGCGATACTCTGCAATACCCAGCCATGCTCAGCCATACCCGGCCATGCTCAGCCATACCCGGCCATGCTCAGCCATACCCAGCCTCTGTATGTGGCCAGGCTGTGGAAGTCTCACACATGTGGTATCGCCGTACTCAGGAGGAGTAGGAGAATCTATTTTGGGGTGTCATTTTTGATATGTACATGCTATGTGTTAGAAATATTGTATAAATGGACAACTTTGTGTTTAAAAAAAAAAAGCGTTTTAACCACTTCCGGCCTTCCGTCATATGACGTCCTTGACTTTGTGCGGGGATATCTGAATGATGGGTGCAGCTACAGGCATCATTCAGATATCATCTTTTTCAGCCGGCGATTCCCTACACCATAAGAATGATCATAGCGGCTGTTACAATGCTTGATCGTTCTTACGGGAGGCGAGAGGGGACGCCCCCCCCTCCCGCCGCCCTCCGGTGCTTCTACCGACTCACCGCTACGATCGAAGCCAGGATCTTTTTTTTTTTTTTTTTTATTTCAGGCACAGCCTAGAGGTGAGATTTGGGGTCTTATTGACCCCATATCTCACTGTAAAGAGGACCTGTCATGCCATATTCCTATTACAAGGGATGTTTACATTCCTTGTAATAGGAATAAAAGTGATCAAAAAATTTTTTTTTTTGGAAAAAAGTGTCAAACTAAAATAAATAAAGTAAAATGAACAATAAAAAAAAATAAAATTTTTTTTAAAGCGCCTCTGTCCGTGTGCTCGCATGCAGAAGCGAACGCATACGTAAGTCCCGCCCACATATGAAAACGGTGTTCAAACCACACATGTGAGGTATCGCTGCGATCGGTAGAGCGAGAGCAATAATTTTGGCCCTAGACCTCCTCTGTAACTCAAAATTTGTAACCAGTAAAAAATTTTAAAGCGTCGCCTATGGGGATTTTTAAGTGGCGAAGTTTGGCGCCATTCCACAAGCGTGTGCAATTTTGAAAGGTGACATGTTAGGTATCTATTTACTGGGCGTAACTTCATCTTTCATATTATGCAAAAACATTGGGCTAACCTTACTGTTTTGTTTTTTTTTAAAGCAAAAAACATTTTTTTTTCCAAAAAAAACTCGTTCGAAAAATTGCTACTCAAATATCGTGCGAGATAAAAAGTTGCAATGACCGCTATTGTATTCTCTAGGGTCTTTGCTAAAAAAAATATATAATGTTTTGGGGTTCTATGTAATTTTCTAGCAAATAAATGATGATTTTTACATGTAGGAGAGAAATGGCAGAATTTGCCTGGGTGCTCCAGAATGCCTGAAGGTGCTCCCCTGCATGTTGGGCCTCTGTATGTGGCCACGCTGTGTAAAAGTCTCACACATGTGGTATCGCCATACTCAGGAGTAATAGCAGAATGTGTTTTGGGGTGTAATTTGTGGTATGCATATGCTGTGTGTGAGAAATAACCTGCTAATATGACAATTTTGTGAAAAGAAAAAAAAAAAAACTTGATTTTGCAAAGAATTGTGGGAAAAAAAATGACAACTTCAAAAAACTCACCATGCATCTTTCTAAATACATTGGAATGTCTTCTTTCCAAAAAGGGGTCATTTGGGGGGTATTTGTACTTTTCTGGCATGTTAGGGTCTCAAGAAATGAGATAGGCCGTCAGTACTTCAGGTGTGATCAATTTTCAGATATTGGCACCATAGCTTGTGGATGCTATAACTTTCACAAAGACCAATTAATATACACTAATTTGGGTTATTTTTACCAAAGATATGTAGCGGTATAAATTTTGGCCAAAATATATGAAGAAAAATGACTAATTTTCAAAATTTTATAACAGAAACGAAGAAAAATTAATTTTTCTGTGAAAAAAAGGACAAAAAATTCATATAGATACAGTGTTGCATGACTGAGTAATTGTCATTCAAAATGTGAGAGCACCAAAAGCTGAAAATTGGTCTGGTTATTAAGGGGGTTTAAGTGCCCAGTGGTCAAGTGGTTAATATAAGAATAAACCCTATATACCTTAAATAAAATAAGTGTTAAGAAAGTAAACTGGTTTGGTATTAAAGTGTATGTAAGACTTTGCAATGGACTCTTGTTTGCTCTCTTTTTTTTCTGGTAAATATATAATTGATTTAAAAAAAAAAAAAAAAAAAAGGTTTTTTTTTTATGCAAAAATACAGGTCAATCCTGCCAAACACTCTTTGGAGTTGATAACCTCTTATGGTATCTGCCTCTGACCATTGTAAATTAGCCATTTTCTGCTCTTTTTGGACTACAGAACAGCCCTCCCTATGTTATGAAGATGATGGAAAGGGTTGGTGTTCTGGAGGTTTAAAAAAAAAAAATCCTGTTCTAGCATGACAGTGCTGATCCTTCTCCATAGATGCAGCACAGCGAGTTAGTGATGTCGCCCTGAGACAATAAGTGTGTTACTGGCAGGATCAGCACGTGAAAATGAAGGACCAAAAAGATAACTAATGTAGCCACCAAATCTAAGGACTGGTAAACTGCAAGTGTTGTTCTTTGGTTTATATTCACTTTACTGGATCACATCTATTCATGAATAAACCCGATTCATGTCAGATGTTGAACTTATGAGATCAATTTGGTCATTTTTTTTGTCAGTAACTGATTTATTATTGTAATACTTTACACGCTTCTTCCTCCTGTTTTAAAATAAAAGTAAAGGCAAAACGTTTTTTCCCTTTTTGGAGTAGAGAAGGGTTATAATCCCTGACAGTTTTGTTTTCTCCACCCTATCCTGGAAAAAAGCGTTGCCATTAGTTATACTTTAAGTTGAAGTTGCATCAAACAGTTGAAAACACCATTTGTTATGAAAGTGATCCATTAGACCAAATTGAGTACATCTACCCTTTATGAACACTTTTACAGCTTTTTATTAATTCTTACTTTCTGTTATAAACAGGTAAAAAAGAAATTGTAGATGATAACAGTGGCCATGTAGAAAATTGCACAGTAAAAAAATTAAAGAGAAATCATAAATCTGTGATCTATAAGAGGAAAATGGGTAAGTTTTTAAATGCTGTTAAATTTACATAAAGAAAATAACTTGTCTTACAATAAAAGTCAGTGTAAGTAAGTTGAATACTTAAGATAAGTGTACTATTTATTAGCAGATAACGTATTCGTTTATGAAAAATAAATACTATTTATTAGCAGATAACTTATTAGTTTATGAAAAATATTTTTTGTTTGCCAAAAACTGGATATGGACATATAGGACTTAAAGTTATTGTAAAATATTTTTTCTAAATAACAAACATTTCATACTTACCCTGCTCTGTGGTTTTGCGAGAGCCCCAATCCTCCTCTTATATGGTCCCCCAACAGGCTCCTGGGTAACCCCCCTTTTCCAAGTCCCCCCATAGCAAGCTGCTTAGTATGGCAGCACTCATGCAGGCTCGATTCTGAGCCGGGCTCTGTGTGTTCATTGATACGCATACAGCGTGGCTCAGCCCTGCCCTCTGCTCCTTCCTCATAGGTTGTGATTGACAACAGCTCCCATTGCTGCCTCCATGTCCAGAGAGGAGGGAGAAGGGAGAGAGCTGCTGCTTTCGGGCACAGCGTTTGATCAAGATCAGGCTCAGCTAATTATAAGGAAGACTGTGGGAACCCTGAACACAGAATGTTTTTTACCTTAACCACTTGATCTCCGGAAGATTTACCCCCCTTCCTGACCAGGCCAGGAGCTGTACCCAAATGAAATTTATGTTCTTCTTTTCCCACAAATAGAGCTTTCTTTTGGAGATATTTGATCACCTCTGTGTTTATTTTTTGCGCTATAAACAAAAAAAGATCGACAATTTTGAAAAGAAAAGCAATTTCTTTTCATACATCAGGGGACACAGAGCCATAATAGTTACTATGTGGGTTATAGGCCACCTTCAGGTGATGGACACTGGCACGCCCTAAAACAAAAAAGTGCACTCCCTATATAACACCTCCCACTACTGAAAGCACCTCAGTTTTTTCGCTAGTGTCTATGGGGGTTATTTACGAAAGGCAAATCCGCTTTGCACTGAAAGTGCACTTGGAAGTGCAGTCGCTCTAAATCTAAGAGGTAGATCTGAAATGAGTGGAAGCTCTGCTGATTTTATCATCCAATCATGTGCAAGCTAAAATGCTGTTTTTTATTTTCCTTGCATGTCCCCCTCGGATCTACAGCGACTGAACTTCCAAGTGCACTTGCAGTGCAAAGTGGATTTTCCTTTAGTAAATAACCCACTATGTGTTGGTCATGGAGTAAAGATGTGCTGAGCTGAGCTCCTCTTGAGCAATCCTTGCTGGGGCTAGCTATGCAGACAGATCCATTCAAGGTGTCTTTCTGGCCGAATTGAATGGTTACCCGGGCCTCTTGTCCGAAGAAACGAGGTTTTTGCCTGTGAATGCTTCTCTTTTGAGAGCTGGACCCCAGGATCCAGTACTTTTTGGTATTAAGGCCCTAAAGTTTACTGCCGGTGGTGCTATTGCAGGTCCAGGATTGTGGGTTTCCTCGAGGATCCCCAGCTCCTGAAGGTTTAACGGAACCCACCGTGAAGGGTAAAGATTGGGTCTGTTGGTTTACCACAGAAAACCCTGCGGCGGGAAAAGTAAGTGGAGTTTTTCTAAGAAATTTTTTAAATTTTCTTATGAATTGTCTCCTTTAAAGTAAATGTTGTTATGCCTAAGTGTCACCACTGGGGGCTGTATAGAGCACGTACCTTCTTATGCTCTTTTTCTCCAGCCAGCAGGCAGACCTCCGGTAAGTTTGAGGGGTTTTTGCTTCCTCCAGATACCCCCACCTGGGCTGAACTCTTCCCCTCTTCATGAGGCTGAATATAAGAGAGAACTGAAAACAATCAGCAATGCTGTTTTCTTTCACCGCCCCTACACAAGGGGCGGCTTCCAGGTCTCCTCCATGCCATCTCTCCCTCACTCACAAGCCGATCCCGTCAGATCGGAGGCCCATGCTTGCGCGGGAAAACTCTTTTTGAAAGAGAAAGGAGGGGGGTATGATGCAAGGTGGGGGTGACGCTTAGAGTGGCGTTGGCGTCCTCCAATGCAAGAGTGCGTTTTTAAAAAAACTCCATTTGTGCTGGCTGCAAAATTGTCGCAGAGACATGAGAGCAAAGGGAGCATGAAAGAGGTTGGTGACACAGGCATTTCTTGCTTAACACATTTATTATTTGCATGAGGCTGAGCAATAATAGCCGCGGCAGTGGCTGGACTATTGTTCAAGCAGTGGATGTGATTTCTTCTGATAGTACCTCTGCTTTGTGCATCGGGCTAAGGTCAGAAGGGGGGTTAAAACACCCCCAAAATGGAGCTAAAAGGGTCCCCCTCAAGCTCCGGAAAGCCTACTCATCTCTACAAATGGCATTCTCCACTGAGAGGGAGTGGCTGGTCAGAATGAGCATCGGGGTCATGAAATGTTTGCTATTTTCAACACTGCTGCCCCTGTGTGTTTTACCAAAAGATCTTTTTTCCCTCAGCCATGATGGGTTTAAAAAAAAATAAAAAGTTTAGCGACTTTAATCGCACAGGTTCTCTTCCATTGCCCAGGACCTTCAAACAGGAACTAGGGGCGGGAGAAGAAGAATCCCCTCAGGGGACCGTGGTGAGGCTGATGACTCCTCTTCTAAGGTGTCAAATGTGGGAGAATCAGCTGGTTTCAATCTTAAGATTGATGGTGCAATTTCTTGCTGTATGGTCTGCTCCACATTTATGCTCCCTTAACTGAGTGTTTGGGTTCGCTAAAGCCTCCTCAAACTGTGCATGCTTTTTCCTGTCCATTTATTGTTGGAAAAGTTTTTTTGTATCTGAGCGGATCTCCCAAATAAACATTTTTTCCTCCTAAAAAAGTTTTTTACACTTTATCCTATGGTGGAGGAAATTCACTAAGTAGAGTATACCAGCAATTAACACTGCTATATCCTCTGTGATTTTGTTCGGCAGACAATGCTCAAATGCTTAGGCATCCAGCGGATAAAATGTTGGCTTTCCTGTTAAAAAAAACAAAAAAACACTTTTTTCTCTGACAGATTGAGCAGCCTGCGCTGACAGTAATTGCTTAATCATTGTGAGGCCAGTTTAACAGGTGTTCAGGTATCCTGCTCAGCAGGCCCAGGATCTGGCAGCTTTATGTTTGCAATAATTGCTTTGTGAGTTTCTATTGTGGAACCTCCACAAAGTCCTCATGCAGGTGCTTGCTTATAAACTAGCCAAACGCACAACTGCTGAGATTCCTACGGCCACATCAGCCTGAAAGTGTCCGATCTCTTCTGATTACAGAGGCTAAGCAGGGTCAGGCCTGGTTAGTACCTGTATGGGAGACTGCCTGGGAATACCAGGTGCTATACACAGTTCTGTGCACATTGTTGCTAACACAAACAGCTAAACACATGAGTGCGGGAACGCACGTCAGCGGAGGATAAACTTCCTTTCACCATGCAGAAGCTCCTGGCTAGTCTTCCTTTTGTGGTGAAACAGCTATTTGAGAATGTTTGGATAATTCATCCAAAGAAATTCTAGTGGGAAAAGTACCCCCTTTTGCCATATAAGTAAAGGAGTAAATATATTTTAATTTTTAAAGCTCCTTTTGTGCCAGGGGCATCAGCCTCCAGGCAGTCACGATGGCTTCCGCCTTCAGGTTCAAAAGGTAATCCTCAGAATTAACCCCAGGGACAAAAGAGGTCTTGGGGGAGGAAACCTACAAGATACTGAAGCCTCCTTATGAGGAGGCACCCCATTCGCTCAACAGGGGGAATTCTTCTGCAGTTCTCAAGGATCTGACAGGAAGATGAATAGGGAACTTCCTCAATAGCTCCAAAGTACAAGTTCCTTAAAGGAACTGATTTGGATGGTCAAAACAAAGGAGAATCCTTCTATTCATCTTTGCATGAGTTTATTGGGGAAAATGGTGGCTTCTTTTGAGGCCGTTCCTTATGCGCAGTTTCATTCAAGACTGCTGCAAAATAGTATCCTGTCAACTTGGAACAAGAAGGTCCAAACTCTGGACTTCCCGATGCGTTTATCCGCCAAAGTGCATTAGAGCCTCAATTGGTGGTTAATATCCAAAAATCTTCAGAAAGAAAAATCCTTTCTACTGGTTACCTGGAAAGTAGTAACAACAGATGCCAGCCTTTTGGGCTGGGGAGCAGTCCTGGAAGAAGTGTCTGTCCAAGGGAAGTGGTCCAAATAAGAGTTGACCTTGCCCATCAATATTCTAGAGATTCAGGCATTACGCCTGGCCCTAAAGGCTTGGACGCTCAGACTACGGAATTATCCTGTCAGGATCCAATCTGACAATGCCACAGCTCTGGCTTATAGCAATCACCAAGGGGGCACGAGAAGTCGTGCGGCCCAGAGAGAGGTGAATCATATTCTGTCTTGGGCAGAAAACAACATCCCTTGCCTATCAGCAGTTTTCATTCCAGGGATGGGGATTTGTCAGGCGGACTACTTGAGTCGCCATCAATTGTTCCCGGGAGAATGGTCCCTTCACCCCAACATCTTTCTGTCAATATGGCAAAAATGGGAAGTTCCGGGTGTGGATGTGTTTGGGTCCAGGTTCAAGAACAAGATCGACAACTTTGTGTCAAGGACAAGGGATCCTATGGCATACAAAACAGATGCCTTGGTCTTTCCATGGGATCGGTTTTCACTAATCTATGCGTTCCCTCCTGTTCTGCTGCTTCCGTGTCTCCTACGCAGGATCAAGCAAGAGGGAAAAAAGGTGATTCTGGTGGCCCCAGCGTGGCCCAGGAGATCTTGGTTTGCCAAGATCATAAGGATGGCGGTAGGGGACCTTTGGACCCTGCCCCTGTGGCCAGACCTTCTCTCGCAAGGTCTGGTGTTCCATCCTACCTTACAAACGCTAAATTTAATGGTTTGGCTATTGAGAACCACATTCTAAAGGACCGTGGGCTGTCAGCTTCAGTAGTTTCTACCTTGGTTAATGCTAGGAAGCCGGCCTCCAGAATCTTATATTATAGAGTCTAGAAGGCATATGTCTCCTGGTGTGAATCCAGGGGTTGGCACCCCAGGAAATAAATCATAGGTAGGTTCCTTGAGTTTCTACAGATGGGATCAGTAATGAAGCTGGCCTTGAGCACTATCAAGGGCCAGGTATCAGCCTTATCTGTGTTTTTTCAATGACCACTGGCTTCACACTCTCTGGTTTGTAACCTTATCCAGGGGGTAACGCAGATCAATCCCCCAGTTAAGTCACCCCTGAACCCTTGGGACTTAAATTTAGTCCTGTCGGCTTTACTAAAACAGCCTTTGAACTGATTCAAGATATTCCCTTGATCCTCTTGACGAGGGAAATAGTTTTCTTGGTTGCCATATCTTCTGCAAGGAGAGTATCAGAGTTAGCTGCTCTTTCCTGTAAAGAGCCGTACGGATCAGCGACTTATAGCGGGACTGTGATATTGCACTGGACAATTTGGATACTTACTGACACTTTTGACACTTTTTGGGGACTAATGATATTATTACAGTGATTAGTGCTAAAAATATGCACTGTCACTGTACTAATGACACTGGCTGGGAAGGGGTAACATCTGGGGCAATCAAAAGGTTAAATGTGTGCCTAGTCTGTGTTTCTCTAAACTGTGGGAGGTGTTTTTACTAGGGGAAGCTACACAGGATCCATGCCTTTTCTACTGACAGAACGGCGGTCTGCCTTGTTCACATAGACAGATCTCCATTCTGCCTGTGTACTGAACAATCGCCGGGTGCCTCGAACATCGAGTCTGCGGTACCTGCTGCTGGGCATTCGCTGTGTGTGATCACAGCGGGAGCGATCTGCCGGCAGTGCACATGCGTGCACCCATCCCAGAAGAGCCGGATGACGTATATTTATGTGATCCAGGGCACAGGTGTGGCCCTGTAGCAGTAAAACTGCTATGGGGCTGACCTGAAGAGGTTAATGCATAAAATGCATTAGGTAAAAAAAAACTTCTGCCTTTCAAACCACTTTAATGGAACATCAATGAAAAAAATGCATTTGAAAATAAATGTGTGATCTATTGCAGGGATCAAAATTTCAAGTACTGATCTACTAGCCAGGTCTTAAAAGTTACCCGCCACCAGTTGCCTTGCCCAACCTCTACCCTGCCTCGCCCCTAATTCCACTCCTAAACACGCCTTGGTAAATTATCTCATTAAATAACACTGTTAAATGTTTTATGCAGAATTAAGTTATAAAAATAAATATTAACAACAACTTTAACAATATTAACATAAAGCATATCAGTACCCATCAGTGCAGCATATCAGTGCTGCCTTATCGGTGCTACCTCATCATTGCCCATCAGTGGAGCTTATCAGTACTGCTTCATCAGTGCCCATCATTGCCGCCTCATCAGTGGCCACCATCAGTGCAGCTTATCAGTGGCCATCGGTGCAACCCATCAGTGCTTATCAGTGCCCATCAGTGCAGCCTAACAGTGCCAATAAGTGCAGCCTCATCAGTGCCCATCAATGCAGTAGGGATCACAGGGAGGAATCAGAAGGATTGCTGGCCGGATCACACAGAGTGGGGATCTCCCTCTGTAACACAGCTTGAAGATAAAACACCAGCCACTGTCAAACAAAGTCGTGCCTCCTGGACAGATATTGGACATGTCATGAAAAGGTTCACCCATTGGTGGCGCTATCGGTCTCTTGGATCGCAGTACCAGTGTCCACCAGCGGGTGTCTTCCAACACCTAGGACCTGTAATAAGAGGACTCACCTGCTGGTGGCACTGTTGCATCCTTGGGCCGTAGTACCGGTGTCCACCAGCGGGTGTATTCCGGCAGTGTGGAGCAGACAGCACCCTCTGCGCTCAGGTGTAACGCGAGGTCAAATCGCTGCAGTCTGATAAATACCCGGCAAGCCCTCACAACCTTGCCTTGGTGTCTCTCTTCCTGTGCACTGATCTTGCTGCCTGTGATCTTGACCTTGAGCCTGCATCTGTCCTGACCTGACCTGACCTGATCCGATCCCTATCCTGAGCCCATCCTGGACCTGTCCCTCCTGTTTCCTGATTTCCCTGGATCCCTGCCCTGCAGCCTGTCCATCCATCCTCTCCCTGTCCTGTTGGTTCCCCGTCCTTTCCCATCTGACTGACCTCCTTGTGTATGACCTTGGCCTGGCTTTTGTTACGATTACGGTATTTCCCATCCATTTGTATATACCATTTGTTTGTGGGTCTGTGGTTGGTTTGCACTGTTTATATTTCATTTATTTGTCACCCATTTAAAAAACACCATTATTTTTCACTTACCTGCATTTCTGGTTTCTTCTGTGCAGTCCACACAGTCTGGTCTACTAAATTCCCTGACAGGACAATTGTGCTGTATGTCTTAGGAGTCGGTCCAGGAGGATGGACTTTGCTTGACAGCGGCTGGCGTTTCATATCCAAGCTGTGTCACAGCAGGAGATCCCCGCTCTGTGTGATCCGGCCAGCTCTCCTGACAGTTTCCTGGCTGACCACTTCTGGCAGAAGTGGTGCAGCCTTTTTTAAAGGGCATCAGAGCGGCCTGGGGGGCAGGGAGGCTATTGCGCTCTGATGCCTTGTAAAAAAGGCTGCTCTGCTTCTGTCAGAAGCGATAAGCCAGGAAATTGTCGTACCAGTCCGCCCCTGCTCAACACTCGCCCTCAGCTAATTTCCACTTGCCAAATGTGAGTGGAAATTTTGAATATTGCATACTCATATGTCACTATCATTTCGATGTTTAACACCACAGAGAGTGAGCACTGGCTTGCTAAAAGATTCACAAATCATGTATTTTGAAAACACTGGTAGCAAATTGTTTTATAAAACTTTGAGAAATTAAAATTCTGATTCCTTATTCATGGAGGATAAAAGGATGACGTACTCCTGTAAACTACTTATTTGAACGTATCCATACAACCAAAGCTATACAGCAAGGAGAAATGAAACTGCCAATGCATTTCACACTAAGCAGTACTTAATTATGGCATACCCATCATGCTGCTCTCCTTGATTTAAACAGCTCTGATTAATCACAGTGCTAAATCCCACAGCTCATAGTTAGGAGCTGGACCTGTACCTGATATTGAGGTAAAGAAGGGTTGACCATCCTAAAGCAGGATTGTTTTGTTTTAGCCATTGTTGGATCTTGTTGACCACTTTCTCCACACCTTATATTTAAGAATAGCCTCCATGGCACTGATTAAAATGTTTAGCTACATTGGTAGAATGAAGTTCCTCAGTGTCATAGTGGTGATCGAGCAGCCTTCTTGTTGTTCTGCCAACATTTAATCGAGCGCTGGGATTGGAATAACTCAGTCAACTCCTTTGATCCATTTGGACCTGCCATTTTTACCCTTGCTAAAACAGCAGCAGATTCAACACTGGAGGCCCAATAGGGACTTTTACAATGTTGGCAGGGGCAACTGCAGAGACTTTTGTACATGGGACTGAGTTGAGGATAGTCTCCTACCCAGTAGCATTATATCCTGTGGTATTCCCCAATAGAAGGCAAGCCACAACACCTTGCCTACACTGATAGTATTGCCCAGTTTTCCATTATAGGAACTTCCAACATGGTTAGACACATCTTTTTCAGGGATCATTGAGACACTTTCTATCTTCTGGAGTCACACACCTAGCTGTTGCTGGGATAGTCTGCTTTCATTCAGTGGGGACTTTCTGGCTTTCCCAGTTGTGCTGGACCTTTTTCTCAAAAACAATTTCAACTCTAAACTTGTAGTTGTCGCAGCCCTTGCCTTTTAGCTGGTAGGGTACCCAAAGCTCTGCCAGTAGTAGGGAATGTAGACACTCTGACCAGTGGTGTTTGGGTCATGCTTCCTGCACAGCAACCTTCACAAAGTAGTCAAAAATCTCAAACATCATCCGCCTGCAACATCTTTTAAAAAAAGTCCTCTTGTCTCATTTCCCTAATATTTCTACAGACACCAGCATTCATTCTTTTACTGCACTAGGAGCTTGCCGTCTTCTCTCTTTTTAGCTGTGGTCATCACTGCCAGATCACCTTTACACCATCCATGGCAGACTCCCAAGCTATTGGCAGATTTTGTTTAAGCATATATGGACCATGCTCCTCCAACTACAGAATTATTTCTGTAATTGTAATCATATCATTGTTTGAAGGTTCAATTTCTTTATCGTACATCATAGGACACAGAACAGGCTATATTCTTGACTAGAGATGGGCCGACCCCCCCCCTCCCCCGGGTTCAGTTTGTGCTAGAACTCTCGAACATCGCAAAAGTTTGGACCCAAACCGTGAACCCCATTGAACTCTGTGGGACCCGAGTATCCATGCCCTGGGGGACATGTGCTAATGCAAAAAAAACTTTTTAAAAAGATAGTTTTTAAAAGAGCTGTGATTTTAATGATGATTAAATAAAAAAGAAAAATTCCTTTAAATATAGTGCCTGGGGGGTCCCCTTAAGCCTCGTACACACGATCGGATTTTCCGCAGACAAAACCTCAAACTTTTGTCCGAAGGACGTTGGCCAGGAACTTGTCTTGCATACAAATGGCAAGGAATTGTTGGCCAACAAACACGAATGTAGTGACGTACTACGTGATTTTTCAGCTCTTTAGCGCCACCCTTTGGGCTCCTTTTGCTAATTTCGTGTTAGTAGAAGTTTGGTGAGTGTTGATTCGCTCTTTTTATTTTGCGCTTTTCAGTTTGTTCGTCAACCAGCCGTGTTGCGGAATGGGAAAAGATAACTTGTTATTTATTATTGGCCTTGGAGTTATTGCTTTGACCCAAGTCCAGTCCAGGAACAGGAGGAGGAGGAGGATTTCTTGGACCAAAAATTGGTTGCTTTATTAATCATGACCAATTAGGTCATATGCCTTTGCTGTGTGCGCTCCAGGAGAATAATCCAGATAATTTTCGGAATTATCTCCAGATGACGGATCCCTGCTTTCACCAACTCTTGGCATTGTTGACCCCCTATATTAAGAAGCAGGACACATGCATGAGGCTTTTATTTTATTTTTTGGTTGAATAATGATTTGATTTAGCAAATTTTCAATATTTTTGGATGCATAGAATGCACTTTTTGGTTAAGTTCTATTGGCAGATAGCATGTTTAATTTTATTTGTTTTCTTTTTTTAATGCACAATAAAAAAAATTGTGTAGAATAAAAATTGGCTATTTGTTTTACTTCAAATGACAGTTTGGGAGTAGGCAGTTACATTTTAAAAAATACAATGTAAAATTAACAAGGGACACCAACATAGTTGTATCTTTGATCTTAAAAACTATGGGATAATGGTGTTGTAGTAACTTGCACCAAAAAAATAAATAACAAGCATAATAATAATAATCTTGATATCACTAGAAAAAAAAAGCCTTTGAAAATTTTTTTGCCATAACTCTGTATCAGTATCACCAGCAAAGCAGCTTCATTATCATCCCATTAAAGAAGAAGAGAATGTGCGCTGCATTTCAAGATTTCATAATTTGCCACGTCACAAATGTTAATTCTCCATTACGAGTACTAGTTTACAAGACCGACCGCTTCCAGCTCGTCCTTGCTTCCGAGCATGCACGTTTGTACGTTGGACTTTTGTCCAACGGACATGTGTACACACGCTTGGAAAATCCGAAAACAGACATTTGTCCGGAAAATTTTAAAGCCTCCCATCCAACATTTGTCCGTGGAAAATCTGACAACAATTGTCCGATGGAGCGTACAAATGGTCGGATTTTCTACCAACAGCCTGTCATCACATAATTCCCATCAGAAAATCCGATCGTGCATACAAGGCTTTAGTTTGCCTGTAAAGTGGCGCATTTTTACCATGTATAAAACCTGCTGCAGAAAAACCTAACATTTATAAAGAAAAAAATTACATTTAAATAGATTTTCCCTGCAAGCTTTCTTTATTTTGTAAACAACGGCTTGAGGAGCCAGTCTGTAGGATGAGGCCACAATTTTTTTTTAAAAAGATATTTTTATTGAATTATATACATACAAACAAAAGAAACACTTTGTTCATTGTGTTTCTTTTGTATTACATACAAAAGAAACACTTTGTTCATAGCACTGCATTTTACAGAGTTACACTTGGGTGTTTAATAAACATATTTCAATTTACATGGCTCTTGTAATTATTGAGTACAAAGTTAGATAATGGTCAACATACACTTCTCCAGTCACGAGGCAGCCCAGGGGGGTAAACATGGAAATGTGCACTGCACTTTTATAAACAGAGTATTTACCCTTTAGTTAGGGTTAGAGGGCTTGCCAGCCATCTGCCCCATATTTTGTGAAAAGTTTTGGTTCTTTTCCGAACCTCAAATGTAAGTTTGTATAGAGGCAAAGAGTCATTGATCAGTTTCAACCAGAGGGATTTTAGAGGTACCAGTGATCCTTTCCAGGACAGTAGAATGTAGAGAAATAGAGGATGCAAAGAAGTCTCTTTGCATGGGTTGAAATGTGGAGATCCCCAAAAATGCCTATTAGGCAGTTCTTTGGGTGGAGAACGTAGGCCTATTGCTGATGAGATGAAGGACCCTATCTCCGTCCAGAAGTCTTGGACTATTGGACAGGTCCAAAAACAGTGTAAAAAGTCTGCCGCTTGGCCACATCCTCTAAAACAGTCTGCTGTGGGAGCCAATCCCATTTTATGTAACTTAGCAGGGGTTAGGTGGGATGTGAGAAAAATTTTAATATGCATGATACGATCTTTGGAGGATATTACTGAGGTCTTGTATGTGTCACTGAATTCCTACCAGTCATCCTCTGTAAGCGTCCAAAGAGTCCCATTTCTTCTGGATCATTCGAAATCTAGAGTTAGTCAGTCATAAGGGCAGCATAGTATGTGGAGATAAGTTTAGTAGGGTCCTCGTAAAAGTCCAAAACTGTCTCCATGATATCTCTAGGGGCATCACTAATCTGTCCCTGTGCGGTCAAAATCCACAGGATTGAAATAGGGGAGTGTTCAGGTCTAGTCAAATAAGCTAAGAGGCGGCCAGTCTTGTTACCATGTTCGAAAGATTTTTGGGTGATGTGTAGCATGCGCTTTTGTGTGAGGTCCAGTAAGCGGAGCTCATATCCCCTACGACATTGTAACCAAGTATCCCTGTTAGCTGGAGTAGGGTCAGAGGCATAAGCAGTTTCAGCAGAGGTCATAGCCGTCTCTAATTCAACAGTGTGTTGCTGGGTATTTTTACGTAGAATGCCAGTAATGAACATAAAAGTACCCCGCAACGTGGTCTTAAAGGCCTCCCATTCCGTAAGCGGGTCCACCGTGCCCGAGTTCTTATTCCAGTATTCCACTATACCCTTTTTACATTCCCCCTGTACTATCTCGTCCTCCAACCAGTGGGAGTTTAGGCGCCACACACTTGGGCCTGAGCCTGGAAGAAGAAGGAGATCCATCGAATTGGGGGGCATGATTCGACACACCCCTAGGTAAATAGGATATGTCAGAGACCACTGGGAGAATATCTTGTGTACCAAATGCCAAGTCTATGCGAGACATGGTGTGGAAATAATCCGAATGGCAAGAATATTGACACATCCGGGTGTTTCCATTTCCATATCTCAGTAAGTCCATGAACCTGGCCCCAGTCGGTGAAGGATCTGCCCCCCCCCCTCCCTCGGTGGTCCATGGCCAGGCTCATTACAGCGTTAAAATCCCCCACATACAGCAGTGGGCCTGGGGGCACAGATAATAGCGGCAGTTTGTATTATAAGTATGACATACCTGCCTTCCGGATCTGTTTTAATCTGCAAAACCTTCCGCATGGAGAGATTTGGCCAACAAAATAGAGACCCCTCTAGAGTAAGCTGTGTGAGTAACATGACAGGATTGAGCTAACCATGGTCGCTTGAGGGACCTTATTTTAGAGTCAACCATGTGTGTTTTCTGGAGACAAATAATTTGGGGGTGATATTTTTTTCAGGACCGAAAATACTAGGGATTGCTTCTGAGGTGAGTTCAACCCTCTAGTATTCCAGGAAATTATCTTTTTAACGGCGGCATTATGGCGGCACAGTGGTGTAGTGGTTAGCACTCTCGCCTAGCAGTAAAAAGGGTCGCTGGTTCAAATCCCAACCACAATGCTACCTGCCTGGAGTTTGCATGTTCTCCCTGTGCTTGTGTGGGTTTCCTCCGGGTACTCCGGTTTCCTCCCACACTCCAAAGACATGCTGGTAGGTTAATTGGCTTCTGTCCAAAATTGGCCCTAGTATGTGAATGTGAGTTGGGAACCTTGGATTGTGGGTTCCTTGAGGGTCGGGACCAATGTGAGTGTGTGATGTATGTGTGGAGCGCTACGTAAATTGACAGCGCTATATGGGTAGTACCTTAAATAAAATTAGGGATAATTGTAGACACACACCCACACTCACTCAGGTTGAACTGGATGGACTGGTGTCTTTATTCAACCTTACTAACTATGTAACTATGTAACGGTCTGGCCATGGTAAGTCAAATAGTACATAATGGATATTTCGGGGGGCAGACGGCAGAAACATAACATTGCACGCCATGCCTCCCAGGATATATAAGAGCATATATGTCATATAATAAAAAGTGTAAGGCACTATTCAGGGTAAAGGAAGCACAAATACAAACCAAAGTTCAAGAAAAAAAACATGTCAAAAACGACAAAAACAACCAAAAAAAGGTAAAATAAGAAACCTTAAACCACTCGCCCGCTCGGCCATCCCAAACATAGCGCACCTTGGGTCCCTAAACCGAAACAAAACTCAACCAGAGTCAGAACTGTCCTGTGGCCACGCCACCAATTGGTATGGGGTAGTGTAGATTCCGACACGGCTCTCACAAATGAAAAAAGGAACCATGGTGGATCCAGGTGCAGGATGAGGGTCTGCAGTAAACGTGAATACTCGCCAAGTCCTTCAGTCCTTACGCAAGTCAGTAGGCTTAACAAGCAGGATCAAGCTCCATTCGGAGCTGGTCAGATACAACAGGATATACTGCAAACGGAGAGAGTAGTAGGTAACCACCCGGAGCAGGTTAGGCAGCGTAGAAAGAGATGCAAGTAGGTAGGGTACCTGGGCATCCACGGAAAGACATAGGAACCACGGTGAGATAGGAGTGGGGTTCCAAGGTGCCTTGACCCTTATCAGACATCCCTGCCTCTGGGCAGGATTCCATAACGATCCCTGAGCCACGCCATGGCTTCCTTTGGATTGGTGTAGAAGTGAGATTTGCCATCATGGATAACACGCAGTTTAGCAGGGAACAGCATGGCGTATGGTAGGCCTTCAGTACGCAGTCGGGCTTTCACAGCTGCAAAGGAGATGCATTGGCGTTGAACATAAGCCGAGAAGTCAGGATACACTGAAATGGTGTTACCATTGTATTTGAGAGGCCCTATCTCCCTTGCTAGGCGCAGAATGGCAACTTTATCTTGAAAGTCAAAGAATCCACAGTAGGAGGTGGACGTGGCAGGGTACGGTGTGCATGTTCAATAACATAGGAGAAAGCGGGGGCATTCAGACCAAAAATGTCCCTCAGCCAGGATTATAGAAGTTTCTCAGGGTGAGAGCCCTATGCGTGTTCAGGAAACCCCACGAAGCGGAGATTATTCCTGCATGAGCGATTCTCCAGGTCATCAAGTTAGCCGCTAATATTTCACTTGTAATATCCCTCATAGTTAGACGGGGTGCACAACATCTTCCAGTGAACTTATGCATTCCTCAGTGACCCCTGTTCTATCACGCAGATTATGGACATCTTGTTTCAGCATTGAAAAGTCCATGCGGATAGATGCAATCTGTGTGGAGAGAGAGGCTTTGCAATCCTGTATAGCCAGCATGATGATAGCCAGTGTAGGTTCATCAGGGGGAAAACCTGGGGCTTGGGGGCTTGCACTACTTTGTGGGGAGTCCTGGGGCAGCAGGGGGTCTGGCTGTGTGGTAAACTGAGCAGGAATCGAGTCACTCACCCAACCAGCAGAGTTCCTGAGGGAGGAGGATGGCTGCAGCATGTCATGTAGCTTTGCCTGTGTCCCAGCGCCATCTTGCCATTTAAAATGAGCGAGTTGTTCCGCCGTGAATAGTGGGGTGGGGGGGGCCGTATTTCACCATGCTGGCCAGCTTGAAATGTGCCCACAGCCGTGGGGGTGATTTTGATGCCTCTTGGATGAAAATCAGACCCAGGATCACTTCAGGAGGTCAGCGGAGAGTCAGAGCAGTGTAACTACACAGCTGCTTGCTCTGCCATCAAGCCACGCCCCCATGAGGCCACAATTAATTTAGTGCACTCAGAACAAGAATGGAGATTTTTTTTATTAGATTCTGGTGTCTTTTTGGCAGACTTTGGATGGAAATAAAGTTTTGCACCACAGTGAGCAAGACTTATCCTTATCCGTATCCAAATTATAGTACACTCTTGCCAAGATTAACAATTTTTTTTTAATTTTAGATAAAGTCAAGTGTCATTTCGCAGATTTTGGATAGAAGTAATAGGTGCGTAAAAATTGGGCTTTGGGTGTCGGTGGAGCCTTCACATCGTAACCCTATAAAGGGAATCTTGATGAAATAAAAAATTGGCCTTGCTGTAAAAGCTGAAATTCGATGCTCTGGTCAAACAGTTGAAGAAAAATTGGTCTTTGGGTGTTGGTGGTGCCTTCACCCCATAACCTTCTAGAGGTACTCTTGATGAAAGCAAGAATTGGCCTTGCTGTAAAAACTGAAATTCAATGCTCTGGTCAAACAGTTGAAGAAAAATTGGTCTTTGGGTGTTGGTGGTGCCTTCACCCCATAACCTTCTAGAGGTACTCTTGATGAAAGCAAGAATTGGCCTTTCCGTAAAAAATTTAGATTTGATTCATGTGTCAAACATGTGTGGAAAAATTGGTCTTTGGATGTTAATTGTGCCCATGAAACGTATACCAACAATTACTTCAAGATCAAATAAACACCCACAAAGCTAGGCAGCCTAGACAGTCTTACAGAGATTTGAGATCCCAATAAAACTTAATCAGCAACATTGGCATAAGGGGCTTGATAGCTGCTGCTAATCCAGGACTGATTAATTTTGATAAATGTCAGCTAGTCAACGGAGTCTGTGGACAGACGCTCTCTTTTATCTATTAATAGAAAAGAAAAAACTGCTCTAAAAATACAAATCCTAATAAAGCAGCAACTCTCCTGCTAGATATACACAGTAATTAAATATGGTGGTAAATAGAGCTGCGCTACTCTCAAACATACATTGTGATAAATTATACTCATAAAAAACATAATTGAAAAATTGTCGCAAAAGTAAATCACTTCTCAGTGAGTCAATAATAACACCAACATGAACAGTGAACGAAGTCCAAATAAATAGGTGTCCTTACAAAAGGATGTTAGCATCCACCACTACGGATAAACGTGCAACCTCCACCGCAGAAAATGCTCGCTTACCAGCTGATGGGGACCTCCTATTATGGAAGGTCAGAATCGCTTGTGGCTAATACCCAGCCAGGGCCTTTATCTGATGAAGGGGATATCCCAATGGCAACTCTCACCAAGTATTTATTCCATAAACCAAGGCATGGCTGTATTCGTGTTGGTGATTAGGTCCAGAACCCTCCACAGAGCTTGTAGTGACAAGTTCCTCCCTCAGAGTGATGTACTCATAGATCCCCAAAAGAGAGAAACTCACCATAGTGTAAAACCTCAAACTTTAATATAGAACTAAAAAACATTGCACTTGCATCAAGATGGTTAAAAAAACATGTATAGAACAAGCCGGCCATAGCAAAAACGCCCGTCTTTCCGGGATCACATGTAGCATGGTGATGTCAGCACGTCACTGCTACTAACGTGTTTCATCACAAGCTGGCGTCATCCTTGGGCACGGGCGGCGTGCTGATTCACCGCTAAATATACTCTATGGATACCATGCCTCGGTGTGAGCCTCAGACAATTTGTCCATTCATCGCCATCTTTAAAAAGGTAATCCTATCCCACATACTCCAAGTCAAAAAAACTCCCTTTTGTCACGTAACCACCAAAACAGGGTTAGATTATAAGAATCGTACCATAAAAAGTGGCTGATCAGGATACTAAAGGATATCAACTATAGAATTGGTAGATTATCTCTACCACCATATCCAGATAAACAGCCTTACCGATACCACAATCACCTGTAACATCCCCAACCCTTACCAGACAGACTATATAATATACCTTTCTAAAAATAACATACTGTATATAGGCCACATTTCGTGGCTTACTAGAGCCATATGAAAGGGATAATGAGTGCAGAAATGTGACCCCATCTACTGATCGCCATTCCATTCTAAACTGGAAATGCCACAACCGTCTCAATGGGGTCACTATTCTACATTGACTACAGCGACATCTAGTGTTCATAATAAAATAACTAAAAGTACAATTAAAAAAAAAAAAATTCTCAACCGCTTGCCGACCGCCACACACACACATATACGTCGGCAGAATGGCACAGGCAGGCAAATGGGCGTACCTGTACATCCCTTTGAATTTGCCGCCTATCAGGCATGCGCACCCGCCGTGGGATCGTGCCTGCGGGTCCCGCAAACGCGATTGCGGCAAGGAGAGGCAGAACGGGAAGATACCTATGTAAACAAGGCATTTCCCTGTTCTGCCTAGCAACATGACCGGGATCTACTGCTCCCTGTCATTGGGAGCAGTGATATCTGTCATGTTGTAGTGAGCCCATCCCGCCCACAGTTAGAATCACTCCCTAGGACACACTTAACCCATTGATCACCCCCTAGTGTTTAACCCCTTCCCTGCCAGTGTCATTTATACAGTAATTAGTGGCTATTTGTAGCTCTGATCGCTGTATAAATGACAATGGTCCCAAAATAGTGTCAAAAGTGTCCGATGTGTCCACCATAATGTTGAAGTCCCGATAAAAATCGCAGATCGCCACCATTACTAGAAAAAAAAAATAATAAAAATACCATAAATCTATCCCCTATTTTGTAGATACTATAACTTTTGCGCAAACCAATCAATATACACTTATTGCAATATTTTTTTTTTTTTTTACCAAAAATATGTAGAAGAATACATATCGGCCTAAACTGTAATAGAAATTTTGTTTTTTTAGATATTTTTTGGGGATATTTATTATAGCAAAAAGTAAAAAATATTGCTTTTTTTTTCAAAATTGTCGTTCATTTTTTGTTTCTAGCGCAAAACATAAAAACCGCAGAGGTGATCAAATACCACCAAAAGAAAGCTCTATTTATGGGAAAAAAAGAGCGTCAATTTTGTTTGAGTACAACATCGCACGACCGCGCAATTTTCAGCTAAAGTGACGCAGTACAGAATCGCAAAAAATGCTTTTGTCAGGAAGGGGGTAAATCCTTCCGGGGCTGAAGTGATTAAATCTAGAAAATAGAGCAGGTCAATTTAAGTTATCCACTCCCACTCGGAAACCAGATTTGTCATTGCAATCTCCAGGGGACAGCTACTGCAAAAATCAAAGCTGCTTCTAGTGGAAACGCCCCCAATAATCTTCAAGGGGTCACCTTTCTATATATATTATGACATTAGTGGTCATACTAAAATAGCAACTAAAAATATCTCAAACAAAATTTAATTATATGGAACAAATTAATCTATATCCAATACTCCTAACAGGAAACCAGACGTGCCACTAAATTCTGTACGAGGTAATTAACTGCAATAGTTACAGCTACCGCTAATGGTCGTACTAGGTTGATAACTGGAAATGTGTAAGTTTAATCTAAATCCAAACAGCCAATTTTGTTTGACTTTTACCCCAAGATTCAAATCAAGTTTACAAACCAGCAACATTATACATACTGATACACCACATAACTCAACATTATACCCTTAAGAATTGTCGATAAAGGCATTGACATGTACATCAACTGTTAACCCAAAAGGAATGTAAGTTTTAACCCTGTAGATCCAAGACATCTCAAATTTAGAAATCTCTCTCACTAAGGAACTTCCCCTCCACTGTACCTATCTATCCCTAGGAAAATAGTATTTTTTTGATTTTTATTATGCACTGCTAAATAGTGCTTTAATACAGAGGGATTTTTCAAACCCTTTCTGATATTATTAATTTGCTCATTGAGACAGGCCTGATGGGGGCGTTTAGTCCTACCCACATACTGTAGCCCACAGGGGCAATGCAGTAAGTAGACTACTCCCAAAGTGGAACATGTGACAAAAGGTTCAATCTCAAACCTGAGCGAGGTAATAGTCGAGACAAATCCATTCGTCGTCCTATTCTTACACCCGTTAATTGAGCACACTTGACATTTTCTACATTAATAATACCAAGTGAGGTTCTGAAAAAAACTGAGTCACTCCAATGGGGGTTTGAGGACGTTGGGAGCGATCCTATCCCTAAGGGAGGGAGCACCTGTCATAGATTAGCTGCGGAGCTGATCTGTGTCTCACCTTTACTGCTGTAGGCCGGCTGGCACCTCTTGTTCTACTAGCTTGTGTTCAGCTCTGCTGCAATCTGCAGCTATGGGTGTCGCCGGCCTCACCTGTTGCTTAATATATGATTCCTTCCTGCTGCCTGACTAGCCCCTCATGTGCTTCTCTAATTAAATCCCTCTCAGGCTTGTTCTGGTTGCTTGAACAACATTTGTTTCTGAGTTCCTTTCATGTAACCTGCCTTAACCTGACTTGTGAACTCATCTCTTGTGTACCGACTCGGCTTGTTCTGATTACGTTGTCTGCAGCCTGTCCTGACCTTGGCTCGCTATTCGGCTCTCCTTTGCTTCATCCATCCATCCTTGTCTGACAGTGTCTTCTGATACTTCCCTAGCGAGCGGGGTGAACCCGGGAGTCGTGACCTGGGGTCAGCACGCAGCTAAGCCCAAACCCTCATGAGTGGGTCCCTGGCAGAATACCGGCTGGCCCTTAGACACCACGCCCTGGGGGATCCCGTTACAGTTTGCTCAAGCCATGAGCACCTCTGAGAATCGCCCACTGACCGAGGATCAAATGCAACATCTAGTTCAGAGAATTAACTCCCAGCAAGCAAATCAAGAGCAAATAATGCTGGTCCTTCAGGATCTTGCCTCCCGTCTGGATCGTCGCTGCAACTTCAGCTCCTCCCCTTCCTGCTTCTACTTTAGCTGCTCCCGGGTTACCTGCTACACCTGGCAATCCCTGCCTGCATTTGCCGCCGCCACCTCATTTTTCTGGCGACCCTAAGGCTTGTCGGGGCTTCATTAATCAGTGTTCCATCCACTTTGAACTTTCCAGCCACCATTTTCCAACTGATCGCACCAAAGTTGCATAAATCATCTCTCTCCTTTACGGTGATGCTCTAGCTTGGGCCTCCCCACTCTGGGAATCACACGATTCTATCACCTCCAACTCTTTTTGGATGCATTCTGGAAAACTTTTGATGAGCCCGGCAGAGTGTCTTCGGCTGCTGGGGCCCTCCTTCGTCTTCGTCAGCAAGGAATGACAGTCGGCCAATACGCAGTTCAATTCCGTACGCTGGCCGCTGAACTCAAATGGAATAGTGAGGCCCTTACTGCTACTTTCTGGCAAGGCCTATCTGAGCGTGTCAAGGATGAACTCGCTGGACGCACCATTCCTACCACATTGGATGATTTAATCGCATTGAGCATTCAAATAGACATTCGCTTCAGATCCAGATCAAGTCATCCCCCTGCTGGCCGTCCAGCGCAGGTAGTCCAAAGACCTGTGGAACCCTCCCCGTCTTCAACCTCTCACACGTTTGAAGAACCTATGCAGCTTGGGCGAACTCGCCTCACTCCCGAGGAACGTGCCCAATGCATGGGTTTGGGCTTGTGCCTTTATTGTGGCAATAAAAGACATCTTTTGAACTCCTGTCCAGTCTGTCCGGGAAACTCCAGGGTCTAGGTCACTCGGAGGGAGGTGATCTAGACAGATCCTTTAATTTTGTCCGCTTCCCTCGTTTCACCCTTCCCGTGGCTATCCACTGGGCTAAAAATGCCTATCAACTCTCTGCATACGTGGACTCTGGTGCTGCCGGGAATTTCATTGAACAATCTTTAGCTTCCGAGTTGGGCATTGCCTTTGTTGCCTTGGCTATACCCCTTTCCGTGACCGCAGTAGATGGCTCCTTCCTTCTTTCCTATGAGCCCCATCCGGTTTAAAACCCCTCCTATTGTCTTACGCATTGGGGTTTTGCGTGCTGAGGAGATCTCTTTCCTAATTCTGCCTAAGCCCTCCAGTCCCATCATCCTGGGCCTTCCATGGCTTCCGTGTCAGCAACGATGTATTTCCAAGGTGCTACCTCCTCCTTCCATTGCTCTGGCTGAGACCTCCACAACTCCCATGTTGCCTTCCCAATATCAGTCTTTCCGAGATGTTTTCTGCAAAAAGTCAGCTGATCGCCTTCCTCCTCACAGAGACTATGACTGCTCCATTGATCTGTTACCTGGGACCTGTCCTCCCCGAGGCCAAGTCTACCCTCTATCTATCCCCGAGACAGAAGCCATGTGTGAATACATTCGGGAAAACCTGCAAAAGGGTTTCTTCAGGAAATCAAACTCACCTGCGGGAGCCGGGTTCTTCTTTGTATTGAAAAAAGATGGTTCACTCCGTCCATGCATTGACTACAGGGGCCTTAACGCCATGACCGTGAAGAACCGATACCCTCTTCCTTTATTTCGGGACTTTTTGACAGACTGCGAGGTTCTCATGTTTTTACCAACCTGGATCTTAGAGGGGACTATAATTTAATAAGAATCCGGGAAGGAGGCGAATGGATGACCGCCTTTAACACCAGGGACGGACATTATGAATATCTTGTGATGCCTCTTGGTTTATGCAATGCCCCAGCAGTCTTCCAAAATTTGGTTAATGAGATCTTCCATGACCTTCTGTATGTCTGTGTTATTGTATATCTGGATGATATTCTTATTTTCTCACCAGACTTACTTACCCATTGTCTTCATGTGAAAGCTGTGCTACAGCGTCTACGGGACAATTGTCTGTATGCAAAATTGAAGAAATGTCTATTTGAACAAACACAATTTCCATTTCTGGGTTACATAATCTCACCACAGGGCCTCCTCATGGACCTAGCCAAACTTCAGGCCATCTCTGAATGGCCCCAGCCCTCTGGTCTTAAAGCCACCCAGCGCTTTGTGGGCTTCACCAATTACTATCGCCAATTCATTCGTAACTACTCCACCTTGGTGGCCCCTATTACATCTCTCACTCGCAAGGGTGTCAATGCCCGGCTCTGGTCCCCTGAAGCCATTGATGCTTTCCTCAAACTCAAGGCAGCCTTCCTCTCCGCCCCAGTTCTACATCTGGACATTACAAAACCCTTTTCTTTGGAGGTTGATGCCTCTTCAGTAGGAGTCTGTACCATCCTACTCCAAGCTCAGAAGGGTAAGACTGAGCCTTGCAGATTCTTTTCCAAGAAGTTTTCTAATGCGGAGGAGAACTATACCATTGGGGACCGTGAGCTACTCGCTATTAAACTAGCTCTTCAAGAATGGCGACATCTTCTAGAGAGTTCTCCCCATTGTATTAGCATCTATACTGATCATAAAAAATCTGCAGTATTTACAATCCGCGAAACGCTTGAACCCATGTCAAGCTCGCTGGGCCCTCTTTTTCGCCTGCTTCAACTTTAACATTACTTTTCGTCCGGGTGCCAAAAAATTTTGAGCCGATGTTTTGTCAAGATCTTTTGATGTCAGCGATTCTGAGAATCACCTAGATCCTGGTCCTATCATCCCTCCGCATCGTATTCTAGCCACCACTCAGCTCCGGTCTACGCAGCCTCTTCCAGGTAAAACTTTTGTAGTTCCCGCACTTCGTTGCAAACTCCTTGCTTGGGCACATGACTCCAAGTTCTCTGGACATCCTGGCATACCTCGTATACTTGTGACCTTCAGCGTCATTACTGGTGGCCTTCTCTTCGTAAGGATGTTAAGGAATACGTTTAAGCTTGTACGGTTTGTGTACTATCCAAATCTTCTACGTCCGCCCCTGCTGGGTTGCTCTTGCCCTTACCAGTTCCCGATATACCTTGGTGTTGTATTTCCATGGATTTTATCTCAGATCTGCCCCCCTCAACAGGTTCTACAGTCATCTGGATAGCGGTGGATCGGTGCTCCAAAATGTGTCACTTGATTCCTCTCCCAGGTCTAACTTCTGCTCCCAGTCTTGCCACAACTTTCATTAAGGAGATTTTTCATCTTCATGGGATGCCTTCACATATCATCTCTGACAGAGGAGTTCAATTTACTGCTCGGTTTTGCAGAGCCTTGGCCAGCTCCTTTGGGAATAAATTGTTTTTTTCATCTGCCTTTCATCCCCAGTCCAATGGGCAAACGGAACGTGTCAATCAAAATCTAGAACGTTTTCTCCGTGCCTTCATCTCAGCCCACCAAGATGACTGGGTGGACCTTTTGCCCTGGGCAGTTTGCCTTAAACCATCACTCCAATGCCAGTTCTGGAAAATTTCCCTTATTCACTGTTTACGGGCAGCATCCATCTGTTCCCTTTCCTGTTCCCATTTCTCCTCTTGTACCAGCAGCAGCTGAAACTCAAAGGTCCTTCAACTCAATGTGGAAAGAAGTCTCTGAGAATCTTCATTTAGCTGCTTCCAGGCATAAAATGGCAGCAGATCATCATCGCCGTCCGGCTCCTAAGTTCCTGCCTGGCGATAGAGTTTGGCTCTCTACCAAGCACATCCGACTCCGTGTGCCCTCAATGAAATTTGCCCCTCGCTTCATTGGTCCATTTCCTATTCTCCGTCAGAGCAATCCAGTTGCTTTCAAGCTCCGTCTGCCCTCTCATCTCAGGATACCCAACGCCTTCCATGTCTCCCTGCTCAGGCCACTGGTCCTCAATCACTTCTCTCGCCCTTCTTCTCACCCCGCTCCTGTGGCTGATACCACGGATCAGTATGAGTTTAAAGAAATATTGGACTCCAAGTATTCCCAAGGGAGGCTACTCTATCTGATTGGAAGGGCTATGGTCCGGAGGAGAGGTCTTGGGTTCCTGCCACCGATGTCTCAGCCCCACGTTTGGTGACCAGATTCCATTGGAAATTTCCCTCCAAGCCAGCCCCCAGATGTGTAGGGGGTTCTCGTAAGAGGGGGGTAATGTCACAGATCAGCTGTGGAGCTGATCTGTGTCTCACCTTTACTGCTGTAGGCTGGCTGGCACCTGTTGTTCCACTAGCTTGTGTTCAGCTCTGCTGCACTTAGCAGCTATGGGTGTTGCCGGCCTCACCTCTTGCTTAATATATGATATCTTCCTGCTACTTCCTGTCCAGCCCCTCATGTGCTTCTCTATTTAAATCACTCTCAGGCTAGTTCTGGTTGCTTGAGCAACATTTGTTTCTGAGCTCCCTTCGTGTAACCTGCCTTAACCCGACCTCTCGTGAGCTGATCTCTTGTGTACTGATTTGGCTTGTTCTGATTACGTTGTCTGCAGCCCGTCCTGACCTTGGCTCGCTCTCCTGCTCTCCTTTGCTTCATCCATCCATCCTTGTCTGACAGTGTCTTCTGGTACTTCCCTAGCGAGTGGGGTGAACCCAGGGGTCGTGACCTGGGGTCAGCACGCATCTAAGCCCAAACCCTCATGAGGGGGTCCCTGACAGAATACCCTGGGGGATCCCTTGTCACCTGCTCGCCTGTGGGCTCACTGTAAGTAGTACCGTGACAGCACCTCTAAAGATCACCTGAGGTTTGTTTGGCAAAATGGTATTCAGAACTCGGTTGTTACCCAGGATGTGCTAATGTTTTTGTATGAGGTTTTTTATACTGTATTATGGTCTTGTGTAGAAAAGGTAGTAATAAATGGAACAGTGGGAGGAGTATCATTCCTCTCACCTAAGGGCCCCCTGAGTTATTTGCATTTTCACAAGTGGCGCTTAGGCATATAGGCTAGTACATGCTGCCCCCCGCCTTCTCTGCCTCATCGGTCTCAACTGATCCTATGTCTGGCTCTGCCATCGTGGATGTGGCCCACCTTGCGGGGTTTGTGGTCACATTCCCTGTCCTGTCAGTGAGGTTGTTTATCCACAACTGCAGTGGCGCACAAGAAGGTGCTAGTTGTCACCCTTATTACATCTGCGCGGGAAACTTTAAGGATGGAGGATGCAGCTGTGGCTGCGGTGGAGGTGCCGCTCCCCTTGGCACTCATAAACTGTCTCGCACAGCAAAAGCGTTCCCTTCCCCCCTCTATTTTGGAATATTTGTTCGTAAAGACTGGGAGTGTCCAAAGCGCCCCTTTGTGGTTCCAAAAATGCTTCGCTGTGAGGTACCCCTTTGTGGGGTCCCTCCTTAAAGAGTGGACTGTTCCACCAGTAGTGGATCTAGATTGCACAAGGCAACCATGATTCTGGTAGAGGAGTCTTTTGCTTTTAAGGATCCAGCTGACATACCTGGAGGGGGAGGAGATTCCCTCTGCTTTCGCTGAGTTGGCGGACCAGTTGGTCTGGGGGCTGCAGGTTGTATGCGATGCCTCTTGGACGCAGTTCCCCTGGTTGCTAACCTCTCTGTTTCTGCAGTGGTGCTTAGACATGTATTGTGGCTTAAGTGTTGGTCTGCGGACTGAGCTTTTAAAAAAGCTCTGACTGGGTTACCATTTCAAGGCAATCGTCTGTGGCTACCCTGGATGGCATGCAATGGACCTGGTCTGGCGAGCCGAGAGCAGGGCTCCCTAGACCCACGGACAAGGCACCTTCAGCATGAAGGCGCGCCCTCACCTATGTCCTGGTGTTCCAGCCTTGAACCTCGAAAAGGGTTTTTTCCTTCCAATTGGCGTCTGTCACCAGACTGTTGGCAGTTCTCCTTGGGGCTGTGCAAGCCCTGTTGGTTCCAGTGGGTACAGAAGATCAGAATGGAGTCCATTCGCATGGTGGTGGCGTCCCTTCATCATGGGGACTTTCTGTCTTCTGTCGACATCACGGATGCTTATTTAGGCACTCCAATATGTGCCCAACACCAACACTTCTCCCTCCGTTTTACTGTGGGAGAGGAGCATTTTCAGCTTGCGGTGTTGACCTTTGGTCTGGCCTCCGCTCTTAGTGGCATAGGTTGCATCAGTGGGGGATTGCGGTCCTGGGCTGCCTGGACTACCTTCCTCTGCGAACAGAGTCCTCGGCTACCCTGAGGGGTGATGTAGCTCGCTATACAGACCACAGATTTCAGTTGGCTTCTATACTACCTGAAGTCTGCTCTGGCTCCTTTCAGAAAATTGGATTATCTGGGCCTGACTCTGGTTTCATCTCTAGCCAGAGTGTTTCTTCCTCTGGAAAAACTCCAGAAGTTGCATTCAAGTAGCTTCAACTACTGTTGTCTCAGAGGTGGGCCTCCCTGAGGTCCTGCATGTGGGTGTTGGCCTGATGGTATCTACCTTCGAGGCGGTTCCATTTGCGCAGTTCCATACGAGCTTGTCAGAAACCATGAACCAGACCGAGACAGAAGTACAGTAAAATCACACTTGTTTATTAATAAAAATAAAAAGGTAAATAGATTAAGCGTAGTCAAATCATAGCCAGAGTCCAGTAACCGGATCGGGTAGTCAGCCAAGCCAGAGTCCAGTAACCGGATCGGGTAGTCAGCCAAGCCAGAGTCCAGTAACCGGATCGGGTAGTCAGCCAAGCCAGAGTCCAGTAACCGGATCGGGTAGTCAGCCAAGCCAGAGTCCAGTAACCGGATCGGGTAGTCAGCCAAGCCAGAGTTCAGTAACCGGATCGGGTAGTCAGCCAAGCCAGAGTTCAGTAACCAGATCGGGTAATCAGCCAGGGCAGAAGTCAGGGATCCAAGTAGAGGAACAGCAAGCAGGATAAGGAGCCAGAAGGGATGTCAGCAAAGCCAGTCTTTAAACAGGAATGCAGGAGATGGTTTCTTGTGATGAGACCAAGGCGAAGGCAGGAATGAAATGAGCTGGAGATCTTTAAGTAGGCGTGACCGACGAGCAGATCCACAACAGCTGGTTAAATGTGGAGAGAGATGAGAGCTGGCAATTAGCCGACAGCTGAGCGGCCAGCTCAGAGAAGGAAGGGCTGAGCCAGCCCTGCCAGAGCTCCCTTCAAGTGAGATCCTGGCGTAAAGTGCCCAAGGACTCTGGGCTATCAGATTCGGCTGAGCCAGAAAACCAGGGGTCCCTGGTCTGGTGGCTTCGCTCTCCAGGATTTTGGCAGGGCACATTGTTTCTCCCCTTGTATTGGACAGTGGTCACCTCCAATGCCAGTCTGTCTGGGTGGGGAGGTGTCGTGGGACTGGGTTCTGCTCAGGGTCATTGGACGCTGGAGGAATCTGGACTGACGATCAATATCCTGGGACTTCGAGCGATCAGACTATGTATGGATCATGGAGGTCGACTTCGGGAGCTCCTGGTACTGATCAAGTCAGACGATGCCATGGCGGTGGCCTATGTCAATCACTAGGGCGGAACGAAGAGTGTGTTGGCAACCCTGACAGTAGCCAGCATCCTCCGGTGGGCAGGACGCCTTGTTCTGGCCCTCTCCGCCGTATGCATTCTTGGAGTGGAAAACTTTCAGGTGGTTGCCTCAGTCGGTTAGTGTCCACTGGGTGGTCCCTTCACCAGGACATGTTTCATCAGATATGTCACCGATGGGACACTCCCGAGGTAGATCTGTTGGCGTCCCGGCTTAACAGAATGGTACTGAGGTTTCTGGCAAGGTCACGGGATCCTCTGGTGGACACTGCAGATGCTCGGGTGGCCCCGTCGGAGCTACGCCTCTCCTCCTCTCAAGCTTCTGTCGCAGCTTTTGCACAGGATTGAGGCCGAAGGGATTCCAGTCATTCTAGTGGGCCCTGATGGCCTGGTCGGTCTTGGTACGCCAAACCTGGTGCTCTTGGCCGCTGACGTCCCTTGGCGACTGCCTCTCAGGGAGGTTCTACTGTCTTAAGGGCCCATATTCCATCCCGCTTCAGTCAGTTTTGAAGGCCTGGCTGTTATGAGTGGGGTGCTGAAGTTACGACGCTGCTGAAGGCTAGGAAGCCTTCCTCTAGGAAGATTTACCACCGGACGTGGATAGCATACATATCCTGGTGTGAGGCGCTTGGCATTTACCCTTGTTCCTTCTCGGTTGGTTCGGATTTCGACCTTCCTTCACGGGGGGATTGAGCAGAACTTGGCCTTCAGTACATCAAGGGCCAGGTGTCCCCTGGTCTCGCACTCCTTTATGTGTGTACTCTTAATCAAGGGGTTCGGCATTTGCCTCTTCCAGTGCGGTCTTTTCTACCGCCATGGGATCTGGTCTTGGTGCATTCAGTTCTACAGGAGCCTCCCTTTGAAAATATTCGGGAGGTTCCTCTGCTTGCTCTGTCACAGAAAGTGGCTTTTTTGGTTGCTGTCACCTCTGTTCGCAGAGTGTCGGAACTGCAGGCATTACCATGTCATACTTCTTACCTGGTGGTCCACAAAGATGAAGTGGTGTTCGTGGTTCCCTCCTCTGATCCCTTTTGACTAAGGACAGTGTATTGCCTTCCCTGTGTCCCATGTCAAAATGTCCTAAGGGATTTATCTTACATGCCCTGGATGTGTTCGGTTCGATTTGGGTGTATTTGGCAGTCACAGGGCCTTTTCAGAGATCAGACTCACTGTTTGTGATCACGGACGGGCCAAAAAAGGGTCTGTCTGCTTCTTCTGCGACCTTTCTAGATGGATCAGACAGATAATGACTCTGGTCTATTCTATCAGGGGTTGGGTTCCTCCTTTCCCTGTTACGGCGCATTCTACTTGGCTGCTTATTGCTTCTTGGGCCTTCCATCATCAGGCGCCAACTGCGCTGGTTTGCAAGGTGGCCACTTGGTCGTCGGTGCACACTTTCACAAAATTATACAACATGGATGTGCTGGCATCTGAGGATGCTTCTTTTGGCCGCAAGGTATTGCAGGCTGCTGTTTAGAGGGCCTATTCCCTCTTGAGGGGGTATTGTTCAGGTTGGGCTCCAGTTTGTTTCTGTGTTGAGCTCCTGTTACCTGGTTTGCTCTTGTGTTAGCCTTGGGATTTTTTGTTGTCCCACCCCTCATGTTTGGCACTGCTTTGGGACGTCTCTATGGTTTTGAATAATGGAGCGCTGTGTCTGTCAATGGACCAAAGAGAAAATGGGATTTTTGACTTACTGTAAAATCCATTTCTCTGAGTTCATTGACAGACACAGCTTCCTCCCCTCTAAGGAGTTTTGATGCTTCTGATGGATCAGACAGACGGTGACTCTGGGTTATTCTATCGGGTTGGGTTCCTCATTTCCCTGTTACGGCGCATTCTACTTGGCTGCTTACTGCTTCTTGGGCCTTCCATCATCAGGCGTCAGCTGCATTGGTTTGCAAGGCGGCCACTTGGTAGTCGGTGTACACTTTCGCAAAATTCTACAACGTGGATGTGCTGGCATCTGAGGATGCTTCTTTTGGCCCCAAGGTGTTGCAGGCTGCTGTTTAGGGGGTCTAATCTCTCTTGGGGGTGTATTGTTCAGGTTGGGCTCCAGTAGTTTTGTGTTGAGCTCCTGTTACCTTCTTGGCTCTTGTGTTAGCCTTGGGATTTTTTGTTGTCCCACCCCTCATGTTTGGCACTGCTTTGGGACGTCCCTATGGTTCTGAATAATGGAGCGCTGTGTCTGTCAATGAACGAAAGAGAAAATGGGATTTCTGACTTACCATAAAAAAAAGTTCATTGACAGACACAGCTCCCACCCCTCTAAGGAGTTTTGATGCTTCTGACACTGCTTGTTACAAAACTGAAGGCCTATAGCAGAGAGGGGGGTGTATATCACCTAGGGTTGCCGATAGGCGTAGCCAAGTCTTTTCTCTGCCTAGTGTCCTTCTCCTGTGGGGGGTGATATAACCCAATGGTTCTGAATAATAGAGCGCTGTGTCTGTCAATCAACTCAGAGAAATTGATTTTACGGTAAGTTAAAAATCCCATTTTTTGAGCCAATTTGTGATATTCAGTTAGTCCTGTTGACTAAGGAAGGTGGTTTTTATAGCTGTGATCACTTCCCTTTTTCCTCATCCACAGTCGCTATGAGAAAAATCTTTTCACACTTTGGATGAAGTTTGGGCTGCCAGGATTTATCTAAAGTTTTCTGCAGCAATCAGGAGGTCGGACATGTTGTTTGTTCTGCCAGAGGGTCCTAGGAAAGGACAGGCAGCTAAAGTGACAATTTAGAGGTGGGTTCACCAGTTTTTCTCAAGCCTGTGGTTTGAGGGGTAAGATACTGCTTTTTCAGGTAAAGGCATGCGCGCTACTAGGAATGTAGGAGCCTCTTGGTCTATCCGGTATCAGGCATCAGTAGTTTAGGTCTGCAAAGCTGCAGCCTGGTCTTCTGTACATACCTTTTACAAGGTTTTATCAAGTTGATGTAAGAACTAAGGAGGATGCTCCATTTGGATGCAGTGTGTTGTGGGCTGCAGAAAAGTTCTTTGAGCTTGATCATGTTTTTTTTCTGTCTCCCCCTCCTCTCAAGGGCATTGCTTTGGGACATCCCAGATGGTCATGAATATAGCCTGCTCTGTTTCCCGTGATGCACGATAAAGAAAATGAGATTTTTTTTGTACTTACCTGTAAAATCCATTTCTTGGAGTACATGCTGAAACACAGATATTCACACATTTTCCATCGGATTTTCCGACACACAAAGTTTGAGAGCAGGCTATAAAATTTTCCGACAACAAAATCCGTCGGAATTTCCGATCGTGTGTACACAAATCCGACGCACAAAGTGCCACGCATGCTCAGAATAAATAAAGAGATGAAAGCTATTGGCTACTGCCCCGTTTAGAGTCCCGACATACGTGTTTTACATCACCGTGCTCAGAACGATCGGATTTTCCAACAACTTTGTGTGACCGTGTGTATGCAAGACAAGTTTGAGCCAACATCCGTCGGAAAAAATCCTAGAATTTTGTTGTCGGAATGTCCGATCAATGTCCGACCGTGTGTACGGGGCATAACAGATGCACACCTGCCACAAACATTGTATTGTCCCTTTCATGAGAACTTCTGGCTCATAAAATACAGTTTATCATAAGTCAAGTTTCAGCAGAGATCAGCCCTTGGCATACCTCTATCATATATAAGAATTTTGTTCGAGGGTAGAACTTTCAAGGACTAAGTTTATTTGCTAACATTCATTTAAAGTGCTACTTGACCCACAACAGTAAAATCATTATGTATTTGCAGTAAAGAGCATGCTTGTTATGCTCACTGTGGAACTGAAGAGGTTAATCCTCCACATTGTGTAAAAACAGTTTGATTTTCTCTGATCCCCCTCTTCTTCCACTGTCCCTTAACCATTTCCTGATAAGACAGAGCCTTTGGAGTCACTCTGCACATACTCAGTATGGTGTGTATTGCTGAGAGTTTTTTCTTCTTGGGAGGGTGCATGTGATGAGCACAGGGCCAATCAGCACTGTCCAGACAGAGGGTCAGGGGTCCTGCAGCCTCATAGGACAGTCATGAAGAATGAAAACTCCTAGAAGCTTTAACCAAGTTTTAACCAGACACTGATAGAAGTCACAAGACAGCTATATACTGCTGATGATTCCATGTTCTGTGTATTGTGGGTGACCAGATATAGTGAATGTAGGGTCCTGGGTTTAGTAACACTTTAAGGGCTTTTGTGCCAACCTTTTTCTTTTTTTTTTTTTTTTTTTTATACAAATATTAACAGCAGGTTTCTCTTACAAACTTACATCAGAATCAACTTTTGTGTCTCTCAGTCATCTGCTTGGTCAGAACACCTGTTTCTTTGACCAGGCCACAAAGACACACTCCTCATGTGTCTGTGTGCACTTGCTGCAAAGATCTCTTGTAGAGGGGCGTGGCCTGGACATGCATGCAGTGAGACGTGCCTGAGCAGAGCTCAGCCGGTGGTGACGTTATTTGATCCTGACCCCAGTAAATAAAGCCATCGGACCGGTACCTTACCACCAAAGTCCCGGTACACAGCAGAACAATGTCACCACCTCGCAGAACGGCTGAAACGGCTAGCAAACTTGCTCAATTCTTCCATCAGGATGGACAGTCATAGGCCCAAGATGGCGGCTCCCCATCCTCCTCCTCTGCAGCTGCTGACAAAAGTGAGATCCTGGAGACTATTGCTGCATACCAAACATCCCTCACTACCAGGATAGAGGAGGTAAAGATAGATATCTCTTTACTCAGGCAAGACATGCAGCAGCTGAGAGATAGATTTGGGGAATCAGAACAGCGCCTGGATCGGGTAGAGGACGCCATCCCTCCACTACAGGAGTCATCCGACCAGGCAAATCGCCTCATCGCACAACTGCAACAGAAGCAAGACAACCTGGAGAATTGCATGCGGAGGAACAGTCTGCGATTCATAGGGCTCCCTGAAGACATGGACGGTAATAACCCAGCTACCTTTTTAGAAGAACTATTGATTACTACATATGGGCAGGAGGCCTTCTCACAATCATTTGTGGTGGAGTGCGCACACAGAATGCCTGCAAACAAGCCACCTCAGGGTGCACCCCCTCGTGTCTTTATTGCTAAATTCCTTAACTATAAGCATCGCAATGGATAATAATCAGTGCAGCGCTGGACAAAAAACAAGGTGAATAGCAATAAAAATTAATATTACTAAAAATAATGACAGCAAATATAAATGATGGTATATGTGCTATAAACAATCCAGTGAAATAAACCAATGTGTAGATGTTCATCAATACATAGCCGTGCTTAAAAGTCCATTATATTGATAAACATTAAATAATAAAAGAGGGGGTGAAAAAAAGGGAGGTGAAAAAAATGTCCAAATATGTGATAAGTGCAGAAACGATCCAGCGATGTAATCGATAGTGACACCCACCACCAGGGAAAAATAAAGGCTTACCAGAAAGCCTGCGACCGCCCTTATTCAGGGGTGTCAAAACAGGCTCAGTAGATCAATGTTGGTATCTTGTTGAAACCGCAACCGATATCCTATGGATTACCCTCAGTGTTGGCTTCTCATCATCAGTAAGAGATACTCGAGAAGAATGAAATAATTCCAGAAAGGACCAGGTGACCAAAATTCAGGCCAGGACGAACCATAAAAAAGAGAGAGGGGACTCCAGTAGTGCAGATAACCAGGGACGTTTTAATAAAAGTTAAATTAAAAAATACATTGTGCCAGATTGCGCATAAAATGCATGTGGCTATCAATAGCATATAAGGTGCATATAAATGGTTAATGCACTATAAGTTATCCCAATACAGATGCACAAGATCAAATCGTAAGTGCACAAAAAGATGCCTCTGCTGATGCCTAGAGGCATCTTTTTGTGCACTTACGATTTGATCTTGTGCATCTGTATTGGGATAACTTATAGTGCATTAACCATTTATATACACCTTATATGCTATTGATATCCACATGCATTTTATGCGCAATCTGGCGCAATGTATTTTTTAATTTAACTTTTATTAAAACGTCCCTGGTTATCTGCACTACTGGAGTCCCCTCTCTCTTTTTTATGGTTCGTCCTGGCCTGAATTTTGGTCACCTGGTCCTTTCTGGAATTATTTCATTCTTCTCGAGTATCTCTTACTGATGATGAGAAGCCAACACTGAGGGTAATCCATAGGATATCGGTTGCGGTTTCAACAAGATACCAACATTGATCTACTGAGCCTGTTTTGACCCCCCTGAATAAGGGCGGTCGCAGGCTTTCTGGTAAGCCTTTATTTTTCCCCGGTGGTGGGTGTCACTATCGATTACATCGCTGGATCGTTTCTGCACTTATCACATATTTGGACAATTTTTTTTTTCACTATTTATTTGTTATAATTTTTTGGACATTTTTTTCACCTCCCTTTTTTTCACCCCCTCTTTTATTATTTAATGTTTATCAATATAATGGACTTTTAAGCACGGCTATGTATTGATGAACATCTACACATTGGTTTATTTCACTGGATTGTTTATAGCACATATACCATCATTTATATTTGCTGTCATTATTTTTAGTAATATTAATTTTTATTGCTATTCACCTTGTTTTTTGTCCAGCGCTGCACTGATTATTATCCACTACTAGTTTTGCCTTATATCGGGGTTATAGTGTTCAGCAGCAGGACCCATATCACGGTTTATTATTATTGATTATTCTTTATACATGTACCTAGCGCAGGTTTTTTATTGATTTTTGGTCTATAAGCATCGCAATGCCATACTCCGCCTGTCAAGAGAGAAAGGTAACATACCCCTGCATAATCACTAGATCATGGCCTTCCCTGACTTCTCTGCAGAGGTACAGCAACAGCACAGCCAATTCACTGACATCATACGGCGCCTGCGAGTCCGCCACCGCAAAGTATGCCATGCTGTTCCCCGCTCACCTCCGGGTCATTGGAGAAGACAGGGTCCACTTCTCTGAGGAACCAAGGGCTGCCAGCAACTGGATGGATCAGTTAAACCCCACATAAGCCGTGAGTAACATGAGGAAGTTTCTCCCCTTAAACTATTACTCTGCTCTGATCACTAACTGGGACATTGACATTCCTGGGAGGAATCGCACTTATATTTAGACTGTACCCTTCTGGCTTGAGTTTCATTTATGTTCCCCTGTTAGTGTGACCTTCTTTAATAACATTGACCATATCATTGCCCAAACCTGATCGTAGTTCTCCTACACTGTGGGACTCCCTTTTGCCTTAACGCCGCTGGCGGACTCAGAGCTACCCTGCGGTTGATCTTTCCAGCTCTACTGCAGCACACGACCGGTGAGTCAACGGAGTCTTGATGCCTGCAGTGATCTCCAGAGGATTTCCACCCCCCCTGCTCCTTGAAGATTGTTGGAGGAAGTGCCCCCTTCAAGCGATCTTGTTACCCATGTTTTTAAGCAAGCTGCCCCAGCCGGTGTCCTCCCATGAGTGGTCACCATTCTGGCGTTCCTTAAGATGCTATTACAAGTTGGGTACTGTGTTTGGGATTTATGCTCACACGAGTTGGGGTGTGTCCAGAGCTGGGGGGGTTAGGGTTTTGTTACTGCTACTAAAGTTTTTGGTGTTTATTGCACATATTTTGCACAAATATGACCATTGGTATGCTGATGTTTAAAGATTTATTGCGTTATGGATATACTTGCACAGGCGCACTACAACGCCAATGCAAGATTAAGATGTGTGAGCCCACCCGGTGTCATGCTGTGCTTATGGCTAGGTTAAAGTGCCTGACATGGAATGTCCGTGGATTTAGTGATAAACTGAAGCGCACTGCAGTGTTCTCATTCCTTAAAAATCAGAGGGCTGATGTGGTTGTACTAGTGGAGACCCATGTACAGGGACACCTACAGCGAGCGCTGCGGCGCCCCTGGATCAGCTGGGCTTACCATGCCACTCATACCTCATTTTCCAGGGGTGTCTCGGTGCTGGTGACCAAGTCATACCCTTTGAGATACAATCTGTGGTGTTATCCCCAGGGCAGATATGTGCTGTTGTATGCCAAAATAGCGGGAAACCCCATATTGATACTTGCTTGGTATATTCCCCCGCTCTTTAATTCCACCATTCTTAGTGAGGGATTTTCTTTCATGGCTAAATACCTGGGTGTACCGGCAATATGGCTAGGAGACTTTAATATGGTGACCAATCCCTCCCTTGACCGCCTGGGACAGGGCTCACAACCACCCTTACCAGATCATGAAACTAGGTTCAGCAGACTAATGACAAGTTTTGACTTGATAGACACCTGGCGACACCTCTACCCTAAGCGTCAAGCTTACTCCTGCTTCTCTAGCTCTCACTCTACTATGTCCCATATAGACCATGTGTGGATATCCATTAATCTAACTCCCAGGCTACATAACACCGGATTTGGCCCCAGAATACTCTCTGACCACTCTTCCTATTGGGTTGAACTGACGTCCTATGCCAATCCCCCCCCCCCCCCCCCTTGAATTGGAGGCTAAACCCTTTTTGGCTAACCATACTCCCTGACACAGATAGGCTAGTCCTGGAATGGGGATTCTTTTTTCAAAATAACACTGGCACATCCACTCCACTGAATGAGTGGGAATCGTTTAAAAAACAGAATGCTGCTCACTGAATGCATATCCAGGTTTAGGAGAAACTCTAGGCTTACCTATACTCAAGCTACAGCGCAACTAGCGGAAGTGGAAACTGACTATGTGACATCTTCTATACCAGTCACACTGGCACAGCTGAAGCTGTAAACCAGGGTAGTTGACCAGATGTGTCAGGAGCGGGCTAAATATAAGATGTTCTTTAGTAAACAAAAGGCCTTTGAACGCGGGGAACGCCCAGGTAAGCTACTAGCTTACCTGACGTACCTCGACTCCAGACCCCCGGTGGTCATCACACTGAAGTCTGCCACAGCAGGCGATATTACAGACCCTGCATTGATAGGTAAGAAATTTGAAGGATTCTTTAAGCAAGTATACACATCCAAGGTGAACTACCCCTTACAAGACCTAGAAAATTTGATGCCCTTACAACTCCCTAAATTAAGTGCAGAACAAGTTGAGATGCTCGAGGCCCCTCTGTCCGCTGACGACATTAAATTCGCTATCTCCCATTTTGCCAAAGCCAAGGCCCCGGGTTCTGATGGGTTACCAATTGAATTTTATGCACATTTTTCAGAAACCATTATCCCTAGACTATTTACTTTATACCAAGCAATATTTAAGGATAACGCCCTCCCTGAATCAATGCGTGAAGCTATCATAGTCCTAATCCCTAAACTAGGCAAAAATCCCCACCTACCCGAATCATATAGGCCCATTTCAGTCTTACAAACAGACATACAAATATTGGCAAAAATCCTAGCCCTGCGACTAAATAAGGTTATCCTCTCCCTCATACACCCCGACCAAACAGGTTTTATGCCAGCCAAACACACTGCATTTAACACTGAGAAAGAGAGAGGCTTCCATCATATGAAATGTAGAGTGTGGTGGTCCCATCCCTAACGTAATAGACCAAAGAAAAATGCCCCCCTTAATGGGACTTTAATAGACCACCAACTCTTAAGATAAAAAATATATTTTTAATGATATGCCATAAAAAGACGTGAGAACGTCTACATCATACAAAAATACATTCCATACAGAAACAGAACAAAAAATATACAGATAAAAATGATCATGTTATATGTACTCTCCTAGGGGTGATGTACCCTGATACCCGACGCGTTTCCAGTATTATGATACCTTCATCAGGGGTTTGAGAGTTGAAGATGTTTTACAAATGTATAAATTCAAATGGAATGATTCTGTGTTCAGGCAGCACTCAGGACACCAAGGTCAAATAAAGTATTTCGTGGACGCCAGCCCCAATGTATGTTGAGCGAATCTACTTGGGGGCAGACGATCGTTAGAGCCTATGTAATATAGGCTGCATAACGGGCGGATGAGTATCCAAACGTCCCAAAGTGGATGTATCCTCTGGACGTCCAGGTCCAAGGTGTGGGTGCCTGCTCTATATCACGGGTGATATATGGAAGGCGCGGCAGGGATGCCTTATCTCACCCCTACTATATGCGCTGGCAGTGGAGCTTAGAGAACATCCGGATGTCCACGGCCTAGCTTCAGGCATAGTGGAGAAAAAGGTAGGGCTCTACGCCGATGACATGATACTATATCTTAAAGACTTGGGTCCGTCCCTCTAAACAGCCCTACGGGTTATCGAGAACTTTGGCAGGTTCTCTGGGCTCAAAATGAACTGGAACAAGTCCCAAATCCTTCCCATTGATGTATTCCCCCCCAATGAGAGAACAGGCTAGCTTACCTCTAGTAAGAGTGAGCACTCTTAAACATTTGGGTATACAGATCTCCAGGTCACTGACAGACTTCATCCCCCAAAATGTGGAACCCCTAATCCCATTCATTAAGTCTAAGATCCAAACTTGGGCAAGACTACCGGTGGGGGTGATGGGTCGTATAGGCCTAGTCAAAATGATACTTTTACCAGAAATCCTCTGTACTATGGCATTCTCCAATATACATTCCCCTTAAATACTTTAAAATCATGGACACGCTTCTACAATCTTTTATATAGGGACCAGGCAGGCACATACTCTCATGGAAGACAATACAATGCCCGACAACACTGGGAGGCCTTGCTGTCCAGATGTTGGGACATACTATCACATTTCTATCACATAGATAAGTCAGATAGACATAGGTATTTGGCCTTAGTATCAGAATCAACGGACTCATGCTTCCCACACCCCTTTTGTGACATACTGAGAGGACTACAGGGCACGATGATATCTCCTCATCACTGCAAACTCTCATTCCAGCACAAGAGGATTTGGGATCTGGTTACCTCCAGGCCGGATTATCTGGTGTTTCATGATAACACTTCTCTTTGGTACAACAAACTCCTCTCAGAGCTGCTCCAGGTACCTAACCCCTACTTCTGGATATCTCGGGGAATATATCTACTGTCACATATACTCCATAATGGAGAAATAAAAACTTTCGACCAGCTAAAAATAGAATTTAATGTTCCAAATCCTATGCTATTCTGCTTCTTTCAGGTACGCCATGCTCTTTACACCCAATTCGTGGCCACACATCCCGCAATATACTCCTTGGACATACAGTAATTCTTCGTGAAGAACCGCGTCAGCTCATATCCCTCTTCTACAATATGCTCACCACACCCTCTAAAACCAAACTAGTATACTCTGTTAAACTGAAATGGACAGATGGGACAGGGGAAATAGAAGATGAGGATTGGGGTGAAATACTAAAGACTCCCAAACTGGTATCTCCTAAACTATCTGACAGGCTTGTGCAAACTTACATTACCCACAGAGCATACCTAACCCCACAACGATTGGCCAAATTTTGTCCATCTCGCAGCGACAGGTGTTCTAGGTGTCTGATTACGGTTGGTACCTTTGACCACAAAATTTGGCAGTGCCCTCGGATTCAGGGATACTGGTCTTAAAAAGTCCAATTCTTACATGGTCAAATGGGTTCACCAGTATCCCTGGACCCCAAACAATGTCTAAGATGAAATAGATAAATTCACACGTCACTTCTTACACGAAACACTGTTCACAGCAAGGAAAATAATAGCTTGTAACTGGATCCAGGCGGCAGCCCCTACACTGTCAGCCTGGATTGCAGAGATTAATAACACACTGCCTTATAAAAAAAGTGGTTTACATGAATAGAGGGTGCCCGGCCAAATATAAAAAAAATTTGGGACAGATGGTTGAACTCCTCTACAACCTGCATCTTGTAATTCTACTTGACACATTTTATACCTGTGCAATTTACCCCTTGGACTATGCATGGTCAGTATGCAAATGTACAATATACATGGTCTTTAATGTATGTGGAAAACTGACACCAGCAACACCGGTTGAGTTCAATTTACTTGTTTAATAATTGTTTTAATTTACTTTGAAGTTTATTGAGCAGCACGATTATATTTGCTATATGTAATACATTGTACAAATTTCCTGCATAACTCTTTTGTACAAAAAGAAAAAAAACTCAAACTTTTGTTTCTAATAAAAAAAAAAAAAAAAAAAAAGATCTCTTGTAGAAGATGGAGCTTTGGGCCTCAGCTCACACACAAAGTCTTAATAAGTCAGAACTAGTTACCATGTAAAATATGGACCTGAGATTGAAGGCTTCATCCCTCCCAAAGGCTCCAGGCCACAGACCAGAACTTACCAAGCTCTGAGAAAACCAAAAAGCTTGTTATCTCCAAAAAAGACACATTCTGGAGCTCCCCCACCCTGTGTTGGCACAAAACCTAGGTGACACAACTACCATCCACAGCCTTGCCAGCCAGTCTAACACCGATTTTGGATTTTCTGCCATGCAAAACTGCAATCAAACTGCCTTTCTCACAGTGAGAGCACTATCCTGTCACAATTAGTTAAATTTACATCTAATCTTATGGGAAAATAGTTTTTGAGATGGAATGGTTTGGTGATAGTCTTTCTAAAGTGGACATGGCCAGGTGACTCCCCCTAGTCACCGATTCATGAGCTAGCTAAGAAATTGAAACCAGTTTGTACAAAGTATGTTTTTATATTGTTTATTGAGAAACTTTTTGTTTATGAGAATAGGACCTGTGTGTACACTGGAACCAGCACACATATTGGAGTAGACAGCACTCAGCAATTTAATTTAAAATTAAATCTTTATTGTTAAATCTTTAGGAATGTGCCGGGGTCATGTATGAAAGGATTTCTGTTGTGAAAAACATGAGGTTGGTTCAGTATTTTTGAGACACTTGCTATTTGTGAATTAAAGTGGTTGTAAAGGCAGAAGGTTTTTTTATCTTAATGCATTGTATGCATTAAGATAAAAAAAACATTCTGGAAGCAGCAGCAGCACCCCCTAATACTTACCTGAGCCCCATCTCAATCCAGTGAGGTTGCACAAGAGACTCGGCTGTTCGGGACTCTCCCTCCTGATTGGCTGAGACACACAGCGGGCGCCATTGGCTCCTGCTGCTGTCAATCAAAGTTAGTGATCCAATGAGGAGAGACGGGGGACAGGGCCGAACTGTGGCTCTGTGTCTGAATGGACACACAGAGCAGCGGCTCGGTTTTGGGTGCCCCCATAGCAACCTTCTAGCTGTTGGGACACTCAGCAGGAGAGGGGCCAGGAGCACCGGCGGAGGATCAGTGCTGTTCTATGCAAAACCACTACACAGAGCAGATAACTATAAAATGTTTGTTATTTCTTTATCGTACATCACGGGACACAGAGAACCATAGTAATGACTATCTGGGTTATATGCTACCTTTAGGTGATTGGACACTGGCAACCAATAGTAAGAAGGTTCCTCCCATATAACCCCTCCCATACAGGAAGTACCTTTAGTTTTTTTGCCAGTGTCTTGAAGGTGATGGTCACGGCTGTGGAAGCTCTTCAAATTTTCTTCAATAATGTCCCAGTGAGGATGTTATATCGGATCCATTCGGATGGCATTAAAAGCTGAAGTGGATGGTACCCAAGCCTTGGTTCAAGAACAAGGTTTTGCTTGTAATGTGTCCTTTTAGGCGCTGGACCCTTGTTATTGTTACATGGTATCCCTGGTCTTTATTTGCCCAAGGGAACCAAAAGGGTGCTTTACAGGTCTAGGGGTGTGGACCCCGTACAAATGGGGGACCCAGTCCCTGAAGGTTCTCAGAGGCGCTACCCACCGTGATGGGGGAAGATTGGGCCTGTATCGGGTCCTGCAGCGAGGACTGGTGAGTACTCCCTCTGGGAGGCCTATCAATTTTCTGTTGTTTCCAGTATATATGCCTTATGTAAGCCCTGTGTCTCATTGCAGGTGATTCTGTTACAGAGCAAGCTGACAGATGCAGCTTATGTTTGTATCTCCCGCACATGTCGGTGGGTGCTGCGCGCGCGTTGAGAGCGCGCGCCACGTGCGTGCTTGAGGTCGCCGTGTTGTCGCGGCGTGCCTGTGTGTGTGTGCATCGTACAGGGTGCGGTAGAAGCACGGCCGCGCGTGCGTCACTGGGCGGCGCACGGAATAAAGGGAGGGACGCTCCGACATGTCATTGCTGCTATTCAGTTAATCTCTGCAGGGCCTCGTATGCGGAGGGACACAGAGGTCTGGGGGTTTTGAAATTGGACATTTGCAACAAGTTGAAGGCTGGTAAAGCTGTGGTGGTGGCTGTGCGCTGGGCCCAGCTAGATAACTCAGAGGGAGTGCCTTTTTTTCCTCAAACTTGTAAGCGATGTCTTCCAGGAAACGAGGTGTGGGGAACAGGGCAAGTCCTGGGGTTAAAAGTACTCCTTCAAAAACAGGAGATCAACCTCAGGTTGCTACAGCATCAGTCTCCCCTGAAAGACCTGCGGCATTTGGCCTGGCTGCACCATTACAGTTGTCAGGCATAGTGGCCACTACCAATATCCCTGCTTCAGCCTATGTTGCTAAAGATGATTTAGCATCAGCCCTTGCTGGCCTTGAAGGCAAGATAGCAGGTATGATTGCTACAGTAACACAGGGAGGGAAGAAACGTCATAGATCTCCCTCCCCTGAGCCTGGTCCCAGTGATGAAACACTTGAGCACCAGGACCCGGTTGGCATGGGTCTCTGATTTGGATCCAGAATGAGCAGAGGATTTGGAGGAGGAGGCCGTTAAAGACAAAGAGGAAGGGGAGGCTGAACAGTCCTCGGCTGAGGATTCAGGTTCTGAAGAACCAATTTCAGCTTCCCAATCCCAAAAGTTTATCCAATCCTTGACCGAGATGGTGAGAGCTGGATTTAAATTACCTCCAGTACCGGGACACGCCTATTCTACATTAGGGTCCTTGCGTCCTCAACCAGGTCCCCAGGCGTTTCCTTTGCATCCTTTATTGGAACAGGTAATTTACGCTGACTGCAGCGAGGACTGGTGAGTACTCCCTCTGGAAGGCCTATCAATTTTCTGTTGTTTCCAGTATATATGCCTTATGTAAGCCCTGTGTCTCATTGCAGGTGATTCTGTTACAGAGCAAGCTGACAGATGCAGCTTATGTTTGTATCTCCCGCACATGTCGGTGGGTGCTGCGCGCGCGTTGAGAGCGCGCGCCACGTGCGTGCTTGAGGTCGCCGTGTTGTCGCGGCGTGCCTGTGTGTGTGTGCATCGTACAGGGTGCGGTAGAAGCACGGCCGCGCGTGCGTCACTGGGCGGCGCACGGAATAAAGGGAGGGACGCTCCGACGTGTCATTGCTGCTATTCAGTTAATCTCTGCAGGGCCTCGTATGCGGAGGGACACAGAGGTCTGGGGGTTTTGAAATTGGACATTTGCAACAAGTTGAAGGCTGGTAAAGCTGTGGTGGTGGCTGTGCGCTGGGCCCAGCTAGATAACTCAGAGGGAGTGCCTTTTTTTCCTCAAACTTGTAAGCGATGTCTTCCAGGAAACGAGGTGTGGGGAACAGGGCAAGTCCTGGGGTTAAAAGTACTCCTTCAAAAACAGGAGATCAACCTCAGGTTGCTACAGCATCAGTCTCCCCTGAAAGACCTGCGGCATTTGGCCTGGCTGCACCATTACAGTTGTCAGGCATAGTGGCCACTACCAATATCCCTGCTTCAGCCTATGTTGCTAAAGATGATTTAGCATCAGCCCTTGCTGGCCTTGAAGGCAAGATAGCAGGTATGATTGCTACAGTAACACAGGGAGGGAAGAAACGTCATAGATCTCCCTCCCCTGAGCCTGGTCCCAGTGATGAAACACTTGAGCACCAGGACCCGGTTGGCATGGGTCTCTGATTTGGATCCAGAATGAGCAGAGGATTTGGAGGAGGAGGCCGTTAAAGACAAAGAGGAAGGGGAGGCTGAACAGTCCTCGGCTGAGGATTCAGGTTCTGAAGAACCAATTTCAGCTTCCCAATCCCAAAAGTTTATCCAATCCTTGACCGAGATGGTGAGAGCTGGATTTAAATTACCTCCAGTACCGGGACACGCCTATTCTACATTAGGGTCCTTGCGTCCTCAACCAGGTCCCCAGGCGTTTCCTTTGCATCCTTTATTGGAACAGGTAATTTACGCTGACTGGGGCCACCCGGACAGGACATACTTGCCTCCTAAAAGGTTTTCTTTTTTATATCCTATGGAGGAAAAATTAAGGAAGAAGTGGGATACACCTTTGGTTGATGCTGCCATTTCTTCAGTGAATAAAAGTCTGACCTGCCCAGTGGATAATGCCCAGGGATTTAAGGATCCGGCAGATAAAAAGCTGGAATCCTTACTAAAGGCTTTTTAGACTTTTTCAGTAGCTGGGTCAGCAGTACAACCGGCAGTGGCAGCTATCGGTATTTGTCAGGCATTGAAGGACCGTTTTAAGAAATTGGTCAGGAACCTGCCTGGCGAACTATCAGAACTTCCTCGCGCCTTATGTTTTGCGGTAGATGCATTAACCACTTCAGCCCCGGAAGGATTTACCCCCTTCCTGACCAGAGCACTTTTTACAATTTGGCACTGCGTCGCTTTAACTGCCATTTGCGCGGTCATGCAATGCTGTACCCAAACAAAATTTGCGTCCTTTTCTTCCCACAAATAGAGCTTTCTTTTGATGGTATTTGATCACCTCTGCCATTTTTATTTTTTGCGCTATAAACGGAAAAAGACCAAAAATTTTGAAAAAAAATGATATTTTCTACTATTTGTTATAAAAAAAAATCCAATAAACTCAATTTTAGTCATACATTTAGGCCAAAATGTATTCGGCCACATGTCTTTGGTAAAAAAAATGTCAATAAGCGTATATATATTGGTTTGCGCAAAAGTTATAGCGTCTACAAACTAGGGTACATTTTCTGGAATTTACACAGCTTTTAGTTTGACTGCCTATGTCATTTCTTGAGGAGCTAAAATGGCAGGGCAGTATAAAACCCCCCCAAATGACCCCATTTTGGAAAGTAGACACCCCAAGGAAATTGCTGAGAGGCATGTTGAGCCCATTGAATATTTTTTTTTTTGTCCCAAGTGATTGAATAATGACAAAAAAGAAAAAAAAAAAAAATTTACAAAAAGTTGTCACTAAATGATATATTGCTCACACGGGCCATGGAATATTTTATATTTTGCCACAAGTTGCAGGAAAATGACAAACTTTTATTTTTTTGCACAAAGTTGTCACTAAATGATATATTGCTCACACAGGCCATGGGCATATGTGGAATTGCACCCCAAAATACATTCTGCTGATTCTCCTGAGTACGGGGAGTTTTGGGAGCCTAGCCGCGTACGGGGCCCGAAAACCAAGCACCGCCTTCAGGATTTCTAAGGGCGTAAAGTTTTGATTTCACTCCTCACTACCTATCACAGTTTTGAAGGCCATAAAATGCCCAGATGGCACAACCCCCCCCCCCCCCAAATGACCCCATTTTGGAAAGTAGACACCCAAAGCTATTTGCTGAGAGGCATGTCGAGTCCATGGAATATTTTATATTGTGACACAAGTTGCGGGAAAAAGACAAATTTTTTTTTTTTGCACAAAGTTGTCACTAAATGATATATTGCTCAAACATGCCATGGGAATATGTGAAATTACACCCCAAAATACATTCTGTTGCTTCTCCTGAATACGGGGATACCACATGTTTAGGACTTTTTGGGAGCCTAGCCGTGTACGGGACCCCGAAAACCAAGCACCGCCTTCAGGCTTTCTAAGGGCGTAAATTTTTGATTTCACTCTTCACTGCCTATCATAGTTTCGGAGGCCATGGAATGCCCAGATGGCACAACCCCCCCCCCCTCAAATGACCCCATTTTGGAAAATAGACACCCCAAGCTATTTGCTGAGAGGTATAGTGAGTATTTTGCAGACCTCAATTTTTGTCACAAACTTTTGAAAATTGAAAAAAGAAAAAAAAATACATTTTTCTTGTTTTTCTTCATTTTCAAAAACAAATGAGACCTGCAAAATACTCACCATGCCTCTCAGCAAATGGCTTGGGGTGTCTACTTTCCAAAATGGGGTCATTTTGGGGGGTTTTGTGCTATCTTGGCATTTTATGGCCTTCGAAACTGTGATAGGTAGTGAGGAGTGAAATCAAAAATTTACGCCCTTAGAAATCCTGAAGGCGGTGATTGGATTTCGGGGCCCCGCATGAAGCTAGGCTCCCAAAAAGTCCCACACATGTGGTATCCCCGTACTCAGGAGAAGCAGCAGAATGTATTTTGGGGTGTAATTCCACATATGCCCATGGCATGTTTGAGCAGTATATCATTTAGTGACAATTTTGTGCAAAAAGGCATGTTGAGTCCATGGAATATTTAATATTTTGACACAAGTTGCGGGAAAGTGCCAATTTTTTTTTTTTTGCACAAAATTGTCACTAAATGATATACTGATCAAACATGCCATGGGCATATGTGGAATTACACCCCAAAATACATTCTGCTGCTTCTCCTGAGTACGGGGATACCACATGTGTGGGACTTTTTGGGAGCCTAGCTTCATGCGGGGCCCCGAAATCCAATCACCGCCTTCAGGATTTCTAAGGGCGTAAATTTTTGATTTCACTCCTCACTACCTATCACAGTTTCGAAGGCCATAAAATGCCAAGATAGCACAAAACCCCCCAAAATGACCCCATTTTGGAAAGTAGACACCCCAAGCCATTTGCTGAGAGGCATGGTGAGTATTTTGCAGGTCTCATTTGTTTTTGAAAATGAAGAAAAACAAGAAAAATGTATTTTTTTTTCTTTTTTCAATTTTCAAAAGTTTGTGACAAAAATTGAGGTCTGCAAAATACTCACTATACCTCTCAGCAAATAGCTTGGGGTGTCTATTTTCCAAAATGGGGTCATTTGAGGGGGGGGTTGTGCCATCTGGGCATTCCATGGCCTCCGAAACTATGATAGGCAGTGAAGAGTGAAATCAAAAATTTACGCCCTTAGAAAGCCTGAAGGCGGTGCTTGGTTTTCGGGGTCCCGTACACGGCTAGGCTCCCAAAAAGTCCTAAACATGTGGTATCCCCGTATTCAGGAGAAGCAACAGAATGTATTTTGGGGTGTAATTTCACATATTCCCATGGCATGTTTGAGCAATATATCATTTAGTGACAACTTTGTGCAAAAAAAAAAAAATTTGTCTTTTTCCCGCAACTTGTGTCACAATATAAAATATTCCATGGACTCGACATGCCTCTCAGCAAATAGCTTGGGGTGTCTACTTTCCAAAATGGGGTCATTTGGGGGGGGTTTGAACTGTCCTGGCATTTTATGCACAACATTTAGAAGCTTATGTCACACATCACCCACTCTTCTAACCACTTGAAGACAAAGCCCTTTCTGACACTTTTTGTTTACATGAAAAAATTATTTTTTTTTGCAAGAAAATTACTTTGAAACCCCAAACATTATATATTTTTTTAAAGCAAATGCCCTACAGATTAAAATGGTGGGTGTTTCATTTTTTTTTTCACACAGTATTTGCGCAGCGATTTTTCAAATGCATTTTTTTGGGAAAAAAAACACACTTTTTAAAATTTTAATGCACTAAAACACACTATATTGCCCAAATGTTTGATGAAATAAAAAAGATGATCTTAGGACGAGTACATGGATACCAAGTACATGACATGCTTTAAAATTGCGCACAAACGTGCAGTGGCGACAAACTAAATACATTTTTAAAAGCCTTTATAGGTTACCACTTTAGATTTACAGAGGAGGTCTACTGCTAAAATTACTGCCCTCGATCTGAACTTCGCGGTGATACCTCACATGCATGGTGCAATTGCTGTTGACATTTGACGCCAGACCGACGCTTGCGTTCACCTTTGCGCGAGAGCAGGGGGGGACAGGGTTGCTTTTTTTTTTCTTTATTTTTTTTTTTGCTTTTTTATCTTACTTTTTAAACTGTTCCTTTCATTTTTATTTTTTTTTTAATCATTTTTATTGTTATCTCAGGGAATGTAAATATCCCCTATGATAGCAATAGATAGTGACAGGTACTCTTTTTTGAAAAAATTGGGGTGATCAAATGCTTTCCAAATTTCCCAATGGCGCTGTTTACATCCGGCAAAATCTAAGTCATGAAATGCTCGTAGCTTCCGGTTTCTTAGGCCATAGAGATGTTTGGAGCCATTCTGGTCTCTGATCAGCTCTATGGTCAGCTGGCTGAATCACCGGCTGCATTCTCAGGTTCCCTGTTGGGACAGGAGAGCCAGAGAAAAACATGGAAGACGGTGGGGGGGCATTCCCTCCCACTGCTTGTAAAAGCAGTCTAGAGGCTAATTAGCCGCTAGGATTGCTTTTACATGAAAGCCGACCGCTGGCTGAAAAGAATGATACCTAAACCTGCAGGCATCATTCTGGTATAACCATACCAGTACGTTGCTGGTCCTTGTTGGGCATATATTGTAAACTTTTTTTTTCATGCAGCCTGTGGGCTGAACGAAAAAAATATATTGATCTGTGGGTATGCCCACCATTAGAATACCTCCCTTCATCCACCCACTTCTAATGATGGGCATACATGCACCGTTTATATATGCCGAAGCATGGGGGCATCCTCCCGCAAAAGGCAGGAGCAAATCGCTCCTCCACCGTGGGAGCAAACGCTGTTGCTGTCAAGATAAATAAATCTGCGCTGCAACTGAATGGCGTACCTGCTAAGCAAATGATGGTTAACAAAAAACAAAGTAACATTAGAGTATAACAGTAATACTTACCATACCTTCAAAGCAAATACAAAAAAAAAACATAGTAAAAAATAAAACATTTAACGCAACCTGTGCCTACCTAAAATATATATATGCCGAAGCATGGGGGGCATCCTCCCACAAAAGGCAGGAGCAAATCGCTCCTCCACCCACTGCTGCCCCCACGCTTCGGCATATATGCTGAAGTATGTAACTGTGGTGGTGAAATCACCTCCTACAGCGCTGGAGTCACGGCTTTATGTATCGTGAGAGCAAACGCTGTTGCTGTCAAGATAAATAAATCCACGCTGCAGCTGAATGGCGTACCTGAAAACAAAAAAATGGTTAAAACACAGTAAACTATAAAAAAATGACATACCTGAAAAGCAAACATGATAAAACATAACAATAAAACATTGCAGAATAGAATACAGTAAAAAAGAGCAGAAAATAGAGAGAGAGAGAGAACAATAAAACGACAACTATTTTTGTTTTTTTTATTGTATTTTTAATTTTTTTTCATAACTGTAACTTTTAAAACTGTAACGGTTCCAGGTTTGGGTCTCTCAAAATGCAATGGCATCTTGGGAGACCCTGTGAAAGTGTGTCCTGGTCTGTGCAATGCTGTACCCTACGCTAAAACTCAACTAGTGTATGGTAGCGCTCAAAACATTCACCAATGCAAAGACCAGGATTGCCAGGACAGGAGGGACAATAATACCGGGTGTCACACCTAAATCTGCGCTTTCTGCAGACACAACATTTTCTTTGGGGGGCTCGTTGGGTAGGGGTACTCTGGAGGACATAAGGAAAATGCCTCTCATGCAGCCGGCTTACTGCATTTGGTTGGGGAAGGTGAGGTGGAGCACCGTCTGGATACAGAAGGGCTCTGACGATCTCTTCCTGGAATTTAAGGAAGGATCCAGTCCATCCTGAAGCTCTGTATAGCACATGAGCATTCAGCAAAGCCAATTGAAATAAGTATACAGTCACTTTTTTGTACCAGCGTCTGGCCTTACGGCAATTAGGTACGGCGCCAACAACTGGTCGTTGAGGTCCACCCCTCCCATATTTTGGTTATATTCGTGGACACAGAGGGGTTTCTCCACAACACCAGTCGCCGTAGTAATTTGGACCGTCGTGTCTGCATGAAGGGAGGTAAGAACAAAAACATTCTTATTGTCCCTCCACTTCATAGCGAGCAAATTATTACACTGCAAGCAGGCTCTCTCCCCCAGCCTAAGACGGGAATCTACAAGCCGCTGGGGAAAGCCCCGGCGATTAGGTCGCATGGTGCCACATGTTCCAATTTGATGATCAAAAAGGTGACTAAAAAGTGGCACGCTGTAATAATTGTCCACATATAAATGGTACCCCTTTCCGAATAAGGGTGACACCAAGTCCCACACTATCTTGCCAGCGCTTCCTATGTAGTCAGGGCAGTTTGTCGGCTCTACGTGACTATCTTTGCCCTCGTAAACCATAAAACTACATGTATAGCCTGTGGCCCTGTCACAGAGCTTATACATCTTGACCCCATATCTGGCACGCTTGCTGGGAAGATACTGTTTGAATGACAAGCAGCCAGAAAATTTAATCAAGGACTCATCAACGCAGACAACTTGATGGGGAGTAAACAAGTCTGCAAAACGCTGGTTGAAGTGGTTTACGAGGGGCCGAATTTTGTAGAGCCGATCGTATTCAGGGTCTCCACGAAGATGACAGAGTTCATTGTCGTTGAAGTGCATGAACCGCAAACTCTGCTCGTATCGTGCCCTGGCCATGGAAGCAGGGAACACGGGCATATGGTAAATTTGGTCAGTGGACCAATATGACCGCAACTCACTCTTTTTATTTATGCCCATGTTGAGGGAAAGGCCCAGAAAGAGCTTAAATTCGGAGACCATAATTGGTCTCCAATCTCTGGCAAAGGAAGGACTGGGGATTAGCGGCGATGTGTTGACCAGCTTATAAATTGCTTTGGTCCACAATAGATCTATAGAGATCTTCGGTGAAAAACAGTGAATAAAAATCCAGTGGCGTAAAATCAACTGTTTCCACCTGAATTCCGGGTTGGCTAGTGAATGGGGGCAGTACGGGTGCTGCAGAAGTGGTGGGTACCCAATTCGGATTGGCAAATGCAGCGGGAAGGGCACTATGGGCACGACGGGCCTGTGTTTGTCTTCGTGGTGGCAGCGGGACACTACTAGTGCTTTCCACCTCACCAGCTTGAACTGCACTTATGGGACTCGCCACGTCACCACGTGATACTGCAGTGCTGGATGTACGACCAGGGTGTACTAGGCCGCTGGTGCTTGTCAGTTCACCAGAAGGAATAGCGGCGCTAGTACTTCTCTGCTCCACACGAGGGACCTGCGGTTCTTGCACTTCAAGGACAGAAGAAGAAGATTGGGGTCTGGTACGCCTGACCTTAGCAGGGACCACAACTCCGTCGTCAGAGCTATCTGTCATGGAGCCGCTGTCCTCTACAGGATCGTATTCTGAGCCTGAATCTGACAGATGAGTGACTTCCTCTTCACTATCTGTCATGCTCAGAAACGTGTAGGCCTCTTCACTAGTGTACCTTCGATTTGCCATTTTGGGCTCTAAATTTAGGGGTACACTAGTGAGACTCGCAGGCAAAAAAGCTCCTGACTGTCAGCGACTGTATCAAAACGCTACCAAAAAACTGTTAGCGATCGCAGGGATCAGGCCTGACTCTGCGAACGCTGCAGTTATGTGTGCTTAGTGTTTTGTAAGTGACAGTGATCGATCGATACTGCACTTGGGTGGGCTGGGCAGGGCTGGGCCGAGGGGCAAAACGCAGGTGCTAGCAGGTATCTGGGCTGATCCCGCTAACACTACGTTTTTTGGGGGGACCCTAAACTGCTGGGGAGTATAGATCTGATCGGATCAGATATCGATCCGTTCAGATACTATAGCATTAAGGGAGGTGTATGCTGCGTGCGTGGGTTTTAGCGGTACTGGCGCTAACCTGACGCTGCCTGGGGTGACGCAGACCTTATCTGACCCTAAAAACGTAAATTATATCACCGCCGGGCGATCAGGGGGTTAAACCTTTATAACGTAATAAACGGCGGGTGCCCTAAAACTATAATAAACAAACTAACCAGCGTCACCCGTAACAATTATATGGTGATCACTGGTGAAAGGGTTAACTAGGGGGCAATCAGGGGGTTAAAACCTTTAGTAGGTAGTATATGGGGGTCCCTGTTGCTATAAAACACTGACGGCGAACCTATATACTTACCTCCCTAACTAGCGTCACCTGTGTCACTAATACAGCGATCAGAAAAACGATCGCTTAGTGACACTGGCGACGGGGGGTGATCACGGGGTTAAAACTTTATTAGGGGGGTTAGGGGGGTACCCCAGACCTAAAGGGGGCTAACCCTAACTGCCCTAACACTTATAACTGTCACAAACTGACACCAATGCAATAATCAGAAAAAAAAAAAAATGCTTTTGGTGTGAGTGTGACAGGGGGTACAGGGGGGTGATCAGGGGGTGATGGGGGGGTGACAAGTGTGCCTGCATGTTCTACTGTTAGTGTAGTGTTGGTGCAAACTTACTTGGATGTCTTCTTTCCTTGGCGCCGGAACGAAAAGACAGGCTCGAGGAGAGTGACATCACTTCCTCCGCTTCTGTTTACATTACAGAAGCCGAGGAAGCCCGTCATTGGCCAGGAGCGATCACAAGGGGGGAGCCACGAATGAGTGGCCTCCCCCTCACCTTTGATCGCCCCTGACCTGAATCCGACCGCCGCAGGCACTGGGGGGGGGTCCAATCGGACCCCCCACCCGCGGGCAGGCAAGGACGTACCTGTGAGTCCTTTTGCCTGCCCGTGCCATTCTGCCGACGTACATCGTCGTGCGGCGGTCGGCAACTGGTTAAAGGACTCAATTCAGCAGATGTCTCGTTTTGCGCTCCTCTCAATCCATATGCGCATGGTACTGTGGTTAAAGAATTAGTCGGCCGAGACGCCATGCAAAAGGCTACTAGCGGCTTTTCCTTTTCACGGTGAGCATCTTTTTGGGGAAGATTTGGATAAATATATCCAAAAAATCTCAGGCGGGAAAAGCTCCTTGCTTCCGGTTAAAAGACAGGGTAAGCAGCCTTCCTTTAAAATTCCCAACGCTCCTGGGCCGAGTGCCTCTTCCCCTAAGAGGTATCGATGGCCTCAGCCACCTACCTTTAAGAAGCCTCAAGGTCAAAAAAGACCCTGGACCCAGAAACCAGCCAAGACCAATTCCAAGACTTCCTTGTGAAGGGGCGCCCCCACTCCTGCGAGTGGGGGGCAGACTGCGGTGGTTCGCAGATGCTTGGGGAAAATTGGTTCAGGACAAGTGGGTCATTTCCACCATTTCTCAGGGTTACAAAATAGAGTTTCGGGATTTTCCCCCAACTTGGTATTCGGTATCCAGGGTTCCATCAGACCCAGGGAAAAAGAGGAGCCTATTCTTGGCTTTAGAACAACTGGAACGACAGAAAGTAATCATCAAGGTTCTGCAAAAGGAAAGATTCAAGGGGTTCTACTCAAACCTATTTACAGTGCCAAAGCCAAACGGAGAGGTAAGGCCCATCTTGGACCTCAAATCCCTCAATTCCTTTTTAAAAGTCCGAACCTTCCGCATGGCGTCGGTTCGTTCAGTAATGACTTCCTTGAGAAAAGGAGACGTTTTTAGCGTCCATAGACATCAAGGACGCATACCTGCACGTACCGATCTTTGGCTCACATCAAAGATTCCTGCGGTTTGCAGTAGAGGGGTATCATTTCCAGTTTGTGGCACTTCCATTTGGTCTAGCCACTGCCCCTCGGGTCTTCACAAAGGTTCTGGCCCCAGTGTTGGCTTTCCTAAGGTCCCAAAAAATGGCAGTGGTAGGATACCTGGACGATCTTTTGCTGAGGGATCAAGCTTACTCCGCCTTAGTAGGAAACATTGCAACTACGGTCCGTTTCCTAAGGTTGCTAGGCTGGATTCTAAATATGGACAAATCGGCCCTTCGTCCAGCTCAGGCCTTAACATATCTAGGTCTGATCTTGGACACAACTCAAGAAAAGGTATTTCTACCTCCCTTAAGAGTCAGTTCTATAATGGAGCTTGTTCGGAAGGTCAAGGGGACAGAGGGTCCTTCGATCCGTCTATGCATGAGGCTTTTGGGCAAGATGGCGTCATCTTTCAGCACGGTTCCCTATGTGCAGTTTCACTCCAGGGTGTTCCAAAGACCTATCCTGGAAGCATGGGACAGGTCGATTCAATCCTTGGATCAACCCATGTATCTATCCCTACAGGTAAAAAGGGAACTTTCTTGGTGGTCAAAGACCAGCAACTTGAACACCGGGAAATCTTTTCCACCATTAACCTGGAAAGTAGTAACTACGGACGCCAGTCGTCTGGGCTGGGGAGCAGTCCTGGAGGAGGCTTCCGTTCAGGGATTGTGGTCTCAGGTAGAGAAGGCCTTACCCATCAATCTGCTAGAAATTTGTGAGGCTCGCTTAGCTCTCCTATTTTGGACATCCAGACTGCAGGGGTTCCCTGTCCGAATCCAATCCGACAACTCCACGGTGGTGGCATACATCAACCACCAAGGGAGCACCCGGAGCTGGGCGGCCCAAAGGGAAGTAGATCACGTTTTAACTTGGGCAGAGAGACATGTACCGTTTCTGTTGGCAGTGTTCATTACAGGGGTGGACAATTGGCAAGCAGATTATCTAAGTCACCCGCAGTTACTTCCAGGAGAGTGGTCTTTTCATCCCGAAGTTTTCCTTCAGATTTGCCAGCATTGGGGGGTTCCAGATGTGGATCTTCTGGCATCCAGATTCAATGCCAAGCTAGACAGGTTTGTGTCCAGGACCAGGGATCCACGTGCTATCGGAACGGATGCATTGGTAGTTCCCTGGGACAGGTATTCCCTGATTTATGCATTCCCTCCGATCCAGTTGCTGCCGCACTTGTTGCGCAGGATACAGAGGGAGCAGAATACAGTGATCCTGGTGGCCCCGAAGTGGCCCAGGAGGTCCTGGTATTCAGAGATGGTGAGGATGGCAGTGGAGGACCCGCTGTGTCTCCCAGACTGTCCAGGTCTGTTATCTCAAGGCCCCATATACCATCCTTCTTTACGGTCGCTGAATTTGATGGCATGGCTGTTGGGACCACGGTACTAAGGGACCGTGGTATCAGGGGTTCAGTCTTATCCACTCTGATTAATGCTGGAAAGCCAATTTCTAGAAGAATCTACTATAAGGTATGGAAATCGTATATTTCCTGGTGCGAGAAGAAGAAATGGCATCCTCACAGGTATGCGATTGGGAGGATTCCTGCCTTTCTTCAATCAGGAATTGATTTAGGCTTATCTTTAGGAACCATTAAAGGACAAATTTCGGCCTTATCAGTTTTTTTCCAGAGGCCAATTGCATCCCATTCTTTGGTGCGAACCTTTGTCAAGGGGGTACTGCACTTAAAACCGCCGGTTAAGCTTCCCTTAAACCCTTGGGACTTGAACTATCAGCTCTTCAGGTTCAGCCCTTTGAACCTACTATATTCCTTTAATCCTGTTGACCAGGAAATAGTTTTTTCTGGTAACCATAACTTTGGCTAGAAGGGTGTCTGAATTAGCCGCCCTTTCATGTAAAGAACCATTTCTATTTTTACACAGGACAAGGTGGTGATGCACCCCCGTCCAGATTTTTTACCTAAGGTGGTTTCCAGGTTTCATTTAAATCAGGATATCCTTTTACCCTCCTTTTTCCAAATCCTAGGTCTAAAGAGGAAAAGTCGCTTCACTCACTGGATGTGGTGAGAGCAGTCAAGGTTTACTTAAACATGTCAGCTCCTTTTCCAAAGACTGACTCCCTTTTTGTCCTGCCAGATGGTCCTAAGAGGGGACAGGCAGCAACTAGTTCAACTATTTCTAGGTGGATTCGCCAGCTCATTATCCAGGCTTATGAGTTAAAACGCAGGGTTCCACCTCAATATTTCAAAGCTCACTCTACTAGAGCAGTTACTACATCATGGGCAGTGCACCAGCAGGTGTCTATGACTCAGGTTTGCAAAGCGGCCGCTTGGTTTTCAGTTCATACGTTCACCAGGTTTTACCAGCTGGACGTTAGATCTCAAAGGGAGACTGTTTTTGGCCACAGCGTGCTGCAGGCCGCTTTATAAATCCTGGGCTGGAAGGGGATCTAGGAATACTGTGTTCCCTCTCCTCAAATGCATTGCTTTAGGACATCTCAGTCATTACTATGGTGCTCTGTGCCCCGTGATGTACGATAAAGAAAAATGGATTTTTAAAACAGCTTACCTGTAAAATCCTTTTCTTGGAGTACATCACAGGACACAGAGGTCCCTCCCCTCTTTTCTGGGATCTTCATTGCTTGCTACAAAACTAAAGGTATTTCCTGTATGGGAGGGGTTATATGGGAGGAACCTTCTTACTATTGGTTGCCAGTGTCCAATCACCTAAAGGTAGCATATAACCCAGATAGTCATTACTATGGTGCTCTGTGTCCCGTGATGTACTCCAAGAAAAGGATTTTACAGGTAAGCTGTTTTAAAAATCCATTTTTTTAAACAAAAACAAAAAAAACAACATCTCAGTATCACTTTAACAAGCTCAGGTTTCGAGGCATAAAATCTACAGTACATGTTTGACAGCTGAATCTAGACAAAAGGTAAAGCTAAAAAGCTAATACATTTTATCTAAAAATAATAAAAATAAAATAATACAATTCATAAATACATATATAAATATTTCAATATCTGCAGGTATAATGAGACATTGATTGATATTGTTAAAGTGTTACTAAACCCAGTAATATGAAAATAGTTCCTCTGACACCCCCCCCCCCCCCCCCCCCCCACAATGCCCACAGCTTTTAAATCTCCTTTCTACATTAAAATACTGCCACTATATACCTTTTGTGCTGATCTGTATACCACGGTCACATAATAAACTGCACAGTTTTCCAGTGCTGAGATTTCAGGTAGGAGATTTCCACTACAGCCTGTATACACGCCAACATGTGTGATGTCAATATCATGTGACCTGAACAGTTCAACTGAAACAAGAAATGTTCTCTATAGCAATAGAGACTAAACTGAGCATGTGCAGGACGGCTACCCTCATTGTATTATATGGCCTTGCCAAGATAGACAGTGCAGGAGGGAAGGATCTGTCAATATAGTGTCAAAGAGCCTTTTTACACAATGCAGAGGATTAATCCCTTAAGTTCCACAGTGAGTATAACAAGCATGCTATTCTGCATATACAGACTGATTTTACTGTTGTGGGTTTGGTAACACTTTTAACTCTTTTAAAGGCAGAGACTGTATACTACTGATCTATGGGGGCCACATAGGGCTTATCAGTATAATTTAGCAGTATTTAACCTGTTCCTGCCTGGCCTATAGCAGATTGATGGCTGGACGGGACTCTTCTCCTTCTTGGTGGACGTCATATGATGTCCTCCCAGTCATGGCATGCAGCGCGGCAATCAATAGTGAGCCGTGTCCCTTGGACACAACACATCACTGATCAGGGTAAAGAGCTAATGAAATTGTCTCTTTACCACGTGATTGGCTGTGTCCAATCACAAATGTAAACAAACAGTGGTAACCAATCCTGTGTGAGGAGGAGAACCCGGGAACAGTGAGTTACCACTTAACCCCTTCTGTACTGTGCATCACACTGCCCTGATTTCCCTGGATTAAGGAGTAACAGTCAGTGCAGGCCATCAGTGTAGTTGTCAGTGCAGGCCATCAGTAAACCTGGCAGGGCAGCCATCACTGTACCTGTCAGCACATCCATCAGTGCAGCCAATCAGTGCACCTGTCGGCACATCAATCAGTGTACCCATCAGCGCAGCCCATCAGTGTACCTTTTGGTGCATCCATCAGTGTACCCATTAGGCATCCATTCGTGCAGCTTATCAGTGTACCCGTCGGCACATCCATCAGTGCAGCCCATCACTGTACCTGTCAGCGCATTCATCAGTGCAGCCCATCAGTGTACCTGTCAGCACATCTATCAAAGCGGCCTATCAGTGTACCTGTCAGCGCATCCATCAGTGCAGCATATCAGTGTACCTGTCAGCGCATCCATAAGTGCACCTGTCATCAGTGCTGCCTATCGGTGTCCCCGTCACAGAGCTGCCATTACAGCCATCCATCAGCAGTTTACCCGTTGAAAGAATACTGTAAAGAGCCCCCTTAAATATATTATTGCTTTGGGTTATTACTCCTTTAAATATATTATTGCTCTGAAGTTAGAAGTAGGAGAGATGTTTCTATCAAGAAAAAGAAAGTCTTGTGTTAGTTTTGTGTTAACCGCAAAACTAACATCTGGGTTAAAGTGATGTGATAGCCTGTGTATTGTTATAAAAGCTGTTATAAAAACTGTCTGAACATTGACAGGCGAGAAATGCTATGAATAACTGTTTTTACACGGGGAGGTGTTTAGCCTGGCTTGGATTGATAATAACACATGGTTGGGCTATATCTTGATGTATACTATAAATATGCGGTACCCGGACCAATAAATTGAACAGTGTGTAGATCTAATCTCTGTTGGGTCATTATTATATTTACATTGTTCCCCGGGCAGAATCTGGGTGTGGCGGAATAGAGGAATGCTGGCAAATAAGGTACGATATTGTAGACAGTATTATTGTAGACAGTAATAAAGTGATAGCTAGGAATAGAGTTATGGAACAGAGGAGTATCCTATCACCCGTCATACAACCGCAATCGCCAGAGCCGCCATGTCCAAAAAATATTATACTAGTGAGGCGGAATTTCAAATCCTCAGTATGACGGATGAGAGCAGCAGGGAGCTCTTACTGTCCTATTCTGCTTCGGAATATGAACCTGTCGAAAGTAGTTGATCGGTGACCAATTCAGAAGAGGAAACCGTCCCTCCTAAAACAATAAGACGCTCTGAAGACCAGGCAACCACCAGCAGTGCCATACACCCCAATGGTGAACTGGCAAGCACCAGCAGTGCTAGACACCAGGATGAAAAGCCCAGTACCAGCCCCGGAATATCACACTAGACCCCAAGAATCAGGGCACAAACATCTTCCAGATACCCTGGCAAACCCATTATGGCTACCTTCCAGCTCAGGATCAGCTACAATTCTCCCTTTCACCGCACAGCCAGGTGTGCAGGCCAACAACTGAAACATTTTTCAGAAATTGATTTTTGAAAATTTTTTTTTCCATGACAATTTACTTTATTTTTTTTTGGACCAGACTAACCTTTTTGCCCAGCATTGTATCACAAACAACCCTAATTCATTCTGTGCCCATCCATTTGAATTGAGATGTCTCACAGTACAATTTTTAATGGGGCTTACAAAAAATGGAAATCAAGCAATACATTCCCAGTAAAAGGGCCAGGTATGGATTGAAGCTCCACAAGCACTATGAAAGAGCCACAGGCTGTGTGCATGCCTTCTGCATGTACAAAAGTAAAGACTCCAGGCTCCAGCCCCCTGAGTGCCCAACCTACATCAGCACAAGTGGAAAAACTGTCCAGGACCTGGCATTTCCACTGTTCAAAAAGCGTATCACATACCTGGATAAATACAATACAAGCCTGCCCTTTTTCCGCCATCTGTACTTTAAGAAAACCTGCAGTACCACCCAAACAAACAAAAAAGGCTTCCCACAAAGTCTGCTGACCACAAGGCTACAAAGGAGGAATGAGGAAGTGTTGGTCATGAAGTAGAGAGATAAGAGACGTGTACATCCTGTCCAGCATCCACAATGACACCTCAATGGAAATTCATGGACGGCGCGCTTATCCAAAAGCCTGAGTGTAACCATGATTATGATCAACAAGAAAGTCCATCTTCTGGTATAAAAAAGTTGCAATTTACCTTTTCTATTTGGCCATTTATAATACTTATGTCACCTATCAAAAGTCAATGGAAAGACCCACCACCTTCCACAAATTTATAGAAGAAATTGTCACTGCCCTGATCTACCAGTAAGGATCTCCATCAGAAAGCATTCGCTGTGATTGTGTGAGCAAACTTCATGAGCAACATTTTCCAGAGAACATTCCACCAACAGAAACAGGAAGAAGACGCTCCCCAAAAAAATGATATAAAGTTTGGGTACAGTGTTGCATGACTAAGTAATTGTCATTAAAAGTGTAAGAGCGCTGGAAATTGGCCTGGGCAGGAAGGGGGGGGGGGTAAAAGTGGCGGGACTTCAGGAGCGAGTGGTTAATTGGCTTTTTAGTTAGAGGTCACCATTACAAAGAAATCACCTCACTACCCAATACCAAATGTGCCTTGAAAATTTTAAACAATGGAAAATCTAAAACATTTTTTGTCCATATACTATTGAACAAGTTATTTAGTGTCTAAGCTAGGACAGAACAATTTTATGAGATAAATCTGTTAGGGTTTATATGGGAAAGTGCAATTACTTCTACCAGTCATTCAGCTTTGCCTACTTATACTATTCCAGGCTACCATCACTCTGCCAACTTTACTTTGTATGAAAAGTACTAAGGAATGTTGCATCTGCGATCTGCTAACACATTTTTATTCTTTTAGTTAATACCAGTGATAGTGAAGATCTATCTGGTGGTGAAAGCCTTGCAAAGGTTCAGTCCTCAAAAGCATTTCCTGAAGTAGCACCAAGGAAAACATCATCTGGAATGTCTCCTCCAGGAAAATATGTGGAAAACAAAGACCCAGAAATGTGTCAAAAGGAATACAGTGATCATTTACCTAAAGTATACAAATGGAGTTTTCATTTATGTGAGTTTTTTTTTCTTCATTTTCTGTTTATTTTTATTTGGTTTATGCCAGGTCATTTGAGATGTTTTGAGTTCTTGGCTAAGCATTGTAGCATTTACTATTTTCACAGGCAGACAACCTAAACTCATTTGAAAATATACTGTCTAACCTGGTAAAGATTGTGCAGAAGTGCTCATTGGTGCATAAGGTCTATACTAGCAAAAGTATAACCGTTAGTTGAACATAAGTACAGTGTGCATGACGGTGCAGTAACATCATATATAAAACTCCCTGTCAATGCAATGGTGGCAAGTGCAGAAGGGTGCAATTGCAAAGTGGCAGTGGGTGCAAAGGGGCAGTGGCGTCAGGTACAGAAGTGTGCATTGGTGCAGTAGTGGTGAGTGCAGAAGGTCATGTTGGTGAAATAGCAGGAAGCGCAGAAGTGTGTGTTGTTGCAGTGCCAGTAAGAGTAGGTGCAGCGGTGAGCTGATTTAGTGGCGACGGTGGATAAGGGCAAGGGGGTAGTGGTGAATAAGGTTGTACGCATAACTGCAGAATGCTGCCTCCAGCCCCACAACTGCAATGCCAGGAGTCCCTCCTAAGCAGGTAATGAGGTTCAGGTTTCTACTGCCATGAGTTCGTGGGCAAATTGCTGGGATTTGTGGATTTAAGATTTTTGGCCAGAAACTTTGCAGGTTCCTGCAAGAAATATGGAACAACCTATAATTCAGTGCATAGCCTTTACCTCTGGTCAGCTGAGTCATAAGGGCCAATAATTTAAAGTAATGGATAACCCAGACCCCTTTTCTATACAAGTTTTGGCCATATTGTCAATGTGTGATTGGTGTTTAGGTAAAGTCTGGCAAGTCTGTGTAGGGAGAAATACTTTTTTTTCCTCATGGAAGTACCTGGATTCCTGTGCCTGTTAGCACTACAAATGGCCAGAGTTGAGTAACAAGATTCCCCCCTCCCCCTTCCCCTATTGACTTCATTGGGTTTCATCGCAAAGTTTGCACACTTTGAACTTCAAGCAACAATCATGAACCGAACCCATGCAGATTCACTCATCCCTATAGCTGAGCCTCCAACCTCTCCATCATTCCCCTACCTAACTGTCACTCTCCTCCACTCTCCCTGTGACCTCCACAGGCCACAGAGCAGGGCTATCTTAATGCATGGGGTCTCCATGATAATCTTGCATTAGGCTCTGCCACTATAGGCTGACAGGAAATGTGACAGCGGAGTCACTCACTACTCCTGTCAGCGAGGAGAAGCACAGCAGTGCCGCCCATGCTTGAAAAATACAGCCAGGCAGGGGAAGGCAGCCACTGTTTTTGTAGCATTCTAGTAAAGCTTCGACAGCTAACTGTCTTTAAACACTGAACTACAGAGCTGGAGCAGGCAGTAATGGGCAGAGCTGAGCATCGGGAAAACCACTTCCTAAGTCCCAATCTGCCTCGCCCCCCTTCCATTCAGGCATTTTTACTCGGTGGTGCAGGTGCCAAATACTGATCTGTCAGTAAGCTTTGGTTTTACAAAAGGCTATGCATGTACACTATATTGCCAAAAGTATTGGGACACCTGCCTTTACACGCACATGAACTTTAATGGCATACCATTCTTTGTCCATAGGGTTCAATATTGAGTTGGCCCACCCTTTGTAGCTATAACAGCTTATAACAACTCTTCTGGGAAGGCTGTCCACAAGGTTTTGGAGTGTGTCTTTGGAAATGTTTGATCATTCTTCCAGAAGCGCATTTGTGAGGTCAGGCACTGATGTTGGGTGAGAAGGCCTGGCTCACAGTCTCTGCTCTAATTCATCCCAAAGGTGTTCTATCGGGTTGAGGTCAGGAATCTGTGCAGGCCAGTCAAGTTTCTCCACCCCAAACTCAATCATCCATGTCTTTATGGACTTTGATTTGTGCACTTTTGCGCAGTCATGTTGGAACAGGAAGGGGCCATCTCCAATCTGTTCTCACAAAGCTGGTAGCATGAAATTGTTCAAAATGTCTTGGTACGCTGAAGCCTTAAGAGTTCCCTTCACCTGTAACTAACACTGTTTTTTCAATTTATAGACATACCTTTTGCTTGCTGATTCCAATCTGATTCCATGTGTATTGGAGTTCTAAGATTGTGAATTATTCTTTGCATTTTGTATTGCTATTTTTTTGTATGTATCACGCATGCTGCATATTTACCCCATGTACCACAGATCCCTTTAAAGATCTATACTACTAATAAACACTTTATCATACAATTACTTACATCTTCCATACTCTTTGTGACCTGTGAGTAGGTGTTCCCTTTAAAGTCCCGTAAGAGGATCAATTTCCATGTAGCTTCACCTGTAACTAAGGGGCCTAGCCCAACCCCTGAAAAACAACCCCACACCATATTTTCCCCTCCACCAAAAGATTGGAGCAGTGCACAAAGCAAGGTCCATAAAGGCATGGATGAGTGAATTTGGAGTGGAGGAACTTGACTGGCAAAACTTTGTAAAAAACATAATTTTTAAATGAGCAGTGATTTACTGATGCTTAAAGTGAAAACATGTTTGCCTGTAAAGTGGCACACCTTTTTGTGTTTAGAATCTGCTGCAGCAATAATAACATATATAAAACCAAAGAAATCACATTTTACCTGCAAGCTTTCTTTTTTTTGTAAACGGCTTGGGGAGCTAGCCTGTATGATGAGGCCACAATTTAGTGCACTTGGAACAAGATTAGAGATTTTTTTGGCTAAACTCTGGTGTCTTTCACAGACTTTGGATAGAAGTAACAGGGGTGGAAAAATTGGGCTTTGGGTGTCGGTGGTGCCTTCACACCGTAACCCTATAGAGGTACTCTTGATAAAAAGCAAGAATTGGCCTTGCTGTCAAAAATTGAAGTTATATGCACCCGTCAAACAGGTGCCAAAAAATTGAGTGTTAATTATGCCCATACACCGAAAAAAAAAATTTCCTGATAAAATCAACACCCACAAAACTAGGTAGCCTAGACAGTCTTTTAGAGATTCCAGATCCAGAAAGCACTTAATCAGCGACATTGGGGGTTGATAGCTGCTGCTAATCCAGGACTGATTTATTTTGATAAATGCCAGCCAGTCCACAGAGTCTGTGGACAGAGGCGCTCACTTATCTGTCACAAAACCTCCGGCAGCACTGAATGTCCATTCGGAAAGCACGCTGGATACAGGGCAGCCCAGCAGCTCAATTGCATACCGGGCAAGTTCTGGCCAGTGATCTATTCTCATGACCCAGAAACCCAGTGGATAGTCTACTGGAAAGCTCTGTTTTTTCCCCTAGATATTCTCCCACCATCTGATGCAGATTCTACCGATGGAATGTAGAAGCTGACAGTCCTGGGTGCTGAGGACTAAATACATTTTTGAAAAGCATCTATGAGGCAGCCCACTTCTTCATCGCTCCTCTCCTGACCAACAGAAGCCTCAAAACTATGTTTTCCACGAGACTGTAACCTACCAGAGTCTGGAAAGGCGTTACATAAACTCCTATTTAAGGTCTCCTCAGAAGATTTCATCTTCTGCTCCCTCTGTGGGGACAGGATGAGTTCCGAGACTTCCCCTTGTAGCAGTGGTCAAGGAGGTTACCAACCAATAGTGATCCTTCTCTTTGAAGCCACGTATTCTCGGGTCCTTTTGCAGGCTTTGAGGGAGGCCATGCACCGCAAGCTTGCAAGGGCATGAGAAGGCAGACTCCTTGGGTCACTGAGGATTACAGTATCTGGAACTGCCTCCTCCCAGCCACGTATTACTCCCAAGGGTTCTGGGGATGGAAAACAATCTGTTAAGGGTTGATGTATGTCTTCCCCTGCTTCAATGCCTCCAAAACTGCCATAATCCTCTTCCTCCTCCTCCTCCCTCTCCCCTTGTGTGTTGTTTGGCGTTGCTAGAATGGTGTCCGCATAAAGCGGGCCTTAAAAGGAAAAGAAGTCCTCCTCTTTCTCCCACTGCTCTGCCTCGAGTGCCCTGTCCATAATGCCATGCAGCATCTGCTCCAGCAGGAGCACAACAGGGATTGTGTCACTGATGCATGGATTGTCACGGCTCACCATCATTGTCGCCTCCTCAAATGGTGACAGTACAGTGCATGCATCCTTTATCAGCAGTCATTGGCGTGGCGAAAAAAAGCAGAGCCAGCCTAAGCCTGTTGTTGTACCATACTCATGCAGGTACTCGTTGACGGCCCTCTGCTTCATGTGTCAAAGTCGAGTTCCACCTTGTAGGCATGTCTCAATTCAGGCGGTTTATGGGCAGGTGGAATTCCTGCTGAATTTCAGCCAACCGAGGACTGGCTGTATATGACCGCCTGAAATGGCTACAGAGACTTCTGGTCTGCTTTTAGCAGATCTTCCAACCCAGGATACCTGCTTAAGAAATGCTGCACCACAAAATTGAGGACATATGTCAGGCATAGCACATGTGTCAACTTCCCCTCTCGAAGGGTGGATAGGAGGTTTGTGCCATTATCACACACCACCATTCCTGACTCCAGCTGGTGTGGCGGGAACCATCTCTGAGCCTGCCCCTGCAGAGCTGCAAGAATCTCTGCTCCAGTGTGGCTCCTGTCCCCTACACAGACCAGCTGAAGCAATGCATGACACCTTTTAGCCTGACTTATGAAATAGCCCCTTGAATGCTTAGGGGTACTGGTGGTTCATAGGACAATTCAGCAGAGGAAGGCATGGAGGAGGGGGTGGAGCTGACAAATCTTGCATCATCACCACTAGCTGTATGAAGACGTGGTGACACAACAAGCTCCAGCACTGAGTCTTGTCCTGCATCCTTCTGAGTTGCAAGCAGAGTTACCCAGTGTGCTGTGAATGAAATATAGCATCCCTGACCATGCTTGCTGGACCATGTGTCAGCAGTAAAGTGGACCTTGCAGCTGACTGCTTTTTCCAACGATGCTACACCATTGCCTTCCATGTGATGGTACAGAGCTGGAATGGCCTTTACATGCAAAGAAATAGTGACTGGGAACCTGCCATTGTGGTACAGCACATTCTGCAAAATGACAGAATGGGGCAGAATCCAACAGACGGAAAGGCAGGAGTTGTAAAGCCAGCAGCTTTGACAAGTCTGAATTTAGATGCTGGGCATTTGGGTGACACTGACTGTATTTTTTTTCGCTGCAGCAGATGGGGCAGAGAAATTTGCTTGCTATAGCTACTGGCAGACCTGCTGCAGGGACCTGTGACGCCCTTCGCTATACCGTCATCCCTTTCAGTGGAGGCTGCTGAGAGGTCATGAGGTATAGCGGGGGTAGACTGTAAAGGTGAGGAGTGAGGAGGAGCAGAATTGCCCCCCTTTTGTGTGGGTTTCAGGTGCTCTTGCCAACAGGCTGAGTGGTGGGAGTTTAAATGCCTTGTCAAGCATGTGGTAACCAAATGGCTGGTGTTTTTGCCACGCTTGATCTGCTTGAGGCAAAGTTTGCAAATTGCAACAGTATAATCAGCTACACATGTGCTAAAAAAGGCCCAGACAGCTGAGCTGTAGGAAGTGGACCGGGAGAAAACAGCTCCACAATCTGGTGGAATAGGGTGGCTGCTCTCTATTCTTCCATGATGGCTGCCTTGTTGGGGTTGTGCCTCACCCGCACAATCCTCCTCTGCTCTTTCTGGCACCCAAGTCATGTCAGTGACCTTATCATTGTCATCCCCTCCATCCTCAACATCACTGGAGCCAACTTGGCATTACACTGCGGTTGGAGAAACATGACTGCCAATTTGTTGTTTAACAGTGTTCTCCCCTCTCTGTAGGCTCATGTTCCTACCTTCCTCAACCTCAGAACCAGGATCTGAATCAATTAATGGCTGTGCGTCTCTGCCATTAATGTAACAGTGGGTTAAATTCCATGTTACATTTGACAGGTTCATGTATTTTACCCTTCAGATTTGTGGAAGAAGTACAATGATTAAAACAACACATAAGTAGTATAGTAATAAGAGATTTACTTAGCTTTGATTAAAGATGTATTGCAGATGATAAAATACAGATAAATACAGCATATTCAAACCAGGGGAGTTCATAACTCCTTCAATGGAAGGAGTTCCTGGACACGATGGTCCTTGATTCATACTTCCCTTCTAAATCCAATTCAAACTCTGCCCTGGCCTCCCAGTCATATAAATATGTCAGGGAAAACAATAGCTACAGTTGGTGAAAAGAAAAGGTCAAAGGTTCCCAACTTCCCACAGCATAATGAAGCAGAGATAATGAAGAAGATGTCTCATGCATTAAGCATGTTATATGTAGATAGAAGTGATTACTTATACACCAACATAAAACAATTACTAAGTTTCTTGTAAATCAATTACTAAAATTAACTATGAATAGACCCGTACTACAATCTTCAAGGAGCAAGTGACTGATGCTGTGTTCAAATAACTCAGCTGACTCCTTCATGCCTGATGCTGGGGCTACGGCAGGAGTAACCCCGGACTAGGAGGCAGAATAAGTCACTCTGGCAACTGCATTGGACTGCACTATAGTCTCTGCTTGGGTGATGGCGGATGTGGATGGGTTAGTAAGACAGTTCACCACCTCCTCTGCATGCTATGGCTGGATAGCAGGGGCAACATCACTAAACAGAGGAAATGCCCTGCCTGAGAATAGATTACATCCACCTTTGCCTGTGGACACAGACACTGCTGGCTTCCTCACGGTGTCATGGGAACGTCTGCCTCTCCTTGTTGGCCTCCCAGACATGATGCGGGGGGGAGGGAGCTTATTACCAAAATGTAATAAAGATGGGGAAATGTGTAAGTGGGTGCACTTTAATCAATGGAAAGTGGTGTTTGGTGCACTTTAACTTGATTAGTCACTACACAGACACACTCCACTGCGGTAAACGTGCATTAACGCACTGCAATATACACTGTGTGCACAATTATTAGGCAAGTGAGTATTTTGACCAAATCATCATTTTTATGCATATTATCCAACTCCAAGCTGTATAAATTTGAATGCTTATTGGATTTAAGCATATCAGGTGATGTGTATTTGTGTAATGAGGGAGGGTGTGGCCTAAGGAGATCAACACCATCATCAAGGTGTGCATAATTATTAGGCAGCTTCTTTTCCTCTGGCAAAATGGGCCAAAAAGATTTAACTGACTCTGAAAAGTCAAAAATTTTAAAAAGTCTTTCAGAGGGATGCAGCACTCTTGAAATTGCTAAGATGTTGGGGCGTGATCACCGAACCATCAAACGTATTGTTGCAAATGGTCAACAGGGTCGCAAGAAACGTGTTGAGAGAAAAAGATGAAAATTAACTGCCAAAGATTTGAGAAGAATCCAGCGTGAAGCTACCAGGAACCCATTATCCTCCAGTGCTGTCATATTCCAGAACTGCAACCTACCTGGGGTGCCCAAAAGTACAAGGTGTTCGGTGCTCAGAGACATGACCAAGGTAAGGTAGGCTGAAACACGACCACCAGTGAACAAGACCCATACGTTGAAACGTCAAGACTGGGCCAAGAAATATCTGAAGACAGATTTTGCAAAGGTTTATGGACTGATGAGATGAGAGTGACTCTTGACAGACAGATGGATTGGCCTGTGGCTGAATCAGTAATGGGCACAGAGCTCCACTTCGACTCAGATGCCAGCAAGGTGGATGTGGGGTACCGGTATGGGCTGGTATTATTAAAGATGAGCTAGTTGGACCTTTTCGGGTTGAAGATGGACTCAAAATCAACTCCCAAGCCTACTACCAGTTTTTAGAAGACCTTTTTTTCAAGCAGTGGTACGGGAAAAAGTCTGCTTCTTTCAAGAAGACCATAATATTTATGCAGGACAATGCTCTATCGCATGCATCGAAGTACTCCACTGCGTGGCTAGCCAGTAAAGGCCTTAAAGATGAAAAAATAATGACATGGCACCCTTCCTCACCTGCCCTAAACCCTATTGAGAGCTCGTAGGCCCTTCTTAAATGGGAGATTTACTGTGAAGGAAAACAGTACATCTCTCTGAACAGTGTCTGGGAGGCTGTGGTTGCTGCTGCACAAAAGTTTATCGTCAACAGATCAAGAAACTGACAGACTCCATGAATGGAAGGCTTATGACTGTTATTGAAAAGAATGGTGGCTATATTGGTCACTGATTTTTTTTTTTTTTTTTATGTCAGAACTATTTATTTGTAAATGTTGAGTTGTTTGTTGACTTGTGTACACACGATCGGAAATTCCGACAACAAAGTTTTGTTGGCGGAAAATTTTAGAACCTGCTAGCAAACATTTGTTGGTGGGAAGTGAGGTTTATTAACATTTTGGATTGACAGAGAGCACAGTGGTTGTTCAATAATGAAAGTAATCCTCCAAAATACAACTTGCCTAATAATTGTGCACACAGTGTACTGCACTAAACCTCCATTAATGCATTGAAATATACTGCGGTATACGTGCACCAACGCATTGAAATATACTGTGTTAAATGTGCAGTAAAGAACTGCAATATACTGCGGTAAACGTCAATAACGCACTGAAATATACTACGTTAAACTTGCACCAACGCAGTGCAATATACTGCGGTAAATCTGCACCAACACACTGAAATTTACTGCGTTAAACATGCAGTAACGCAGTGCAATATAATGCTTTAAGCATACAGTAACACACTGCGGTAAATGTGCATGAATGTAAGAAGAATGTCAAAAAGATCAATGTGCAGGTCTTCTAGTGCCCTTTCTGACAGAAGAACCCCAAAAGGCCTATTTTGACCTGGAACCAGATGCTGCCCAGGATTATGAGACACTGAAGGCTGAGATATTTGCACGCCTGGGCGTCACCATTGCGGTCTGGGCTCAACAGGTGCATCGGTGGTCATACAGTACTGAAAAACCGCCCCATTTCCAAATGTTCGACCTAATACACCTCACCAAGGAGAGACTTTGTCAGTACCTAAGAATGTGGAGCGTCTGGTCATGGACCGGTATTTACATGCACTCCCTGCCACTTTGAGGAAGTGGGTCAGCCATGGGGACCCTAAGACTGCAAACCAGCTGGTGGACCTGGTGGAGAGATATACTGCTGCTGAGAACTTGTTTGTGCCCCACCCCAATGTCTCTGGGTTGAAAAAACACACAAGGGATCCGGTAAGACTGTTCCAGGGTTCAAGGGCAAGGGAGAAAACTACAAGACTGTTGCCACAGATAATGAGACTAGGGGCTCAGGACCTGGAGACTGGCCAAATAGGTCAGGAAGATCTCTGAGGCTGTTTAGAGCACGGAGTTCAAAACACATAACATTTTATCTCTGCCATGCGTTGGGTCATATTGCTACTAACTGTTCCCTAAATGATGAACCAGTGCAATGTTATAATGCTTATTTGAAAAAACGCAAGTCTCTTTTTGCACAGGTGGCATGTACTGCATCATGTCAGGGACGTGTGGAAAAACAAATGTGTATGATTTCATTTGATGGAAAGCCAGTCACTGCTCTGCTAGATTCTGGTAGTGTTGTGACATTAGTCAAAGGTGATTTTATAAATCCTGCAAAGTTACACCCTAGCACTATTGGGGTTATTTGCATACATGGTGACACACGTGACTACCAGACTGCTGTGGTTGAGTTTGATACCCCTTGTGACACATTCAGTGGGGGTGGTACCCTCACTACTTCATGAAGCCCTAGTGAGGAGAGAATTTCCACACTTTTAAGACTTTATGGTAAAACAAGAGGAGGACAGACCTCCCCCTGCTGAGGAAACACTGGAACTCACTCCGGTCCATTTTGATTGCAAAATTGAAAGGGAAACTGTTGGTGTGTCCAACAGAGGGGTAGACCCTTTTCCTTTTTCTGTAAAAATTGGGGAGCAGAAGGAGCTGGAATCCAGCCCCCAGCTTGAGGTTAATGAACAAGAAATTATCTCTGATTCTAATAGAGTGGACAGAATGTGGTGCCTAACTTAGAAGTCAGGAAAGATGATTTTTGTATGGAACAACTAAGAGTCTCCACACTCAATAGAGCCAGAGAAAATGTTAAAATGATTGATGGCGAATCTGTTGAACCTAATGTAGAGGTGTCGTTTCCCCACATGGCTCTTAAAAATAACTTGGTAAAGCAAGGGGAGGAGGAGGTGGAGCAACTAGTGGTTCCCAAACCCTATCGTCGGATGGTATTAGATTTAGCCCATGGTCATATAATGGGTGGACACCTGGGTATAGAGAAAACTAAGGCGAGAATAACCCAGAGATTCTTTTGGCTTGGGTTACATGCAAATGTCAAAGAATATTGTGAGTAATGCCCAGAGTCTAAGTATTCTGGGCCATCGCCCCATTTTTGCAGTCTGCTGGTACCGTTACCGATAATTGAAGTGCCTTTTGAATGAATTGGTATGCATCTGGTGGGACCAGTAGTAAAGTCTGCCTGGGGCCATCAGCACATACTGGTAATACTGGACTATGCCACACGGTATCCTGAAGCCATTCCCTTGCGTAATACCTCAGCTAAGACTATTGTCAAAGAGCTTGTCCAGGTATTTAGCCATGTGGGTATTCCAAAAGAGGTATTAACGGAATAAGGCACACCATTTTTGTCTAGAGTCACAAAAGAATTGTGCAAATTGTTCAAAACTTCACATCCATGTACCTCTGTCTACCACCCCCAAACTGATGGTCTTGTGGAGAGATTTAACAAGATGCTCAAAAGCATGTTAAAAAAAGGTGGTGGACAAAGATAGGATTTTTTGCTGCCGTACTTCATGTTTGCTATACGAGAGGTACTTCAGGCCTCTACTGGTTATTCCCCATTTAAACTACTGTATGGTAGACATTCCAGGGGATTGCTAGATGTCGCGAAAGAAAATTGGGAGGGAGAGACCACGCCTTATAGAAGCGTCATCGAGCATATCTCACTGAGGCAAGATAGGATTGCCACTGTCATGCAGCTTGTACGGGAACATATGGAGCAAGCCCAGGAGGCCCAGAGAAGGCTTTATAATTGGGATTCCAAGACCAGAACCTTCAACCCTGGTGATAGAGTGGTGGTACTAGTCCCCACAGTTGAGAGTCCATTCCTAGCAAAGTGGTAAGGTCCCTTTGAAATTATGGAAAGCGTAGGGGAAGTAAATTACAAATTTTACCAGCCAGGACAAAGGAAACCAGAGCAAATATATCACGTTAATCTCTTGAAAACTTAGAAGGACAGAGAGACTTTACTGGCAGTACCAACTCTCCAAAAGGACATGGCCCTCGTGACAACTGAGGTACCCATAACTGAAACCTTGTCAGTGGCCCAACAGAAGGACGTTAAAGAGTTTGTGATTAAGAATAGAGACTTTTTCTCTCACCTACCTGGACAGACCAGTGTTATACAGCATGACATAATTACGGAACAAGGTGTCCGCGTAGATGTAAAGCCCTATAGAATAGGTTGCAAAAGAAAATAAAGAACATGTTAGAGATGGATGTGATAGAGGAGTCCCACAGTGACTGGTCAAGTCCCATAGTGTTGTTCCCAAAGCCAGATGGCACTATAAGGTTGTGTAATGATTTCAGGAAGTTGAACAGCGTGTCCAGATTCGATGCATACCCAATGCCTCGGGTTGATGAGCTTGTTGACAAATTGGGAAGTGCCTGGTTCATGACTACTTTGTATCTGACAGGTTATTGGCAGATACCCCTAACAGAATTTTCAAAAGAGAAGACAGCCTTTTCTACCCCTTAGGGGTCATTCCAGTATAAGCGGAAGCCTTTTGGTTTGCATGGTGCTCCTGCCTCATTCCAGAGAATGATGGACAAGACATTGAGACCACATCGCCAATTTGCATCCACCTATTTGGACGATGTCGTCATCTACAGCCCAGATTGGGAATCTAATTTGCCCCAGGTGCAAGCGTAGTAGATTCCCTTAGGAAAGCAGGACTTGCTACCAACCCCAAAAAAGTGTGCCGTAGGCTTGGAGGAGGCCAAATACCTTGGCTACATTAGTGGTCGAGGGCTAATCAAGCCTGAGATCAACAAGATTGAGGCGGTTCAAAAGTGGCCCCAACCTATAAATAAAAAGTTTGCGCATTTCTTGGGATCACAGGGTACCACAGGCATTTTATACCCAATTTTGCCACCATTGCAACCCCAATGACAGATTTGAGGAAGGGTAGAGGGTTGGACATGATTAAGTGGAATCCTGAGGCAGAGAAGTGTTAAATACAAGAATATTCTCTCGATATTCTGTAAGTTATATTGATTAGAAGAGTCTCAAGAAAGTCCTTTTCAGTTCAGTTCAAGAATACAAGAAAATAGTACAAGAGCAATATTAAAATACAGAATGTAAAAATAATACCAATAATGTATTTATATTCTTAAAATTAAGATTGTGTATATAATCAGATGTGTGTCTGTGTAAGAAGCTAAATGAAAGCTTCCCTCGTGTCTTACAGTCTGCCCCAAACATGCTTTTGTTCATAGCTTTTACTCTACAAATTAACCCCCACCTTTTCCTAAAAAGGGCTGGTTTTGTCTTATAGTTCCACAAACTCCAATGTATTTCAGCCTAACCCCCCCCCCCCCCCCCCATACTGTGCAGCTAGTGAAATACAATACCTTCTCAATTCACAGCATTCCATAAGAACCTGGAGGATGGGCAAGAGCCATGTGTACCACTGTATACCTTACAATATAACTCTATCATCTAAATCAAATACTATTACATTAATCAATATACCGTATTTATCGGCGTATAACACGCACTTTTTTCCCCTTAAAATCAGGGGAAAATCGCGGGTGCGTGTTATACGCCGATCCCCTGCGATCCTGACCTGTCAGAATTAAAAAAATCGCTGACCGCGATTTGAAAATGGCGCCGCCGGCGCCGAAATACACAGTGCCGGTCCTCGGCTCTTCTCGGCGGCTTTCGGTTTCACTCGAGCGCCGCCCGAACCTAGCCGAGTATACTCAGCTAGTTTCGGATAGCTCCGCTCACCGTCCGAGTGAAACCGAAAGTAAACGAGAGCCGCCGAGAAGAGCCGAGGACCGGCTCTGTGTATTTCGGCGCCGGCGGCGCCATTTTCAAATCGCGGTCGGCGATTTTGAAGCTCACAGGCTTCAGCAAGGCTGGACTGGGGCAAGGCTGCACTGACATGGCTGCACTGACATGGCTGCACTGACATGGCTGCACTAGCAAGGCTGCACTAGCAAGGCTGCACTGACATGGCTGCACTGGCAAGGCTGCACTGACATGGCTGCACTGGCAAGGCTGCACTGACAAGGCTGCACTGACAAGGCTGCACTGGGCAAGGCTGGACTGGGGCAAGGCTGCACTGAGAAGGCTGCAATGATGGGCATTTAAATGTAAGTTTTTTTCCCTTCAACTTCCCTCCTAAAAGTTTTTTTTCCTTAAAATTCCCTCCTAAATTGAGGTGCGTGTTATACGCCGGTGCGTGTTATACGCCGATAAATACGGTATGTATATATTCATTGAAAAGCCCCTGTTCTTATTAATATCCTAATCAAGAAATACAGTATAAGTCATTTATCTTCTTAAATCAAACCTACTGAAAACCTCTGCATTTTAAGAAATGTGAAACCTTATCACATTTGCAATGGGGGACTAGCCCAAGCCTAATTAGAAACATATGTAAGCTCTCCATAGGAATGCCTAGGCTAATGAAACCTTTATTTGTTACTTTTCCAAATCTAGAAGAGATAATTATATACAAATCTAGAAGAGATAATTATATACAAATCTAGAAGAGATAAATATATACAACTCAATCATACTATAAAGACCCAACCCATCCATACATATGTTAGTAATGTTAATTGATAAATATTAGATATTAGATTAAGGAAGGCTTCTAACAAGAAGGCATTTCAAATGTTGAAGCAGGACGTGACCCTAGATTTCACAAAGGAGTTTGTGGTACAGACAGACACCTCGGATGTGGCTGTACTGTCCCAAATCAGAAATGGGGAGGGGCACCCAGTGGTCTACCTGAGCAGAAAGCTTAACAGACATGAGAAAAAACTATGCCATTTTTGAGAAGGAATGTTTAGCTATCAAATGGGCCTTGGATGCCCAGAAATATTACCTCCCTGGAAGACCATTCAAACTAGTCACTGATCATGCTCCTCTTAAATGGATGTGTGATAACAAGGAGAAAAACAGTCGGGTGACAAGGTGGTTCCTTGCCCTTCAAGTTTTTAAGTTCACAGTGGAGCATAGAGCTGGGAAAGTGGAGTGGAGCATAGAGCTGGGAAACTCCAGAATAATGCAGATTTCCAGTGTCCGTTGTCTGTTTGCATGGGGGGGAGGGAGATATGTGACATTTTGAAAGGAGAGGCGATTGATGGACGTTATATTTCACCTCGCATGCGTTCATTTGCAGAGAACTAAGGTGGAATCCGATCCGGAGCCAACCCTGCCAAGGTGGCTGGTAAAACCCGGACCAGATTCCACATTAGTAATCTGCAAATGAAAGCATGAAAGATGAGGTGAGATTTTGTGGTCCACTTGTGTCCACCAACAGGCCTGGGACTCAGGAAGCCATACCTGAGAGAGAGAGAGAGAGCTACTGATGTAATGTCTGCTTGTGAGAGGCAGTAAAAAGGTTTGCAATATCTTTGTTTTGTGGGTGACTGGGAGAAGCCCTTCACCTGTGAGTTAGGATCCTGAACTGTTTAGTTAGTGTCTGGATGGCGAGGATTTATTTTCTGTTTTGTTTATTTGATTTTCGTGCAACCTTTTAAAAATAAAACTGGCTATAAGTCAGATTTTAAGAAAACCTGCCGTTTGGACTACCCTTTTTCCCAGGGAAGGTGATCCCCATTGAGCTACCCCCCCACATGCGGTAAACCTGCAATAACGCACGGAAATATACTGCGTTAAACATGCAGTAACTATCCAGAGGTCTGGCTTTAGCCCTTCTATATTGGAAACTTTTTTTTTTTACAATCAGAAGTGCTTTATTGAAAGTATAAAATGCAGTACAGAAAAAGAAGGTAAATAAAACGGGACATGTGTAGGCAGGTACATGGAAAAACGGATCATATAATCGACTATAGGTAGACTCTTACTCACATAAGATTTAACATACTGTATCCAATGCAGCTATATAAACACATTTGGTAGTGGATTGTTGATCATGCATGGTATGCCTATCAAGCTTGTCGTTACATCAATAGTCAAGGAGTCATGAGAGGCGTCTACTATACCAGAGAAGGAAGCGTGTAATAGTTTAGTTACATCCTTATAGCAACATGACCACAGGGTCATCCATCCCCTCCCACCCATGACCCAGTGACCCGACACCCAACTGAGGGAACCAAGGGCAGTATCATCCACCAATGCATGGCAACCAGACCTTGTCGAACTTCCAGGGGCATCCCCGACTAATATACGTCAGCCTGTAGAGGGGCAAAGCAGTATTCACTCTCTTTTCCCAGGAGGAAAGGGACGGTGGGTTATCCGAGGTCCAGCCAGCGAGGATCTCCTTTTTAGCATAATAAAAGAGGAGTGAGATTAGAATTTTACTATGATGTGTCCTGTGTTCATCTTCGTGTATTCCCAAGAGGGCTATCTCAGGTGTTTTTGGAACAGATAGGTCCATTCTAACATTCAAATGATCATACACTCCCAACCAGAACTTTGACAATGCAGGGCAGTCCCAAAACATGTGTATAAACGTGCCTATCTGAGTTCGACATCTAGGGCAATGTGGATCCCTATCAGGGTATATTTTGGATAGTCTTGCCGGCGTAAAGTAAACCCTGTGTAAAAATTTAGTTTGTGTCAGTTTATCTCCGGCTGATATTACCAGTTTGGGGCCTTGTTCCAGACAGTTTTCCCAGTCCTCCCTTTCCAAAGTGGGAATATCTGATTTCCAGGTATTCCATAGCCTGTCCATCTTGGGTATCTCCCTAGGGAGCAGCGTTGCATATATAGCTGACAGGGGCTTTGTTAGATCGCTGCTAGAAAGCAGATCTTCCAACGGGTCTAATTGTAGGAGAGGAGGGGTAGGAAATTGTGCCCTAGTCGCGTGGCGTAACTGTGCGTATCGGAAAAACATCCATCCCGGGAATCCATACGTCCTTGACATAAGGGCAAAAGACATCAGTTCCCCATTGGGCATTATGTCTCTGAGGGTTTTGATTCCGAATTCCGCCCAGAGCTGAGGATCAGGTATTGTGCGGAAATGGGGCAACTGAGGGTTTCCCCAGAGAGGCTGGACGGGCGCCCATCGCCCCACAAGGGAGAACCTCCTTCTAGCCATCCTCCACACTTGAAGTGTTGCCCTGGATGGAGCAGGAAGCTCCTCGTATGCCTTTACCCCCCTATAAACCAGATTTTGCAGATCTTGTATAGATCCTAAATGTGCCGCCTCTACACAGACCGCAGCGTTGGAACGTTTACCCTCAAACCACCAGTACGCCGTCACCAGCATCGCCGCCCAATAATACAGTTTGAAATTAGGAAGGGCAAGCCCCCCCGACTGGGTCGGTAGTTGTAGGGTGGATTTAGCTAATCTTGGAATGGCACCATTCCAAATAAAGGGGATAATTTGTTTGTCTATTTCCTGAAAAAAGGACGCTGGTAGCCAGATCGGGCTATTTCTAAAAAGATAGGTAAACTTGGGTAGAAGCATCATCTTTAGGATATTTATACGTCCTAGTAAATTAAGTGGCAGTTCAGACCATGCGCGACATCTTTCTTTAAGGAGACGGAGCAGAGGGATCATATTTAGATTATAGTATTGGGCAGTGTCCCTGGATACCCGGACCCCAAGGTACTTGAACTCTGAGACCCACTGTAGGGGCGTACCACCCGCCGCAACCGGGATCCCGCCATCCAGGGGGAACAGGACTGACTTAGACCAATTTATTTGAATCCCTGATGCAGCACCAAATCTGTCGAAAATGTCCAGGGCAGCCAGCAAAGATGGTCCCGCATCGTTCAAATAGAGCAATGCGTCGTCCGCATATAGGGATATTTTCTCTTCCAGTCTACCAATCTGCAGCCCCCTGACCTCCGAAGATTCTCTCACTAATATCGCTAAGGGCTCCAGGGCGAGAGCGAATAAACTAGGTGACAGCGGGCACCCCTGGCGAGTGCCTCTGTGGAGCGGGAAGGGGTCAGAGACTCTATTGTTGGTGCGCACCCTAGCTCTCGGTGCTCGGTAAAGCAACTGGATACAACGGAGAAAGCCAGGGCCATAACCAAATCGCCCGAGCACTTCCCAAAGATATTCCCACTCCACAGAGTCAAACGCCTTTTCAGCATCCAAGGAGGCGATCACCCTACTCCTACAGTTTTTATGAGTAGTGGACAAATTTAGGAAGAGGCGTCTAATATTAATATCTGTCCCCTTACCCGGCATAAAGCCGGTCTGATCAACATGAACTAATGTCGATATAACTGATGACAGGCGGGTGGCAAGGATCTTGGCCAAGACTTTCATATCCACATTAAGTAGTGAAATGGGCCTGTATGACGCGCATTCTTCGGGGTCCTTACCCTGTTTATGGATCAATACAATGACCGCCTCCTCCATGGACTCCGGCAGAGCGCCTCCACCGACCAGCCCAGCAAAGAGGGATGTGAGTTTGGGTGCAAGGAGCTCCATATTTTGAGTAGTACTCCGTAGGGAGTCCATCCGCCCCATGTGTCTTTCCTATCTGCAGACCCCCGATAGCAGTCTGGACCTCCTCTAAGGAGATATCTTTATCCAACATTGCCCTATGTTCGTCAGACAGCGTAGGAAATGGGACACTGTTTAAGTATTCCTGCAGCGACAAAGGGTTATCACTAGCTCTAGAAGCGTATAGATCCCTGAAGTAACAGGAAAATCTATCATTAATGTCCTCCGGTGAGGTCAGCAATTCCCCATTATCACTCCGTACCCCTGCTATATGCGTAGTACCCAATTGTCCACGTGCCAGCCAGGCTAACAATCTTCCATTTTTATTGCCGTATTCAAATATCCTCTGTGTGGAGTGTAGCATAGATTTCTTAGTTTGTTCTACATTAAATAAGGAGAGTTCCCTCAAAGCCCCCTGCCATGTGTAGTAGTTTGGTTCAGTAGGGGATCTTACATAGGCTGCCTCACTCTCCCCCGCCACCTCCTCCAACCGCACCAGGGACCTAGCAGCCTCCCTCTGCATTGAAGATATACGGGATATATATTCCCCCCTAACCCAGGCCTTGAAAGTATCCCAGAGGGTCTGTGGGTCCGCCGACTCCCTATTTCTCAACCAAAAATTGCAAATAGCTTCCGGCATTACCTCCTGAATCTTTTCATCTAGCGCCCAGAATCTGGATAGACGCCATAGCCTTGGGCCTGATGAACCACCCAGGGAGATAACAAGATTGAGGGGAGCATGGTCTATATTGGAAACTTTAGTTACAGTAATGATCACGGTATCAGCAATTGTTTGCACTGTTATGAATGACGTTCATGACTCATTGTTTTCAATCTCTTTTTATTAGTTTTATAAACAGTTTATACAAATACATATACATTCATGTGACTTAATTTAAAAACTTGAGTAATATCCTATGTCGCTGACAAAAAGCAATTGTTTCCTATGCTAGGTTCTATCATCAATTTCTATCATTCCATCTTTCCCTTGTCATTTACATAGGATTTCTTATAGTACCTCCTTTCTGTTCATCCCACAACATTAAAACTATAAAACTATGTCACATCAAGACAGTCATAAGATCAAGACAGGTCAAAATGACCCACCAAAAAAAAAAAAAAAGACTCATTGTTTACTATTGTGATGCTGTGATTGGCCACAGCTGTCACATGGTACAGAGTGCTGTGATTGGCCCAGGTACCATTGAATCACTGTAACCAATCACAGATCACACATAGTAATCAGTGATGTAATGAATTAGGGTTGCACCGATACCGTTTATTTTTTTATCAGCAAGTACGAGTACCAATACTTGTGCACAAGTACTCGCTGATACCAATACCTTTGCGATGCAATTTGAGCCCATACAAAATGAATGAGCTCAAATCTCACTACAAAGAATCACATGTGATTTATACCTTTGATTCAATCTGCACTACCACATGTTTATAACACTGTAATAATGTTCAAATAATATTGTGCAAATAATATAATGTGAAAAATCTCCAATATAATTATTAACCAAAAAAAATCTCTCTTGTGCCGCCCACTATACAAACAAATACTTTTACAACCAGTGAAGCGTAACACATGAAAAAACAATGCTTTCAAAATAAAAAGCCCATATATCACATGTAGAAAAAACAAAGCACTATGGTGTAGCCTTTTTGTCCTTTATAACACTCAGTGGAGTTTGTGAGAAGAGGTGGATCTGACGCTCAGAGCAAAGCAAGGGATAGAAGGGATCCCTGCTCGGAGAGTGTAACATCAGTCGGATGTGTTTGATGAGCGGGTTACCTGTTTGTGTGAGGTGAGCAGGCATTGCTTCTGGTGGTGGATGAATACAGGTTACAAAGAAGATTTGCATATTAGTTGTTGCGAAGCACAGAGCACTGGGTGGTGGACACTCAATTTCATTGTATATTTTGTTTTTTCTACATGTGAAATAGTGACTTTATTTTGAAAGCATTGTTTTTTATATGTGTTGCGCTTCACTGATTATTAAAGTATTTAATCTCATGAGATTTGAACAGGAATGCAGTGTGATTCCTGTCCAAATCGCATGCTGCTTTCTGCACCACTCTTGTGTGAACCCAGGCTGAAGTCAATATGACTGTTGTTTACTAGGTGACGTGATTGGTAATAGCAATCACTTGGTATCTGGACCAATTACACAGCCTAATACCGAGCACCACAATGTACTGTGCACCTGTGGGACGACGTACCAGTACGTTGTCCGGGAATAACAGAGCCACCAGATAGCAATAAAATTAAAATTAAATGGTTAAACATGGGTAAGACAGTAAAAATCGAACATTATATAAATGTAGAAGAACCTCCAATTTTGACTGTTCTCTTCCACGATACAAAACATTAGGTTAACACACAAGCTGCAGCAAAATTTCAGTGCTTTCAATGAACTTCATTTAGTTACTGTTATTAGGTAATTAATATTGCTGACCTGTGATATATTTCCAAAACTTGTGTTAAGTTCCCTAAGTTAGGCTATAAAAGATTGCTACTATTTTCACATGTTTTGTTTAATGGATAATAAATTGAGGAAAAAATGCGAGGGGCAGAAAGGACAGAGAATTGCCACACTCAAAATGGAGGGTTTGGTAAGCAAGTGAACAATAGAGACAAACAACAAAGAGAGGGAAAGAAAAAAGTGTGTGTGTGTGTGGGGGGGGGGGGGGGGGGGCTGTAGGTACATGGAGGCTATAGTCTATTGGATATGCAGTCTTATCCATATCACCACCCTCATGCCACCCCTCCAACAAGGTCCCCAGTGGGGCCAGTTTTGGGTGTGATAGTTGCTATTGGGGATACGTTTTAGGAAATTTTGAATAGTAGCCAACTGTGTCACGTGAAGCTGTATTGCCATTTGCAATAGCTTGGGTGTCCTCCATCTATTTGGTTGACCCTACAATGCCACTAAGTGATCATGAGGGAAGATGTGCTTCTCCATGGCTGCAGATATGTGTTTTGGCTGCACTAAGTAGATGTATGTTTCCCTTTTTTTTTTTTCTTCAGGTGTTTTTCTTCAGGTGTTTGGAATTAAAGTCTCATTTGATATACAGGTAATACTCAAAAAATGTGAATATCGTGCACAAATTCATTTATTTCACTAATGCAACTGAAAAGGTGAAAATAATATATGAGATAGACTCATTACATGCAAAGCAAGATAGTTCAAGCCGTGATTTGTCATAATTGTGATGATTATGGCTTACAGCTAGGGATGAACTTCATGTTTGAGTCGAACATCGTGTGTTGGTCGTTCACCGAATTACGAACGATATGGGCCATTCTCGTCAAATTCGAGTGGCGCGTCACGGCCCATAATTCACTGCGGCATCGCAGTGATTTGCTGGCTGATGATTGGCCAAGCATGCACTATGACCCGCATGCTTGGCCAATCACAGTGCCGTCTGAACAGAGAGCCGTAATTGGCCAAAGCCAAGGAGGCTTTGGCCAATTATGGCTCAGGGGGTTTAGTACACGCCCCACACTATATAAGGCCGCCTGCACGGCGGCCCTGTGTAGTGTGTTCCGGCGTTCAGATAGAAAGAGAGAGAGACAGATGTGTCATTTGATTTAAATTAGATAGAGTAGGCAGGTCGAGTCAGTTAGCTGCAGTTACAGTGTTTTTTGTATATATATGCATCCCAGGTGTTGTGTGTGTGTGTGTGTGTGTGTGTGTGTGTATATATATATATATATATATATATACACACACTGTATTCAGTTTAGCTAGATCCTGTTCTTCTCTTCCTAATATACTGACAGGCAGGCAGGTGTTTTTACAGTATTTCCAGCTACTGTACTGTGTACCCCGCACAGTCTCACCTACAGTATAGCTACCTGCAGCTACTGTACTGTGTACCCCGCACAGTCTCACCTACAGTATAGCTACCTGCAGCCAGGTGCTTGTGTAGGTTCATTAAAGTATTTCCAGCTACTGTACTGTGTACCCTGCACAGTCTCGCCTACAGTATAGCAACCTGCAGCCAGGTGTTTGTGTAGGCTCATTGAAGTATTTCCAGCTACTGTACTGTGTACCCTGCACAGTCTCGCCTACAGTAAAGCTACCAACAGCCAGGTGCTTGTGTAGGCTCATTGAAGTATTTGCAGCTACTGTACTGTGTACCCTGCACAGTCTCATCTACAGTATAGCAACCTGCAGCCAGGTGCTTGTGTAGGCTCATTGAAGTATTTCCAGCTACTGTACTGTGTACCCTGCACAGTCTAGCCTACAGTATAGCGACCTGCAGCCAGGTGCTTGTGTAGGCTCATTGAAGTATTTCCAGCTACCGAACTGTGTACCCTGCACAGTCTCACCTACAGTATAGCTACCTGCAGCCAGGTGCTTGTGTAGGCTCTTGACGTATTTCCAGTTACTGTACTGTGTACCCTGCACAGTTGCACCTACAGTATAGCTACCTGAAGACTAGTGCAGGTGTTATACTAATAATACTACAGGCAGGCAGTTGATTCTGCTAGCTGCAGTATAATCGGGGTGTATATATATTTATATCTCCCAGTTTTGTGCAGCTCACTGCAGGCGAATAGTATGTCTGAAAGGCAAACAAGGAGAGGCAGACAGTCACAAGTCAATAAAAGAGGGCAAGCAGGCTCTGTGTCTAGAGGCAACAGTGCTGGTCGTGGACACGGTGCATCCTCATCAGCACGTGGCCATGGGACAACATGCGGAAGACTTGGTCGAGTGGATGACCAAGCCGTCCTCATCTTCCTTATCCTCTCTCACCCAGGCTCAGGGTACTTTGGCAAAGCAGCTGCCAACGCAGCCTCTTCCTTCGGCTCAATGGCATCAGTGACTCCTTCCCTAGCCCCACCATGTCCTCCTTAGTAGTCCCTTGAACTGTTTGACCACAGTGTTGGGTACATGCTCCAGGAGGATGCCCAGCGTTTTGAAGGCTCTGATGATGATACTGAGCTAGATGAAGGCAGTAACGTGAGCACGGACAGAGGGGGTGCCCAAGAAGGACAGCAATCTGGCAGTCATGTTCCCCCTGCTGCAGCATACTGCCAGGTTTGCTCCAGTGATGAGGAGCGAGGGGATGATGAGGTCACTGACTCAACGTGGGTGCCTGATAGGAGAGAAGAGGAGGAGGATGAGGCACATCACTGAGACAGGATGCCCTCCAAGGGGCCAGCCTAAGGGCAGCACACTGACTGCATCACACCGCAGAGCTCTGCATGTGCAGGGCGCTACTGTCTCTGCGCGTTATTCCAAAAGTTCTTTGGTGTGGGCCTTTTTTGAGACGAGTGCATCAGATTGCACCGCTGCTATTTGCAACATATGTCTCAAGCGTATCTCGCGTGGCCAAAACATCTCCCGCTTGGACACCACATGTTTGACCAGACATATGTTGACCTGCCATGCAGTTCGTTGGGAAGCGTACCTAAAGGACCCACACCAAAGAACAAAGAGGACCTCTCCTTGCTCCTCATCAGCTGGGATCTCCAACCCCACTATACCTTCGGTCCTCTCTGAGACCTGCACTGAGAGGAAGGAAGGTGTAGAATTAGGTGTGTCACAGCCAAGTACTTGCGGGCATTCTGCTATCGGTACACCGACGTCAGATTGTACCAGGCAAATTTCTCTGCCCCAGCTGCTGCACCGCAGAAAGAAGTTCGCTCTCAGCCAAACACATGCCCAGCGGTTGAATGCTAGCTTGGTAAAATTGCTAGCACTTCAACTGCTACCTTTTCAGTTGGTAGACTCTGCCCCCTTTCGTGAGTTTGTGGAATGTGCGGTTCCTCAGTGGCAGGTTCCCAAACGCCACTTTTTCTCATGGAAGGCGATTCCTGCTCTCTAACGGCATGTGGAAGGCAATGTCTTGGCCTTGCTGGACAGGGCGGTCAGCGGTAAGGTGCATATTACCGCTGACTCATGGTCCAGCAGGCATGGACAGGGACGTTACCTAAGTTTCACGACGCATTGGGTGATTCTGCTGGCACCTGGGAAGGATGCAGGACAAGGTGCAGTAGTGTTGGAGGTTGTTCCGCCACCACACCCTCAAAATGCCACTACTGGTGATTCTGACACACCTCTCTCCTCCACCCCCTCCTCTTCTTCTTCCTACATGGCCTCTTCCTGTGCTGTGTCCTCGGAACCAGCGTTGCTCTGTAGGCGTTCAAGGGGCTACGCAAGTACGCAGGCCAAAAGATTCCATGCGGTGCTTGAGCTGGTGTGCTTGGGGGACAGGAACCACACTGGGGCAGAGGTTCTGTCAGCTCTGCAGGGGCAGGTTCAGAGGTGGTTGATGCCACGCCAACTTAAGGCAGGAATGGTGGTTTGCGACAATGGGACCAACCTCCTCTCCGCCCTCCGACAGGGACAAATGACCCATGTGTCCTGTTTGGCTCACATCCTTAACTTGGTGGTGCAGTGGTTCTTGGGCAGGCATCTGGGCTTACAGAATGTCCTGAGGCAGGCCAGGAAAGTCTGTGTGCATTTCCTCCGGTCATATAATGCCAGTGCTCGGCTGGCAGACCTCCAAAAGGAATTTAACCTGCCCAAGAACCGCCTAATCTGTGACATGCCCACCAGGTGGAACTCAATGTTGGCCATGCTGCAGCGGCTGCACACACAGCAGAGGGCCATCAATGAGTACCTGTGTGACTATGGCACCAGGTCAGGGTCGGGGGAGCTTGGTTTTCTTCCCCATGCCAGTGGGCCATGATCAGGGATGCATGCACTGTCCTGTCACCATTTGAGGAGGCCACAAGGATGGTGACAGTGCATGCATCAGTGACACTGTCCACCTGTTGGAGCACACGCTGCGTGGAATAATGGGCACTTGAGGCAGAACAGAGGCAGGAAGAGGAGGACTTCCTTAGCTCTCAAGGCCCCCTTTATCCAGACAGTGTTCCTGCGTGCCCGCCGATCACACAAGAAGAGGAGGAGGAGGATTGTGTCAGCATGGAGGTGGAGCCTGGCACTCAGCATCAGCAGCAGTCTTTAAAGGATCGTTTACAGTCCCAAGAAACCCATGGACTTGTACATGGCTGGGAGGAGGTGGTTGCGGATCATGTCGTCCTTAGTGACCCAGAGGACTCCGGACCTACGCTGCATGGCCTCCCTGATCCTGCAAAGCCTGCGAAAGGATCCTCGTATTTGTGGTATCAAGGAGAGGGATCAATACTGGCTGGCAACCCTCCTTGATCCACGTTACAAGTGTAAGGTTGCGGACCTTATCTTGCCGTCGCAGAGGGAGCAGAGGATGAAACATTTTTGGGAGGCCTTGCAGAAAGGTCTGTGCAACGCGTTCCCAGAGACTGGGAGGTTACAAACTCCTGTTCCTGGACGACGTGTTACTGAGGCTTCGGTCAGTCAAAGAAGGAGCGGTGGAGAAGGTGGCCATCTGACCGATGCATTCAGACAATGTTTTAGTCCGCAGCCCCAAGATATGATCGGTTCCAGCAACCATTGCCAGCATCTGTTTTACATGGCGCAAGAATACCTAGGGGCAAGATCTGACTTGGACACCTTTCCCACCGAAAATCCTCTGGGTTACTGGGTCTTGAGGATGGATCACTGGCAAGAGCTTGCACAGTATGCAATTTAGCTACTGGCCTGTCCTGCACCCAGCGTTCTTTCGGAACGCACATTCAGTGCTGCTGGAGGCTTTGTAACTGATCATAGGGTGCGTCTGTCCACCGACTTGGTCGATCAACTGACCTTCATAAAAATGAATCAGTCTTGGATCACCACCGGCTACCAAGCACCTGATGCTGATGTAACCGAATAACTTTTTTTGAAATGTCAGATCCCTTCAAAGACTGCCTATGCTGATGCTGAGTGACTATCCTGTTATGCTGAGCAATTATCCTCTTCCTCCTCAATGTTCATGCTGATAGCTTGTAAGAACATTTTTGGTTCTGGCGCCACCACCAGTGCCTAAGGCCCAATTTTTCAGCCCCTGTTTAACAGGGGCGTGTAATTACAATTTTTGATGCAATTCTTTGCAGCAGGGCTAGTTCCTGCGCTCCAACTAGAGTACCTGTGAGGGCTTACAGTGTTGTGGCAACACCAACACCTAAGGCCCAAATTTCTGCTGAGTATATAGGGCAGGCCCCTACTTTAAAACATCCAACTTACAAACGACTCCTACTTGCAAACAGAAGGAGACAACAGGAGGTGAGATGAAATCTACCCCTGGGAAGGGAAATTATCTCCTGAGTTAATATGGGAAAAACATTTCTCCTTTCCACTGATGCTTTATCACCAATCCTTGTTTCACTAAAAACCCCAAATTTTCAAAAAACATTTGTCATTGGGACAAAAAGTGAGGTGAAATCCTCTGAAGAGGAGCACAGACAGCAAAACAAATGTCACAGGGGTGATAACCCTTCCCTATGTTTTCAAAAAAGCTTAAAATAGATTTTTTTGCTGGAGCTAAACACGTTAAAAATGTACCAGTTCAAAATTACAAACAGATTCTACTTAACAACAAACCTACAGTCCCTGTCTTGTTTGCACTGCCTGTATACTGCCGTTCAGAGTATATAGGGCCTCGTGGACCCACACCTTTCCTTTTTTTTAATTTGGGTGCGGGGTTCCCCTTAACATCCATACAAGACCCAAAGGGCCTGGTAATGGACTGGGGGGTACCCATGCCGTTTGATTCACTGATTTTCATCCATATTGCCAGGACCCGACATTACATTAAACCCACAAGCAGTTTTAAATTACTTTTATTCCTCTAAAAATGTCATTTTGTGCAGGGACTGTTCTAAGCACAGGAAACACGCGCCACTTTACAGGCATACTATAGACACCCCCAGGTACGATATTTAAAGGAATATTTCACTTTTTTTTTGTTTTACTTTAAGCATCATTAAAATCACTGCTCCCGAAAAAAGCGGACGTTTTTAAAACTTTTTTTTGCATTGTGATATGTCCCCTGGGGCAGGACCCGGGTCCCCAAACCCTTTTTAGAACAATACCATGCAAATTAGCCTTTAAAATTAGCACTTTTGATTTCGAACGTTCGAGTCCCATAGACATCAATGGGGTTCTAACGTTCGTGCAAATTTTCGGTCTGTTCGCAGGTTCTGGTGCGAACCAAACCGGGGGGGGGGGGTGTTCGGCTCATTCCTACTTACAGCTCATGAAAACCCCAAATCCACAATCTCAGAAAATTAAAATATTACATGCTATCAATAAAACAAGGATTGTACATAGAACAATATCAGACCTCTGAAAAGTATAAGCATGCATATGTACTCAGTACTTGGTTTGGGCCTCTTTTGCAGCAATTACTGCCTCAATGCGGCATGGCAAGCAAGCTGTCAGCCTATGGCACTGCTGAGGTGTTATGGAAGACCGGGATGCTTCAATAGCAGCCTTCAGCTCTTCTGCATTGTTCAGTCTCATGTTTCTCATCTTTCTCTTGGCAATGCCTTATAGATTCTCTATGGGGTTCAGGTCAGGCGAGTTTGCTGGCCAATCAAGCACAGTAATCCCACGGTCATTGAACCAGGTTTTGGTGCTTTTGACAGTGTGGGCAGGTGCCAAGTCCTGCTGGAAAATGAAGTCAGCATCCCCATAGAGATCGTCTGCGGAAGGAAGCATGAAGTGCTCCAAAATCTCCTGGTAGCACAGCGGACCAACACCAGCAGATGACATGGCTCCCCAAATCAACACAGACTGTGGAAACTTCACACTGGACTGCAAGCATCTTGCAGTGTGTACCTCTCCATTCTTCTTCCATACTCTGGGTCCTTGCTTTCCAAATGAGATGCAAAATTTGCTCATAAGAAAAGAGGACTTTGAACCACTGAGCAACAGACCAGGTCTGTTTTTCTTTAGCCCAGGTAAGACGCTTCTGACGTTTGTTGTTCAGACAAGACAAGAGGAATATGACATTTGAAGCCCATGTCCAGGATCCGTCTGTGTGGTGGCTCTTGATGCACTGACTCTAGCCTCAGTCCTCTCCTTGTGAAATTCCCCAACACTTTTAAACACTTTTTTAATTAGCTGATTAGAGTGGGACGCTTTGAGCCTAGAATATTGCACCTTTTCACAATATTCTAATTTTCTGAGATTGTGGATTTGGGGTTTTCATGAGCTGTAAGCCATAATCATCACAATTATGACAAATCACTGCTTGAACTATCTTGCTTTGCATGTAATGAGTCTATCTCATATGTTAGTTTCACCTTTTAAGTTGCATTAGTGAAATAAATGAACTTTTGCACGATATTCTAATTTTTCGAGTATCACCAGTGTATAGGTTTGGTGTGTGAAAGGGGATATTTTTTTTTTTATCAAACAAGGTTGGTCCTCTAAGCGGACGATATGCTCCTGTACCTAGAAGACTCGGGCCCCTCTCTTGCGGTGGCCTTGCGGTTGATAGAGCAGTTTGGGGTATATTCTTGCCTACAAATTAATTGGTCTAAATCCCAAATCCACCCGCTGGACCTGGATTCTCCATCTGCGGCCCAGGCAGGACTCCCACTCGTCAAAGCAAGCCAAATCAAATACCTGGGAGTGCAATGTTCAAGAACACTACTAGACTATATAAACCTTAATCTAGAGCCTCTATTTGCCCTCCTTAAAGCAAAAACTCTTGGGGTTATGGGGCGCATAAATTTAGTTAAAAGGATTCTTCTCCCCAAGCTGCTCACATGTTTATTACTATAACCAAATAGACAGAGATCGATATAGAGCCCCAGTGTGCTCCCCTCACACCGCACTGGTCATCCACCCATTTCAAGCCCTCCTACGTGGCACTCATGGACCCCTGGGCACCAAAAATAACATGCTGTTCCACCATTGTAAAATCTGGCAACACGCCATGACCATAACTAAGGCCCCCATACTCCACACCCACGCGCCCCTCTGGGACAATTCCCAACTTCCTGAATTAGGCACAATCCCAGACCACAATCAGTGGATAGCCAAGGGTATCCTCTTCCTCTCCCATGTTCTAGAGAGCGTAGCGATTAAATCGTTTTAAGCCCTCATAGACTAATTCAGTCTCCCCAACCGGATGCTCTTTCACTACCCTAAGCTTCGACACGCCCTCAGCTCCCAATTTGGAGAGTCCGTCCCCAGACTTGAGTCGCTGCCCCTTGTGAGTGTGATCCGCGGTCAAGACCCCAAAGGGCTGATATCCTTTTTTTTACCACCTAATAACACCAGCGGCCACCTTGCAGGTGTACCAGCTGAAGTCTAAATGGGAGATGGACTTGGGGGCTGTGGAGGATGGGGATTGGGAAGACGCACTGGCCGCCTCCAAGACAGTCTCCCCTAAACTGTCAGACAGACTCGCTCACCTATATATGCTGCACAGATCTTACCTCACCCCGACTCGCCTGTCTGAGTTTAAACCAGATTACAGCTCGGCATGCCCCAAATGCGGAGACCCACAAGGCACATTTTACCATCTGCTATGGTCTTGCCCAAGACTCCAGGAGTACTGGTCCCAAGTGGTTAAATTCCTTCACAATCGCATGGGCTCTCCCCTATCTCTATGCCCTCCTCAATACCTACTTGGCATTCTCCCTCTACCTGAAGAGAAGTACCTCAATATATTCCTACAAGAATCATTATTCCTTGCCAGAATTCAGATTGCCCGTACCTGGATTAGGGCAACCCCGCCCCACCATTCAGCAATGGAAGGGGGTGATCAACGCCACACTTCCTTACAAAAAGGTGCTGTACCTGCACAGAGGCTGCCCGACCAAGTTCAATAAAATTTGGGATAGGTGGGTGGAGGACACGACCACATGCACGGAACAGGACTGATCCTCAATCGTACCGCTGCCTTCAGTGTGTCCCAGATAATTGTTAGATGTCTCCTAACATCATGCTCTACTGACCGATAAACACAGTATTGTATACCTTCTGTACCTCCTTACAGATGGCCACTATAAGCTGCCCTCTCGGATTGACCTTTCGACCCCCTCACCCAGGACCCTGGACGGGTCTTAACTACAGAACCAAAATGTATGTACTAATTACATCGAAGTAATGACAGATGTGATATTCTTGATTTTGGTCCATGTTGCACCTGGTACTTGATTATGTATCCTTTTTTTTATATGCTCAATAAATGCTTTTCTGATTAAAAAAACAAACAAGGTTGGTCTTTATTGCGAAGACATCGTAGTACAATAAACAGTCATACAATAATTATCCAGGAATAATCCAAGAATAGGCAGAGAAAATAAAACAGGATAAGATTGTACACATCGATTCATACAGTATTACTGACTACTTCTATTCTTCATATAGCAGTCAAGACAATACACATGGTCTAAGTCGTAGGGAGGGGGTGTGGGAACATCAAATGCTTGTAGCTCTATACCTGGAGGTAGTATCTTAGCTCAGATCGCACCAACCGAATTAAAACTGCTCAGTACAGGGTGACCAGATCCGTTCAAATTTCTGAGGGCATCCTCTGCTAGTATAAGTAATCTTATACATAGGTAGGACAGCATTTATGGAGGAGTCCCATGAGTCCACCTTCGGGGGGGAGTGGGAGGCCTATTTCCTTTAGAATGTCTTTTCTGCCGTAGAACAAAAAGGAGATGAGCAGCTTAGTATAACGGCATTTGGTCATCCTCATGAATGCCTAACAAGGCCAATTCGGGGGACACTGGGAGTGACAGTTGGAGACGGATATTGATGCTCTCAAAAACAGCTGCCCAAAATGACTCAACCAGGGGACAGGACCAAAATATATGCATATAGGTACTATCAGGGGATTGGCATCTGGGGCAACTCGGTGACCTATGAGGGTAAATCCAATGCAGTCTCCCAGGCGTATAATAAACTCGATGAATACATTTGGTTTGCATTAACTTATCTCTAGAGGATATCACGAGTTTAGATCCTTCTTCTAAAGCACTCCTCCCAGGTCTTCCTATCTAAACTAGGGATGTCAGTCTGCCGTTTTACCCATAACGCATTCATTTTAGGTGAGTCCACTCCTAGTAGTGCCAGGTATAATGTAGACAGAGTTTTCTTAAGAGTTTCCTGCGCTAGGATTTCCTCAATAGGGTCTGCTTGTATACTTATAGGCTGGGGAAATTGGGCTCTGGCTGCATACCGCAGCTGATAGTATCTGAATATCATCCCCCCTGGAAGCCCATATTTCTCAGCTAAGACCCGGAAGGAGAGCAATGCCCCCCGCATGGACCACATCCTGGAGGACTTTAATCCCATATCGGGCCCATAATCTTAAAGGGAGGGAGGGGTTTCCCCATAGCGGGCAAAAAGGGGATTTATGATGAGGGCGTACAAACTGACCCTTGAGGGTCACGTTGTTAGGGCCCGGGAGTGAAGGATAAGCAGTAGGGCCTCTATATACCAGATTCCCCAATTCTTTGAGTGACCCTAGAATAGGGGCCTCTAAACAAGTGGCTGCATTCGTCCAGGACTGCTCAAACCACCATCTTACAGTGACTAATATTGCTGCCCAGTAATACACCATTAGGTTGGGAAGCACAAGTCCCCCACAGTGTATCGGGAGTTGTAGGGTTGATCTGGCTAACCTGGGGGGAGATCCCTTCCATAAGAATGAGCCTATACATGCATCCAGTTCTTTGAAAAATGAACTAGGGAGCCAAACCAGACAATTCCAGAAGATATAATTGAACCTAGGTAAATATAGCATTTTCAATACATTTATACGGCCTAGTAGGTTCAGTGGCTACTCCCTCCACTTGGTACAATGTTCTTTAAGTTTCATAACTATGGGCTGGAAGTTAAGACGATGAAAGGCTTGGAGGTCCATGGTTACCACAATCCCTAAATATTTAAATTCCTCTACCCAGAGCAGTGGGGACTGCGACGCCACCACTCGGGCCTGAGGATCTATCGGGAATATGACAGATTTGGCCCAGTTGATCTTTACTCCAGAGAAGCATCGAAATTTGTTAAGTCTCCAGTGCCGCTTGCAGTGATGTTCCAGCATCCTGTAAGTAAAGCAATACATCATCCGCATATAAAGAGATTTTCTGCTCCAGAGGGCCAACTCTGAGCCCCTTAATATTATGTGATTCTCGGATCAGGATTGCAAGCGGTTCAGGAGCCAGAGCAAAACAGGCTGGGTGACAACAGGCACCCCTGCCTGGTGCTCCTCTGGAGGAGAAAGAAGTCTGAGAGGGTGTCATTTGTACGAATTCTGGCTCTGGGGGAATTATACAACATACCCAAACATTTAAGGAACCGAGGGCCGAATCTAGGCTAGTAGCCTCCCATATTTTTCCCCATATTTGAAGACCCTTTGGGCACTGGCTAACATGGACTTTTTAGTGAGGTCCACCCTGAGCAAAGATAGTTCCCTTACTGTATGTTGCCATGAGACATAATTGTTTGAATTCGGGGTCAGTACATATAATTTTTCCTTTTCCTGGGCGGGTGCTTCTAACTGCCTAAGAGACTGTTCAGACCCTCTCTTTTTAGCTTCATTTTTTTTTTAATGTATTCCCCTCTCAGCCAGGCTTTAAATGCATCCCATAGGATCAAAGGTCCAGAGAAGTCCACGTTACTCAGCCAAAAATTGCATAATGTCTCCGGCATATCCTCTTGGATCTCTGGGCCCATAATCCAATATTTGGATAGTCTCCATAATCTCAGACCCCCAGTTGGAATCGCCCAGACCGTTATCAGCAATGGAGCATGATCCGATATCCCTCGAGAGAATCTGAGTGGCCACCACCTCCGGAAGGAGGATGCCCATTGCGATAGTCCGGTGGGGGTGGGAGGCGTGGGTCGGAGTCTATCCAACTCATTGGACATTACTAAATTAAAGTCCCCCACAATCAGAACCCCACCCAGATCATATTGTAGAACTGCTTGCATTAGTGTGTGGAGGAAAGTAATGTTAGTGGGGGGAGGCAGATATACCCCTACTATTACATACGGGGATCCGGTTATCAAGGCATGGACTAGGACATATCTTCCCCCCGCATCAGTCTTAACTGCAAGGAGCTGAAAAGACTGAGATCTGTGCACCAAAACACTTACCCCCCTAGCGTAGCTAGAGTAAGAAGCATGGTAATGGGCACAGACCCATGCCTTCCTCAATTCAAGGACCCTCGACCCCACTAAGTGGGTCTCTTGTAGGATACATATCTTGGGATTGTACTGCTGTATGAATTTAAATACTAGGGATCTTTCAATTGCAGAATTAAGGCCCCTGACATTCTAAGATAACACTGTAAAATTAGCCATATTTCCCAAACCAGCGTAAAAAAAGGATTACAGTCTGCCCTGAGATTCTGGATTCCTCTGCAGGCGTGCAGCGCCCCGCCATCTTGTGCGCTTTGCGAACCGAACCTACTGGACAACAGGGCGGATGCACACCCCCAGACGACCATTCAAAGTATGCAAAGAAAAAGACACATAGAACAACCAAGTATAACATTGAACATAACAATAATTTAACACCCTTTCGGATGGCAACGGCCATCCAACATTACCCCCCCACCCCGTGCGTCCTCAAACAGTGAGGGGCACATGATCCCAAAAGTGTCCAAGACAAAGTCAGAAAAATCGGGAGGCGTGTACCCGAATAGGACCTTTCATCATCTGCAAAGTAAAGTTGTTAGAAGATGTTGCATATAGCATTAAAGAGAAGACTCCCAATGGGGGATATAAACAACACCCACCAGGTAACAAAGAAAAAATCAAATGAAAAAAAAAAAAAAAACAAATCCAAAAAACACCGTTTGCAAAAAAGAGAAAGTAAAAACCAAATCTGCTGACTTGAGATGTTGGAGAGCCAAGAGTTTGGACCTCCCATAAGGGGGGACATTCAGGACATGTCCCAGTCCAACATCTGGGTAATAGGAGAACAGTCAGTTATGGCCATTTAGCACCGGGTCTGCCAGTCCGGATAATGTGCAGTGAGGGCAGTACATGTTTCAGCCTGGGAGAAAAATAACTGGACACAACTGTGCCCCAAGGATCTCAGTACCATATGTACCAGGCTAGTCTCACACATAAAACATCAATCTCACCTTCTAATAGTTGACCCGGTGCACTGTTGTACAGAGCTGCAGTAAACAAGAGAGAAGCATGTGGAAGATAGGGGCACTACGGTGGAAGTGTCTCCAACCACGCGCTGGCATCCTTAGGGCTAGTGAAGAGCCGCACTGTTTCTCCGTAGCTTAGCAGGGAACAGGACACTGTATCGGATCCCTTTGACTCGAACAGCAGCTTTAACATTATCAAAAGAACGCCGTTGTCGCTGTGTCTCCAGCGTGTAATCCGGGAACATCATAAGTTTAGTACTGCGATATGGGATGTCATCTGCAACACAGGCGGCCCGGAGTAGCTCATCCCTATCTCGAAAATGTAGTAACCGCAGGATAAAGGTGCGGGGTGGGGCTCCCTCCAGTCCTGGCCTCGGTGGTACACGATGCGATGGGCCCTCTCCACCGTAAAATAAGTTGAGAACTGGGCCGCTGGTAGTAGTGATCTCAGCAAATCCTCTGTGAAAACCCTGGGATTTCGCCCCTCCGCTCCTTCCAGGAGGCTGACAATATGGAGGTTATTTCTATGGCTCCAAATTTCAGCATCCTCTGCCCGATATTCGAGCACCTGAACTTTAGTTTGTAGTGCCCTGATAGAGGCCTCGTAATCGGTTAGTGTCCTCTACCTCGTCTACACGCTGCTCAGCCACTGTGATTCTGGAGTGGATCTTGTCTAGATCTTGCCTCAGAAGCCCCACGTCTAATTGCACAGCTTCAATCTTCAATGTAAGCACCGTTTGACAAGCTGTAATAGCCGCCATCACCTCCGGTATATTGGGCGGAGGGGCTTCCAGACTCTCCTCGTGGTCCGTCTGCGCCGCCATATTGCTAAGGCGCACTGGCGTGTGCCGCTGATCAAGTGCTGGAGTCACCTCAACCTCTATGCCCGGAGGAAATTTTAACTTTTTGCCCCATTTTGGGCCCCCAGGAGTTCTGGAAGGCATTCAGGGTCCAAAAGTCCAGTAATGTGTAAACATCACCCAGATTTGGATGAAGTTCCGGATTCTTCTCCAGCAGAGCTCAAAAAGCACGTCTGCTCAGTCTGCCATCTCGGCCACGCCCCCGAAAGAGGGTATTTAGCCAGTGAATTTTTTTATAGTGTTGTAACTTTTGATCCAATTGATTTAACAAGGAGGCGTTTCCACCAAATATGCAGGATGGAACATGTAGCATCACATCCACTCCCATGTTTTCCAGGGACTCCTGTGGAGCTTATGTACATTTTTTTTGCGGTCCTGTATAATCTAGACAACGGCTTGTAGGCAGATTCCTGGATGTTAGCGTGCATATATTATTTTCATCTTTGATCATCTTTTCTCTAAGCAGATTAAAATAAGGTAAGTTGTCTGTTTGCACATTAGGAGGGAGGAAAGTAAGGAAATTATGTTCTGCACCAGTTTACCTTTGAAGGTAAAGGAATTTTTGGGGTGAAAGTGGTCGAAACAGCCCTGGGAGTTTCATATCAAACTTTTCACTTTGGGGAAGTATTTTTTTATTTTACGGTTTGTGAGGGAGAGTGATAGTGAGTCAGGGCTAACAACTAGTAAAGGTCCTAGAGTTCTTGCTAGCTTATAGCTCTCTCCTACAAGTGCCTTGCAACAGTATTCACACCCTTGGCTTTTTACCTATTTTGTTATATTACAGCCTTTAGGTCAATGTTTTTTTTAATCTGAATTATATGTGATGGATCAGAACACAATAGTTGGTAAAGAAAAACTAGAAAAATATATACATAAAATGATTTTTCAGAAATAAAAAAATGATAATTGGCATGTGCGTATGTATTCACCCCCTTTTTTAGGAAACCCATAAAGAGCTCTGGTGCAACCAATTACCTTCAAAAGTCACACAATTTGTGATAGTTGATATTTATACATAGTCAGTATAGCGGAAAGCAGATTCTAGTCTCTAGTTGACAGTGGTATTGTATATGGTACACTGCAGCACAGTCCTAATTGATTAGCCAAATGTCTGAGGAGTAATATAAATAATTATTTTTCTGACCTTATCTAGTGATTACTACGTGTCTCTAGGTAGGATGAACAGATGGGCACCAGTCTTTTGAACAGTTTAGAGAATTTATTCAGGCTAACAAACTTGGGAGAAAGGGTTAGGGCACAAAATACCCCCCAAAAATACAGCTTTAAGCAGTTGCAGCACTGCACTTACTGAACAAGCAGGCAGACTTGCAGTGTTCAAGCAAAACCTTGCTCTTCAAGACACTCTCCGGGAGACAAGGTTCCTTCTTTGCCTGGGAGGAGTGAGGCTGAAGTCTGGACTGGAGCACCAAACACCTCAGGCCAGGCAGGCTTGCACCTACATTTCTGCAGGCACATGTGTTCTCCCCAGGTAGCTGGCCTTGGAGGTCAAGGTACAACTACATACACATACACCCCAGGCAAAGCCCGAGAGGCAGGAGAACTTCCAGAAGATTCCATTACATATTTATACCTTCCTCCAGCATACATCACTGATAGTATACCTCCTAGATGTTGACCAGGGAGATATAAATATTCATAACTCTGATTATTGAAGCCTCCCTCACTATTGCCAGGGACACTCCCCAGTAGCAGGCAGAAGCACACAATAACCAGAACTTGGGAAAACCAACAGAAAGCAGAACTATCAATTTAGCTTAGATTGATTACAGCCCAGGAAGCTAAATTTATTTCACTCCAGCTTCACTCTCTTCAAATATCTGCCTGGTGCTATTGGGCATACAGACTAATATCAATATAGCGGTCAGCATACTTCCAGATCTCCATGTCATACAGTATTCTTGTTTACATTTTGTATGTTTATGTATAGACCTGGAAAACATTCTAAAAAAAACTAAAAAAAAAATAGATACAGTATTGGGAGTCCTAGTAGATGACAGGCTCAGCAGTGGCATGCCAAGCTGCTGCAAGCAAAGCAAACAGAATATTGGCATGCATTCAGAAGGGGATTAACTCCAGAGATAAAACGATAGTTCTCCCACTCTACAGGACTCTGGTTCGGCCGCACCTGGAGTACGCCATCCAGTTCTGGGCACCAGTCCTCAGGAGGGATGTGCTGAAACTGGAGAGGGTTCAGAGAACGGCAACAAAGCTAATAAAGGGACTGGAGGACCTTAGTTATGAGGAAAGGTTACGAGCACTGAACTTGTTCCCTCTGGAGAAGAGCCACTTGAGAGGGGATATAATTTCAATGTACACCTTGACCAGGTGATTTTGCCAAAGCGCATGCGCGCGAAACATGTAAGCCACAGTCGCCATGGCAACACTGAGCTTGCGATCCACCTCCACACATCCGGGTCCTCCGTCCGCATCATCCAGGGCGCCTGGTCTCAGCCTGATCGGCTCATTCGAGTTCAACCTCCAGCAGTGTGTACTACGATACACCTCCCGCGGTAAAGCGGGTCGGACACCTGTGACAAGCCACCCGTCGTATCATCCTGACCCGTGCCTCTCCATTCTGGTAGCTCCCCCTGTACATCGGGTTATCCATCCCAGGACTGAGACTTGGAGCTGACCTGTCGATGGTAACTCCTCGTCATTCGGACCAATATGGTATCGTGCATTTATTCTTTCACAGTACATCAACAGTGGCAATGAGTCTTTATAATGTTTTTATCCTTATTTATCTCATTCCCATCTGACTGTTTTTTTTTAAATATGCTAATGCCCCGTACACACGGTCGGATTTTCCGATGGAAAATGTGTGATAGGACCTTGTTGTCGGAAATTCCGACCGTGTGTAGGCTCCATCACACATTTTCCAAAGGATTTTCCGACGCACAAAGTTTGAGAGCAGGATATAAAATTTTCCAACAACAAAATCCGTTGTCGGAAATTCCGATCGTGTGTACACAAATCCACGGACAAAGTGCCACGCATGCTCAGAATAAATAAAGAGATGAAAGCTATTGGCCACTGCCCCGTTTATAGTCCGACGTACGTGTTTTACGTCACCGCATTCAGAACGATCGGATTTTCCGACAACTTTGTGTGACCGTGTGTATGCAAGACAAGTTTGAGCCAACATCCGTCGGAAAAAATCCTAGGATTTTGTTGTCGGAATGTCCGAACAAAGTCCGACCGTGTGTACGGGGCATAAGTGTGCATTTAATAAATGAACTTTACTTGGCATATTATAGGCAAAGTGTTTTTCAGGCTGGTCCCATAGAGCGCTGCATTGGTTTTATATGTTCTGTTGTCCACCTTTTCCAGTGGTTGGAAGCTGCACTGGGTTCCAGCTTCTCCTTACATCCTCCAGGATATGCACATTTTTACTAATGACTGACAGTTCTAGGACTCTTTTTTTGTTTTTTTTAAAACCGTTACAGTTACTGGGGAAAGTTAAACCTGGGAAAAAAAGAGAGCCCATTGCGCTTGTCTGGGATTCAAGCATTGGGTGGATTGCTAGTACTGAAGATCCTTGTAAATAAGGATACGGCATGGAGATCCCTCCAGTAGATGTCCTCCATTCTTGTAGCACCAACTTAATAGCCAGAAGTTCCCAATCCCAGATGGTGTATTTTCTTTCAGCATCTGAAAACTTTATTAGAAAAGAAGTTTTAGGGGCGAGCTTGTTGTTTTGCACTTGGAGAAGAATTGGCCCCACACCCAAGGATGAATCTACCTCCAAGAAAGAGGGCTGGAGAATGTTAAGATGTATGAGGTTAGATGCGAGAAAGAGGCCGTTTTCGGTTTGTGGAAAGCTTAGACTGCTTCAGGAGGCCAGGTTTTAGCATCAGCAACCTTCCGGGTCAGAGAAGTGATTAGGGCCACCAGAGTGGAATGAACTGACGATAGAAATTTGTTAACCCCAACCAGCACTGTGCTGCTTTCAGACCAGAGAGCTGGGGCCAGTTGGAGATGGCCTGAAGTTTTGCTGGGTCCATGAGCAGCTGATTATCCGTGACTATGTAACCAAGGAAAGGGACCTGGGTTTGCTCAAAGAGGCTTTTTTCCAACTTTGCATATAAGCAGTGGTCCCAAAGATATTATAGAACCTTACATACATGCTGACAATGAGATTTCAAGTCTAGAGAGAAAATAAGTATGTTGTCTAGATGCACATGTCCATGACACAAACGTGTAGGAGAACAGAGAAAATGTCATTAACAAAGTTTAAGAAAATAGCTGGGGCATTACGCAAGCCAAAAGGCATCACAAGATACTCATAATGCCCATCTCTTGTGTTGAAAGCTGTCTTCCAACCATCATCCTTGTTAGATCAGGTTAGGGAGTCTTCAAACAAGACATTCAGATGAGATAGTAGATCCAGATCTTTGTAAAAGAATATAATTAGGTGCTTTATTCATACACTGCAGTGGAGAGACACAACACACACCGATATTCAGCTCTACCAGGCCGAATGAAGAAGGGATTGTCTCTGACGTAAAAACATCAAGTTTAACAATATATACTTTATGAATATGCATAAGCACTAGGTGTGTTATAGGTGTGATCGTATTGTTTAGTCCAATCAGCATTCATATCTTAGTAGCAAGGGGACAGTTAAATGGGTGATTATATCATGTGACGGGCAAAAAAAAGAGATTTCAGCAGTATCTGGTCAGTTCAGACTGGTTTTGGTATGAAAGCCTATTTTGAGCAACTTTCTGTGTTCTTATTAGTAGTCTTTGTCATCACATATCGAATAGTTTCGATTTCCCAGGAATTGAAACATTACCAGTTCTCAAAGAGATTATCTATCTATCTACTTGGGAGTCTGTCCCACCCAGATCTCTATCAGACTCCCAATAAAACCAGCCCCGGAACGGACTTTACCAATACAGGCACTCGCTACATATCCCCCCCGCTCAAACTTGGGGGGTTGAGCAACTTGGGCAAACAGACTGTAAACTCTGGAGAGAGCATCCGCATTAGCTTGTTGGCTACCTGGTCTATGTTCTACTAAAAATTTTAAGTTCTGTAGAGCCAAGAACCATCTGGTAACTCTTGCATTTTTCTCCTTATTTTGGGCCATCCATTTGAGAGGAGCATGGTCAGTTAGGAGCTTAAACTGTCACCCTAAGAGATAATATTTTAAACTTTCAAGAGCCTATTTTATGGCTAGACATTCCCTTTATACAATGGCATATCTTTTTTCAGCAGGGGTCAATTTTCTGCTTAAGAATGCTATGGGGTTTTCCTCCCCATTCGCCACTTGGGACAACACTTCACCTAATCCCACTTCTGAAGCATCCGTGTGCACTACAAATTCCTGTGTGAAATCTGGGGTGATTAAAACAGGGCTATTACACAGGGCTGTCTTTAGGTTCTGGAAAGCTTTCTCAGCTTCTGGGGACCAAGTTACCCCTGTGGATTCCCCCCCCCCCTTGGTAAGATCTGTAAGGGGAGCGGCCAACGTAGAAAAATTGGGGACAAACCTTCTGTAGTAGCCTACTAATCCCAAAAAAGCCCTGACCTGTTTTTTATTAAGGGGTCTTGACCAACTTTGGATTGCCTGGACTTTTGTGACTTGAGAACAAATTATTTAGGAAGGTATGCACTTAGGACGTGTGTAAAGATTGCAGCCTCCCCCCAAAAAACCACCGTAAGAGGGCTCTAGAATATAGAAAGAAAGAAGATGTGAAGGGGCGAGTGGCGTTACCTATATGTCAAATAGTGCTCTACCAAATCACTCTAGAGTGGCTAAGTATTAAACGACACAGTGTTATTGTGGAATAAATTATAACAAAACAGTTTCCATAAAGGTGATAATGTAATAGTTATCACACCTCACCTACCCAAGTAGGTGAGTACTAAAACCCTCTAGGTGTGGACACCAATCCTACACAGGAGAAGTTATCATACAAAAACATTTAAGTGTATACATATAGTGTCCCAATAATAAAATCAAGGTGTATATAAACCCAAGATGCAGATTAAAAAAAAAAAAAAAATCGCACCAAAAAACAGAAAAAATGCAAAAATCGCACCAAAATTAAAAATTACACCAAGATGCAGTTTATCGCAACGTGTACAAAGAACACATAGGTGCATTCATCCCAATGAAGGTGACTGTTCGTGTTTAGAGGAATTGTAGCAGGTGACTTTAGTGATCACAGAATCTTGACAGGTGACTTGCGTGCTCCCCCTCAAGGGTCCCCACTCACCAGATCCTACTACCCCTACAGGGGTAATGTGCATGTAGCTCCTTAGGTTGGCAGGTAACCACTGGTGTCAGCCTTTGCAGTTCCTCGAGCAGCCTTGGGATATCTGAGTTGTGATGGATGTAATTTTCATAATCCTCATAAAAAAGAAAAATTGGCTCCCATAGTGCAGTATACCCAAAACTTCCGTTTATTAAAAGATTATTTAAAAAAAAATGTATAAAAGCAAACAGACAAAAAATGCAGTTCATGCAGCGTAATGCCTAGTCCCATAGGGGCTGCACTTGCTGGTATAAAGCATAGGCAACCGAGCTGTAGGTGGACAGCGTGCACTCTGGTTCCGTTCCACCCACTCACTCAGCTTCCTGGAAGTCACGTGATGTGTGTAGTGACGCTGTATGCGTTTCGTCATAGACGTCTTCAGCGGCGATGTCTTACCACTGCACGTCACGTATTTTATAAGGGAGAGCGGCTTGTAACCCTGCCCACTTAACACCGACCTGCCCAGCTAATACTGGGAACCAGGAAACCCATGCATCGCATAACGATGTTAAATAGGTGCCCATCCCGGGGCGGACCAAATATGGTTTCAGGTGAAGGTAGATAAGAATACACCCACTCTCCCTTGATAACACCATCAACTTCATAAACAAAAATCAGTTAATACAGAGGTAAAGATAGCAGTATAAGATAAATGTGTACCATTAGTATATAATCTAATTGCTCCAGAATCCCCCTAGTGGCTAAGGATAAAATCTTAAGGATAAACTTAGTAAGAGAGCAAAGCCAGATATTACTCAGTAAAACTGTCTAAATACCCATCAACCATTATGATTCCTCAAGCCCTTTGGCCCGTAAGGTGTAAAAAGTGACACAGAGTAGGGTTAAGGATAAAATGAAAATAAAGGTAAACATAAACCACCGAAAACAATTAAAATCTTTCCAGAAATGAAGGGCTTCTATAAATGCCAGAAGTGTCTAGCATGTAGAGTGAGTAAAAAACAAAAAGGGAATCTTTTAAGTCAAAAACTGACCATAGAGAATACCAGATAAGGGAACTAATTACATGTCACAGCACCCATGTCACCTATGTCATCGAATGCCGTGCCACCTTCAGTATGTGGGCAGTACCACCCGCCCACTTTGTGTACTTATACGGGAGCATATCAAGAACATACGGAAGGGCTTCCCGAAAAACACACTCTATCACGCCACTTCGATGAGGTACACCACAGGGAGCCCACGGGGTTAATATTTTATGGGATTGACCTCATCAAGGATCACTGGCGAGGAGGAAATAAAACCACCCTAGTACAGTGATGGCGAACCTTGGCACCCCAGATGTTTTGAAACTACGTTTCCCATGATGCTCAACTACACTGCAGAGTGCATGAGCATCATGGGAAATGTAGTTCCAAAACATCTGGGGTGCCAAGGTTCGCCATCACTGCCCTAGTATCTCAAAACGAAACAGCTTGGATCTACCGGTTGGGGTCCCTTGAGTAATCAGGTTGTGGGGCATGAGTAATCAGCGATGGTTGATGGGTATTTAGAGTTTTACTGGGTAATATCTGGCTTTGCTCTCTTACTAAGTTTATCCTTAAGATTTTATCCTTAGCCACTAGGGGGATTCTGGAGCATAGTTACATAGTTAGTCAGGTTGAAAAAAGACACAAGTCCATCCAGTTCAACCTTAAAAAAAATAAATAAATAAAACAAAAAATATTGTACAATCCAATATACCCAATTGTATACTCTCAGTTGATCCAGAGGAAGGCAAAAAACCCCAGCAGAGCATGCTCCAATTTGCTACAGCAGGGAAAAAAATTCCTTCCTGATCCCCCAAGAGGCAATCAGATTTTCCCTGGATCAACCTTACCTATAAATGTTAGTACCCAAATTAGAACAATTAGACTATATACTAATGCAGGGATATGCAATTAGCGAACCTCCAGCTGTTTCAGAACTACAAGTCCCAGGAGGCATAGCAACACTCTGACAGCCACAAGCATGACACCCAGAGGCAGAGGCATGATGGGACTTGTAGTTGTGCAACAGCTGGAGGTCCGCTAATTGCATATCCCTGTACTAATGGTACAAATTTATCTCACACTACTATATTTACCCGGTCTGTGTATTAACTGATTTTATTTAGGGTCTGGGCTACCAGTCAATTGTTGAGCCAGGTTCAATAAGAAACTATTTGTATTTGTTGCCTTTTGGACTAGGCAATCTATTTTATTTTTATTTCTATTTTTATATCTCTATAGGTACTTTTTTCCTTTATTCGTAATTCTATGTTTACCTTTATTTTCATTTTATCCTTAACCCTACTCTGTGTCACTTTTTACACCTTATGGGCCAAAGGGCTTGAGTAATCAGTAATGGTTGATGGGTATTTAGACAGTTTTACTAGGTAATATCTGGCTTTGTTCTCTTACTAAGTTTATCCTTAAGATTTTATCCTTAGCCACTAGGGGGATTCTGGAGCAATTAGATTATATACTAATGGTACAAATTTATCTTATACTGCTATTTTTACCCTGGTCTCTGTATTAACTGATTTGTGTTTATGAAGTTTATGGTGTTATCAAGGGAGAGCAGGTGCATTATTATCTACCTTCACCTGAAACCATATTTGGTCCGCCCCAGGATGGGCACCTATTTAACATCGTTATGCGATGCATGGGTTTCCTGGTTCCCAGTATTAGCTGGGCGGGTCGTTGTTAAGTGGGCGGGGTTACAAGCTGCTCTCCCTTATAAAATACCTGACGTGCAGTGGTAAGACATCGCCGCTGAAGACGTCTATGACGCATGAACTGCATTTTTTGCCTGTTTGCTTTTATACATTTTTTTTTAAATAATCTTTTAATAAACGGAAGTTTTGGTTATACTGCACTATGGGAGCCAATTTTTCTTTTTTATGAGGATTATGAAAATTACATCTATCAGAACCCGGATATCCCAAGGCTGCTCGAGGAACTGCAAAGGCTGACACCAGTGGTTACCTGCCAACCTAAGGAGCTACATGCGCATTACCCCTGTAGGGGGTAGTATGATCTGTTGAGTGGGGACCCTTGAGCGGGAGCAAGCAAGTCAGCTGTCAAGATTCTGTGATCACTAAAGTCACCTGCTACAATTCCTCTAAGCACGAACAGTCACCTTCATTGGGATGAATGCACCTATGTGTTTTTTTGTACACGGTGCGATAAACTGCATCTTGGTGTAATTTTTCATTTTGGTGCAATTTTTGCATTTTTTTTTTTTTTGTTTTTGTTTTCTGCATCTTGGGTTTATATACACCTTGATTTTATGATTGGGACACTATATGTATACACTTACATGTTTTTGTATATGGTGCGATAATTACATTTTGGTGTGATTTGTATAACTTTTTTGTTTTTTGGTGCGATTCTTTGCATTTTTATTTGGATTTGGTTTTTGGGTTCACTCACATCCTGTATTTTGGGTTTGGACACTATACGCACTGTTACAAGCAGAGGATCACTATACAATCATGATATTCATGTTTGGATGTTTTATACACTAATTTGTAAGCCATTACATTTTTGATGATAACTTCTCCTGTGTAGGATTGGTATCCACACCTAGAGGGTTTTAGTACTCACCTACTTGGGTAGGTGAGGTGTGATAACTATTACACTATCACCTTTATGGAAACTGTTTTGTTATAATTTATTCCACAAGAACACTGTGTCTTTTAATACTTAGCCACTCTAGAGTGATTTGGTAGAGCACTATTTGATATATAGGTAGCGCCACTTGCCCCCTCACATCTTCTTTCTTTCTATATTTTGTAACTTGGGGTTTTACTACCCCCCTGCCAATAATGTACCCTAAATACCGGGCCTCCTCTAATCCCACAGCATACTTCTTAGAATTGGCTGTCATACCCTCACAACGGAGGGCGTTAACAACAGCCTGCACTTTAGGTAAGTGGCTTTCCCAATCTGCACTAAAAATTACCACGTCATCTAAATACGCAGATGTTTAGGCTTGGTGGGGTTTAAGGATGCGATCCATCATCCTCTTATACTGCCAGAGCCCTTCAGGAGTGGAAAAGGCTGTATTCTCTTTCGCACATTCTGTAAGTGGTATTTGCCAATACCCCTTCGTAAGGTCCAGGGTGGTGATATATTGAGCATGTCCTAAACGCTGAATTAGCTCATCTACCCTGGGCATTGGATAAGCATCAAATTTTGACACCTAATCCAGCTTTCGGAAGTCATTACAAAATCGGATGCTTCCATCCGGCTTGGGAATAAGGACGATTGGACTACATCAGTCACTGTGGGATTCTTCTATTACATCAAGCTCCAACATCCTCCTTATTTTCTCTGAGACTACTTGGCGCCGAGCTTCTGGGATGCGATAAGGTTTTAAGTTAACTTTCACCCCGGCTCCGTCACAATATCATGCCTTATTACTGAAGTTACCCCTGGAAGATCAGAGAAGAACTCCCTATTTCTTAGTAGAAATTCCTTGGTCTCTTTTTTCTGGCTTATGGACAGGGCCTCAGCGATCTCTACCCCAGGCATGGTAGAAGGACCTGTGGTAGTCATTGCCAAGGGTGCGTGAACCACAAGGAATTCTCTGTCTTTCCAGGGCTTCAATAGATTAACATGATAGATTTGGTAGGGCTTCCTTTTACCAGGCTCATGTACTCTATAGTTAACTTCCCCCACCTGTTGTACAACCTCATATGGCCCTTGCCATTTCGCCAGAAATTTGCTCTCCACCGTAGGCACAGCACAAGAACTCTGTTACCGGGGTTAAAGGTTCGGATCTTGGCTGAACGGTTATAGATTCTAGCCTGAGCCTGCTGAGCCTGTTGTAAGTGGGATTTAACAATGGGCATGACTTTTCCAATGCGGTCTTGCATTTGAGCAATATGTTCCACTACACTTTTGAGTGGGGTGACCTCTTGTTCCCAGGTCCCTTTTGCTATATTTAATAGGCTTCTCGGATGTCGGCCATACAGCAACTCGAAAGGGGAAAAGCCGGTGGAGGCTTGGGGTACCTCCTGTATAGCAAACATGAGATAGGGCAAGAGGCAGTCCCAGTCCCTACCATCTGCCACTACCACTCGTTTTAACATTCCTTTCAGTGTTTTGTTGAACCTTTCCACTAGACCATCTGTTTGTGGGTGGTACACAGAAGTGTATAAGTGATTAATTTTAAACAATTTACACAACTCTTTAGTAACCTTCGACGTGAAGGGCGTGCCCTGGTCAGTTAACAGCTCCCGAGAAATACTCACACGTGAAAACATAAGAGAAAGCTCTTTAGCAATACTCTTAGCTGAGGGGTTCCTTAACAGGATTGCCCCTGGGTACTGGGTGGCATAGTCCAAGACGACAAGGATATACTGTTGCCCCCCTAGCGGACGTAAGCAAGGGACCTACGATATCCATGGCAATCCTGTCAAAGGGCACCTCAATGATGGGTAAAGCTACCAATGGACTCTGGAAATGTGAAACTGGAGCGGTGAGCTTACAAATGGGGCAGGATTCACATTAAAATTTTACCTCTTTGTGTAAGCCTGGTCAATAAAACTGTTTCAATACTCTCTCTAGTTTTATCCACCCCCAGATGTCCCCCAAGAACATGAGAATGTGCCAGGTCTAGCACCATGTGTTTATGAGGTTGAGGTACTAGCAGCTGTTCCAGTCTCTCTCCTCGTATTTCATCGACTCGGTATAACTCGTCATTTTCCATAGCAAAATGGGGGAATAGAGCCTCCTCCCCTGGCTCTTGGGGTACCGCATTTACACTTTTACCTGTTCCCTTGCCCTAGCTAAAGTGGGGTCCCTAAGCTGGGCCGTGCCAAACTTTTCTCGGGTCATGGGCAGGTCCGGCAGGTCTAACTCCAGAGGGGGGTCCTCTTTGTCACCTGCAAGGACCTCCAAGGGAAAATTTGCAGACTCTTTCTCTTCATTCTGCCCCTCCAGCAGTTCCAGGCAGTAGGAATCCATTCCAGCTGGGGGCCCTACTCCCTGGGCGTTTCCCCATAAGTCCCAGAAAAAAAGAAAGTCTCATCCGAGGACAGTGTTATACATGAGATTTGGGACTACTCCAACCTCATGGTCCATGGTGCCACAGGGAGATTCATTAGACACAATGGCCGTGGGTTAGCACTTGGTATCCCCATGAATACAAACAAAGCCCATTAGCTGTCTCTGCAACTTTTGGGGGTTCACGAGACTGGCATGCACTAGAGTTACCAGACTGCCAGAATCTAGCAAGGCAGTCATCTGGCAACCATCCACTTTAATGACACAAATCTGTTTCTCAGTGCCGCCTGGCTGTTGTGGGGTGCCTCGTGGTGTAGCAACAAAAGAGCTTTGCTGGGTCATACTGTTATCCATAGATTCCTGATTTAGCAGACAACTGGCGGCCAGGTGTCCCGGTTCTTGGCAATGCCAGCACACTATAGGACCCCGGTCCTGGCGGGTCTCCCTTTGGTGATTGAGCCTCTTTACACCTTGTGCCTCAGGAACCTCAATCGCATTTACCACCTTTTTCCCCCACTTTAGGGCGGTATCACCTTTTCCCAGGTTGGTGGGCTTCTGTCTCTTGGAGAAGGATTCTTTGTGTACTACCCCCTGAAGAAAATCCTCAGTACACAAGTACCGCTCCACGAGGGCCACCAACTCATTGGCATCTTTAGGATCAGCTCTCCCGGCAAACCGCTGTATAGGGGTTACTAAAACCAACCTTAACTGCTGGAATAGCTTAGTGCCGGCTCGAGGGCACTTTTAAATGTGAGTTTGCATTTACCTCTTTTATTTGGCTAAATAAACAGCTTTTTAAACATATTGCGCAATGATCGCTGTTTATATATTTTCCATGAGGACAACTAAGGCTCATATGTAATGCATTGGGGACAACATATATACAAATCAGGTGGAGTGGTTATCCCTATTAATGAACCGAAGGCGCATTGTTCATTAACATCTGGTGAGTGGCCAATCCATACGGTGGTGGTTTATCACGAAAGTGGGGATCATGTTACGATAAATCATAACAAATTGTGTACATTTAAAGAAAAGACCGTACAGCTACTTCTGAAGTCATTGCACACTGCACTTTGCACATGGACTTTGGTTACTATTTATTGTAGTAAATCTTCTGTGATAATATAATTTTTGTTTTTTGATTTATACACTTATTCTTTATTTTTGCACATGAAGGTGGAGATTTGCTTTATATGCTGGAACATTTTGAATTTTGTGCTATACTGTTTTATACACTGTTAATTATGGAGACACTATTTAATTAAGGTATATGTTAAGCATTTAGGATGGTTGTGTGTACACAATGCTAAGCGGAGTGGTGTATTGCTAATAGAGTAGCGCATTCAACACACATATTACTCAATTTTTTTCACCTAGGGGTTGGAAGGGCTCTCACAAAGCGGTCCACTACGACTCTCTCCACAATTTGGGCTGGGGTGGCAACCTCTGGCTGTAACCACTTTCGTGTGAGGTGAATGAGATCATACATCGGGGACCTTGCAGGTTGGTCCACCTTAAATTGCCAAGCATGGATGCGCTGAGCTCTCACAGTAATTGTTATGCCAAGGCGGGCCAGAATCAAATTTTTCAGAGTTTTATATTGCCGGGCCTCAGCAGCATTCAGATCAAAATAGGCCTTCTGTGGGTCCCTGGTCAAAAAGGGGGCAAGGACCTCAGCCCATTGGTCCTGTGGTAGCCCCTCACGCTCTGCCACATTCTCAAAAACTGTGAGGAAAGCCTCCATGTCATCCTCGGCTGGCATTTTCTGTAGTGCAGCCTGCACTCACTTGCGTAAATCTGTAACATTGTCCACATGTAGAACCTTGTCAGTCAGGGACTGTACCTGACTCTGTATGAGCTTATTGAACTCCTTCTGCTCCTGCATGGCCACTTGGGTAGCAGTTATCAACAAGCGGTTACTTTCTTGTTGGTCTGTCCGTGCTTGTACCAGCTGTTCGATTATTTCCTCCATTCTCTTAACAGTATACTGGTACCAGTGGATAAAAAAAAATCGCCCTTTTTTTTTTTCAAAAATGCTGCTGCAAGAGGTACAGTCTCTGGGTCTTGTGCCCGCATTCTCCATCAACTGTAGGGGATCAGACTCAATGCAGGGACAAACTCAGTTTCTTTAGGAAAACATCATGTTTAAAGAGGAAGTAAACCCTGATGGATTTTACTTCCTCTTTATTTCCCTGCAAAGGTAAAGCATAATGGGCTACTATGCATCGCATAGTAGCCCATTATGTGTCAGTTACCTGACACAGGAGCCTGCGATGTCCCCGATTTCCTCACTGGCAGCGAGCGTCCATTCTTCGCCCCTCTTCCTTCCGGAGCCGCGAACTCCGGCTCTGTGACTGGCCGGAGTCGCGTGACGTCACTCCCGCGCATGCGCACGGGAGCCGCCAGTCCCGGCATGACCCCAGCTTAAAACAGCATAGCGTGCCCTTTCAAGAGTGCGCATGCGCCGAAGACAGAATCGTTCGGGGAAAAAGTAAATATCTCCTAAATGTGTAGGTTTAGGAGATATTTCAAGCACTTACAGGTAAGCCTTAATCTAGGCTTACCTGTAGGTGAAAGTGGTCTATAAGGGTTTACAACCACTTTAATGCACAGGATATTCCCAAACAGAAGAGAAAGGGCATCTTGCCATTAATCAAACAAAAACAAACTTCTGCTCTACCAAGCCTTACTGTGTCCGTAGTCTGACCAGTCCTTGGTTTTGTAGTACGTGTCTTTGCAAATGCTAATACTTTGTATCCAAAGTCAGGGAATAAGCAGCCATGCTCCTAGTTGCCTCCTCACATGGAGACACACACTCTCCCTCTCTGAGAGCTAGGACCAGCTGCCTTAAGAACAGTAAAGAAAACTGCGGTCCATGGACTTGGGAGTCTGTCCCACTCAGATCTCTATCAGACTCCCAATAAAACCAGCCCCGGAACTAACTTTACCAATACAGGGTAAAGATCTATCCTTGTTTACCCTGAAGTCTTTGCTGGTATTACCTTAGATTGCAAATCTAAGAATCCGTGGAGGAACATATATCCCATCAATCACTTTTCCTGAAATTTTAACCTGTTTCACAGGCACCCCACTACAATATCTATCTATCTATCTATCTATCTATCTATCTATCTATCTATCTATCTATCTATCTATAGATATATATATCTATATAGATATATATATCTATATAGATATATATATACATTGTGACAATCCGGAGTAATTAGGTTCAAGTGGTGCATGCAGTTTTCCAGAAACGTACCACTCCAGACTGCGTTTTTAGGGCATGGCAGCCCACTTTTATTTAAAGGTAACAAAAAGTTCAAACAAACAGTAATCTTCCCTCGCAGGGGGTTCCACCATCACTGTATAAACACAAACTATAGCCTCCTGGCTTACTGTCAGCTTCATGCTGTTTTTAACATCTGCCTGCTACAGACGTGCACACACAGGCTACCACCTGCAGTCTTAGACTCCGAGACCTCCTGTCTCTCTCTCTCCTGGAGCCGTCTCCTACTGGGACCCTCCCGACCTCCTAGGCCAGACTTCCTGTTTGCTGGGCGGAGCTGTCTCCAAGTCTGACACTGACCTCTATTCCTGGGATGTTTATGAACCCAGCCCACGGGTGTGCAATTAGCATATGTATACACACATAACTCAACATTATCAGACCCCTATGATTCTACTCACCCTCTTGGATCCTAAGCATATTGTATGCTCCACAGAGATCTAACATTGTGAAGATTCAAGCATCCCAAAGCCTATAAAAAATTTCAGGAATCAAGGGTAGCAGGTACCGATTCTTAACCTCTCGGCGCAGAGCGCGCGCAAATATGCGGCCTTTCGTCGGGTCGTCCTTGGCGCCAAGTGACCGCATATTTGCATGCATTGGTGCAAATAGAGCTGGGCTGAGAAAGAAAACTCCTGATCGTCTCTCTTCCGATCATGTGACTGCCGTGACAGCCAATCACGACAATCAGTGAAACAATGGCTTTGAAATGACAGCGCTCAATTCTTTTAGGATCCGTTGGTGGATGCCATCTGGTCTTGGTGCTTTATCCACCTTTATTCTGTGTAAATATTTCTGGACCGTATCTACCATCCCTATTATGGATTTGAGCTCCGCCATGCTCCTTTGTATACACAGAGTTGAAGAAAGTATTTACCGTATTTATCGGCGTATAACACGCGCTGGCGTATAAAACACACCCCAAGTTTAGGAGGGAATTTTAAGGAAAAAAACTTTTAGGAGGGAAGTTTAAGGAAAAAAAACTTACATTTAAATGCCCATCAATGCAGCCTCATCAGTGTTCATCTGCAGCCTTGTTAGTGCAGCCTTGCCCCAGTGTCCAGTGCAGCCTTGTCAGTGCAGCTTTGCCCCAGTGCAGCCTTGTCAGTGCAGCTTTGCCCCAGTGCAGAATTGTCAGTGCAGCTTTGCCCCAGTGCAGCCTTGTCAGTGCAGCTTTGCCCCAGTGCAGAATTGTCAGTGCAGCCTTGCCCCAGTGCAGCTTTGTCCCCAGTGGTCAGTGCAGCCTTGTCCCCAGTGGTCAGTGCAGCCTTGTCCCCAGTGCAGCGGACATACACAAGTTTAGTGTGTATTTTTAAATATGGCGCCGCGGAGTTCGGAGGGACTCGGCGGCGCTCGTTCAGCTGAACGAGCGGCGCCGAGAACACAGTGACTGGACGGAGCCGAGATACACATAGCCGAGGGTTCTCAGCTCTTCTCGGCGCCGTTCACAGTCACGCCCAGTCCCTATGATGGACATAACAGAGGTCCAATGGCGGGACTGGGCGGGACTGTGAACGGCGCCGAGAAGAGCCGAGAACCCTCGGCTATGTGTATCTCGGCTCCGCCCAGTCACTGTGTTCTCGGCGGCGCTCGTTCAGCTGAACGAGCGCCGCCGAGTCCCTCCGAACTCCGCGGCGCCATATTTAAAAATACACGCTATGTGAATGTCGACGGCGATCGCTCCGATAGATCACAAAAATAGCGGGGATCGGCGTATAACACGCACCCACGATTTTCCCCTGATTTTAAGGGGAAAAAAAAGCGTGTTATACGCCGATAAATACGGTAATAACTTTGCCTTCTCTTTGTCCCCAGTCACCCACTCCAGATTATTTTGTAAAGGGCCTATATGCTCAGACCTTTTTTACTATTAATATATTTGAAGAATTTTTGGGGGTTTGTCCTACTATCTTTTGCAATCTGTCATTCGTTTTGAATTTTTGCATCCCTGATTTCCTTTTTACATATTCTGTTATATTCTTTGTAACTTTAAAACAATGATGATGTTCCTTCATTTTTATATTTTTTAAAAGCTCTTTTCTTTTTTATAGCTTTTTAACTTTGGCCGTGAGCCACGTAGGTTTTATTTTAAGCCTTTTATATGAATTGCCCATGGGAATAAACTTTGCAGTGAGTTTGCATACAGTCTTTTTGAAGAATTGACATTTCTGTTCCATGTTCGATGCCAATATTCCCTCCCAGTCTAAGTCTTGGAGAGCAGCCCTCATCTTTGGAAAATTTGCTCTCTTACAGTTAAGTGTTTTTATATTTCCCGTATGTGTATGATAGAGCGTATCTTTTTGCAACCACTGAAGACCAAGAATGATGGGACTGAAAGACTTAGGAAGGAGACCTCCTCATGATGTAGAACAGGGCTCAAAATGTCAAGTCCTGAACTACTAGCCAGGCCTTAAGGGTTACTCGCCACCAATTGCCCCACCCAACCCCCACCATGCCCCGCCCCTAATCCCACCCCTAAACATGCCCTCATAAATGATCTCATGAAATGAAACTTAAATGTTTTATGCAGAATTAAGTTACAAAAATAAATATTAACAACTTTATCAGTACAGCCCCACCTGTGTCCAATACAGCGTGGCATGTGCCCAATTAAGTGTGACCTGCCTGTGCCCAATGCAGCATGACCTGCCTGTGCCCAATGCAGTGTGACCTGCTTGTGCCCAATGCAACCTCACCTGTGCCCAATACAGCCTCACCTGTGCCCAATACAGCGTGGCCTGTGCCCAATGCAGCGTGACCTGCCTGTGCCCAATACAGCGTGACCTGTGCCCAATAGAGCATAACCTGCCTGTGCCCAATGCAGCGTGACCTGCCTGTGCCCAATGCAGCATGTCCAGTGCCCAATACAGCCTCACTTGTGCCCAATGCAGCATGACCTGCCTGTGCCCAATGCAGCATGACCTGCCTGTGCCCAATGGAGTGTGACCTGCCTGTGCCCAATGCAGCATGTCCAGTGCCCAATGCAGCATCACCTGTGCCCAATGCAGCGTGACCTGTGCCCAATGTGGCCTGCCTGTTCCCAATGCAGCGTGGCCTGCCCATGCCCAATACTGTCTCACCTGTGCCCAATGCAGCGTGGCCTGTGCCCAATGCAGCGTGGCCTGTGCCCAATGCAGCGTGGCCTGTGCCCAATGCAGAATGTCCAGTGCCCAATACAGCCTCACCTGTGCCCAATGCGGCATGACCTGTGCCCAATGCAGCATGACCTGTGCCCAATGTGGCCTGCCCGTGCCCAATACTGCCTCACCTGTGCCCAATGCAGCGTGACCCGTGCACAATGCAGCCTCACCTGTGCAGAGGAAGAGGTGAGCTGTCCAGATCAGCAGAGAGTGAGATGATCCGCTGTAATAGCTTTCATTTGAATTTCCTGTGTTCCCAGGGCTCTCCGTTACATAGCCCCACCTTTTGGCCCGACGCCTTTGATGACGTCACATGTCCCGCATAGGACCGGTGTTCTGTCTATCAAAGGCACCGGGCCAAGAGGTGGGGCTATGTGACGGTGAGCCCCGGGAACGCAGGAAATTCTAATGAAAGCTCTTACAGTGGGCAATCTCACTCTCTGCTCGTACGGACAGCTCGCCTTATCCTCTTCTCACTTCCCCTGGCTGGGATACCGTGCCGCTGGTGCTCGCCCTCCCCCCCACTCTGAGGCAGCCCCACGCTCGCCAACAGCCATTTTCCACTCGCAATATGCGAGTGTGCAAGTGGAAAATTTGAGGGCTGATGTAGAACACAGATGTAGATAACTATGGAGATAATTCGGAACCACAGGGGTCCAAAGGCAAGGTAGAGCCATCAGCTGCTGATACCGAGAGGGGCATCGTCAAGGGAATGAGAGAAAAGCCCAATTCAGCAGCCACATATGCAGATATGAGTTCAGGGCCTAATGAATGGAGGCAGGTATGATGAATTGAGGAAAGGTGGTGGAATTTAAGTTCAGGTAGAGATCACCTCCCTCTGAGCAACCTAGACCCGAGAGTTTTTCATGGGTGAACAGGGTAGGAATTACATTCAGTGGAGCACAGCAGAGACCTCTAAGGTCTTTTAGACCCTAGATGTCTCATTAAAAAGAACCTGTCACCACAAAAATCATCAGAGGGGACTACTTGTCCATTTAAAAAAAAAAATGTTTAAACTGTAAAAAATGTTAGTCACCCCCCCCCCCCCGAAAAAATGCCCCGGGGGCATCTACACATGAAGACCTGAAGACCTTCTACGAGGAGCTGAGCTGCCATTTAGAGAAAGGAAGGCCATAGACGCGGTGTATCTGGATTTTGCAAAAGCATTTGACACAGTTCCCCATAAATGTTTACTGTACAAAGTAAGATCTGTTGGCATGGACCATGCGGTGACTACATGGATTAAAAATGGGCTACAAGGGCAAGTTCAAAGGGTAGTGATAAATGGGGAGTGGTTGAAATGTTCAGGGGTGGAAAGTGGGTCCCCCAGGGTTCTGTCCTAGGAATCCTATTTAATTTGTTCATAAACAACCTGGAGGATGAGGTAAACAGTTTAATCTCTGTATTTGCGGACGATACTAAGCTAAGCAGGGCAAAAACTTCTCCGCAGGATGTGGAAACTTTGCAAGTAGATCTGAACAAATTAATTGGGTGGGCAACTACATGGCAAATGAGGTTTATTGTGGAAAAATGTAAAATAATGCATTTTGGGTGCCAAAAATATGAATGCAATTTACTCGCTAGGGAGAGAACCTCTGGGGGGATCTAGGATGGAAAAGGACCTACGTGAAACAGTCTTCTCCAGATCTCTCTCCTGGAAGTAGACATTGATTTGGATGCTAAAGGCAATCAAATCATTCAGGGTGGAGGGTATGGTTTTGCCAGCTAGTTTGTACTTAGTACAATCCGCTAAGCCCTGGCAAAATGTTGCAGTAAGGGCCTCAATATACCATGCTAATTCTGAGGCCAAGGTGCAAAACGTAACCATGTAGTGACACAGTCATGCTTCCTTAACGGAGCCAAAAAAGTGCTCCAGCAGCAGATTAGGCCCTGCCTGGCATATAGAAGGTCTTACGGAAAGCTCCCAAGAAGATGACAAGACTGGACACTATAGGATCTTGATGCTTCCACAGTGGGCAGGCCCAGGCCAGAGCATCACCAGCAAGAAGTGATATGATGTATGCTATCTTAGAGCGGTCAGTAGGAAAATGGCCCGGCTGCTAGTGCAAAATAAATTGAACGCTGATTGATGAAGCCCTGGCAAGCTTTTGGATCACCAGAAAAGTGAGGTGGTGAAGGCAACTGAAGTTCTGGGGGACTGCCTGAAACAGGAGGAACAACGGAAGCTGGAGCAGAAGTAGGAACAGAAGGAGTTGTTGCAACTTGCAGCTGGTTCAAATGGGAGGAAAATTCCTGTCTGTGGCAAACAAAAAAGTTGTTCATGTAGAGGCTGCGGTGTGTCCGAGTAGCTCATGGTTTGCGCAAACTGTCAGGTTTCTATGGTAGTGAGCCTTGTAGAAAGCCAACTCGAGGTTCCCCAGGGTGCAGAGTCTAAGCCCCTGCCTGCTCCTTTCACAGGTCCCCTGAACTTGCAGCAAGTTGAAACCAGGTCGTGACCCCCAGGTACTCCCAGCTGACAATACAGAGACCACTCATGTATGCAGAGTGCAGATGGCAGGAGACAGAGGATCCTAGAAACAAGCTAAGAACAAAAAAAAGTAGACAATATCAGGGTCGGTACACAGGAAATCAGACACTGAATACAAGTATTACAAGGCAATCAGGAGCTCAGTGAACTAGAAAATTGTTCAGGCAATGCAAGCTGCACTGAGCATGTCTTGTATAGTAAAGCAAACTGGGAGGCAGGCCAGGGAGTGATAGAAGGGAAAGAAATGTAAACCCACAGTGGAGCAAGTAATGCCTGTACTTGAAGCCAGTAAAGTAGTAAAGTTGAATCACAGATCTTAGCGGAACCACTGCAGAAAACTGCAGGCTAAACTGTGACATATAGTGCAGTTAATAAATATATCACTCTGGGACAGGAAGTTTATTGGCAGACTCACTGGGGGAGAATAAAAAAAAAAAGCCCAAATAAAAAAGTAATTTTGTACAGTCACCACATCTGAGGATTGGTGAGCTAAAAAAAATATACATTTTTGGTTTTGGGTTTGGATACACCTTAATGTACAGATCCAGATTTTTTTTTTATTTCTGTGTTTTGTTATTTGTTCATTTTTAATATGCATTATTGGTTTTAGATAAATGCACATTACCTTACTTCATGTTCATTTTACATTCTTTTTTAAATTACATCATATTGATCTTGTTTACAGCGGACCTTGAAAATTTGACTACTGTAGAACGCATCACATTTCTTCAGGAAAAGCTTCAAGAAGTTCGCAAACACTACCTTTCACTGAAATCTGAAGTAGCCTCTATTGACAGAAGAAGAAAGCATTCTAAAAAGAAGGAACGGGAAGGTATGTTCGTGTTCAGAATATTATGACCCAGATTTAGTATTGCACAATATGGTAGTCTTGTGCAGAATTGCTAGTTTCCCATGATTAGCTGCTATAATAATAAGCATGAACAGCAGTTGCAAACCTTTATGCATCTACCTAATTGCCTTAATTCCACGAATTTATACAACCTGAGTATTCATTGACTTGTCAGATCACCAACTTTTGGTTTTAGATATTATGGCACCCAAACCAAGCACACATATGTTTGCCTCCTAACAAAGCATCATGTGGAGAGCTAGTATTTTATATAAAAACATGTAGCGGTAGGTTGCTACGAGTTACTAACATCCACCAAATCACCCTGCTGCCAGCCCCCCATATATCACCTCTAAGACATTGAGCAGTCATTTGCGTAGTTTTGTTGCGTTTTTTGCGGGATACAACTTGGTTGGGGTAAAGGAAGATATGGGATGCCCATAGCACTTATTGAATTGTCATCACATTTGTAGAACATTGATTAGCAGCTTTAGCCCTGAAAATTATGTACTTCTAACATTCACAGTCTGTTCTCCTGCATGTCTCCACTGCAGACTATTACTCCTCTTCCTCCTCTGCACTGACTCCTGCAGAGCGTCACTACCTCGATCTACTCTTGCACAAATCCTTTGCTGTAAAACTGGATGAGACTCCTGTCTCATCACTTCCAGTAAGACAAAAAGGGATCACTCTGAATAACCCCAGTTTGCTGGCTGTACTTTGTTACTGTAATAAAGTCTCTTGAATGTTGTTGCTTCAGCAAATCAATAAGCCAGAGGAGTACAATACCTCTCCCTGGCAGCTCAGTGAATTTGGTAGCTACACAGTCTTTAGGATGGTATCACCAGAGTGCTTTACCAGGCCAGAGATACTCGATACCTCTCCCCAGTGGCCTAGCACACAGTAATAAGCGGACTACTGTTCCCAGCCAGTCCATAACTGCAAACACTGCGTTCCCCGGCCACAGCATTCTGCACTACTCTCAACAATTCTCCTTTTGCTTCTTTCACACTGACCTTCTCCAAAGGGCAAGTTCTGTGTTCCCCAGTCACAGAACTTTGTTCTATTCTCATCAGTCCTACTGTTGCTTCTTCTTAAATTACCTTCTCCAAAGTGCAAGTCCTGTGTTCCCCGGTCACAGCAGCTTGACACCAACTCCATGGTGAAGATCTTTATCCAGGAATACATCTTAGCAGCTCCTCCAGCCCTCCTCCACGCTCGGCGCGCTCCTCACGTGGGCACGCCCTGCAGCAGCTACCTAAAACGCCATTCTCCTTTTCTCCTGCACCTTCAGAATCCCTTAGCAGCATGTGACCCCAGTTTATATGGGAGGCCTGCCCCCTGCCAATACCGAATGGTAATTGGTCAGAGCTCCTCACATGAGCTGCCTGCCACTCAAACCTCAGGTCCAACCTCTTTTCCAGGACAATCTTCGTGAAAGCAGGGGAGGTGCCTCTGATGGCGCGTACACACGAGCGGAATGTCCGTCAGAAAAAGTCAGATGGGAGCTTTTCATCGTATATTCCGACCGTGTGTATGCCCCATCGGACTTTTTCCATCAAATTCAGATGGACTTCATAGAGAACATGTTCTAAATTTTTCCGACGGAACTAATTACTATTGGGAAACCCGCTCGTCTGTATGCTGTTCCGACGTACCAAAAACGGAGCATGCTCAGAAGCAAGTATTAGACGGAAGTGCTCGGTCTGGTAAAACTAGCGTTCGTAATGGAGATAGCGCATTCCTCACGCTGCAAATTTTGTGATCTTTTAATGCAGCACATTCTTTTGTGCTTTATAATGCTAGATGACTGAATTTGTTTTGTTGCTGATATTTACACAGAGTTCTCACAAACTTATTTCTTTATTATTTCTCGTGATCTCATGAATAATCTTTTATTTTTTTAAAGCCAGATCTCCATAATAATGTTTAGAATTATTTTTTATAGTCTTTTTTTTTAATTATTTTTTATTTCATCAAGATCTCCTTTTTTTGGATTATTGCAAAATTATTTTATAGTAATCTCCATAATTTTTGTAATTTTTTTTGTGTGTGTCAAGTTACATCTATAACATTATTATCTTGTATTTTTTAACTTCAAGGAGGCTGGTTGGTGTCCCTTGTTAATTTGACATTTTCTTTTTGAAATGTACCTGCCTACTCACAAACAAACTGTCCTATTTTAAGAAAAACACATAGGCAAGTATTTTCAGAAAATAAAATATCCATTTATTCTGGGTAACAAAATAAAGAGGAAGGCAACGCAGGAGAAACTTTTTGAATTTGCGAAGCCTTTTGGCCCCCAGGGCACACATCAAGTCTGTGGAAAAAAAATTGTTATCTTGAGGAGTCCATATAATTTGGAGCCCAATCTGGTCCAGGACTCCCAGAGATCAGGACCAGCAGCAGATGACATATCTGTCCCAAGGCTGTGGTACTACACCAGCCTGCATCTTCTGTCAGACCAGACTGAACCCAGGCCATCACTTTCTTCTCTTCCCTGCAGCCTTCCCTGCAGCCTTCCATGCAGCCTTCCTTGGAGGCTGTGGCTCTGGTGGTGGACTTCTGGCAGGAGGAGGAGGAGGATGGGCGAGCTCATATATGTGGCTGTTCTCTGTCAGCTGGCCCCTCAACCCCTTCTGAAGGGCCTCACCAAAAATTCCCTCACAAAGGAGGCATTGGCCCTCCTCCAATTTCATCAATCTTGTCGCTAGATAGCAGCCATAGGCCTCTTCAGCATCGGGGGGGGGCTTCTGAGGACATCAATTGGTTCCTTAATGAGTCCCAGTGTTGCCTCCTTCCTGGGCCTTTTTGTTTGAAGGCAGAGGGGAGGCACCTGGGATTGGGTGAGGCTCCTACTGGGGCCAGCCACCTCCTGCCCGCCCACCTCCTGGCTGTCACTGGGCATGGCCTCCTCCTGCCTGCCACTTTCCAGACCCTCGTCCTGGCTAAGGTCATCCAGTGTGTAAAAAAGGGACATATAGTTTTAGTTTTTGCTTCATCGATCACACACAATTTTTAGCTCATGACTTGCAAATTGAATGTTAATAAATAGAAAAGACTATCATTCTGACCCCAGCATTTTTCATTCTTGTCACAAACATTTTTGGCCACTACCGTCTATTGATATGTAAATCTCTTTGTTTTAAATCATTAATTTGTTATCAATTATAACATCTAGTTAACATCATTAATATTAGGACAATAAATATGTCTAAAAATAATATACCTGGCTCCAGCTGGGCTCATCCACTTCTTCCAGGATGGAAGGCCCAGTTTGTTCCTCGTCAGCTTCTGCTGGGGTTGGGGGAAGGGTAGAAAGTGATTCCCTGGCTTCAGTCTGGTTGTCCAGAAACCACAGTTTGTTGAAGTACCACAGCCTGGGTACATACACTTATTATGCTCCTTATTATACATGTTCCTCAAGATCCCAATTTTCTTTTCCAAAAACTGGATGGTTGCCCCGGGGACCCAAGTCTTCACAAACTCCAGAAGTTTCTCCAGTGTTGACCTCCTAGCTTGTTTTATATAATACAAGCTGTGTTTCACCTCCCACAAATTCCTCATCTCCCTGTACCTGTCTATGAAACTGGTCATAAATTCTGGGTCCTTAAAGTGATTAATCTTTGAGGTAAGATAATACACAAGACGAAAACACTAATGTCAGCCTAAACTCTCATAATCTTATCCCAATATAGGCCTCAATCTTGAAGCAGTATAGGCCACTGATGGGCCTAGTTCAAATTTTACCTTCGTTTAGGACGCTCGCCACTTCCCTTCCTCTATCCTCCGCACACAGATCGTACGTACGACACGTGTGTTAGCTTGATATACACTGTGCATGCGTGAAACTCCGCCCACGTCGCCCGCCCCTGATGTTTTTTCTAGTCTATTCCCCGCCCCGTCTCTTTAGGAGCGCAGTAGGAGCGACATGGCGGAGAAAGAGCAGGTGTGTGTTAATTCTACTAACGAGGAGGAGGAAAGCCCGGAGCCAGAAACGACCCGCTCCAGGAGGAGAAGATTAAAGGCCTCAAATATGGCCTTTGTAGAGATGGTGGACATATTGAGGAGGAACGACTATGATGGGAAGCATGGACCATACACCAACCCTAATGAGAGAAAGGCCAAGATCATGACTAAAGTTGTGAAGCGTCTGCACAGGAATTTTGGGGTACGACGATCCAAGGAGCAATTGAGGAAACTCTGGTCAGACCTGAAACTGAGGGAGCAGGATCAGTATAGAAGAATCAAGAGAGTTCTTCTAAAAAGTAAGTAGTTGTCGTGTGTTCCTATTATTATTATACTTGCATGCTTCGCCATGTGATTTTCTTTACTGTTATACAGTTTAAAATGGCGATTTTCATGTTCGTGGGCACAGTAATCGGTCGTCGGAAACATCATTCGCTCATTAAATACGATGTTTTGGGCAGATACAGGTTAAATACATTTGGTCATGCCTATTTGTCTAAAAATACGTTTTGTACATTGCTGTCTAGATGTGTTTGTAACTAGAATGAAATGCAAGCGTGATTCAGTGTAATCTAAGAAGAGGACACTCAGCAGCTGTTTACACATCTGGACTCAGGAGCACTTTTTTAAGGTGTCCCACACAGGTGCTCCAGTGGATACTTGGGGTGTCTCCATGTGTGAAAATTGTCACAAAAAGGTAAGTATTCCAGCTTTGGTAAAGTAAAAAATCATGTCTTTAGCTTGGAAATCTGCCAAAACAGACAACTGTACCTCACTTCCCAGCAATGTTTCATATTCCTATTTCTGGATTCAAATATCTGTGTGCTAAGTATATCTTTTGTTTCATTCTTATAGGGGAGAAAAGACTCGGAGAACACCACTCAGAGGACACCAGGGACCCCACACCTCAGAAACAAGGGGAACTCAGAAAAACACCACACCCGAGGATCTGGAGGAAGGAGAGGTGGAGGAAGTTGGCAAACTTGTCACCACAACAGGTGAGTGTCTGACACCCCAGCTTCAGGTAATATATGTATGCCTGCATATTTATAATACATGTTTTTACTCTAATTTTTAGGTGATGTGCTGGTTGTTGAAGAGCAAGCTGAACATTTCACAAGTGACAGTGCACAAAGGCTAATACAAGACATCATGGTGTGGAATGGTGAACTTGACATCATAAGGAAGAAACTCAGTGTTATGGAACAACAAATGAAGAACATGATTGATGTGTTGGAGAGAATCTGAATTTCTTCAAAATGCCACCATTTTACAATTTTTTGGACTAAACTAAAACTTTTTTTTTACATTTTAAAAGCCAAATTTTGAAGATGCACACGGTGTGTCCACATGTGCTATTTGCCCCTGGGATATCAATGTACGCGTTTTGTGGATGCAACCCCTTCCTTGTAACTCTAGTAGGTGAGAGGAAGGGGTTGCACCCCCAAAACACGTCCATTGATACCCCATGATGGGATATAGCACATGTTGACATTAGGCATGGGATCAGGAGGGAAATACCCATTTTGACTCCCAAATTTTGTGCATTTTCAAAATTTAGCTTTTACAGGGGTGACATCACCACATCTGATGAAGGCAATATCAAGACATTTTTGACACTATAATGTCTGATATTGCCTTAATTTTTTCTACGTTGAACTTTGTAAGTTCCAGAGTTGGGTATGTTATGTTTAGAAACATCCGTGTTTATAACCAAAAAAAATTTCAAAAAATGTAAAAAAAAAAAAAAAATTTTACAGCAACATTTTAAAACATGTGAATATGCACAGAGTAAAAAGTTTGCTAATCAACAATGTGTGGCTTCTTCTTTCAATGCTCAATACCAGTTTTTTAAGTCATTTGGTGTTTACAGTGACAATGGGGCTTATTTACTAAAGGAAAATCCACTTGGCACTACAAGTGCATTATAGGAGAACCTAGGAGACAGCCAAAAAGAAACACAAGCAATAAAGAAAATTTAAGATTTTATCAGATCCCTTTTTTTTTTTTTTTTTTAATTAAAAAAATATTTACACATTGTCTGGCATTGCAATGGCCCCCCTACCCGTAAAATAATTTACATATTTCTCCTGAACTTCACGGGCGCTTTGGGGTGCCAAGCCAGGACGGCCAGTATCCAGGCCCGTCAGAGGATTTGCAGGAAGTCCAGCCTCAGGCCCAACTGAGGCTATATAATTGTGGGCATTTTTTCTTAAAAAATTGTGCAATATGCAGCAGGATAAGATGATGTGGTTGATTTTGTAGTCCGACATGTGTATGGCTGTCAGAAACAGGCAGAACCGGCTGGCCATTATCCCGAAGGCATTCTCAACGACTCTTCAGGGCTCTGGCCAGCCGGTAGTTAAAAACCTCTGGGGGAATGGCCTCATCAGGTGCTCGCCCAGACTGAACGCTTCATCAGCAAGAAAGACGAACGGGAGTCCTTCAACGTTGTCCGCAACAGGTGGCAATCCCAGGCCACCAGTCTGAAGATGTTGGTAAAACTCCGTCTGGGTGAAGACTCCTCCATCCGACATCAGGTCATTCTTCCCCACATCCACATAGAGGAACTCATATTGTGCCGACACCACAACACATTAACACTATACTATTAAACCCCTTATAGTTATAATAGTAAGACCCCGAATGGGGTGGTGGCATGATGTGGACGTGCTTCCCATCTATTGCCCCTCCACAGTTGGGAAAGTCCCAACGGTCGTCAAAATGGGATGCCACAATCTCCCATTCCTGTGGCGTTGAAGGAAACTGTGGAGTCAAACCAGAAAAAAAAATTAGTACTTAACATTGCAAGCAGATTAGACAAACATTCTTGGCCAACTTCAGTATAACCTTTATTTTAAGGAGTATTTAAAGACAAAAATATAAGGCACACTTATCAGATTCCCCCCCCCCGATGACCCATTGTAAAAATTTTGGGGGGGGGGGGGTTTGAGCTGAATTTGGGACCCCCAAATAAAAGCCTCTGGCACTCTACCTGAATTTAAGGACAACAATAACATTTGTACATATTTTAGGGGTGTTTGGGGTAAAGCACTACAATGGAGCTGACAAAATACATTAAGTAACTAGGCTAGGTGTATAAGGGCCCAGGATAGCATGCTAGGGAGGTTTGTGAAGGCAAATATGCATGAAGGACAAAAAAGGAGCATTATAAAAGATTACAGCATGCATGAGGACAAAGGGGACATTCACAGCATACTACAATCATGGTAATTAGGGAATGATGAAAGAAATACAATACATTAGCAAACATTAAATACAATAGAATGTGATGTTAAAGGAGAAAACTTACCCTAATATAGTCCTTCTGCAGGACCTGAATAATAGCAGAACAGGTCTCTGGGATAACGATCCTCAGAGCCTGGGGGGAGATGCCTGTCCAGAACTTAAGGTCCTGCAGGCTGCTCCCAGTCGCCAAGTACCGCAACATTACCTCTGCTCCGGAGTGATGGCTTGCCTCATGCAGGTATCCTGCCTGCTAATATAAGCGGTCAGCAAAGCCAACAGACGGTGAAAAACGGGGTCCGTCATCCTGAGAAAGTTCCCGAAATCATCAGGATTATTCTCCTGGATCTCACGAAGCAAAGGCATATGAGAGAATTGGTCACGCTGGAGCATCCAATTCTTGGTCCATGAACTCCTCCCCACCCTGTTCATGGACTGGGCTTGGGTCAAAGAATGAACCCCAACACTAAGCCCCCACATAGCACGAACTCTATGACGAGTACGTACCTGCAACATGGCTTCAGAACGGTCAGCTGGTCAGAACAAACTAACAGAACAGCACTGAAGAACAGCAAGGCCTGTGAAGAGCGAGCTGAAAATCAGCAATGAGCAGACAAGAACTCACTGAAAAAACAGATGCGAACTGTCTACACGCTCTGAAAAGCAGATACAAACCCACAAGCACAAACTGAAGAGCAGTAACGGACTGAAAAGCACGAAAGCTGAAAAGCGCGAATCGTCTCTCACCAAACTTCTACTAACACAAGATAAACACAAGATTCCTTTTTCTAGTCCTGTTGTACGTGTTGTACGTCACAGCGTTCTGGACGGTCGGACTTTGGTGTGACCATGTGTAGGCAAGACCGCTTGAGCGGAATTCCGTCAGAGAAACCTTCAGAGTTTTTTTCCGACAGCAAAACCGCTCATGTGTACATGGCATGAGTCAGAGCACAGGTGATCACACCCACTACTGCACTAAACACTCCCAATCTCAAATCAAAACAAACAGGCCTAACCTAAAGCACAGGCCCATCTATATTTGCCTACACTGATATCTTAAACCCAGAAAAATCGTATTCTAGCACCTACCTAAAGGTAGAGGGTGCTACATACACATGGAATTGTGTGTATAAATAAATATTTTGTACAGGATGGTCTTTTCAGAACTGACCAGTGCTGGTGTCTGCGGTCCGTGCTTCAAATATGTCTCTGCAGTATCAATCTGTTTCTCATCTGGCTTCATACCTGCTGTTGTTTTCTCTTCCATGTGTAAGGAACTTCTTTCCTTGAAACCTCTGTTGTTTCCACCTGCTGGAGTGCTTAGGTGCTGCTGTGCTCCATCAGCTGTGCACTACCTCATGATTTAATGTCTGCAAAAACTATTTAAACCTGCTCTGTACAATTTGACCACAGCCGCCAGTGATACCTGTCCAGGGGGGACAACCAGGGGCCACCAGCGATATTTGCCCTGGGAGTGGGGCAGCCAGGAGCCACCAGCAATATCTGCCCGAGGGGGACAGCCAGGAGCCACCAGCAATATCTGACCAGGGGGGCAGCCAGGAGCCACCAACAATATCTGTCCTGGGGGGGACAGCCAGGAGCCACCAGCGATATCTACCTGGGAGGGACAGCCAGGAGCCACCAGCGATATCTACCCTGGGGTGGTGGAGCCAGAAGCCACCAGCGGTATCTGCCCGTTGGGGGGAGGAAGACAGCCATGAGCCACCATCGATATCTGGCCCAAGGGGAGACAGCCAGGAGCCCACCATCGATATCTGCCCGGGGCGGGGGGGACAGCCAGGAGCCACCAGCGATATATGCCCTGAGGGGACAGCCGGGAGTCACCTGTAAAATCTGCCCTTCTCCCCTGGGGGTGGGGTGGGGGGGACAGCCAGGAGCCACCAGCGATATTTGCCCAGGGGGGACAGACAGGAGCCACCAGCGGTATCTGCCCGGGGGGGACAGCTGGGAGCCACCAGCCATAGCTACCCTGAGGGGGACAGACAGAAGCCATCAGCCATACCCACCCTGAGGGGGGGCAGCCAGGAGCCACCAGCCATACCCGCCCTGGGGAGGACAGACAGCAGCCGCCAACCATACCTACCTTGGGGGGGCGGGGAAGACAGCCAGGAGCCCCCAGTCATACCCACCCTGGAGGGGACAGCCAGGAGCCGCCAGCCATACCCACCCTGGGGGGGACAGACGGCAGCCCTTCAGCCATACCCGCCTGGGAGACAGCGATACTTGCAGGAATCCTGAGGAACTAGTGAAGATTGAGGTCAGTTTTTAATTAAAATCAAACAGCAATGGGTATATCTGTTCTCTACACTGGTACACTAGCCACACTGGGCTGTTTTCAAACTGATCCTGTGGGTTACCTGCACTGAGTCTTCTTCTGTTATGACAGGTGGGCGTGGTGCGCTTTCAGAAAGTGCACCACACGTGTAAGATATAATAGAATTCTGTGTCAAAATGCAGCTAACCTGCAGGAAAGCCACAGGTGCACTGTGCTACACCAGCAGTGTGAGTAAACAGCAGTGCATCAGTGTGAAAGCCCCTTTCATTGCTCTAATTGGGTCCGCCTGTCTGTTGTTCAGGCGGACCTAATCGGACCCTCCATTCTTCTCTATGGAGCAGCAGATGAAAACAGATTTGTGTCTGTTTACATCCGCCTACCTCCGATCCGCTACAAAAACAGAAGGGGATTTGTCCCCTTTCATCTGGGCAGATAGGACTGGAGGGCCCATAGAGTAGAGCGGGCCGTGCCCATGTCTGCTCTGCATATGCCGAGTTGACATGGACCTGTCATCCGCCCTCTCCGCTCATTGTGCACAGCGACCAGTTACCGCGTCGCTTAAGTGGCCCTCGCTCTTCAAAAGGTTCTGCACCCCTGGATTAATAGAACAGTTTAACAAAACTTTTAAGAGTATGCTAAAGAAGATGGTGGATAAAGACGGGTGAGACTGGGACTGTCTTTTGCCAAATTTGTTGCTTGCAAAAGGAGAGGCTCCACAGTCTTCCAGAGGGTTCTATTCCTTTGAACTTTTGTATGGGAGGCATGCCTGGGGATTGATGGATATTGCAAAAGAGACCAGGGAGACTGAAACTACTCCTTACCAGAGTGTCATAGAACATGTCTCAGCCATGTAGGACAGAATTAGTTCAGTAATACCCCTTGTCCGAGAACACATGCAGCAAGCCCAGGAAGTGCAGAGTTGAGTGTACAATAGACTGGCAAGGTTCGAACTTTCCATCCAGGGGATCGTGTACTCGTTTTAGTCCCCACAGTAGAAAGTAAGTTCCTTACTAAGTGGCGAGGGCCCCAATAAAATACTGAAAAAGGTTGGGGAAGTCATCTATAAGGTGTACCAAGCAGAAGTAAAAGCAGATCTATCATGTGAATTTAATTAAATTATGGAAAGATAAGGAAGCCCTCCTGGCCCTGGGTGATAAGCCCCTGAAATATGAGGAAGGGAGTCTATGTCTATATCACAACAGCAGGAGGTAAGAGAGTTTCTAGAAGATGTGGTTATTTGGAGCACAGAGTGGAAAAGCCAGCTACCTAAAGTACAGGCTGTAATAAATTCTAACAGAAATGCAGGCTTAACCGCAAACCCAAAGAAGTGTGCCATAGAGTTAGAAGAGACTCAGTTTCTGGGGTACACCATTGGGCGGGGCCTAACCAACCCATAAGTCCATGAGGTAGAAGCCATTAGAAACTGATCTGCTCCTGCCACCAAGAAACAAGTGAGAACCTTCCTAGGCATGGTTAAGTAGTATTGGGGGTTCATCCCAAAGTTTGCCATGATGGCAGCACCCTTTACTGACCTTACCAAGGGAAAAAGCTCCTCTGTAGTTAAGTGGAATCCTAAGGCTGAAGAAGCTTTGCAAAGTCTGAAGGAGGCCCTGTGTAAACAGAATTTTTTGTCCAGACTGATGCCTCGAGTATAGGTCTGGGGTCTGTCTTGTCCTAAGAGTTATGGCGCGTACACACAGGCGGACTTTTCGACCGGACTGGTCCGACTGACTTTTTGACGGACTTTCCGACGGACTTTAGAACAAATAGACTTGCCTACACGCGATCAACCAAAGTCCGACAGATTTGTACGTGATGACTTACGACCAGACTAAAATAATGAAGTTGATAGCCAGTAGCCAATAGCTGCCCTAGCGTCGGTCTTTGTCTGTCGTACTAGCATACAGACGAGCGGATTTTTCGACCGGACTCGAGTCCGTTGGAAAGATTTGTAACATGTTTTATTTCTAGATCCGTCGGACTTTTGGGAAAAAAAGTCAGCTGGACCCCACACGCGATCGAATTGTCCGACGGAGTCTGGTCCGCCAGACTAAGTCTGCTGGAAAGTCCGCTCATGTGTACACGGCATTAGACAAAGAAGAACACCTGGTCTATATGAGTCGGAATCTGACCTCAGCAGAAAGAATTATGGTATAGTGGAGCAAGATTGTTTGGCCATTAAGTGGGCCTTAGAGGCTCTACGGTACTACTTGCTGGGGTGCCACTTCTGACTCATAACAGACCATGCTCCCTCGTTAGGGAAGTACCAGGAGACCCTGTCTGACAAGGATGGATAGATGAAGCAAAAGGAGAGCCGAATAGCGAGCCAAGGTCAGGGCGGGCTGCAGACGATGTAATCAGAACAAGCCGAGTTCAAGAGATCAGTTCACGAGAGGTCAGGTTTAAGGCAGCTTACACAAAGGAAGCTCTGAAACAAATGTTGCTCAAGCAACCAGTAGCTGGTTTGAAAGGGATTTAAATAGGGAAGCACATGAGGGGCTGGACAGGAAGTAGCAGGAAGGAATCATATATTAGGCAACAGGTGTGGCCGGCGACACCCATAGCTGCAGAGTGCACAGAGCAGAACACAAGCTAGTGAACAACAGGTGCCAACCGGCCTACAGCAGTAAAGGTGAGACACAGATCAGCTCCGCAGCTGATCTGTGACATTGTTATATTGCAGCCATTTGCTAAAATCATCAAGTTCATTTTTTTCCTCATTAATGTACACACAGCACCCCATATTGACAGAAAAACACAGAATTGTTGACATTTTTGCAGATTTATTAAAAAAGAAAAACTGAAATATCACATGGTCCTAAGTATTCAGACCCTTTGCTCAGTATTTAGTAGAAGCACCCTTTTGATCTAATACAGCCATGAGTCTTTTTGGGAAAGATGCAACAAGTTTTTCACACCTGAATTTGGGGATCCTCTGCCATTCCTCCTTGCAGATCGTCTCCAGTTCTGTCAGGTTGGATGGTAAACGTTGGTGGACAGCCATTTTTAGGTCTCTCCAGAGATGCTCAATTGGGTTTAAGTCAGGGCTGTGGCTGGGCCATTCAAGAACAGTCACGGAGTTGTTGTGAAGCCACTCCTTCGTTATTTTAGCTGTGTGCTTAGGGTCATTGTCTTGTTGGAAGGTAAACCTTCGGCCCAGTCCTAAGAACTCTGGAGAAGGTTTTCTTCCAGGATATTCCTGTACTTGGCCGCATTCATCTTTCCCTCGATTGCAACCAGTCATCCTGTCCCTGCAGCTGAAAAACACCCCCACAGCATGATACTGCCACCACCATGCTTCACTCTTGCGACTGTATTGGACAGGTGATGAGCAGTGCCTGGTTTTCTCCACACATACCGCTTAGAATTAAGGCCAAAAAGTTCCATCTTGGTCTCTTCAGACCAAAGAATCTTATTTCTCACCATCTTGGAGTCCTTCAGGTGTTTTTTTAAGCAAACTCCATTGCGGGCTTTCATGTGTCTTGCACTGAGGAGAGGCTTCCGTCGGGCCACTCTGCCATAAAGTCCCGACTGGTGGAGGGCTGCAGTGATGGTTGACTTTCTACAACTTTCTCCCATCTCCCGACTGCATCTCTGGTGCTCAGCCACAGTGATCTTTGGGTTCTTCTTTACCTCTCTCACCAAGGCTCTTCTCCCCCGATAGCTCAGTTTGGCCGGACGGCCAGCTCTAGGAAGGGTTCTGGTCGTCCCAAACGTCTTCCATTTAAGGATTATTGAGGCCACTATGATCTTAGGAACCTTAAGTGCAGCAGAAATTTTTTTGTAACCTTGGCGAGATCTGTGCCTTGCCACAATTCTGTCTCTGAGCTCTTCAGGCAGTTCCTTTGACCTCATGATTCTCATTTGCTCTGACATGCACTGCGAACTGTAAGGTCTTATATAGACAGGTGTGTGGCTTTCCTAATCAAGTCCAATCAGTATAATCAAACACAGCTGGACTCAAATGAAGGTGTAGAACCATCTCAAGGATGATCAGAAGAAATGGACAGCACCTGTTAAATATATGAGTGTCAAGGCAAAGGGTCTGAATACTTAGGACCATGTGATATTTCAGTTTTTCTTTTTTAATAAATCTGCAAAAATGTCAACAATTCTGTGTTTTTCTTTCAGTATGGAGTGCTGTGTGTACATTAATGAGGGAAAAAAATGAACTTAAATGATTTTAGCAAATGGCTGCAATATAACAGAGTGAAAAATTTAAGGGGGTCTGAATACTTTCCGTCCCCACTGTGTATGTATGTATGTGTGTGTGTGTGTGTGTGTGTGTGTGTGTATACATATATATATATATATCTTTTTTTTTTTTGTAATTCCTTTATTTTTTACTTATAGAAATCAGTGGTAATGCAATAAGGTCTGCATAGTATCAATGAGAACCAAAGAAATGACAATCAGCAAATCAGGCGACAAAAAACATTAGTCTCAGAAAGAGGTGGCAGGTGAGAGCCTCCAACATGTACAAATGAAGTGCAGTATAAGAAAAAGCAACTATGTTTAATATGAATAAAGAAGACCAGGGTCTTCAAAGAGGCCCCAGAGGCCAAAATAATTCAGGCAGGGCCTACAACCGATTGGACAAAGTGTAATGGCTGGAAAACTACCGAAACTGCAGGGAATATATCACCAAACTTCATAAAGAGTATGGGAGGGGAACAGGGAGGAAAGGAGAAGGGGAACAGGGAGGAAGGGGGAAAAGGGAAGTAAAGATGAAAGAAGTAAAGGAATAAATAAAGGAAAAAGGAAGAAACCAGGAAAAGCAGTCTCTCTCGCCTGGGGCCAAAAAAGAACCACAGGCCATGGGGGCTCAGCCTGGGTTGTGAGCCCTCCTGCAAATAAGCATCAGTGTACACAAAATATTGCCATGGCCTCCATGTTTCACGAAAGATCTCCTCCCTATTATGTAGGCTAGCCGTGAGGTCCTCCATGTCCCTGAATTCATTCATTTTGGAAAGCCAGAGAGACTTAGTAGACGGTTTCACAGGCCCTCCAGCACAAAAGGATACACACCTTTGTCACATTCAACAAGTGAATTGTAAAAGAAGCCTTATGTTTCTTAATGAGTTGTTCTGTGAGATGCAGCAAGCATGTCACGGGTTTCCCCGCCAGGTCAACGTTTGTCAGGTGTTTAACAGCCTCGGCCACTGCTTGCCAAAACTGAGTAATTTTTGCGCAGTCCCAAAAAATACGTAGCATCGTACCCTCTCCACCACCACATCACTAGCAGGTATCCGATACCTGAGGAAGGAAGTGATGCAGAGTTGTGGGCACCCTGTACAATCTGGTTAAGATCTTGTAATTGGTCTCCTGAACCTTTGGGACAATAGAAGACTTTTGGGCAAAGTGGAGAATTTTCTCTTTGTGAATAACTGAATTGCATGGCCAAATCAGATTCCCATTTAGAGAGAAAGCCAGGGTAGAAGTCCACCACTGCCTGAATCAGAGCTGCATATATGGTATAAAGACTATGGCGAATTGGTTCCCATCTGTGACTGGCAGTCTCCAATTCCGTGAGTTGACGGAAAATACCAGGAGAGCAAGAGCATTTATGAAGGAAATGTCAGAGCTGGAGACCACTCCAGAAATCTAATGGAAGTTCTGAGGTGGTGGCCAGGGCAGGGGAAGAGAGCTTACCATTAGGCCCCAGTAAGTCCCAGAGGTAGAGCTGACCACTGGACGCAAAGCGTTAAAATTTGGGACTCTGAAGGCCCGTTTCAAATTTAGGATTACCCAGAATAGTGATCATGGGAGATGGTAACGGAGAGACCGAAGAGCTGAGAAAGGTGTTTCTGGAGACCTTCAATGTGCTACCAAGAGTGGGATGATCCACTGAGGTCCATTGACAACGAAGGAGTAATCCATGGCCATATCTTGCAGTTCCACATTAGTCATCCATCTCCATAGCCACCCAATGTTGGACCATACAAACTCCCAAAGGGGGGAGTTGATACATTTGAAAAAACGGAAGGTAACTGGATAGGAAGGGCCTGCAGAAGATAAAGAACCCTGGGCAAAATTTATTTTTTTACCAAACATATGTAGAAGAATACATATTGGCCTAAAATGATGAAGAAATTTGTTTTTTTTTAATACATTTATTGGATATTTGTTATAGCAAAAAGTAAAAAATTTTTTTTTTTTTCTCAAAATTTTTGCTCTTTTTTTTTTTTTGTTTATAGCGCAAAAAATGAAAACCGCAGAGGTGATCAAATACCACTAAAAGAAAACGTTATTTGTGGGAAAAAAGGACGTCAATTTTGTTTGGCTACAGCATTGCACAACCATGCAATTGTCAGTTGAAGCACACAGTGCCGTATCGCAAAAAATGGCCTGGTCATTAAGGGGGAAAATCTTCCGGTCTGTAAGTGGTTAATTCTCAAATAGTGAATAGAGTCGCCCGCCCAACGGAATGAGAAGGATGGACAAAGGCAGTCGATCGTGTCCCGATTCACTGAAATATTAAGAGCAGAGAACTTGGACAAGTTAATATTAAAGTAAGAGAGGGCGCCATACATGCACATGATTGAAGCAATTGCAGGGACAATAAAGGGTCCGTCAGGAAAAATATCAAATCATCCACAAAGGCAGCCACCTTATGGACACTGGACGCCTTCTTGTGGCCTGCAATGTCAGGGTCTGCCCTTACAGTGCAGAGAAAAGGTTCCAGGGAAAAAATTAAGATTAAAGGGGACAGGGGGCTACCCTGGCGGGTACCATTCGTGATTGTGAAAAAGTCAGACCTCGTCTTGTTAGCCTTGATGGCGGAAGAGGGGCAAGAATAGAGGGAAAAGATCCAGACCGCAATCCAATATGCTCCAGGGTGGCACGCAGGAACTGCCAACTGACCCTATCAAAAGCTTTCTCCGCGTCCGTTGACCGGAGAAGAGGATGAGTGGTTCTGGCAGCATGGATCAAATTTACAACCCGAATCGTATTGTCTCAAGGGTTCATGCAGAGGTACAAATCCCACCTGATCTCTATGAATTAAACCAGGGATGTGGGGGAGTAGCCTGTTTGCCAGAATCTTTGCAAATAACTTCAAGTCTGCATTTAGGAGGGCAATGAGGCGATAGCTCCCACACTCAGTAAGATTTTTCCCTTCCTTGGGGATCAGAGTGATATAGGCCCGCAAGATGTCTGGTGGCATGGGCTTCCCCTCCGTAATGGACCAACCACATGAGTACCAGGTTAGTAGAGATGAGCCAAACACCCCCCCGGTTCGGTTCGCACCAGAACCTGCGAACGGACGGCAAATTTGCACGAACTTTAGAACCCCATTGAAGTCTATGGGACTCGAACGTTCGAAATCAAAAGTGCTAATTTTAAAGGCTAATTTGCATGGTATTGTCCTAAAAAGGGTTTGGGGACCTGAGTCCTGCCCCAGGGCAGGGGCGGATCCAGGGGGGGGGCAACGGGGCAATTGCCCCCTCCAAGAATTCGGGTGAGTGAGTGGGCCGGTAGGCATCGCCCGGGTGAGAGAGCCGGCGGACAGCAGCTCCGCGGCTGAGAACACGGGCGGCTCCATTGCTGAGAGACAGCGACAGACAGGTGAACAGCTGTGCGGCTCGTGACAGTGTTTGACTGGGAGTGGGCTGCCGGCCAATCAGGGATACGGTGGGCGGGGGAGCAGAGAGATGACATCATCTCTCACCGCCCGGCGCCCGCCCTGCATCACCTGCTGTTCCACTCTCGCTGTGCAGTGTGCAGGCAGCCGTGGCAGCAGAGAGATTATATCACATCTCTGCTGCTTGACTGGTAATCTGCTGCCTGACACTGGGACACAGCAAGACAGAGACAATTATAGCAGGCAAGTGACAATCCGCAACGTGTGGCATGGGACGTGGTAAGTGAAATTCTGCCATGTGTGGCAAGTGACGTGGCAAGTGACAATCCGCATCTGGTGACAGGCGACGTGGCAAGTGACAATCCGCAACGTGTGGCATGGGACGTGGCAAGTGACATGGCAAGTGACAATCTGCAATGTGTGGCATGGGACGTGGCAAGTGACAATCCGCAACGTGTGGCATGGGACGTGGCAAGTGACGTGGCAAGTGACAATCTGCAACGTGTGGCATGGGACATGGCAAGTGACGTGGCAAGCGACAATCTGCAACGTGTGGCAAGGGACGTGGAAAGTGACAATCTGCATCTGGTGACAGGTGACGTGGCAAGTGACAATCTGCATCTGGTGACAGGTGACGTGGCAAGTGACAATCTGCTTCTGGTGACAGGCAACGTGGCAAGTGACAATCTGCATCTGGTGACAGGCGACGTGGCAAGTGACAATCCGCAATGTGTGGCAGGTGACAGTGGCAAGTGACACGCTCGGGGCTCCCACTGATTCTGCATTATGGTGAGTTGAACCATTTCATTGTTTATAACAATGTAATTATAGTAATAATGCGCTTCAATCATCCTGACACCATAACAACCATGGTGCCATGATGATTGAAGCGCCAACACCAGCCATTTCCCCGATAAATTTACCCCAAAAAAACGTATTTTCTGGCAGTGCCCCTCCCGAGACTAGGCTCTGGATCCGCCCCTGCCCCAGGGGACATGTATCAATGCAAAAAAAAGTTCTAAAAACGTCCGTTTTTTCGGGAGCAGTGATTTTAATGATGCTTAAAGTGAAAAAATAAAAGTGAAATATTTCTTTAAATATCGTACCTGGGGGGTGTCTATAGTATGCCTGTAAAGTGGCGCGTGTTTCCCATGCTTAGAACAATCCCTGCACACAATGACATTTTTAAAGGAATAAAAGTCATTTAAAACTGCTTGCGGCTCTAATGTAATGTCAGGTCCTGACAATATGGATGAAAACCAGTGAGACAAACAGCATGGGTACCCCCCCAGTCCATTACCAGGCCCTTTGGGTCTTGTATGGATATTAAGGGGAACCCCGCACCCAAATTAAAAAAAGGGAAGGCATGGGGCCCCTATGCCCTATATACTCTGAACATACGTATACAGGTGGTGCAAACAAGACAGGGCAGGGACTGTAGGTTGTTTGTTCAGTAGAATCTGTTTGTAATTTTGAACTGGTACGTTTTTAAAGTTTAGCTCCAGCCAAAAAATATATTTTTAAGCTTGTTGGAAAACATAGGGAAGGGTTATCACCCCTGTAACATTTGTTTTGCTGTCTTGTGCTCCTCTTCAGAAGATTTCACCTCACTTTCTGTCACAATGACAAATGTTTTTTGAAAATGTGGGGTTGTTAGTGAAACAAGGATTGGTGATAAAGCATCAGTGGAAAGGAGAAACGTTTTTCCCATATTAACTCTTACAGGAGAGAATTTCCCTTCCTAGGTGTAGATTTCATCTTACTTGCTGTTGTCTCCTTCCGTTTGCAAATAAGAGTCGTTTGTAAGTTGGATGTTTGAAAGTAGGGGCCTGCCCTATATACTCTGCAGACATTGGGGCTTTAGGTGTTGGTGTTGCCACAACACTGTAAGCCCTCACAGTTACTCTTGGTGGGCGCTGGAATGGGCCCTGCTGTGAAATATTAGATCAAGAATTGTTATTACATGCACCTGTTGAACAGGGGCAGAAAAAATTGGGCCTTTGGTGGTGGTGGTGGTGGTGCTGGTGCCACAACACTGTAAGTCCTCACAGTTACTCTTGGTGGGCGCTGGAACGGGCTCTGCTGTGAAATATTAGATCAAGAATTGTAATTACATGTCCCTGTTGAACAGGGACAGAAAAAATGGGCCTTAGGCACTGGTGCTTGTGCCATAACACTGCAACCCCTCATAGATATTCTAGTTGGAGCGCTCGAACGAGCCCTGCTGCAAAGAATTGCATCAAAAATTGTAATTACACGCCCCTGTTAAACAGGGGCTGAAAAATTGAGCCTTAGGCACTGGTGCTGGTGCTACAACACTGCAACCCCTCACAGATGCTCTAGTTGGAGTGCTTGAACAAGCCCTGCTGCAAAGAATTGCATCAAAAATTGTAATTACATGCCCCTGCTAAACAGGGGCTGAAAAATTGGGCCTTAGCCACTGGTGGCGGCACCCAGAAACAAAAATATTCTTACAAGCTATCAGCATGATCATTGAAAAGGAAGAGGATAGTCACTCAGCATAACAGGATAGTCACTCAGCATCAGCATAGGCAGTCTTGAAGGGATCTGACATTTCAAAAGAATTTATTCGGTTACATCAGCATCAGGTGCTTGGTATCTGGTGGTGATTCAAGACTGATTCATTTTTATGAAGGTCAGTTGATCGACCGAGTCAGTGGACAGGCGCACCATGTGATCGGTTACAAAGCCTCCAGCAGCACTCAATGTGCGTTCCGAAAGAATGCTGGATGCAGGACAGGCCAGTAGCTCAATTGCATACTGTGCAAGCTCTGGCCAGTGATACATCCTCAAGACCCAGTAACCCAGAGGATTTTCGGTGGGAAAGGTGTCCAAGTCAGATCTTGCCCCTAGGTATTCCTGCACCATGTAAAACAGATGGTTGCTGGAACCGATCATACCTTGGAGCTGCGGACTAAAAAATTGTCTGAACGCATCGGTCAGACGGCCACCTTCTCCACCGCTCCTTCTTTGACTGACCGAAGCCTTGGCAATACGTTGTCCAGGAACAGGACCTCCCAGTCTCTGCGAGCACGTTGCACAGACCTTTCTGCAAGGCCTCCCAAAGATGTTTCATCCTCTGCTCCCTCTGTGACGGCAAGATAAGGTCTGCAACCTTACTCTTGTAACGTGGATCAAGGAGGGTTGCCAGCCAGTAACGATCCGCAGGCTTTGCAGGATCAGGGAGACCATGCAGCGTAGGTTTGCTGAGGCATTCGGTCCGGAGTCCTCTGGGTCACTAAGGATGACATGATCTGCAGCCACCTCCACCCAGCCACGTACAAGTCCATGGGTTTCTTGGGACTGTAAATGATCCCTTAAAGACTGCTGCTGATGCTGAGTGCCAGGCTCCACCTCCATGCTGACACAATCCTCCTCCTCCTCGTCCTCTTCCTGTGTAATCGGTGGGCACGCAGGAACACTGTCTGGATAAAGGGGGCCTTGAGAGCTAAAGAAGTCCTCCTCTTCCTGCCTCTGTTCTGCCTCAAGTGCCCTGTCCATTATTCCACGCAGTGTGTGCTCCAGCAGGTGGACAAGGGGGACAGTGTCACTGATGCATGCACTGTCACTGCTCACCATCCTCGTGGCCTCCTCAAATGGTGACAGGACAGTGCATGCATGCGTGGGGAAAAAAAAGCAAACTCCCCTGACCCTGTCCTGGTGCCATAGTCGCACAGGTATTCATTGATGGCCTTCTGCTGCATGTGCAGTCCCTGCAGCATGGCCAACGTTGAGTTCCACCTGGTGGGCATGTCACAAATTAGGTGGTTCTTGGGCAGGTTAAATTCCTTTTGGAGGTCTGCCAGCTGAGCTCTGGCATTATATGACCGGCGGAAATGCACACAGACTTTCCTGGCCTGCCTCAGGACATCCTGTAAGCTCGGGTACCTGCCCAAGAACCGCTGCACCACCAAGTTAAGGACGTGAGCCAAAAAGGGCACATGGGTCAGTTGTCCCTGTCGGAGGGCGGAGAGGAGGTTGATGCCATTGTCACAAACCACCATTCCTGGCTTAAGTTGGCATGGCGTCAACCACCTCTGAACCTGCCCCTGCAGAGCTGACAGAATCTGCCCCAGTGTGGCTCCTGTCCCCCAAGCACACCAGCTCAAGCACCGCATGGCATCTTTTGGCCTGCGTACTTGCATAGCCCCTTGAACGCCTACAGAGCACCGCTGGTTCCGAGGTCAAAGCACAGGAAGAGGCCATGAAGGAAGAAGAGGAGGGGGTGGAGGAGAGAGGTGTGTCAGAATCACCAGTAGTGGCATTTTGGAGGCGTGGTGGCGGAACAACCTCCAACACTACTGCACCTTGTCCTGCATCCTTCCCAGCTGCCAGCAGAGTCACCGAATGCGCCATGAAACTTAGGTAACGTCCCTGTCGATGCCTGCTGGACCATGAGTCAGTGGTAATATGCACCTTACCGCTGACCGCCCTGTCCAGTGAGACCAAGACATTGCCTTCCACATGCTGGTAGAGAGCCGGAATTGCCTTCCGTGAGAAAAAGTGGCGTTTGGGAATCTGCCACTGAAGAACCGCACATTCCACAAACTCACGGAAGGGGCAGAGTCTACCAACTGAAAAGGTAGCAGTTGAAGTGCTAGCAATTTTTCCAAGCTAGCATTCAACCGCTGGGCATGTGGATGGCTGGGAGCGAACTTCTTTCTGCGGTGCAGCAGCTGGGGCAGGGAAATTTGCCTGATACAATCTGACGTCGGTGTACCGATAGCAGATTGCCCGCAAGTACTTGGCTGTGACACACCTAATTCTACACCTTTATTCCTCTCAGTGCAGGTCTCAGAGAGGAATGAAGGTATAGTGGGGTTGGAGATCCCAGCAGATGAGGAGCAAGAAGAGGTCCTCTTTGTTCTTTGGTGTGGGTCTTTTAGGTACGCTTGCCAGCCAACTGCATGGCAGGTCAACATATGTCTGGTCAAGCATGTGGTGCCCAAGCAGGAGATGTTTTGGCCATGCGAGATACGCTTGAGACATATGTTGCAAATAGCAGCGGTGCGATCTGATGCACTCGTCTCAAAAAAGGCCCACACCAAAGAACTTTTGGAATAACGTGCAGAGACAGCAGCGCCCTGCACATGCGGAGCTCTGTGGTGTGATGCAGTCAGTGTGCTGCCCTTAGGCTGGCCCCTGGAGGGCATCCTGCCTAGGTGATGTGCCTCCTCCTCCTCTCTCCTATCAGGCACCCTTGTGGAGTCAGTGACCTCATCATCCCCTCCCTCCTCACTGGAGCAAACCTGGCAGTATGCTGCAGCAGGGGGAACATGACTGCCAGATTGCTGTCCTTCTTGAGCACCTCCTCTCTCTGGGCTCACGTTACTGCCTTCCTCTAGCTGAATACCATCATCAGAGCCTTCAAAACGCTGGGCATCCTCCTGGAGCATGTACCCAACACTATGGTCAAACAGTTTGGGGGACTCCTCAGGAGGACATGGTGGGGCTAGGGAAGGAGTGACTGATGCCATTGAGCCGAGGGAAGAGGCTGTGTTGGCAGCTGCTTTGCCAGACAACATACCCTGAGCCTGGGTGAGAGAGGATGAGGACGGCTTGGTCATCCACTCGACCAAGTCTTCCTCATGTTGCGGCTCAACACGGCCAGCTGCCGGAAAAAAGGCCAAGCGTGTCCCACGGCCACGTGCTGATGAGTATGCACCGTCTCCACGACCAGCACTGTTGCCTCTAGGCACAGAGCCTGCTTGCCCTCTTTTATTGGCTTGTAACTGTCTGCCTCTCCTTGTTGGCCTTCCAGAGATACTATTGGCCTGCAGTGAGATATAGCTGCACAAAACTGTTATGTATATATATATACACCGATTATACTGCAGCTAGCAGAATCAACTGCCTGCCTGTAGTATTATTAGTATGAGAACACCTGCACTTGTCATCAGGTAGCTATACTGTAGGTGCAACTGTGCATGGTACACAGTACAGTAACTGGAAATATGTCAAGAGCCTGCACAAGCACCTGGGTTCAGGTAGCTATACTGTAGGTGCAACTGTGCAGGGTACACAGTACAGTAACTGGAAATATGTCAAGAGTCTGAGCAGGGTCCCCCAGACCCTTAAAGATGAGCTGGACATCCAAGATCATCAGACTGTGCAGAAATCAGTGAATCCCTGAGACCAGGTTGGTTAGAAAGTGATGTGTCACAGAAGTCAAGCTGGATAGCTGAAACACAAGCAGAATGCAAAGAGCCCTGAAAGAAAGTTTGAAAACCCCACCTGGCCGAATGAGGCAGTTTATCCAAAGGATGGATTGAGCCTCTTAGACAAGTTTGAATGGATGTAGTAGTAGTAGTAGGGTGAGGCCAGGTTACAGAAAGTCCTGAATAAGAAGAAGCAGGAAGCTCACTGGACATAGGCTGAACTGGTGCAGATGCCGACTGAACAGCATTGCCAGGTGCAGTGACCACCAGAATCGCATCACAGGGCGTAGCGACCGTGGAACTGGTGGACGAGTCAGCCTGGGTGTGTGTCCAAGGGGGTCCAGGGACAGGCAAAGATTAATGGCCATGCAAACTGGAGTGAATGATTGACTCAAGTTCACAGGTGGGTTCCTCATCCAGAGTGCCACACGACCCAGAGAGTGCCTCAGCCCGACTATTGCAGGAGACATTCCAGAAATCGCTATATGCAGCGGGAAGAGCAGAAGATACTGGAATGGTGGCAACAGGAAGTTTCTCTTTTGGGGTAACCTTGAGTAGGCAGGAGGAGGAACAGGAGGAACCCCAAGTCAAGATCTGTCCAGCAGTTCAGTCAACGTGTTGAGAATGGAGCCATAATCATGGAAGACCTAATATGATAGGAGATGAAGCCTTAGGTAAGACAATGAAGGATATCCACTCCTGGTGGAGTGTCCCTACCGACATCTTAACAGGGAGGGTCTGGAAGCGGATAGAGCCCCCTGGGAGAACAGTGCCATCAATCGCCAAGACCACCAATGGTGTTGTAAGGGGCAAAAGGGTAAGTCTCATGGAAGACACAGTTTCCCAGTCCATGAAATTGCCAGCGGCTCTGGAATCCAGATATGCCGAGACCGAACGAGGGGAAGCGCCAACATGAAGGAACACAGAAAGGAGAAGACGAGAAGGTGAAGGTGATATTTCAGGGTCCATTACTTCACCTTCCAGATGTATTAGCCCTGAGCGTTCTTCTGGAAGAGAACAAGTATCACGAAAATGACCTTTGACGCCACAGTAGAGGCACAGGCCCAGAGTTCTGCGCCTAGTGCATTCTTCGGGAGATAACTTGGTCCGGCCCAGCTGCATACATTCCTCAGCAGCCAGGAGGTGCTCCTCGGAATGAAGAGAAGGGACATGGAGCTCAGGCTGCCTAAAGAACGGGGAGTGCTGGCGTCTTTTTTTCCAGAGCCCTCTCCTGAAAGCGAATATCGATCTGGTTACACAAGGTGATGATACCATCCAGATTAGCAGGGAGAGATCTTCCTGCTAATTCATCCTTCACTCTATCAGAGAGGCCATGTAAAAAGGTTGCAACTAGGGCCTCATTATTCCAACTCAGTACGAAAATGAAGAGCGTACTGTCCCACAGAAGCGGACTCTTGACGGAGACGTAAAAGGGCGCTGGCCGCTGAGGACACAACCCGGTTCCTCGAAGATATTCCGAAAAAGTTTCAAGAAATCAAACTAGAGGCTAGAAAGGCTAGAAACCACTGGATCATTCAGTTCCCACAGAGGGGCTGCCCAGGCTAATGCCTCGCCGGACAGGAGGGATACAGTATAGGCTACCTTTGCCTGATTGGACAGGAAGTTTTGGGGCTGAAGCTCAAAATGAATCGTGCACTGGCTAAGGAACCCCCTGCAGGCCCTGGAGTCCCCAGAGAAATGGGCCAGAGCTGGCAGATGTAATGAATGTGTGTGTTCCTTCCTTCAGCACTGCATTAACCCTCTTGGTCATGGAGTTCACCAGAGCTTCACAGGTTACCACTGGAGTCCTCTTCCACTCCTCCATGACGACATCACGGAGCTGGTGGATGTTTGAGACCTTGCGCTCCACTACCTTCCATTTAAGGATGCCCCACAGATGCTCAATAGGGCTTAGGTCTGGAGACATGCTTGGCCAGTCCATCACCTTTACCCTCAGCTTCTTTAACAAGGCAGTGCTCATCTTGGAGGTGTGCTTGGGGTCGTTATGTTGGAATACTGCCCTGCGGGCCAGTCTCCGAAGGGAGGGGATCATGCTCTGCCTCAGTATGTCACAGTAAATGTTGGCATTCATGGTTCCCTCAATGAACTGTAGCTCCCTAGTGCCGGCAGCACTTATGCAGCCCCAGACCATGACACTCCCACCACCATGCTTGACTGTAAGCAAGACACACTTGTCTTTGTACTCCTCACCTGGTTGCTGCCACACATACTTGACACCATCTGAACCAAATAAGTTTATCTTGGTCTTATCAGACCACAGGACATGGCCTGAACCTGTTCAAAACGGGATGCTAAATCCTGAAGGAATTGCATCACCTGGGTTTGATGCGATTCCTGGGTCTCAAGTCTGCGAAATAAGCCCTGCAACGGATCATATGCAGGTACCGGCACATCAGCCGGGTCCATGGCTGATCAAACTGTCAGGTCACCTGAGATCAGGTGACAGATGCACTCTGTAGGAGTTGGAAGTGTACCGCTAAGGTGGTGGACCCTAGGACTGACTGCTGCGGATTGAACCCTGGGAGGTTCAGGAAGCAGGTCTACTGGATCACTAACACAGATCCCACTGGAAGCTAGAGCATAGATTCCCCAGAGCGCGGAGTCTAAGAGCCAGCAGGTGTTCACCAGAGCCTGTAGTGGCGAGGATGGACTGTGCTGCAGTCTGGCTCCAGGTCGCGGCCCCCAGGGTCTCACAGCTCACGCTCAGGGTAGACTACAGGAGAAGAGGAAGGAGGCAGCAGACTGGAACAACAAGGAAAGTAAGGGATAAGCCAGATGTCAGGGCAACTAGCAGACAAGGATAAACATAACACCTCAAAGGTCAGGGTCACAAGCAGACAGGGAAAGTCGAGAAAAGGCCAAAGTCGGTAACTGGAATCAGACGTAGGAAACACAGCAAGTACACACGAAAGCTAACACACAATAGTTGATCAGCACCGCTGGCTTGCAGTGCACAGGTTAATATAGGGTTCCCTGATAGGGCCTGGGGTGGGGCCATGCTTAGAGTAGAGGTTATAAAACCAGACAGGTGTGAGAGGCTGGCCTCTTAGTCTGAAAACATGAGGAGAAGGTATGCTGACAGAGAAAGATTACTGCATTACCATGACACCTACACAAGCACCTGGCTTCAGGTAGCTATACTGTAGGTGCAACTGTGCAGGGTACACAGTACAGTAACTGGAAATATGTCAAGAGCCTACACAAGCACCTGGCTTCAGGTAGCTATACTGTAGGTGCAACTGTGCAGGGTACACAGTACAGTAACTGGAAATACGTGAAGAGCCTGCCTGTGCTATTAATAGGATCAGAAGAAGCACACAAGCACCTGGCTTCAGGTAGCTATACTGTAGGTGCAACTGTGCAGGGTACACAGTACAGTAACTGGAAATACGTCAAGAGCTTACACAAGCACCTGGCTTCAGGTAGCTATACTGTAGGTGCAACTGTGCAGGGTACACAGTACAGTAACTGGAAATATGTCAAGAGCCTACACAAGCTCCTGGCTTCAGGTAGCTATATTGTAGGTGCAACTGTGCAGGGTACACAGTACAGTAACTGGAAATAAGTCAAGAGCCCGCCTGTGCTATTAATAGGATCAGGAGAAGCACACAAGCACCTGGCTTCAGGTAGATATACTGTAGGTGCAACTGTGCAGGGTACACAGTACAGTAACTTGAAATATGTCAAGAGCCTGCCTGCGCTATTAATATGATCAGAACAAGCACACAAGTACCTGGCTTCAGGTAGCTATACTGTAGGTGTAACACTGCAGGGTACACAGTACACTAACTGGAAATACTGTAAAAACGCCTGCCTGTCAGTATATTAGGAAGAGAAGAACAGGATCTATCTAAACTGAATACAGTGTGTGTGTGTATATATATATATATATATATATATATATATATATATATATATATAAATATAAATATATATATATATACACACACACACAACACCTGGGATGCACATATATACACAATACACTGTAAGTGCAGCTAACTGACTCGACCTGCCTACTCTATCTAACTTAAATCAAATGACACTGTCTCTCTATCTATCTCTCTCCAGTCTCCACCGCAACACAGTGTGGGGCGTGTACTAAACCCCCTGAGCCATAATTGGCCAAAGCCTCCTTGGCTTTGGCCAATTACAGCTCTCTGTACACACAGCGCTGTGATTGGCCAAGCATGCGGGTCATAGGGCATACTTGGCCAGTCATCAGCCAGCAATGCACTGCGATGCCGCAGTGAATTATGGGCCATGACGCGTCACTCGAATTTGGCACAAACGGCCCGTATCGTTCGTAATTCGGCGAACGACCGAACACACGAACATGCGTTTGACTCGAACACAAAGCTCATCCCTACAGGTTAGGTACCCACAAAGTGGGATCACAGTAAACCACAATGAAGCTGCCCAGAAGGTATGACCCCCATGTTACCGCAAATGTCCACTTGGTTCCAAGACTCCCCTGTTCTTTCTTTAACTATTGAATACAGAATAGTACAACTTCTCATTGATATGGGATCTACTAGAAGCAGTTTTACTGATGACTGCTGGCTGGAAATTTAGAAAAAAGAATCAATGGTTATATTTTTGATGCGGAGCTTGATTTTTCTAAGGGTGTAGAATGGGTATTCTTGCCGAATAAGGCTTTGTTTCCACTAGTGCGACTTTTCATGCGACTTGGGACTGAAAAGTCGCATGACAAATTGTTTCCCATGATTTCCAATGAGTACCGTTCATATCTGTGCGACTTCAAGTCGCAGCGACTTCAAAGTAGTTCCTGCACTACTTTGGTCCCACTTTGATGCGACTTGAGGTCCATAGATATAGGCATTGCTTCAAATCGCGGTAAAAAGTCGCGGTAAAATCGCGGTAAAAAATCGCGGCAAAATCGCGCGACTTTGGGGACGCAATAGTGGAAACATAGCCTAAAGGGTCTTTACACCCTTGTGAGCCACCTGTGGGTATAAATGGTACACCTGTACAAACATTTTAAACACCACCTTAAGGCTATGTTTCCACTAGTGCGTCCCCAAAGTCGCGCGATTTTGCCGCGATTTTTTACCGCGATTTTACCGCGACTTTTTACCGCGATTTGAAGCAATGCCTGTATCTATGGACCTCAAGTCGCATCAAAGTGGGACCAAAGTAGTGCAGGGACTACTTTGAAGTCGCTGCGACTTGAAGTCGCACAGATATGAACGGTACTCATTGGAAATCATGGGAAACAATTTGTCATGCGACTTTTCAGTCCCAAGTCGCATGAAAAGTCGCACTAGTGGAAACAGAGCCTTACGCATCTTTAAGGATGGTACAGTACTTTTTAAACACTCTTTTAGAGTAATAACGGATTGTCCACTAAACTTATTAGAGAGGGATTTAATGGCCAAACTTCAACCTGTCATTACAGTTGATGATGAGGAAGGGGTGCACATGGAGTCATCTCTTTGCTTTCTAGCAACAGACATGGATGAGTTAGCTGACATAAATCCCAGAGCATAGGCGTGCTCAGCTTATTGCATTAGAGTGTGCATCCCAAAGCTCAAACACACATGCGTGTGTATGTGTATATATATATATATATATATATATATATATATACACACATATATACAATATCTCACAAAAGTGAGTACACCCCTCACATTTTTGTAAATATTTTATTATATCTTTTCATGTGACAGCACTGAAGAAAATTACACTTTGCTACAATGTAAAGTAGTGAGTGTACAGCTTATATAACTGTAAATTTACTGTCCCCTCAAAATAACTCAACACACAGCCATTAATGTCTAAACCGCTGGCAACAAAAGTGAGTACACCCCAAAGTGAAAATGTCAGAATTGGGCCCAATTAGCCATTTTCCTTCCCTGATGTCATGTGACTCGTTAGTGTTACAGGGTCTCAGGTGTGAATGGGGAGCAGGTGTGTTAAATTTGGTGTTATCGCTCTCACTCTCTTACTGATCACTGGAAGTTCAACATGGCACCTCATGGCAAAGAACTCCCTGAGGATCTGAAAAAAAGAATTGTTGCTCTACATAAAGATGGCCTAGGCTATAAGAAGATTGCCAAGACCCTGAAACTGAGCTGCATCCTGGTGTTTAAGACCATACATCGGTTTAACAATACAGGTTCCACTCAGAACAGGCCTCGCCATGGTCAACCAAAGAATTTGAGTGCACATGCTCAGCATCATATTCAGAGGTTGTCTTTGGCAAATAGACGTATGAGTACTGCCAGCAATGCTGCAGAGGTTGAAGGGGTGGGGGGGTCAGCCTGTCAGTGCTCAGACCATACACTGCATACTGCATCAAATTGGTCTGCATGGCTGTCATCCAAAAAGGAAGCCTCTTCTAAAGATGATGCACAAAAATGCCTGCAAACAGTTTGCTGAAGACAAGCAGACTAAGGACATGGATTACTGGAACCATGTCCTGTGGTCTGATAAGACCAAGATAAACTTATTTGGTTCAGATGGTGTCAAGTATGTGTGGCAGCAACCAGGTCAGGAGTACAAAGACAAGTGTGTCTTGCTTACAGTCAAGCATGGTGGTGGGAGTGTCATGGTCTGGGGCTGCATAAGTGCTGCCGACACTAGGGAGCTACAGTTCATTGAGGGAACCATGAATGCCAACATTTACTGTGACATACTGAGGCAGAGCATGATCCCCTCCCTTCGGAGACTGGCCCGCAGGGCAGTATTCCAACATAACGACCCCAAGCACACCTCCAAGATGAGCACTGCCTTGTTAAAGAAGCTGAGGGTAAAGGTGATGGACTGGCCAAGCATGTCTCCAGACCTAAGCCCTATTGAGCATCTGTGGGGCATCCTTAAATGGAAGGTGGAGGAGCGCAAGGTCTCAAACATCCACCAGCTCCGTGATGTCGTCATGGAGGAGTGGAAGAGGACTCCAGTGGTAACCTGTGAAGCTCTGGTGAACTCCATGACCGAGAGGGTTAATGCAGTGCTGAAAAATAACGGTGGCCACACAAAATATTGAAATTTGGGCCCAATTTGGACATTTTCACTTAGGGGTGTACTCACTTTTGTTGCCAGCGGTTTAGGCATTAATGGCTGAGTGTTGAGTTATTTTGAGGGGACAGCAAATTTACACTGTTATACAAGCTGTACACTCACTACTTTACATTGTAGCAAAGTGTCATTTTTTTTAGTATTGTCACATGAAAAGATATAATAAAATATTTACAAAAATGTGAGGGGTGTACTAGTACTAGTTTTGTGAGATACTGTGTGTGAGTGTGTGTGTGTGTGTGTGTGTGTGTGTATATATATATATACACTAAATTACCAGAAGTATTGGGACACCTTAGTCTGTAGGGTTCAATATTGAGTTGGCCCACCCTTTCCAGCTATAACAGCTTCAACTCTTCTGGGAAGGCTGTCCACAAGCTTTAGATGTGTGTCTATGGGAATGTTTGACCATTCTTCCAGAAGCGCATTTGTGAGGTCAGGCACTGATGTTGGATGAGAAGGCCTGGCTTGCAGTCTCCACTTTATTGTGAAGGCCAATCAAGTTCTTCCACCCCAAACTCGCTCACCCATGTCTTTATGGACCTTGCTTTGTGCACTGGTCCAAATCATTTGGTGGAGGGGGGGTTATGGTGTGGGGTTGTTCTTCAGGGGTTGGGCTTGGCCCCTTAGTTCCAGTAAAGGAATATCTTAAGATGTCAGCATACCAAGACAATTTGGACAATTTCATGCTCCCAACTTTGTAGGAACAGTTTGGGGATGGCCCCTTTCTATACCAACATGACTGCACACCAGTGCACAAACAAGGTTCATAAAGACATGGACTTGGCAAAGGTGGTGGAAAATTAACTTCAAGTGCAAAAATTCACATTATAATAGTAACTAAAACATATAACATTAAAGTGGTTGTTAAGCCACTCTAACCTGTATACACCATCAGCACTGCTTCCTATTGTAATATCCCTCTCTGTGTGTAATTTATAATAATGCTGCAAATACCTAATTTCACTGCTGAAATTGCAATCACATGACTGGCCAGCTTTCTCCTTTCCTCCTCTGAGAGAGGCAGTGGGCGGGGCTGAGATTGCCCTGCTGATGTCAGTCTGGAGGGGAGGAGGAGAGCAGGAAAGAGCTGGCTGGTCATGTGATCGCAATCTCGGCTCTTAAATTAGGTATTTACAGCATTTATACTTATAAATCATTCACAGAGGGGGACACTGCAATAGGAGGCAGTGCTGATGGTGTATACAGGTTAGTGTTATGAGAGCAGCAGGAGGGGGGAGGGGCGGCTCACACACAGACAGAAAGGGGAGGGAGTAGGAGGACACAGGTGCAGAGAGGAGAGAAGATAGCAGGCTGCTGATGACGAAGGCACGTAAACTGACCACGGTATCAGGTCTCAGCAGCCATGCTACACAGTGGGGAGAAACTGGCAGGATTAGCCAGGTTTTTTAGGCGTTACAGGGGGCCAAATGACACAGGGCAAGCTGTGTCATATAACATGCGTTAAAGGAGCAGGATCCATTTTTTGGGGGGTTAACAAATGCTTTAAGTGTAACAATTTAAAAAATAAGTATTCCAAAGAGCTGTAATGGTGTGAACCTCCCAACTAAAAAATTGTTGCACTCGAAGTTAATTTGTATTGCAATTATCTGTAGAGCAGTTTCCACCATCCTTGCTAAGTTTTAAAAAAAAATCTTTGTCTTATTCTCATTTTGATGTGTATTACAGTGGGGACGGAAAGTATTCAGACCCCCTTAAATTTTTCACTCTTTGTTATATTGCAGCCATTTGCTAAAATCATTTAAAGGGGTTGTAAAGGTAAAATTTTTTTCACCTTAATGCATTCTATGCATTAAGGTGAAAAAACTTCTGACAGAACCGCCGCCCCCAGCCCCCCCGTTTTACTTACCTGACGCCTCGAAGGTCAGCTTCGCGTTCCCGACATCTGTTCCTCCGCTCACCCTGGCCGCTGATTGGCTGCAGTGGATGGATTGAAAGCAGCGCAGCCATTGGCTCGCGCTGCTGTCAATCACATCCGATGACGCGGCGCGCCGGGGGGCGGGGCTAAGTGATACAGCGAGCGGCTATAGCCGCCGGCTGTATCACGGGAGCGCGCCCGCAAGCACTCACCACCGTGCGAGGGAGCTCGCATTAAGGTGGTGAATGCTTGCGGGGAGGAGCTGAAACAGCCGCCGAGGGACCCCAGAAGACGAGGTTCGGGGCCACTCTGTGCAGAACGAGCTGCACAGTGAAGGTAAGTATAACATGTTTGTTATTTTAAAAAAAAAAAAAAAACACCTTTACAAACGCTTTAAGTTCATTTTTTTCCTCATTAATGTACACACAGCACCCCATATTGACAGAAAAACACAGAATTGTTGACATTTTTGCAGATTTATTGAAAAAGAAAAATTGAAATATCACATGGTCCTAAGTATTCAGACCCTTTGCTCAGTATTTAGTAGAAGCACCCTTTTGATCTAATACAGCCATGAGTCTTTTTGGGAAAGATGCAACAAGTTTTTCACACCTGAATGTGGGGATCCTCTGCCATTGCTCCTTGCAGATCCTCTCCAGTTCTGTCAGGTTGGATGGTAAACGTTGGTGGACAGCCATTTTTAGGTCTCTCCAGAGATGCCTAAGTGGGTTTAAGTCAGGGCTCTGGCTGGGCCATTCAAGAACAGTCACGGAGTTGTTGTGAAGCCACTTCTTCGTAATTTTAGCTGTGTGCTTAGGGTCATTGTCTTGTTGGAAGGTAAACCTTCGGCCCAGTCTGAGGTCCTGAACACTCTAGATAAGGTTTTCGTCCAGGATATCCCTGTACTTGGCCGCATTCACCTTTCCCTCGATTGCAACCAGTCATCCTGTCCCTGCAGCTGAAAAACACCCCCACAGCATGATGCTGCCACCACCATGCTTCACTGTTGGGACTGTATTGGACAGACGAGCAGTGCCTGATTTTCTCCACACATACCGCTTAGAATTAAGGCCAAAAATTTCTATCTTAGTCTCATCAGACCAAAGGATCTTATTTCTCACCATCTTGGAGTCCTTCAGGTGTTTTTTTTTTTAGCAAACTCCATGTGGGCTTTCATGTGTCTTGCACTGAGGAGAGGCTTCCGTCGGGACACTGCCATAAAGCCCTGACTGGTGGAGGGCTGCAGTGATGGTTGACTTTCTACAACTTTCTCCCATCTCCCGACTGCATCTCTGGAGCTCAGCCACAGTGATCTTTGGGTTCTTCTTTACCTCTCTTACCAAGGCTCTTCTCCCCTGATAGCTCAGTTTGGCCAGACGGCCAGCTCTAGGAAGGGTTCTGGTCGTCCCAAACGTCTTCCATTTAAGGATTATGGAGGCCACTGTGCTCTTAGGAACCTTAAGTGCAGCAGAAATTTTTTTGTAACCTTGGCCAGATCTGTGCCTTGCCACAATTCTGTCTCTGAGCTCTTCAGGCAGTTCCTTTGACCTCCATGATTCTCATTTGCTCTGACATGCACTGCGAGCTGTAAGGTCTTATATAGACAGGTGTGTGGCTTTCCTAATCAAGTCCAATCAGTATAATCAAACACAGCTGGACTCAAATGAAGGTGTAGAACCATCTCAAGGATGATCAGAAGAAATAGACATCACCTGAGTTAAATATATGAGTGTCACAGCAAAGGATCTGAATACTTAGAACCATGTGATATTTCAGTTTTTCTTTTTTAATAAAGCTGCAAAAATGTCAACAATTCTGTGTTTTTCTGTCAATATTGGGTGCTGTGTGTGTGCATTAATGAGGAAAAAAATGAACTTAAATGATTTTAGCAAATGGCTGCAATATAACAAAGAGTGAAAAATTTAAGGGGGTCTGAATACTTTCCATCCCCACTGTACATGTGAAATCACATATCACTGGAATTATTGCACTTGAAGTTAATCTGTATGACAAATATCTGTATGAGAGGTTTCCACCATCCCTGCTAAGTTTCACTTTTTTATGTCTTTTTTCAGTTTGATGTGTATTATATGTGACGTTCCATATTACTACAATACCGGTTTCTGTGATATGTAGGTTTATTGAGATTTCCACACTTTAGAGAGTTCCACCATTATTGTTAATTTATGGATTAGTAAGTTAGCGCTACACTTTTTTGTGGTGTGGGAACACGCAACAGTGCTTAGCAGCAAGTCTTTTACTGACACTTTATTTTACCTCCAGTAGTTTATTGTAAATAGTGATGTGGTGATTACCTATTATACTAAAGATCAGCATGTGGCATTAATAAACATCAATGGATTTCAGTTGTGCCCCACCAGGCCGGCCCCGTATGGACAATGTGCCTGTCTGCACATTAAGTTCATCTCCCCATCCCTGCACTCAGTGCACTAATGGGCACTGATTGGCACTGATAAGCGGCACTGGTAGTCCGCACTGATTAGCAGCACTGATGGCCACTGATGGGCAGCACGGATTGGCAGCACTGATAGGCACTGCTTTGTGACACTGATATTTGGCACTGATAGGCAGCACTGATGGGCCCTGATTGTCACTGATTGGCAGCACTGATGGGCACTAATTGCTAGCTCTAATGGGCACTTATAGGCAGCACTGATGGGTACTGATAAGTGGCACTGATGGGCACTGATTGGCAGTACAGATGGGCACTGATTGGCAGTACAGATGGGCACTGATTGGCAGTACAGATGGACACTGATTGGCAGTACAGATGGACACTGATTGGCAGTACAGATGGACACTGATTGGCAGTACAGATGGACACTGATTGGCAGTACAGATGGACACTGATAGGCAGCACTGATTGTCACTGATAGATGGCTCTGATAGGCAACACTGATTGGCAGCACTGATAGGCAGCACTGATGGGCACTGATAGGTGGCACTAATTGGAAGCACTGGCACTGATAGGTGGCATTGGTTGGCACTGATTGGCAGCACAGATGGGCACTGATAGGAGGCACTAATATGCAGCACTGATGGGCACTGATTGATGCCATTGCTTGGCCCTAATAGGCAGCACTGATTGGCACTGATGGGCAACACTGGCAGCACTGATGGTCACTGATTGGTGGCACTGATAGGCAGCACTGATGGACACTGATTAGCATTGATAGGCGGCACTGATTGGCACTGATAGGTGGCATTAGTTGGCACTGATTGGGAACACTGAAGGGCACTAACAGGTGGCACTGATGGTCATTGATAGGCAGCACCGATTGGCACTGATCTAGGAGATGGGGAGTTTGACACTGAGCAGTCAGCGAGGCTTGTAAGAGCCGCTAAGTGCGTGAAACTGTCATGTAATGTAACTGCTTGCAGAGAGAAATGAGCTGTCAAAACTCAGCGGTGATGTCGGGGGTGGGCGGGACCAAACAACTATCAAACACAAGCCAACGGGATAGGGGCTGAGCGGGCTGCTCCGTGTATGTGGCTCCACCCCTTTTCTATCAGCTATCAAACACCAGCCAATGATTGGGCTGCATAAGAAAAGGGGCGGATCCACGGAGCGCCCCGCCCAGCCTTTATGCCCTTGGCTGGTGTTTGATAGCTGTTTGGTCCCACCCAACCCCGACATCAACGCCAAGTTTTGACAGCTTGTCTCTGCAAACAGTTACATTACATGACAGTTTCACGCACTGAGCGGCTCTTACATGCCTTGCTGACTGCTCAATGTGAAACTGTCTCACAGGCAGAGTGCTACACACTCTTTTGCAGCATTCCCTTGCAGATCTCAGGACACACATTAGGGTATGCCCAGGCACACCCTGTGCACACGCCTATGTCCCAGAGTATGGGCAAAAGCCAAAATGGATGTTGGTTTCATTCCATGTACACCTTACAAAGCTAAGTTTAAGCCAAATGTTACACCAGTTTTTCTGAAGCAATATGCCCTGCCACAGGAAAAGATAAAAGGCATAACACCTATGATTGAATCTTTTCTAACTCAGGGAATATTGACTCCAGTCATTTCTCCCTACAACACACCCATCAACCAGGTCAAGAAGCCGGACAGCTCCTATAGGTTTGTGCAAGATCTCAGAGCCATAAACAACATTGTGCAACCAATAGCACCTATAGTCCCAGATGTACCATCATTGATGACCTCAATTCCATGTGACACCCAATATTATACTGTTAAGGATTTAACAAATGCATATTTTTAGGTACCAGTTGACAAAGAGACACAACTACTACTGAGTTTTACAATTTTTGATGAAAAGAAGCTTGGTTAACTGTCAGTTAACCTGGCGTAGAATGCCTCAAGGCTTCATAGACTCACCAGCAGTTTACTCATTGGTCCTCTGGGAGTCTCCTAAAAGGGTGGCAGCCACAGCTGTGTTCTGTTCTACTTATGTATGTTGATGACTTGTTGGTGGCAAGCCCGAGCAGAGCCCTGTAGAGTAGATAGCTGGTCTCTGTTAAAATATCTGGGTTCAGAAGGACAAAAGCTGGCAAAACGCAAACTACAATATTGCCAGGAGTCTGTACAGTACCTTGGTTTCACATTGACAAAAGACACACGCAAAGTGAGTCAATCCAGGATCCATGCTATTCTGGGTTTGCCCCACCCAGAGACCAAGAAGGATATGCTGTCCTTTCTTGGCATGATAAAGTACTGTAGGTAATGGATACCTGACTGTTCCCACTATGACAACATACTCAGAACTGCGGTTCTAACAGTTCAGGCTGGTGACTGTATATTGTGGAGCCAGGAACTGACAGAATCATTCCAAACCTTGAATGCTTCTTTAGTTTCAAGTCCTGCTATGGGCCTGCCTTCCTATACTGCAGATGTTCATGTGTTTGCCTGTGATAACTGCAAAACGCTAGCTGCTGTTGTCGCCCAGACTCACAGAAGTTCTTTGAGGCCGGGGGGCATATTTTTTCAGAGTAGTCTCAGTTCTGGTACAGGGCATGCCGGAGTGTCTAAGAGCACTAGCTGTTTGTGCTATGGGTGTAGAGGCAGCAATGGCAGCCACAATGGGACATAATACAGTGCTGCACACCACACACCATGTTTTGCATGTTTTAAAGAACTTAACCACACAACACATGACTGCTCAAAGAGCAAATGGTTATGAGGTAATACTTACTAGTACCCAAAATGTGAGTATTCATTATTTTTCTACATCAGGTTCAATGGCTATATTGAATGCCATGTTGGGTTTGATGTCAGAAATGGACATTCCTCCAGAGGAACACAATTGTGTACAAGTCATATATGAAGACACTGCACCCAGAGCTGACATGATGAAAGATCCACAGCCAGGTTTTATTGACATTTTTGTTGATGGTTCCTGTTCCAGGCCAAATGATAACTCATACTTGTCAGGATATGATATTGTTCAACTCCCTAACATAGTGATTGAGGCTAGGCCCCTCCAATTCAATTCAGCTTAGGCAGCTGAGTTGATTGCACTTACACAGGCATGTCATTTTTTTAAAGGACAGGATGTCAACATTTACACCGATTCAAGATATGCACATGGTGTGACACACGACATTGCCCGCATCTTGTAGGAGTGGTTATAGGAACCAATCAATGAGGCTTTAACAAGCAGCAGCTGGAAAGTAGTCTGGAATATAAAGTCCCAGCACAAAGCTGCTCACTGACTTTTTAAAGGCAAAGAACTACAAAACCCAGTCTGCATTGCATGAAAAGGAGAGGATGATGGGAGAGACTATAAAATGATCTGCAGACAAGGCCCAAGTTGTTGTTTCCTGGATCCCATTGTGAGAACACTATCCCGTTGCTGTGTGAAGGGATTGTGGCCTACCAAGGGGCACACAGCCTACAGCTCAAATCCAGAGGGTCAGGACACCACCTACTTCCAGAAGAACGCTCTGCAGCAATGCTGTATGCCACAGAATCGGCCGTTTCACCAGGTCAGCAGACTAAACTCTGTCAGCTACACATCTGCGATTAGGAGAATTTTTTGATCGCCCTGCAGAGAATCGCTGAACGTGTACAGGATTGGTAAGGGGACTCTTGCCCAGGAATCTCATTACCTTTCATAAATTACAGATTTGAACACTGTGCACAGACATCTGTTACGTGGATCGCATAAAGGAGTGTTATATCACAAGACAGCTATCTTACCCTGTTCCTTTTCAATGTTACATCAAGGGACCCTTGTTCTTAAAGCTCCAATGTGCTGGTGAAGGTAGTGTGAGGCCTCACTTTTAGGACACTGTTATTTACTGCTCTTAAAGGAGACACGACACCGATACCTATAGTGAATTATTCCCAATAGATTTTGAGGTATTATAGGCTGGCCCAGGGTTCCCCTTTAGTGATATTAATATCTGCAATTATCATTAGCTTGCTTAAAGATTTTCTTATTACTATTTAACACTGTATTCACTGGTGTTACTTTTGTTGTTGCTAATTGCCATTTATTGCTTTAACAGAAATTGTTTCAACCAAGTCCTGACTACTTATACAGGACTTGGCTGACTAATATAACTTTAAACCTTTCTCTGGTCCAAGTAAACTTGAGAGAGCAGAACTGTGTCTGTGTGTTATTACTGTGTTATTCCAATTAATCACATTGCCAGGTGTGCCAGGGCTGGGACAGTTCTTTGGGATTGAGAGGCAGAGTAACGGACTGAACAAATAAAAGCAGCTCCTTCAGGGGTATCACTACACATGCATCTTTTGGATGCTATACACAAACCAAGGTCTATTGCAGTGATTAAATGCAAAGCACATACCACTTCTGATGATCCTGTAGCTTTGGGAAATGCCTTGGCAGACAGAGAAGCTAAAAAGACTGCTCAACTGCCATTGGGATGCCTAGCTGGTCTATCTATGGCCATGTTAGAACCTCCTACAATTCCAGAACATCAATTTTTACAGGAGATTCAAATGACTGCCACACAAGCTGATGTTGAATATTGGAACAGAAAAGATTTGTCTTTAGACCCACATGGCCTAATGACAAAAGGAGAGATAATAGGCATACTCCAACTTAGTGCACCCATATTGATTACACAGTTCCATGGTATAGGACACAGGGGACATCAGTTGACATTGCAAGAACTCAAGAAGAGATTTTGCATTCAAAATCTCAAGGTTAGGGTTCAGGATCAGGTAGGCAGATGTATCATTTGCCTTAGGAACAATATCCTATCATAAATAAAAATAGTAGCGCTATAAACACCATAAAAATCAAATAATGGTGAATGGAGTACTTCTAAATTATAACCAGTGATGCAAAAAACAATAGTAATGGAAAGTGTTAAAGCTGTACTCAACCGCCATATACTAAGTGCTATAAAACAACTCAATGATGTATGATCATAATCCTTGAATGAATAAAAAATATATATATACAAATATTTCTCCTAGTCAAATATACCAAAAAATCAAAATCAAAACATCTGCAAATAGTTCATGCAATTTTAAAAATGAGAGACTGCAATAAAGTCTGTGCTCAAAGGTGGATATCAAAAGGTGATCCTCCTGTGTCAAAGACAGCTCCTTCACCACACCAGCCGTGATTGTTATCCCCTCATATGGAGCCGCACTCACCAGAAAATAATGCCTTGCACTCTCATGCTCGGCATATATGCAGTGAAACAATGCCCAAAAAGGGTTATTCAGACTGGATGGAGCTGCGTCCACAGCAGATGGAATTCTCTAGTTATCGGCGTTCCTCACCAGGCAAAAGGATATGTCTTGGTCTCCACAGTCAGCTCCAGTGCAACTTACTCCCAGTTGTGTGCTGCACACACACATATATGCCGAGCATGAGAGTGCAAGGCATTATTTTCTGGTGAGTGCGGCTCCATATGAGGGGATCACAATCACGGCTGGTGTGGTGAAGGAACTGTCTTTGACACAGGAGGATTTATGTTTGAGGGTGACTTTTTGATATCCACCTTTGAGCACGGACTTTATTGCAGTCTCTCTTTTTAACATTGCATGAACTATTTGCAGATGTTTTGATTTTGATTTTTTGTACATTTTACTAAGAGAAATGTTTGTATATATATATTTTTTATATTTTTTATTCATTCAAGGATTATGATCATACATCATTGAGTTGTTTTATAGCACGTACCACGGTCACTTAGTATATGGCTGTTGAGTACAGCTATAACACTTTCCATTACTATTGTTTTTTGCATCACTGGTTATAATTTAGAAGTACTCCATTCACCATTATTTGATTTTTATGGTGTTTATAGCGCCACTATTTTTATTTATTTAAAATAAGTTTTCACATTATACATTTTTAAGTTGGCAGCTACAGGTATCACAGTGGAATTAATACCATAGCGCCGTAGTGGTTCATCAGGTTTATTGTGCGCGACACTTGATCACCGTCTTTTATATTAATATCCTATCATACCCTGTCCTCACCTCCGTCGGACCTCGCTGCAGCAAGGTACGTCAGAAGTTCGGCTCCCCTCCTCCTTCCCCTGCTGCTGGGCCAGTAAGAGAGCGATTCGTGCATACGCAGTAGAGACCCAGCTGGGAAGCCGCAAGGCTTCACTACTGGGTTCCCTTACCGGCAATGGCAGCACCCGACAGCCGATGGAAACATTGGCTAGGGTGCCGACATCGCTGGATTCCAGGACAGGTAAGTGTCCTAATATTAAAAGTCAGCAGCTACAGTATGTGTAGCTGCTGACTTTTAATTTTTTGATTGGGGGGGGACACCGCTTTAAGCACGGAAACTAAGTGATAGAGATTGTTGATCCAGGTAATACCCAATTGCCCTTCTGGGGGATTAGGAAGGAAATTATTTTTTTCCAGCTGAAGCAAACTGAGTTATTTTCCTTCCTATAGCTCAGCTGTGAATATAAGATTCTGTATATGGAGGTTTTCTATGTATTCCATTTTTTTTTCTATTGGCTAAACGAGATGCACTTGTGTCTTTTTTTCAACCATGTAATGTTAGCGTTATTTTTTAACTCACTTCACAGCTGTACTCTATCTTAGTGCTACCCCCCTTGTAGACTCATTTACCAGCTGATGTTGACCACTTATTTCTAAGAAAGATGGAAATTGGCTTTGCTGGATAATGTTGGATGCTACACAGGGATTTAGAAATCGCTTTGCAAATAAAACTCTCAGTCCCAAATACTCCTCCAACTCATTTGCAGTACATAAAAAATGATGGCAAGAACTAGGATAAAATCTTTAAAGCGGTAGTAAACCGATGGACCAGTTTTTTTTTTTTTTTTTTACTTCTGACCTGCAAGGTAATATCATAATAAGCTAGTATGCATTGCATACTAGCACATTATGTGACACCTGAAAATGAAGCCCACCAGCGAAGCGCTGGAGGCTGCTTTCATCTTCACTGACTGGCTAGAGCCGCGATGATGTCACTCTCGCGCAAGCATGGGGGAGCTGCTGTTTACGGCATAGGAGTCTGAAAGGACGCTGATGATGTCATCGGCTGCATATACAGTAAATATCTCCTAAACGGTGCACGTGCAGGTAAACCTTATTAGAGGCTTACCTATAGGTACAGGTCAGAGATGGGAGTTTACTCCCACTTTAAAAGGCATTTATTTATTTAAAAACAGCAGAGCGGGGGGGCGTGTCTGGATTTAGCAAGGAACAAGATGTGTTCCAAAGGAGCTCCGCCGGTCCTGGCTAAATCCACAGCAATCCTGCTTTAAACCTTCATTATTTTACCCTACACTGCTCCCTAAGTTTTGCTGGGCATCATCTACAGCAGGGACGGGGGTTATTGTGGAGGCCGGCCGACTGACGAGGATGTAATAGGCCCTCGGCTGGCTCCACATCCCGGAGGCATTCCGCCATCTTGAGGCCTACGGAGTACTCGCGATCCCCGGCCTAGAGTACAGCAATCGGTGGGAGGAAGGCCTCAGTACTCCACGCAACAGAGCCATCCAGCTGTGGGAAGCGGCGGGACCCGGAGAAGACAGGCTGGGACATCGATCGCACCGCAGCGGCCTTCGGCTGGCCCCACAACCCGGATGTAATCCGCCATCTTGCGGCCTGCAGAGCCTCCGCGATCCCCGGCCTCGGGTGCCGCAGTCGGCGGGAGGGGGGCCACCGCAGGCCATACATCAGCGCCATCCGGCTAAGAACAGCAGCGGGACCCGGAGGTGACGTGAGGGGACGCTGAACACACTATAGCGGCCCTCGGCTGGCTCCACATCTTGCGGCCTTCAGCAAAAATAACAACCACTGACCTGGGGTGCCGTGGTCCGTGGGAGGGGAGTCGCCGCCCGGCCCGGGACTTATAAGGGACTAAGAGGGGACAACATCTAAAGGCCATCGGAGGAATCGCAGAGACCCCCCCTTCTCTTCCTTCTTTCTTTGGTACAGCTGAGGCCTTCATCTAACTTGCGGCCTAAAGGACAGACTACAGCCTCTATACTAAGGTACTGTTTGTTGGGGGTGTCGCATAGCTGCAGCTTTCAAAGCCCGAGCCCTTGCTGTGTGCTGTCCAATACTATAGATTATCCCATCCAGCAGTGGAGGGCATCTGGGCATGAGAAGAGGCAGATCTAGTTCCGCGAAGACAGGTGGGAATACCCCTAAAGCTTCCTCACAGCGGAGATCACAGGCCCCAGTGGGCCTGACCAGCTACACGCACATGGCATCTCAGACCATCCCCACAGATCCGGGCCCGGAGGAGGATCGTTTCCAAGCTGTAATGCTGGCTATTTCTGGATGCCAGAACACCTTGACAGACAAAATTGACACCCTGCAAATGGAATTTGGGCTCATGCGCAGGGATATGGACAAGATGCGGGATCACATGAATGAAGCGGAGCGGCGAATCGGTGACTCGGAGGATGCCGTTCGAGACAATCGGGCCTCTATCCATACCCTACAAGCCAAGGTAAAGATCCTCGAATCCCGGGCTGAGGACAGTGAGAACCGTAGTCGCAGAAACAATCTTCGGCTAGTGGGCCTCCCGGAGGGCTCTGAGGGTCGGGATCCTACGGCCTTCACCGAGACCCTGCTCCACACCTTACTTCCACAAGCCCCATTCTCCCCGCATTTTGTGGTGGAACGTGCACACAGGATGCCTCCGGTGTGAGGCCCACCTGGGGCCCCACCGCGTACCTTCATCTTCCGGTTGTTGAATTTCCGTGACAGAGACCATGCCCTCAGGGAGGCCCGGAAGATCCCAGAGCTTCGCTTCGAAAACACCAAGATCATGATGTTTCCGGACTACTCTGTCGACACCCAGCGGCTCCGCAGAACCTTCGACCACGTCAAGGCACAGCTCCGCCTGAAAGGGCTAAAGTATAACATGTTGTTCCCGGCTCGCCTTCGAGTGATTGATGGAGAATCCTCTCGATACTTCACTTCGCCGGAGGAGGCTTCCCGATGGTTGGATACCCTACCCCAAGATCGAAGGGGACAGTATGTACAGAAATGCTTGTGTAAGTGCCCAAAGATGTCTCCTAGTGCTTTAGAAGTAACCTTCTCGGACACGAATGCCTGTCACCTTCACCACTTACCAAGAGGAACGTTTTTGTTCATGCTGTTGCTCATACAGCCTTAATGCCACCCCTCCCCCCCTAGTTATAGGTTCCTGTTCACTAAAATGTGCCTGTTGGGGTTGGAGGGGTTGGGGTAGTGGATGGCTCCCTTGCTGGTTTCCCCTCTCCTTTTCCCATTGAACTCTACATGGCGGATTTATCCTCTACCCCCTTCAAGTATGTTGACGCTATGACAGAACAGACACACTATACTTTTTGTCTGAAGGGAATGGTGACCGATGGAGGAGAGCATTACTCCTCCTTAAAAGGTCTATGGGGGACTTTATGTCACAGTTATGACCAAAGTGCGTGCCCCTAGCTGCGGCTAGGTGTTTTTCTTTTCAATTTTTTCTTATCACGTTTACTTTTCTAGTTTACAGTTTGCATGGATCTCTATTATGTTTCTTTTATCCTCAGGATACGGACGGATGTCTCTGGACTGCACCGAACTCTGACCACCCCTGTGTTGTTTGGTGCCGTTCTGGGAGTTGTCTCTCTGCCTCATAGGTGACTTTCCTAGAAATTAATGGGTTTTGTTTGGGGTTCAGGCACGCCGAGTTTCACAGCGGTTGTGCGGGGTGGGAGGGGCTTGGGTTTTTGTTTTTTCTTGTTTTTCAGTGTTACTTTTTACTACATAAGACAGATGAGTGACAATGTATGTTATACAAGGGTGCTGTGGATTTGGGCCCTGCCACCGCTCTGCCTAGATCCGTGGCGGACCCATATGTACAGTGAATTGATGATGATGTCGGCCTCTCAGGGTTCAGCTGACTGTAATTTAATCCTTGCATATTTCTATTCTCCCTTGCTATGGCCCCCTTGAGAATTCTTTCCTGGAATGTCCGGGGCCTTGGCGATAAAATAAAGCGCTCTCTAGTGTTTGATTATATTAAGAGATATAACCCCCACATCTGCATATTGCAAGAAACGCATCTAGTGGGGAGTAAGATAATGAGTCTCAAACGCCCCTGGGTGGGGCGACATTTTTATGCCACTTACTCTGGATACTCCCGTGGAGTTAGTATTTTGACTCATAAGTCCCTTCAATTCGAGTTGCTGGATGTTAAGCTGGACCCTGGGGGTAGATATGTAATAATTCATGCACTTATTGACACGGTTGAGATGGTGGTTGTGGGCATTTACTTACCACCCTCGGCTGACATTTCCCTTCTACATAATCTTATTCCCCTCCTAGCTCAATACCCTACAGATAATGTCCTTCTGGCAGGGGATTTCAATATAGCACCAGATCCGTCCCGAGATAGACTCACACCTGACCCAGCTACGGACTCTTCCTTATCCAGATGGGCGGGTATCTTTGGTTTTGAGGATCTGTGGAGATGGAAGTACCCTCATGAATGCTCATACACATGCTGCTCCCTTTCACACAATACGCTATCTCGCATTGATCTCATCTATGCCAGTGGCAGTCTTCTACCTAGGCTTAGAGAGATCAAGATCCTCCCCAGAGGAATATCGGACCATTCACCGATGTTCTGTGTTATACAGGTTGTTACACCCCCTACTGACAGAATCTGGCGTCTGTCTAGATTTTGGATAAATCACCCGACTATAGAGTTTGAGATGGCCACCTTGATTAGACAATATTGGTTGATAAATGCTGACTCTACTTCACCGAGTAATGACTGGGACGCATTCAAGGCCTATATCAGAGGATGTTACATGTCTTCCATAGCTACGGAACGTAAAAATAATCAGATTATACTTGAGGAGGCCAGGGCTCAGACTCTTGGGTCTGACTTTGCCCCTACGGCTAACCCCCTCACAGGACAAGATATGAAGGCAGCTTACAGGGAGGTTTTTCTTTTTAGGGTGGCCAAGGTCAATAAAAGACAGTTGGTTCAATCACAAAAAATCTTTGAACAGGTGGAGAAGACGGGGAGATTGTTAGCCTGGCTAGCTAAAGAACAATCCACAACCCCCACTATAGCGAGAATCAAGGCGACAGACGGAACAGTAAAGACAGACCCATTAGATAACACATGCTTTATGGAATTCTACTCCAATCTGTACTCATCGAGAGCAGGATACTCTGAGGAAGAGCTCTCTGGGTTCTTAGATGAAGTTGAATTTCCTACTCTTACCCCGGAGGCAAGGCAGTCCCTGGATAGCCAGATCACATTATAAGAGGTCCAAATAGCCTTGGGTTCTCTACAATCAGGTAAGACTCCTTGGGCGGATGGATTCCCTCCTGAGTTTTATCAGCAATATACTGAGGAAATGGCCCCAAGAATACATAACATGTTAAGACGCTAAAGGAGGGAATCCTCCCCCTTTCTATGGCACAAGCAATAATAGTCGTGGTGCCCAAACCAGGGAAGGATCCCCAACTATGTTCGTCCTATAGGCCCATTTCCCTATTGAATTCTGATGCAAAAGTTTTAACCAAAATTCTCGCCAGACGTCTTAATGAGGTAATACTGTCATTAGTGCATGAAGATCAATCGGGGTTCATGCCGGGTAGGGGCACAGATATCAACCTGCGGAGACTGTATGCGGTCTTGACCTCGGGGGTTGGAGACATTGACCAAGTGGTAGTGGCCTCCCTGGATGCGGAAAAAGCTTTTGATTCCGTGGAATGGAACTATCTATGGGATGTCCTCCGCAGATTTGGATTTGGTCCCATCTTCATCTCCTGGGTTAAGGCGGTGTACAGATCCCCGACGGCCAGGGTGCGCACTGGAGCGGTCCTCTCTCCGTCTTTTCCCCTTCTTAGGGGAACGAGACAGGGCTGCCCATTGTCCCCGGGGCTCTTTGCGCTGGCGATAGAGCCCATGGCTATCCTTATAAGATCCAACTCACAAATACAGGGTAATACTATAGGCCCACTACAGGAAAAGGTGTCATTATATGCGGATGACACCCTCTTATACCTTAAAGATGACGGACAATCATTGACACAAGCGCTTAAGGTTATAGATAGATATGGGCGATATTCAGGAATATGTATTAACTGGGAAAAGTCAATATTGTTCCCACTGCACTCTGGGGTTGCTCCTTTGCATTTGGATGCACAGCTTCGCCGGGTATCACAGTTCAGATACCTTGGCGTATAGATACATAGAGACCTTCGTCAATTTATTGGCCTGAATTTGGCCCCGGTGATGTCTCGGGTGACCCACCAATTTTCCTCATGGAAGTCTCTTCCCCTTAGTCCAGTGGGCCGTGTAAATTTAATTAAGATGTCCATCCTGCCCAAATTCACCTACCTATTTAGACTAACTCCTGTGCCCATACCTATTTCCTTTTTTAACAAATTGGACAGCTTAGTCATATCCTTTGTATGGAATGGAAAGGCCCTTAAAATCGCAAAAACAACCTTACAACTACCAGTTACATTGGGAGGCCTGGCACTCCCATGTTTCCTAAAATATTATTGGGGGGCAGTCCTGGTGACGTTAAAGTGGTGGTTGGTGGAGGAGCCCTCTAACCCAGCTTCTGCTGTGGAGGCCGCGTTGCTTGATTCCTACTCGGAGCTACGAAATCTCATACATAGAGGGCCCCGCTCCAATCCAAGGATGTCTGTGCCCATGAAAATGACCATTAAGGTATGGGATACGGTGAACACGAAGCTAGGGAAGCAAAATACGTGGTCCCCTGTGACACCACTTTGGGGTAATCCACGGTTGAGTCATTTTCAGTTGATACCAGATCCCGTCATATGGGCTAGATATGGAATAGTTGCCCTTAGTGATATTGTATCGCAGGGACAACTGATAACATTTGATGATCTGAAGAGTAGAAAAGGCCTCCCAAACCAGATGTTTTTTAGATTTCCAGATAAGACATGCTTTTCGCTCCCAGTTTCCTAGTCCGATGATCTTGCAGATGTCAGATTTGGAAACTGAACTCCATGCACCAGAAGGCACTAGACTGCTTTTGACTATTTATAATAAACTTGCCCTCTTGGACACGTCTAGAGTCTCACAATTAATGTCAACCTGGCAGCGTGACATTCCTGACCTGACTGATGAGGACTGGGAGGAGGGGGTGTAGCAATACCTAACTCTGACCATCTCCTCTAGGGATAGATTTACCCAATTAAAATTTCTGCATCGGGCTTATTACTCCCCATCGCGCCTTGCCAAAATTTATACAAATAGATCAGCCACCTGTCCTGTGTGACTCTCAGACAATGCTGATTTTTTTCATACTGTGTGGACATGTCCAAGGATAGTGTTTTTTTGGAAGACAGTCCTGGATGATATTAACTCTGTGGACAAAATCAGGGTCCCCTACAGCCCTATCCCCCTCCTGTTGGGCATATGTGACTCTCTTGAGGCCCCCCAAAGGAAAAAACTATTTGTTTTTTACACAGCGATGTATGCCAGAAAGGCGATTCTCCTCAACTGGAACCAGCCTCAACCACCCACTAAACAATTATGGCGCTCTCTCATCAATGCAGCCCTACCCTTTTATAAACTAACATATATGGGGAGAAACTGTCCGAAGAAATTTGATAGGATCTGGGTGGAGGCCAAACACCTGACCATTCCATAGATAAATTAAGTACCCTACCTTACACTCTTGGTCATCCATTCATCTCTACTTCATGTAATTATGCTCCGGACATGACCTGCCCGATACACAGTTAGTATATAACTAGGGTTGGGGGACCCCTGCCGTGCCTCCCCCTTCCTGGCCTCCCCCCCCCCCCAAGGGGTCTTATATGGCGAGATTCTGATTTGAAGTTTTAAAAGTCTACTTTCGCCACTGATTGTGCGGTTGAATTGTATTATCTTCACTGTACTTATTGACTTGACATGGTATGGATGATCATTGTACAATATTTGTCTTGAGCTGTAACTTGGTTTTTACTATGTTTGTTTAGGATAAATAAATAAACTTTATGTTAAAAAAAAAAAAAAAACAGCAGAGCAACTCCAGTTTGGTGATCCTTTAAACAAGCACAGTGTAAAAACCTTAATGTGTCCAAAATCCCCCAGACCTCTGGGAGCCAGGTACTGAATGTCGTAATATGATGACGTCATGAATTCTGCTTATCAACTCATCAGTCATTACACAGTATGTTTTATGTTGATGAGGACAATGGCCTCTTCCTTCGTAACCCTGGCCCTGTGGTTCGGGTACTTATCGCATTCTGAAAGCCCCCATTAATGGTAGGGGCATCCAAAAACTGGATGGGGTACAGTCACAAAATAAATGTAAACAAACACAAAAACTGTTTTTGATAAGGCCTTTAATTAAAAAAAATGTCCCACCAAGTACATCCGCCATTAATCATGTTGTCTAGTTATGTAGAACCACAAGGGGATGACAGGTGTTATATACAAGCAGGCGGGTTCCTCTAGGTGGCATCATATATGGTGACATCATGCGGCCCGCCCTATTGCATATATGGAGGAAGCGGAGACTGGGTGATATTCTTCAGCCATGTCCTTAGAAGTGTGGACAGGTGATGTTTTTTTCTGTCAGTGTTCAGACTCCGATAAGGCCCCCACTCACAGATCTCCATAACCACTAGGCCAGGGTTGGGGGAAGATTGTCCCCATGAACATGGGTGCCCCCCCCCTCCCCCTCCTCCCACGTTGAGGGCATGTGGTCTGGCATGGTTAGACGGGTCTGCTGTGGAATACTCCTGAATATATGCAGGTGGATGCTTTTAAAAGATCTATTTCTACTAATGCCCCGTACACACGGTCGGATTTTGGGAGCTTGTTGTCAGAAATTCCAACCGTGTGTAGGCTCCATTGGACATTTTCCATCTGAATTTCCGTCACACAAAAGTTGAGACCTGGATGTCAAATTTTCCGACAACACAATCCGTTATCGTAAATTCCGATCATGTGTACACACACAAAGTTCCACGCATGCTCGGAATCAAGCAGAAGAGCCGCACTAGCTATTGAATTAAATTTTTCTCGGCTCGTCGTACGTCACCACGTTCTTGACGTTCGGAATTTCCGACAAGATTTGTGTGACCGTGTGTATGCAAGATAAGTTTGAGCCAACATCCGTCGGAAAAAATCCATGGATTTTGTCGGAATGGTCTGATTGTGTGTAGGCATAAGGAGAAAGAGAGACAACGGGCAGAGAATTTGTCTTTTTTTGTGGAAACTCTGCACATTAGGCTTACCTGTAAGTAAAAAAAAATCTTCCCCTCACAATGAGGCGCTGACTGCAGAAGCGCATGCGCACAGGGGATTCTCGGCTGAAAGCCTGGCAGCCGCTGGACCTTGCCGGAAAAAAAGTCTCCCGTGCGCATGCGCGGAAGTGACAACATCGCGGCTCCGGCCACTCACAGCGCCGGAGCCGTGATACCCGGAAGACACGCCGAGGGGAAATGTTAGCTCCCTCGATGTGGACCGGGTGAGATGCCGGCGCCTCGTTCTAAGGTAAGTATCTCATAATGAGATAGTATGCGGTGCATACTAGCTCGTTATGCCTTTTCCCTTACAGGTGTAGGGAAAAAAAAAAAGTCAGCGGGTTTACTACCGCTTTAATTGTCCCAATACAAACAAAAAAAACAATTGCAGCAACTGATGCTACAGTGTCTGAATAAATATACTTAATTTCTCAGTCTGTCTCTCCATTGATTCAGGAAGTAAATAAAGTTTACTCTTTATCATCTGATTTTGTCATCACTATTAAGCTTGTTAAGAGCAGTAAAATCCCTTGCTCCGCTATGTTGGGCTATGATGTGGAGACTCTGGATGGGAATTTTTATCTTCAGGACCTGTTACCCATTAAACTGTCCTGCTTGAACTGCAAATTGAAACTGACCATTGTGAGACTATTAGTTTTAAACTGATCACATCATCCAAATTTCCTATTATCCTGGGCATTCTGTGGTTCTCTAAAAACAGCAGAAAGAGGGCACCTGGGTCAGTGTGACAGTAAAAACAAGTAACACTTTATTCGGATACACTTACAATAAGGTACAGTAAAACCTTGGATTGCGAGCATAATTAGTTCCGGAAACATGCTTGTAATCCAAAGCCACTTGTATATCAAAGCAAATTTCCACATAAGAAATAATGGAGACTCAGACGATTCGTTCCACAACCATTTATTTCAGTTTATAGTCCATATAAAAACATTATAGCAATGTGATTGCGTATTCATAAAATGTCCATTCACAGATAGCAATCTCCACAAGGGGATTAGAAGCAAATTCCAGCAAGAGCTACAGTGTATAAAAGAGAAGAAAGGCGCCTCTAAGTCTAGCAATATGGTTACATTTAATGAAGGTACAACATTTAGCAACTCACATGGTTGAGGATTAAAACAGGCACATCCAAGTATGCAGGCATCCGGGGCAAAGCTGTCCACATAGACCGTCCTCCACACCACTGGCTCTCACTGCTGTCAGTCTGCAATCGTGACCGGGAAGACTACCCTGCAGTAGAGCGATCTGAAAGCAAGGCCTGAAGCGCTCGTGGAGCGCAGCGTGGAAGGGATGATGGCGGTGAGGAGGACGGTCTCGCTTTACCTGGGAAGCCTGCATACTTAGATGTGCCTGTTTTATTCATCAACCATGTGAGTTGATAAATGTTGTACCTTCATTAAATGTAACCATATTGCTACACTTAGAGGCGCCTCTCTTCTGTTTTATACTCAGTTGTGAGATGACTCTACTTGTATATCAAGACATCGCTTGTATATCAAGTCAAAATTTATAAAAAAATTTAGCTTGTCTTGCAAAACCCTCTTAAACCAAGTTACTCCCAAACCAAGGTTTTTGCTGGATCTTGCAAGCTGCACCCAGGGTGGATGTGGATCACCAATCAAGCAGCCAGCAGTCACAAGGGATGAGAAGGGATGAGAAGACCACTGTAGGGATAAGCTCGGACCCACTGTGTGGAGATAGTTGGTGAGGTTGAAAAAAGACACAAATCCATCAAGTCCAACCTATGTGTGTGATTATATGTCAGTATTACATTGTATATCCCTGTATGTTGCGGTCGTTCAGGTGCTTATCTAATAGTTTCTTGAAACTATCTCTGCTCCCCGCTGAGACCATTGCCTGTGGAAGGGAATTCCACATCCTTGCAGCTCTTACAGTAAAGATCCCTCTACGTAGTTTAAGGTTAAACCTCTTTTCTTCTAATTTTAATGAGTGGCCACGAGTCTTGTTAAACTCCCTGTTTAACTGGCGGCGTCTCCAGCTCTCTCTCCCGCTCTCACAGAGCTAGCGCAAGAACGAACACAGGATGGGGGCGGGCCGCTACGCGTTTCTCAGGTGCTGCCTCCTTCAGGCAAAACATATAGCTGCCAGTGAGCGCTGACTCACACACTACCTCCCAGTTCTGTTGCTTGTATTCTGTGGTTCTCTAACCATAATACTTCCATCAACTGGGGGATACTGACTATACATTTTACATCCAACCATTGCAAGGAACATTGTAAAGTGTCTTACCAAGCAAATCCTCCATCGACCAGGGGTTCACAAGCTATTGTGGTAACTACCCAGCTGTATGACAAGCCACCTCCACAGAACCAAGAGATTCAGGATATTTGTGATAAGAAGAACGCTGATCAGTTACCTCCTTATTGTCATTATTACTGTTCAATCAAATTGTTTCCAGGGGCAGAAATTCCCTTTGGCCTCATCCCAGTGGCCCCTCTCTGTCCTCATCCCAGGGGCCCTACTCTGTCCTCATCCCAGGAGCCCCACTCTTTCCTCATCCTGGGGGCCCCACTCTGTCCTCATCCCAGGGGCCCCACTCTGTCCTCATTCCAGGGGCCCCTCATTCTGTCCTCATCCCAGGGGCCCCTCATTCTGTCCTCATCCCAGGGGCCCCACTCTGCCCTCATCACAGGGGCCCCACCCTGTCCTCATCCCAGGGGTCCCACCCTGTCCTCATCCCAGGGGCCCCTCTCTGTCCTCATCCCAGGGGCCCCTCTCTGTCCTCATCCCCTAAAAAGTAACTGTAGCAGGGGGCTCAGGACAGTAAGGGCTTGTTTAACTACTTGCCGACCAGCCACCATTGTTATATGGCAGCAGGTCGGCTCTCCTGCGCGAAACGCTGTAGCTGTATGGCACATCGCGCAGTTGAGCGCTTTCACTCACGAGGGCTGGCGGCGCGTGCCCGCAGACTCGATGTCTGCCAGTGACATGCAATCTTTTAGTACAGAGGCAGAACAGGGATCTGCCAGTGTAAACAAGCAGATCCCCGTTCTGATAGGAGACATGACAGAGATCTACTGTTAACAGTGATCTCTGTCATGTCCCTGGTAGCCCATCCCCCCTAAAGTTTAGAACACGCTGAGGGAACACACTTATCTCCTTGATCGCCCCCTAGTGTTAACCCCTTCCCTGCCAGTGTCATTTTTACATTGATCAATGCATTTTTATAGCACTGGTCCCCAAAAAGTGTAGTTTGGGGTCGGAATTGTACGCCGCAATGTCACAGTCCCGCTAAAAATCGCAGATCGCCGCCATTACTAGTAAAAACAATAAAAAAAAATTAAAGTCCATAAATACCATAGTTTGTAGACATGATAACTTTTGCGCAAACCAATAAATATACGCCTATTATGATTTTTTCTTTTTTTTAAACAAACAGAATGTTCCTTTATTGAGACAAAAAGGTCAAGGCATGGTACAAATTTGTCAAAGAATGGACTAAATTAAAAGACATAGTACAGGTGAGCATATTAAGCAGGTAATAAGGTGTACAGCAATTAACCACTTCAGCCCCGGATGAATATACCCCCTTCCTGACCAGAGCACTTTTTGCGATTCGGCACTGCGTCGCTTTAACTGACAATTGCGCGGTCCTGTGACTGGACCTGGTCCTAGGTGGATTGGACCAGAGAGTAGTCGGGTGTAAACAGACAGTGGAGTCGATTTACACCTGGATGCCCATAAAGCAGAGCGGGCTCTGTCCATGTCCACTCTGCAGAAACTGCAGAACCCAACCAAACAAAGCAGTCAAAAATATGTTTGTGATGAACAGGGAGCGCAGAGAGAGAGAGCACTGGGGCGCATAACATCGAACCCGACGATATACAGGAGTGGGCAGCAATAGGGCACAGCAAGGAGAGAGAGTTTACAGGGTAGCAGTATGGCATGGCAAGGAGAAGTAGTCCACAGGGCAGTAAGCATCGGATAACAGTCATAGGTTAGTCATTCACAGGTTGCTGGGACCAGGGAAGGGTGGAGGTCCAGGGTGATCTTTCTGTGGCATCAGGTTACTGGGTAACAGGGCAGTAAGCACAGCCAAAATATAACTGCAAATCCCAGTGTCCAGAAAGTAGCGCACAGTCAATGCGGGCAACAGTCCTAAAACACCTTCTAGTCTCCTTCTATTGGAAACTACAGACATTAGTTCCCCTGTGTCCATCACTGGAGGAAGCTCTGAATAGTCTGCCCCTCTTCTCTTAGCAAAGAGATGTTGTCTGCTAATTTGAATTTACCTGAGATTTCAGCCTCAAGTTGTCCGTACCAAGGTGTCTGGCTCCATCCTGGTACACCATACAATAACTACTGTACTATCTACTGAGAGCATCCTCCTCTTATACCTACTGTGAGGACACAGCAACTCACAGACCAAATTATGTAGATAAACTTCGTTACACACTACCTCTGGATTAGAGGTTATTAATTTCACAAACAAAAATACTATATTTCTGACCTACATTACATTGTTCATTTACTGCCTTTATTGAGGATATGATCCAAAGTTGATATTTGTGGGTAACAAATTTTAATGAACCTTCAGTAACTGTTGTGTTTGCCATGACCCACTTTCTCTTGAGCTTCAGTTTATAGACAAAAAATATCCTGACATTTTTCTGCAGAATTTGCTAGTACAATATAAAATGTATAATTCCATCAATTATAGCAAGCTGCCCTGCTCCAGTGGCAGCATATCAAACCCAAACCACTATATTGCCACTGTCTTAGTAAACTGTTTACTATGCTTCAGTTTGTGAATGAACAGGAAGCCTCTGTACATAGCTCCTCCTGTTCATTCTGCAGTGCAGCTGAGGCTGCAGAGAAAGGACTTAGGACCTGTGTCCCCAATCTTTTTTGCTGTCTTAAAAGTGAGACATCAAGGGTCTGTTTAGATATTTCACCAAATCCCCCAACAGTGTTGTGAAAAAAAATAGTAAAACATAATTTTAAAAAATAATTAAAAAAAGAATGAAGGGCTCACTCAAGTTCTTTGAGCAATTTGTGTGGCTGTAGCCATCTGTTACTCTATGGGAATGCAGCAGCTGTATAAACACAACCAATGACCACCCATGGGTCCTAATTTGACAGGTGTGTGTGAGTGGCCCTGAATGCACACTGGGGATTATTTACTAAAACTAGAGCATGCAAAATCTGCTGACACTCTGCATAGAAACCAATCAGGTTTGGCAGGTTTTATTGCCAAATAACAATTGAACAAGCTGACTTTAGAAGCTGGTTGGCTACCATGTACAGCTGCACAAGATTCTGAGTGCTTCAGTTTTAGTAAATCAACCCCACTGTCCCCATTCAACCCCATTTTGTGTGCTTCATCTTCCAATAATTCTTTTTTATGTATGTTAAAGAAAAGTATGTATAAATTAAAAATAATGTCTATGCTTGGACATTGACAATTTTAAACATTTTTTTTCTGTTCCATTTATTACAAAAGTAAATGAAAGCAGTAGTCCTTGTGACTGGCTTGCATTATAGATTGAGACGATGGCTGTCAAAGTTAGGCTTTTCTGCATTAGAATAGTTCTAGGACATATATACTCTTGGGGCTAACCTGAGCTCCCAAAAGTTTTTTATACTATTCAAGCTGAAAAGCAGTAATAGAGACTTTAAAAAAAAAAATATGCGCCCTGCAAGTTAATCCCATAACGTGCTATTAAATCAGGCATGTCCAAAGTCCGGCCCGCGGGCCACAATTTCGGACTGGCCCGCCTGGTAATTTTGACATATATATCTTTTGTGGCCCCCAACGAATTCCTGAGCGTCCTGTGTAAAAGGAAGTCCCGTCTCCTGCGCTGCCATTGGACAATTGTTTTGTCCATCATAGGAGGCGGGACTTTCAATTAAAGAGGCTCCCGATAAAAACAGGAGTTTCTCCTGTATGTCTGTTGGCGTTCGTCCCGCCCCCTCCCTGTCTCCTCCAAGGCTGCAGATGGACATGAATCAGGCTGCACTGACGGCAATGGTGAGTGCATTCATGTCAATATGGTGGGGGCTGCATTCATGTCAATACGGTGGGGGCTGCATTCATGTCAACACGGTGGGGGCTGCATTCATGTCAACACGGTGTGGGCTGCATTCATGTCAACACAGTGGGGGCTGCATTCATGTCAATACGGTGGGGGCTGCATTCATGTCGATACGGTGGGGGCTGCATTCATGTCGATACGGTGGGGGCTGCATTCATGTCAATACGGTGGGGGCTGCATTTATGTCAATACGGTGGGGGCTGCATTCATGTCAATACGGTGGGGGCTGCATTCACGTCAATACGGTGGGGGGCTGCATTCACGTCAATACGGGTGGGGGGCTGCATTCACGTCAATACGGTGGGGGCTGCATTCACATCAATAGGTGGGGGCTGCATTCACGTCAATGCGGTGGGGGCTGCATTCACGTCAATACGGTGGGGGCCGCATTCACGTCAATACGGTGGGGGCCGCATTCACGTCAATACGGTGGGGGCCGCATTCACGTCAATACGGTGGGGGCCGCATTCACGGCAATACGGTGGGGGCCGCATTCACGGCAATACGGTGGGGGCCGCATTCACGGCAATACGGTGGGGGCCGCATTCACGGCAATACGGTGGGGGCTGTATTCATGGCAATGGTGTGAGGGCTGCAGATGGGCACTGATTAGGCTGCATTGATGGGCACTGACCCTTATTTTGCTTCACAGTTATTTATTTAAAATTTAAGATTTTTTTTCCTGAAACTTCCTTTTTAAAGTGAAGGTGCGTGTTATAAGCCGATTAAATACGGTATATCCAAATAACACGCCCGAGCTCATCTATTCACCACACACAGCACAAAGGCAAGAGAATTCTTGTTGGGCCGTGTATTAGCGCTCGGACGGACACACTTAGACCAAATTTTAATGGTTTAAAGAATGTCGGGCAAAATGGTCGGCCCTCAAGCATGTTCTCTTTATCAAATCTGGCCCTCTTTGAAAAAAGTTTGGACACCCCTGTATTATATACTGCATACTAAGACATTATGACAGACGAACCTGTAAAAGGGATCCCTCCTGCAGTGCGTTATCACTGCTGACAGGGCTTCCATCTTCACCTGGTCTTCCTTATGGGTTTGCGGGCTCCAGCCATTTGAATGGCTGAGCCATGATGACCACACTCCCGTGCATGTGCACAGGAGTCATGGCCGCAGCACAGTGTTTTGGATTAATGGTGAATATGTATGTAGTATGCTACAATCAATCAAATTATATAAATGTACACAGATGAATCGAAAAACTTTCTGTGTTCATTACTTCTCCATCAAAATCAATAGCACAACTATCAGTTCCTCCCCTCAAGCCAGAGTGCTAGAATTAATTCTTGACTCTGACCTCTCCTTTGAGCCCCACATCCAATCACTGTTCAAATCTTACCATCTTAAAGTGATTGTAAATGCTCACTTTTTTCATTAAAATAACAAACATGTTATACTTACTTGCTCTGTGCAATGGTTTTGCACAGAGCAGCCCGGATCCTTCTCTTCTTGTATCCCCCTATTACCTTGGGGAGATGCAGACTAGAATACTGCAATTACTGAGCAGCAAATGATATTCCCTGTGATGTATTTCAGTTATCTTGCAAACCTGGCCTGTTAGTGGGTCCTGAGGACAGGGGTTGAGAACCACTGCTCTGAGCAAGCCGCCTAGTTATCTCTCACCTCAACTACTGCAACTCCTTTTTCATTGGCCTACCTATACACAGACTATCTCCTCAGTCTATCGTGAATGCTGTTGCTAGACTCATCCACCTTACCAGCCATTTGTTCTTAACCATCCCTCTCTGTTAGGCCCCTTTCACACTGGGGCGGTGGGGGCATCGGCGGTAAAACGCCACTATTTTTATTCGGCCACTAGCGGGCGGTTTTAACCCCCGCTAGCGGCCGAAAAAGGGTTACGACCTCCCGCAAAACGCCGCTACAGCGGCACTATGCCGGCGGTATAGCCGCACTGCCCCATTGATTTCAATGGGCAGGAGCGGTGCTCCTTCACCGCTCCAAAGATGCTGTTTGCAGGAGTATTTTTCCCTCCTGCCAGCGCACCGCTCCAGTGTGAAAGCCCTCAGGCTTTCACACTGGAGACACAGCAGCGGCAGTTTCAGGTCGGTTTGCAGGAGCTATTTTTAGTGCAATAGCGCCTGCAAACCGCCCCCGTGTAAAAGGAGCCTAATGCCTCGTACACACGATCGGACTTTCAAGCAGACTTGGTCCGACGGTCTTTCCGCCGGACTTTCCGGCGGACTACCTGAACGGACGGACTTGCCTACACACGACCGGACTTTCCGGCAGGCTAGGTCCGCCCGTCTTTCCAACGGACTTTCGCCGGAGTTACGGCGGACTTTCAGAATGAACGGACTTGCCCACACACGGCCAAGTCCGTTCATTTTGAACGTGACTCTGGTACGACGGGACTAGAAAACCAGGCCCTTAAGTCTGGTATGGATTATAAAGGGAACCCCCTACGCCGAAAAAAAGGCGTGGGGTCCCCCCTAAAATCCATACCAGACCCCGATCCGAGCACGCAGCCCGGCCGGTCAGGAAAGGGGGTGGGGACGAGCGAGCAGCCAAGGTTGTTGGGAAGAGGCCCTTGTCCTCATCAACATGGGGGGTGGGTGCTTTGGGGGAAGGGGGCGCCCTGCAGGCCCCCCCCCCCCACCCCAAAGCACCTTGTCCGAATGTTGATGAGGACAAGGGCCTCTTCCCGACAACCCTGGCCGTTGGTTGTCGGGGTCTGCGGGCGGGGGGCTTATCGGAATCCGGGATCCCCCTATAATAAGAGGGCCCCCAGATCCCGGCCCCCCACCCTATGTGAATGAGTATTGGGTACATGGTACCCTTACCCATTTACCTAGGGAAAAAGTGTCAATAATAGAACACACTACACAGGTTTTTTAAATAATTTATTAGACAGCTCCGGGGGGGGTCTTCCTCTGGCTTCGGGGGTCCCTCCGGTTCCTCTTCTCCCGGCGTCTGGTTGGTTGTTCTCCGCTCTCTCTGGCCTCTTCTCCCGGTGTTCCAGTTCTTCTGCCGGTTCCTCCGCTGTCTTGATGCCGCTCTTTTGCCAGCGGAGGCCCGGACTTCTGGCTTCTTGTCTTCTTGGCTTCTTCCCTCTTCTCTTCTCCAGATGTTGACACGACGGTCTGTCCGGCTGGACTGCTCTCTGAGCGCTCCGCTGTGACTTATATAGGCGGAGACCCCGCCCCCTTATGATGTCACAGTCCCTGAGCATGCTGGGACTGTGACATTTTAGGGGGCGTGGTCACCGGGTATGCCTCGCGCTCGCCTCAATAGGAAAATTTGTTTTTCCTATTGCAGCGAGCGCGAGATGCAATACCATCCCTGCGTCGTATCTGGTCCGTCGGACCAGCATACAGACGAACGGGCTTTCCGTCGGACCAGCATACAGACGAACGGGCTTTTCGTCAGGAACGGAGTCCGACGGAAAGATTTAAAACATGTTTCAAATCTAGGTCCGGCGGATTTCTGGGAAAAAAAAGTCCGCCGAAGCCTACACACGTTCGGATTGTCCACCGGACCAAGTATGCCGGAAAGTCCGCTCGTGTGTGAACGGCATTAGTCTTTCCACTGGCTTCTTCTCACCTAACAAATACAATTCAAAATGATAACATACAAAGCCATCCAAAACTCTACCCCAAGCTACCAGCCTTATCTCAAAATATCATAAAAACCATCCTCTCTGCTCTCCACTCTACTCGACACCCTACTTTCTAGTTCCTTTACCACCACTTTACTTTCTCCATCAGATCATCCGTTACAGTTAACGTATTTTGTATCACTTGCCCATCCCTTTAGATTATAATCCCTCAAAAACAGGGCCTTCTTAACCTCCAGTATTGAATTGTATTATAACTGTACCACCTGCATTTATTTTTAAAGCACTGCAGAAACTGTTAGATGATATAAACCCTGTATAATATTTAATTTCCTTTAGAGTTGCTAATATGTGTTTTTTTGTTTTTGTTTTTTTTTACAGGTGCAGTCCTCTCCACAATGTCGCCATCTTCAAATTCTGTTACTGCAGCTGTTATGTTGACCTTAGCAGAGCCATCACTTTCAACCTCATCACAGAATGCAGTGGTAGTTGAATGCAGGTGACAGAGGGACTTGTCAGAACACTTTGCATTCACTGTAGTTCAACTTCTTGAGGTCATGAACTTATTTTTATACTGCACAGTAACACAAAAACAGATGGGCACTATTTTGTATTGCATTTTGATGTTTTGTCCATGCCCTTAAGTGTGCTTTTGATGAAGTACAATTAAACTGCTTTTCTTTAAGCAATAATCATTTACTACTAATCTAAGTTGTGCTTTAGCTTCTGATACTTTCCACTGTGAAAGCAAAACATTTTACTGTTTGTATTGTGAGAATTATGTATTATGAGGATACTTTAGAAAGTGCTTGACATACAAACTCCTTTTTTTTTTTGTTGCAGCAATCATGCCACTGATTTTGCTTGCATGCAGAGCAGTTGCACTGTGACAATGAAAAATGGAGGTCTGATTTGTGTAATTGGTGACAGTGAGGATAGTACCTGTACATAAAAGTCTGCTAGGAAGTAAGAATACTCCTTTCTACTGCATATAACAGGTTATTAGGACAAATTATTTGCAGATATTAGTTACAGTGGAATTCTCAATGAGGGTGTCATTTATTTGTAATTAGTTTGTGCAGTACAAAATACTACTGATACCACTAATGTACTGATGCATTTATTTCTTTAGGTTTCCCTAAAATAATTAGGCCCACTTGACAAAGATATTTGTAAGCCGTAAGAAGAGGCGTTTTTCAAAATAAAGTAATTGTAGCTCTATAAACGCCAGTCAGTCATAAATGTTTTTGTCTATGTCATAGGCATATACACTCTTCTAGACACTTCTATATGTTTACTCACTAATTAAAGTGTAACTCCACTTTTGTTGGGAAAAAACACTCCCCTCGGTGAGCTATGTACATTGCAAGGAGTATAACAAACTTTGTTGCAGATTCCTACCTTTTGTTATGCTGAAAAAATACATGTGTGTTTTTCTCTGCCTCTGTTCTGAGTGGGTCTAATGGGAGTGGTTTCATAATTGTCAGGTGTGACAGCAGCAGGGCACTAATGAGGAAGTCTGCTGGGCCTGCATCCCTTTAGACGGGTTCCTATTGAAAGTATCTCTCCAAAAATTACATTTTAGTTGCAGTTAATGCATGAAATCTAACTTGTATCTTAGTGCAGATTTCTGGGAAAAATTGTGAGCCACTCACACAAGCAGGAAATTATGTTTCTTGGGAGTGGTCAGTACATACTGTGTACAGAACAACCCTAGGTAGCCATATTGCAATGCACTCTCAGAAAATTACAGAGTTGCAGATTGAAAAGGAAAGGTAATTTTTAAAAACATTCAATTACAATATGATTAGTGTCACAATTATATGTGCTATATTATTTTTTCTCTATTTGCTATTTTTCCCCCCCACAAAAGTGGAATTGCGTTGTGTTTTACTTTTTCCAGTGATATTATTGCATAACAGAATGTATTGGTTTGAAAGAGTTATTATTTCCACATCAAAAGAAACATGCTTTCAGGTTTACAGATTTTATTCATCTTGCTCGCTTTAAAATTAACACTTTTTTTCTATGTCCTGACATTGTGACACTTTGGGGAAAAGTTGTGTTTATACATTGTGTGAACCAAATGTGGTTTTAAGTGATAATTTTATGGATTTGATTTTCTTACTGTGCCATTTATAGCACATAGACTACAGTATATAGCATGACCAGATTATACCTTTAACCACTTGCCCACTGGGCTCTTATACCCCCTTCCTAACAGGCCAATTTTCAGCTTTCAGTGCTCTCACAATTTGAATGACAATTAGTCAGCCATGCAACACTGTACCAATTTGACATTTTTGTCCCTTTTTTCACACAAACGGAGCTTTCTTTTGGTGGTATTGAATCACCACTGGGTTTTTTATTTTTTGTGAAAATTTTGTAAAAAAAATTATTTTTCTTCATTTCTGTTACAACATTTTGCAAATTAGTAATTTTTCTTTATATTATTTGGCCAAAATTTATACTGCTACATATCTTTGGTAAAAAAATAACCAAAATCAGTGTATATTTGGTCTTTGTGAAAGTTATAGAGACTAAAGCTATGGTGCCAATCACTGAAAATTGATCACACCTGATGTACTGATGGCCTATCTCATTTCTTGAGACACTAATGGCCCGTACACACGATCCGAATATCGTACGAAAACGGTCGTCCGAGGAAGGATCGTACGATTTTCGGATCGTGTGTACACTACTTTCGACAGCTGATCACGATCATTCATCTGATCTTATTCGATCGGGCATGCACAAAAATTTTCCTCGTACAATTCCAGATCATACGATTTTCATTCAGTCAGTATGGTTGTCGTCCGAAAATTCAGTACAAATACATTACAACACATGACATCACTTCCGATTTTTTTTCTGTCGTACGAGAATTTTTGTGACTTTATAGCTATTCAACTTCTACTTGCGACTATTAAGCGAAATCGTACGATATTCGGATCATGTGTACGGGCCATAAGGCTGGCCATACACTATACAATTTTCTTATTAAATTTTCTTTAGATTTAACTTCAACTATGTAGTGCAAGGGCCTGCCTGCCTGACTGCATACACATTGAAAATGTTTAGGCTTGACCTCATATTATATGGTTTTGGTAAATCTAAAGGAAAATTGTATAATGTATGTACAGACTAACAAGCCAGGACAGTACAAATACCCCCCAAATGACCCCTTTTTGGAAAGTAGGTATTTAGTAAGAGGCATGGTGAGTTTTTTGACATTGTAAATTTTTCCCACAATTCTTTGCAAAATTAAGATTTTTTTTTCACAAAATTGTCATATTACAGGTTATTTCTCTCACATGGCATATGCATACTTGCAACTACACCCCAAAACACATTCTGCTGCTACTCCTGTGTATGGCAATACCACATATGAGACTTTTTCACAGACTGGCAACATACAGGGAGCACCGTCAGGGGTTCTAGGGACATAAATTACACATCTAATTTCCTGACTACCTATTATATAATTTTGTGAGGCACTGTAGTGGCACTGATGAGCACTGTAGTGGCACTGATGAGCACTGTAGTGGCACTGATGAGCACTGTAGTGGCACTGTATTAGCACTGATGGGCACTCTAGAGGCACTGATGGGCACTGTAGAGGCACTGATGGGCACTGTAGAGGCACTGATAGGCATTGTAGTGGCATGGATGAGCACCGATGTGACACAGATGAGCACGGGTGTGGCATGGATGAGTCACAGGTGAGCACTGATGTGGCATGGATGAGTCACGGATGAGCATGGTTGTGGCACGGATGAGCACTGATGTGGCATGGATGAGCACTGATGTGGCACGGATGAGCACTGATGTGGCATGAATGTGGCACGGATGAGTACTGATGTGGCATGGATGAGTACTGATGTATTACGGATGAGCACTAATGTGGCACACATGAGCACTGATGTGGCACGGATGAGCACTGATGTGGCATGGATGAGCACTGATGTGGCACAGATGACTACTGATGTGGCATGAATGTGGCACGAATAAGTACTGATGTGGCGTGGATGTGGCACGGATGAGTACTGATGTGGCATGGATGAACACTGATGTGGCATTAATATGGCAAAGTTGAGCACTGATGTGGCACGGGTGAGGCCCGGATGTGCACTGATGTGGCATGGATGAGTACTGATGTGGCATGGATGAGTACTGATATGGCATGGATAAGTACTGATGTGGCACGGATGAGTACTGGTGGAGCATGGATGAGCACTGATGAGGCATGAATTGGCTGGGATGAGCACTGATGAGGCACAGATGGGCACTGCTGTGGCATGGATGGGCACGAATGAGGTATGGATGAGCACGGGAGAGGCATAAATGGGCACAGATCAACGCTTTGGACACTCAGATCTAGCCCACTCGCACTGCTGCACTGGTTCCCATCTCTCCTCACATGCTGTACCAATCGGTGTGAGGAGAGAGCTGAACCAGACATGCGCCGGTTTGTTAACAAGTGGTCGCGCCATCATTGGGCTGCTGTCATTGGCCCTTTACCCCGATCTGGACCCGGCGTTCACAGACCCTTCCGTGTTGTACCCGTCATTTGGCTATTGCTAATGGTTAATGAAGGATCCATATGCTCTATATAAGGTTCAAGAAATGGCTTACTAAAAACAACTATGATGGATAGGAGCAAATGTCTGTTAATATCTCATCCAATCAGCTTCAATCAACATCATGACTTGTTTAAATTGCCAACTGAAAGAATATTCTGGTGATTTTAAAGTGGTGTTCCGGCCGAAATTATACTTTTTAAATAAAAATACCCCTATAATACACAAGCTTAATGTATTCTAGTAAAGTTAGTCTGTAAACTAAGGTCTGTTCTGTTAGTTTATAGCAGTAGTTTGTTATTTTATAAACTTGCAGCAGGCTGTGGCCATCTTAAGCGTGGGCATCTGAAGCCAGACTGTATTTCTTCCTGGATCTCATCCTTGCAGATCTCGCACATGCTCAGTGCAGCACAAGCAGTGTAATAGGTTTCAGGTCAGGTTTCCATAGTAACGGCAGTGTCAGAGGAAGTTGCAGCCCCTTCCCAGAAGGCATTGCAAACAGGAAATGATGCGATGGGCCACGGCCAGGGAGGAGGAAGTGAAAAATGAATACAGTAGGTGCTGAGAAAAAAAAAATATCCAATTCGTTTACAGTGCACAGTTTAGTGAGGGATGCTGAAGAGTTGTAAAAGTGGGTGGAACTCCACTTTAAATATGTAACTGGTAATTTTTGAGAAATTTTATGGTAAACAAAATTGTACAAGGCCTGTGATCTTAGTCTAGTTTTATGTTCTGTCCCTTATAAATATTTTTGACCTTTTTTGCTGCCTTTTGAATTAAAAAAAAAAATCAAAGGCAAATTTGGTCTATTGCCACAAAAAGAAGCCAGTAAAATATTTATAGAGTAAAATAGTTCTAATCATTAAACATAATTTGTATATGCCATGATCCATTACCCCACTGTAAATTTGTGACTTTGGTATTTGTGCATTAATTGCTGGAATTATAATCAAAACATTGTTAATACAAAATTTACACTAGTTTATTTTATGTCTGTTTTTTTAGCCATTAATAACTTTTTCCAAACTAAGTTGATTTGTTTATTTCCTTTTAAAATTGTAAATCTTAAATTGCGTATTTGTTTTTTTACCTATTTTGCTGTTATATTTACACCTTTTCTGTTATATAATATACTTATTTTAGCACAAATGTTTTGCTGGACCATCAGATTTTGGAAAGTTAGAAAAATGCCTTGTACCTTTATAATAAGGCTTACAATATTAAAAGTCATATAGGTGGCAATCCTGTACTATACTGTAAAAATGTAATAATACGTCTGTCAAATAAAATGCCATAATTTGAGAATCGCTTCTTTTTTAACATTCATTATATTTGAAAACAGAGGGCTTATCTGGAAAAATAAATTGCACCATCTCTGCCTGCCCCTTCCGCCCCAACAATTCATAATTTCTCTAGCTTTCTGGTGAAAGTTAGTTTTTATCCACAGAGATGCGCTCACTGGAAAGTGTTTGTGGAGTTTGGGGCTCATCTCTAAGTGTGTGTCTTAACCACTTCAGCTTTCACACCTGTGTACCCCATATGGACGAGAGCAATATATACATTTTTTCTAAGAACCTGTTTATTCGGCAACAACTTTGTGATCATGTTAGATAATACAGTGCATCTGGAAACTATTCACAGCACTTCACTTTTTCCACATTTTGTTAAGGTACATCCTCCTATCACAGTTTGGAATGGCGGCAAGGATGGGAAGTGTCAATATAATGGGGGATTTTATTTATCCAAATATAGACTGGGCCAAAGGAACCGTGCATTTGTCTATGGCATATAATTTCCTAAATATATTGCAGGACAATTTCATGGGTCAGATGGTGAACGCACCAACAAGAAACAATGCGTTACTAGACCTACTGATTACTAACAATACAGACCCGATCGCAGATGTGGAAATATGGGGCAACTTATGAAACGGCGGCCACAGGTCAATTAGTTTCAGTATAAATCACAGAAATAGGAACCACAAAGGTAATACAAAGACACTGAATTTCAAGAGAAACAACTTCCCTAAACTGCACTCTTTACTAGAAAATATCCTAGGAAACAAAGAACACGGAGGAAAAATAAGAGCATTCCAACGGGAAATAAATTTAAAAGAGCTAATAAAAATCCTGGGTGGCTCCACTCCAACGTAAAAATGCATATAGAAGCAAAGGAAAGGCCTTCAAAAAATACAAAGCTAAGGGGTCATTGTCAGCATTCCAGCTTCACAAAGAATGCAATAAGAAATGTAAGGGTTCAATCAGGGCGGATAAGATAGAATACGAAAGGCACATAGCGGAGGAGAGTAAAAAAAATCTCAAGAAACTCTTTAAGTACATAAATAGTAAGAAATAGCCAGAACATATTGGCCCCATAAGGGATGATGAAGGGAATCTGGTTACAAAAGACAGAGAGATAGTGAAGGTTTTGAATATATTCTACTCCTCAGTCTTCACAAGGGAAACGGGGGGATATGATATCAATGTACAAATACCGTACTTGTGACCCTTGCATAGGGAAAAAAACTTTGCAGTGAAAGGGGATTTAAAAAGACACGCGGCCACTCACTAAAATTAGAAGAGAAGTGGTTTAACCTTAAACTGCGTAGAGGGTTCTTTACTGTCAGAGCGGTAAGGATGTGGAATTCTCTTCCACAAGCAGTGGTATCAGCAGGAGCATCGATAACTTCAAAAAACTATTAGATGGGTACCTTAACGACCACAACATACAGGGGTATACAATATACTATTAACATAAATGCACACACACAGGTTGGACTTGATGGACGTGTGCCTTTTTTTTCAGCCTCACCAACTATGTAACTATGTACAGCCTTATTCCAAAATGGATTAAATCCATTTTTTTTTACTCAAAATTCTACAAACAATACCCCATAATGACAATCTGAAAGAAGTTTGTTTGAAATCTTTGCAAATTTATTAAAAATAAAGATCAAAAAAATGTATAGTACATAAGTATTTACAGCCTTTACCATGACACTCAAAATCAAGCTCAGGTGCATCCTGTTTCCACTGATCAACCTTGAGATGTTTCTACAAATTGATTGGAGTCCACCTGTGGTAAATTCAGTTGATTGGACATGATTTGGAAAGGCACACACTTGTCTATATAAGGTCCCACAGTTAACAGTGCATGTCAGAGCACAAACCAAAACATGAAGTCCAAGGAATTGTCTGTAGACCTCAGAGACAGGAATGTATCGAGGCACAGATTGGGGGAAGGGTACAGAAACGTATCTGCAGCATTGAAGGTCCTAATGAGCACAGTGGACTCCATCTGTAAATGGAAGAAGTTAAGAACGACCAGGACTCTTCCTAGAGCGGGCTGTCTGGCCAAACTGAGTGATCGGGGAGAAGGGCCTTAGTCAGGGAGGTGCCCAAGAACCCGACGGTCACTCTGAGAGAGCTCCAGCATTTCTATGTGGAGAGAGGAGAACCTTCCAGAAGGACAACCATCTCTGCAGCACTCCACCAAGAAGGCCTGTGTGGTGGAGTGGCCAGATGAAAGGCACTCCTCAGTAAAAGGCACATGACAGCCCGAAGGACTCTCAGACCATGAGAAACAAAATTCTCTGGTCTGATGAAACAAAGATTGAACTCTTTGCCCTGAATGGCAAGAGTCATGTCCGGAGGAAACCAGGCACCGCTCATCACCTGGCCAATACCATCCCTACAGTGAAGCATGGTGGTGGTAGCATCATGCTGTGGGGATGTTTTTCAGCGGCAGGAACTGGGAGACTGGTCAGGATTGAGGGAAAGATGAGTGCAGCAATATACAGAGACATCCTAGATGAAAACCTGCTCTGGACCTCAGACTGGGACGAAGGTTCAACTTCCAACTGGACAACGACCCTAAGCCCACAGCCCAGATAACAGGAGTGGCTAAGGGACAACTCTGTGAATCTTCTTGAGTGGACCAGCCAGAGCTCAGACTTAAACCCGATTGAACATCTCTGGAGAGATCTTAAAATGGCTGTGCACCGACGCTCCCCATCCAAGCTGATGGAGCTTGAGAGGTCCTGTAAAGAATAATGAGAGAAACTGCCCAAACTGTGCCAAGCTTGTAGCATCATACTCAAAAAGACTTGAGGCTGTAATTGGTGTGAGAGGTGCTTCAACAAAGTATTGCACAAAGGCTGTGAATATTTATGTACATGTGATTTTTTTTTTCAAATAAATTTGCAAAGATTTCAAACAAACTTCTTTCATGTTGTCATTATGGGGTAGTGTTTGTAAACATTGATGGGCACAGTTGAGGCTGCATTGCAGGACCAGCCAAGATTTGATCCGTCTATGGCTGGCTTTACTTTGCACCTCTTATCACACTACTGTACTGTTTACAAGCACTGATCAGAAAATATGTTTTTGATAGCAGTAACTACTGTAGAGCTAGCTGCTGTACATATTTGGGATTACAAGATCTGACTGCTATTTTGACAATCCAAAGCAGCAGATTGGTGGGGGGAGGGCATGCTACTTATGCTCTGTGTACTTTTGTTTAAGTTTTTTTGGTTGTGTATAGCAGGCCCAGTGTACAAAACTATTTAATCTCAGAAGTAGAGCTTGCCCAAAAATGTAAGAAAATGGTGCTTTAAAGCTGGCTATGCATTATACAATTTTCTTATTAAATTGCCTTTAGATTTGCCTTCAACTATGTAGTGCAAGGGTCTGCCTGATTGCATACAAATTAAGTGTTTAGGTTTGACCTCATAGTATATGTTTTCGGTAAATCTAAAGGAAAATTGTACAAGAAAATTTTATAATGTCTGGCCAGCCTTAGAAACAAAATTAACCCAGGATCAGAAAAGTAAACAAGAAAAGATTTGGCAGGGACCTGGTGGTGTGATGCATAAGATGTCATCTGGCATACTTTTCTTGCTGTTTGAGAAAATAATCTAATAAAGCTAAGAAATGCTTCAGTAGATAGCTGGTCATTGCTATATGGTAAAAACAGTTAAAGAACTTCTGTATAATTAAAAAGTATGCTGTTGTTTAAAAGTGGCCACTTCTGAGATCTTTAACCACTTCAATACCAGGCACTTACGCACCTTCCTGCCCAGACCAATTTTCAGCTTTCAGCTCTCTCACACTTTGACAATTACTCAGTCATACTACACTGTATCCAAACAAAATGTTTATCATTTTCTTCTCACAAATAGAGCTTTCTTTTGGTGGTATTTAATCACCACTGTGTTTTTCATTTTTTGCGATATAAGCAAAAAAACTGCGAACATTTTGAAAAAAACGTACTTTTTTTTTTAGTTTCTATTGTAAAATTTTGCAAACAAGTAATTTTTCTTCATAAATTTGTGCCAAAATTTATACTGCTACATATCTTTGGTAAAAAATAACCCAAATTAATGTTTATTATTTGGTCTTTGTGAAAGTTATAGAGTCTACAAACTATGGTGCCAATCACTGAAAATTGATCACACCTGATGTACTATCTCACCTGAAGGCCTATCTCATTTCTTGAGACACTAACAAGCCAGGAAAGTACAAATACCCCCCAAATGACCCCTTTTTGGAAAGTAGACAGTCCAATGTATTTACTAAGAGGCATGGTGAGTTTTTTGAAGCTGTCATTTTTTCCCACAATTCTTGGGAAAATTAAGATTTTTTTTTTTTTTTTATACACAAACTGGTCATATTAACAGGTTATTTCTCTCACACAGCATATGCATAATTGCAACTACACCCCAAAATACATTCTGCTACTCCTCCTGAGTATAGCGATACCACATGTGTGAGACTTTTACACAGCCTGGCCGCATACAAAGGGCCAACACTGAAGTAGCACTTTCAGGCGTTCTACAAGCATAAATTGCACATATCCTTTCTCAACCACCTATTACACCTTTGAAGGCGCTGGAGCACCAGGACAATTGAATTGTCTACAAAATGACCCCATTTTGGAAAGCACACACCCCAACGTATAATCTATGAGGCATAATGAGTCTTTTGAATGGTCCATTTTTTTCCAGAAGTTTTTGGAAAATGTGGGAAAAAAATGAAAATGCATTTTTTGTACACAAATTTGTCCATTTATAAGATATTTCTAACACATAGCATGTACATAGCAAAAATGACACCCCAAAATGCATTCCTCTACTCCTCCTGTGTATGGCGATACCACATGTGTGAGAATTTTAAACAGCCTGGCCACATACAAAGGCCCAACATTGAAGTAACACTTTCATGCGTTTTACAAGCATAAATTGCACATATCCTTTTTCAACCACCTATTACAGTTTTGAAGGCCCTGGAGCACCAGAACAATGGAATTATCCACAAAATGAACCCATTTTGGAAAGCACACACCCCAACGTATAATCTATGAGGCATAATGAGTCTTTTGAACGGTTCATTTTTTTCCAGAAGGTTTTGGAAAATGTGGAAAAAAAATGAAATGCATTTTTTTTACACAAAGTTGTCCATTTATAAGATATTTCTAACACATAGCATGTACATACCAAAAATGACACCCCAAAATGCATTCCAATACTCCTCCTGATTATGGCGATACCACATGTGTGAGACTTTTACACTGCCTGGCCACATACAAAGGCCCAACATTGAAGTAGAACTTTCATGCGTTTTACAAGCATAAATTGCACATATCCTTTCTCATCACCCCAAAATACATTCTGCTACTCCTCCTGAGTATGGCGATACCACATGTGTGAGACTTTTACACAGCCTGGCCACATACAAAGGCCCAACATTGAAGTAACACTTTCATGCGTTTTACAAGCATAAATTGCACATATCCTTTCTCAACCACCTATTACAGTTTTGAAGGCCCTGGAGCACCAGAACAATGGAATTATTCACAAAATGACCCCATTTTGGAAAGCACACACCCCAACGTATAATCTATGAGGCATAATGAGTCTTTTGAACGGTTCATTTTTTTCCAGAAGGTTTTGGAAAATGTGGAAAAAAAATGAAAATGCATTTTTTTTACACAAAGTTGTCCATTTATAAGATATTTCTAACACATAGCATGTACATACCAAAAATGACACCCCAAAATGCATTCCAATACTCCTCCTGATTATGGCGATACCACATGTGCGTTTTACAAGCATAAATTGCACATATCCTTTCTCATCACCCCAAAATACATTCTGCTACTCCTCCTGAGTATGGCGATACCACATGTTTGAGACTTTTACACAGCCTGGCCACATACAGAGGCCCAACATCCAAGTAGCACCTCCAGGCATTCTAGCAGCATTAATTACACATATCATTTTCTGACTACCGATCACATTTTTGAAGGCCCTTCATATTTCTAACATATAGCAGGTACATACCAAATAACAAAAGATTACCTGTGGTTTTAGCAGTGCAGTGGTCCACAGAGGAAAGCATCAGTCCAGGCAGCAGGCAGGAATGAGGTCAGCGACAGCAAAAGCAATCATCCAGGCAGCAGGCAGAGATACTGTCCATAGTTCGTACAGGCAGAGATACTGTCAGCACAGCCAGAGCACAGCCAAAGCACAGGTCCAGGTAGCAGGCAGAGCTGTCCCGGCAGAAATACTGTCCAAAGTCAGTAGAGGCAGCAGGCAGATATATGGTCAACACAGCCAAAGTATTGGTCCAAACAGCAGGAAGAAACATGGTCCATAATGTCATGGGTCTTTACAGGCAGCAATATGGTCAGCACAGCCAAAGTATTGGTCCAGGCAGCAGGAAGGACCATCAAGCTTAGGGCCAGGGGGACAGGGGTAGAGGCTTCTCCCACCCAAATCACTTTGAAGCCTCCGGGCAACCAGACCCTGTTCTGGGAGCACAGAAAATGAAAAACTGGTTTTCTCTACTCAGAACGCTATTCTGAAGCCCCTCACATATGTGAGACCCCTGTGTACTAAAGTAGATGGCCAGAAGATCAGTCCAAGTGGCAGGCAAAAACATGGTCGATTAACAGGCCAAGGTCGGTGCATGTGGAAGTCAGAAACGTTGTTTAAATCGGCAGGCAGAGGCATCGTCGGTAAACAGGCTGAGGTTGGTGCACGTGGAAGTCAGAAACGTGGTTTAAATCGGCAAGCAAAGACATCGTCGGTAAACAGGCCAGGGTCAGTTAATTAACATGGTAGCAGGCAAATGGGGAAATGGCAGTCTGGTAATAATACAGGGAACTAATATTGGATGGATGTATGATAATTTTTGAAGCAATCTCCGATGCACAGGCCAGGTTGGTAGGGACATTGGGGACAATAATAGCTGGAATCTCTTCTTACTCCTCCTCTGCTGCATACACGGCATTTCAATTGTCGTCTTCTTCCAGATTCTGTGGGGGGATTGCTATAGGGAAAGTGTTGCTCGTGAAGTCGACTCACGCTATCAGAACGAATGCTTACTGGGGCGGGACCTTGTTGGTAAATGAGGGCAGCGACGATATCTTCAATATACTTGAGGTAGGTGACTTGTTGGTTTTGAGTTGCTTTTTAGGTAGCAGACAAACAAATTAAAAAGGGCCATGTGAAACAGGTGAAAGGCAACTTTCTTGTACCAGTAACGGGACTTTCTGTTTGATAAATAGGGCTGTAGCATCTGATCGTTTAAATCCACCCCCCCTTATACATATTGTAGTCGTGGACACATGTCTTCTTTGGATCTCCACCACGGTGTCATTGTGATCTCTCCTCGGCTCGGTATTTTCCGTTCCGGCGCCGAGGAGAGAAGACTGCAATGTGAGTGAAAACACACTACACACACAGTAGAACATGACAGGCACACGAAACACCCCCCTTTACCCCCCGACACCCCCCCCCCCATCACCCCCTAATCACCCCTTCCCCCGTCACACTGACACCAAGCAGTTTTTTTTTTTCTGATTACTGCATGGTGTCAGTTTGTGACAGTTAGTGTGGTAGGACAGTTACTGTTAGCCCCCTTTAGGTCTAGGGTACCCCACTAACCCCCCCCTAATAAAGTTTTAACCCCTTGATCACCCCCCGTCGCCAGTGTCGCTAAGCGATCATTTTTTTGATTGCTGTATTAGTGTCACTGGGGACGCTAGTTATGGAGGTAAATATTTAGGTTCGCTGTCAGCATTTTTTAGCGACAGGGACCCCCATATACTACCTAATAAATGTTTTAACCCCTTGATTGCCCCCTAGCTAACCCTTTAACCACTGATCACCGTATAACCGTTACGGGTGACACTGGTTAGTTAGTTTATTTTTTATAGTGTCAGGGCACCCGCCGTTTATTACCGAATAAAGGTTTAGCCCCCTGATCGCTCGGCGGTGATATGCGTCGCCCCAGGCAGCGTCAGATTAGCGCCAGTACCGCTAACACCCATGCATGCAGCATTACGCCTCCCTTAGTGGTATAGTATCTGTACGGATCAATATCTGATCCGATCAGATCTACATTAGCGTCCCCAGCAGTTTAGGGTTACCAAAAACGCAGTGTTAGCGGGATCAGCCCAGATACCTGCTAGCACCTGCGTTTTGCCCCTCCGCCCGGCCCAGCCCACCCAAATGCAGTATCGATCGATCACTGTCACTTACAAAACACTAAACACATAACTGCAGCGTTCGCAGAGTCAGGCCTGATCCCTGCGATCGCTAACAGTTTTTTTGGTAGCGTTTTGGTGAACTGGCAAGCACCAGCGGCCTAGTACACCCCGGTTGTAGTCAAACCAGCACTGCAGTAACACTTGGTGATGTGGCGAGTCCCATAAGTGCAGTTCAAGCTGGTGAGGTGGCAAGCACAAGTAGTGTCCCACTGCCACCAAGAAGAAGACAAACACAGGCCCGTCGTGCCCATAGTGCCCTTCCTGCTGCATTTGCCAATCCTAATTGGGAACCCACCACTTCTGCAGCACCCGTACTTCCCCAATTCACATCCCCAACCAAATGCAGTCGGCTGCATGAGAGGCATTTTCTTTATGTCCTCCCGAGTACCCCTTACCCAGCGAACCCCCCAAAAAAGATGTTGTGTCTGTAGAAAGCGCGGATATAGGCGTGACACCCGCTATTATTGTCCCTCCTGTCCTGACAATCCTGGTCTTTGCATTGGTGAATGTTTTGAACGCTACCATTCACTAGTTGAGTATTAGCGTAGGGTACAGCATTGCACAGACTAGGCACACTTTCACAGGGTCTCCCAAGATGCCATCGCATTTTGAGAGACCCAAACCTGGAACCGGTTACAGTTATAAAAGTTAGTTACAAAAAAAAGTGTAAAAAAAAATATATATATATAAAATTAAAAAAAAGTTGTCGTTTTATTGTTCTCTCTCTCTCTATTCTCTCTCTATTGTTCTGCTCTTTTTTTACTGTACTCTATTCTGCAATGTTTTATTGTTATTATGTTTTATCAAGTTTGCTTTTCAGGTATGCAATTTTTTATACTTTACTGTTTACTGTGTTTTACTGTTAACCATTTTTTTGTCTTCAGGTACGCCATTCACGACTTTGAGTGGTTATACCAGAATGATGCCTGCAGGTTTAGGTATCATCTTGGTATCATTCTTTTCAGCCAGCGGTCGGCTTTCATGTAAAAGCAATCCTAGTGGCTAATTAGCCTCTAGACTGCATTTTATCACACCGATCTTGGTGTGGTCAGATGCTTTGAGGGCAGAGGAGAGATCTAGGGTCTAATAGACCCCAATTTTTTCAAAAAAGAGTACCTGCCACTACCTATTGCTATCATAGGGGATATTTACATTCCCTGAGATAACAATAAAAATGATTAAAAAAAAAAAAAAAAATGAAAGGAACAGTTTAAAAATAAGATAAAAAAGCAAAAAAAAAAAGAAAAAAAAAAAGCACCCCTGTCCCCCCCCCCCCCCGCTCTCGCGCAAAGGCGAACGCAAGCGTCGGTCTGGCGTCAAATGTAAACAGCAATTGCACCATGCATGTGAGGTGTCACCGCGAACGTCTGATCGAGGGCAGTAATTTTAGCAGTAGACCTCCTCTGTAAATCTAAAGTGGTAACCTGTAAAGGCTTTTAAAAATGTATTTAGTTTGTCGCCACTGCACGTTTGTGCACAATTTTAAAGCATGTCATGTTTGGTATCCATGTACTCGGCCTAAGATCATCTTTTTTATTTCATCAAACATTTGGGCAATATAGTGTGTTTTAGTGCATTAAAATTTAAAAAAGTGTGTTTTTTCCCCAAAAAATGCGTTTGAAAAATCGCTGCGCAAATACTGGGTGAAAAAAAAAAAATGAAACACCCACCATTTTAATCTGTAGGGCATTTGCTTTAAAAAAAATATATAATGTTTGGGGGTTCAAAGTAATTTTCTTGCAAAAAAAAATAATTTTTTCATGTAAACAAAAAGTGTCAGAAAGGGCTTTGTCTTCAAGTGGTTAGAAGAGTGGGTGATATGTGACATAAGCTTCTAAATGTTGTGCATAAAATGCCAGGACAGTTCAAAACCCCCCCAAATGACCCCATTTTGGAAAGTAGACACCCCAAGCTATTTGCTGAGAGTCATGTCGAGTCCATGGAATATTTTATATTGTGACACAAGTTGCGGGAAAGAGACAAATTTTTTTTTTTTTTTTTGCACAAAGTTGTCACTAAATGATATATTGCTCAAACATGCCATGGGAATATGTGAAATTACACAATTACACAAAATACATTCTGTTGCTTCTCCTGAGTATGGGGATACCACATGTGTGAGACTTTTTGGGAGCCTAGCCACGTACGGGACCCCGAAAACTAAGCACCGCCTTCAGGCTTTCTAAGGGCGTAAATTTTTGATTTCACTCTTCACTGCCTATCACAGTTTCGGAGGCCATGGAATGCCCAGGTGGCACAAAACCCCCCCCAAATGACCCCATTTTGGAAAGTAGACACCCCAAGCTATTTGCTGAGAGGTATAGTGAGTATTTTGCAGACCTCACTTTTGTCACAAAGTTTTGAAAATTGAAAAAATGTTTTTTCTTGTCTTTCTTCATTTTCAAAAACAAATGAGAGCTGCAAAATACTCACCATGCCTCTCAGCAAATAGCTTGGGGTGTCTACTTTCCATGGCCTCCGAAACTGTGATAGGCAGTGAAGAGTGAAATCAAAAATTTACGCCCTTAGAAATCCTGAAGACGGTGATTGGTTTTCGGGGCCCCGTACGCGGCTAGGCTCCCAAAAAGTCCCACACATGTGGTATCCCCGTACTCAGGAGAAGCAGCTGAATGTATTTTGGGGTGCAATTCCACATAGGCCCATGGCCTGTGTGAGCAATATATCATTTAGTGACAACTTTTTGTAAATATTTTTTTTTTTTTTTTGTCATTATTCAATCACTTGGAACAAAAAAAAAAATATTCAATGGGTTCAACATGCCTCTCAGCAATTTCCTTGGGGTGTCTACTTTCCAAAATGGGGTCATTTGGGGGGGGGTTTGTACTGCTCTGCCATTTTAGCACCTCAAGAAATGACATAGGCAGTCATAAACTAAAAGCTGTGTAAATTTCAGAAAATGTACCCTAGTTTGTAGACGCTATAACTTTTGCGCAAACCAATAAATATACGCTTATTGACTTTTATTACCAAAGACATGTGGCCGAATACATTTTGGCCTAAATGTATGACTAAAATTGAGTTTATTGGATTTTTTTTATAACAAACAGTAGAAAATATCATTTTTTTTCAAAATTTTTGGTCTTTTTCCGTTTATAGCGCAAAAAATAAAAACAGCAGAGGTGATCAATTACCATCAAAAGAAAGCTCTACTTGTGGGAAGAAAAGGACGCAAATTTCGTTTGGGTACAGCATTGCATGACTGCGCAATTAGCAGTTAAAGCGACGCAGTGCCAAATTGGAAAAAGTCCTCTGGTCCTTAGGCAACATAATGGTCCGGGGCTGAAGTGGTTAACTTCAGCCCATACCTGGCTCTCTTGCTTGGTATATACTGCTTGAAGTGCAGTCGGCCAGTGAAATGTATGAGGGACTCATCCACACAAATTTTTTGGTCTGGGATGAAAACTTCTCTAAATCGCTGGGAAAAGGAATTGATTAGGGGGCGTATCTTGTACAATTTGTCATGGTTGGGATGATCTCGGGGAGGGCACTGTGAATTGTCATTGAAGTGGAGAAAACGCATAATCATGTTGTATCTTGTCCTGGACATGACAGCGGAATATATGGGCATGTGTTGGATGGGGTTGGTGGACCAATATGCATGGACTTCGTTCTTTTTTGTAAGCCCCATATTGAACGTTAGGCCCAAAAACAATTTAAATTCATCCAGTGTGACACATCGCCACTGGAACATGCGGGCATAGGAAGAATTGGTGTTGGGAGCAATAAATTGGGATGCATACAAATTAGTTTGATCCACCATATTCTGCAGAAAATCTTGTGGGAAAAATAATCGAATTGAGAAAAATTTGTAGTGTCGGGCTGCACACCTGGCTGTGCGGTGAAAGGGGGGATGATAGCGGATCCTGAGTTGGCAGGCAACCATAAGGGGTTTGCCAGGGCATCGGGAAGGTAGGACTGGGGCTGGGTTCTTCGGGTTGGGCGGGTAATTCCAGTACTTGTACTGGGCTCCTCTTCCTGGGATCTGGCGCTGCTGGTGGTGGGCAGATCTCGTGATCTTAGTCCTGATCTCATTCTTTTGGTAGTGGTACCGATTGAGGTATTAGTGACGGGCCTGTGTGGTGGTACAGATGGCGGTATGGGTGGTGGTGGTACCAATGGTGGTACGGGTGGTGGTGGTGGTACCGATGGCGGTACGGGTGGTGGTGGTACCGATGGCGGTACAGGTGGTGGTGGCGGTACAGGTGGTGATTGCGGTACTGGTGGCAGTACAGGTGGTGGTGGTACCGATATGGCGGTACAGGTGGTGGTGGCAGTACCGGTGGCGGTACGTGTGGTGGTGGTACCAATGGCGGTACAGGTGGTGATTGCGGTACCGGTGGCGGTACAGGTGGTGGTGGTACCGATGGCGGTACAGGTGGTGGTACCGATGGCGGTACAGGTGGTGGTGGCGGTAGAGGTGGTGATTGCGGTACCGGTGGCGGTACGGGTGGTGGTGGTACCGATGGCGGTACAGGTGGTGGAACCAATGGCGGTATGGTTGGTGGTGGCGGTACAGGTGGTGATGGCGTTATGGGTGGTGGTGGTACCGATGGCGGTACTGACGGTGGTACGGGTGGTGGTGGTACCGATGGCGGTACTGGTAGCCTGTGTGGTGGTACCGATGGCGGTGGGCCTGTGACAGATGGGCTGTGTGACAGATGGGCTGTGTGACAGGTCCACTTTATTGGGGGGGCCGTGTTGTGCACAGTACAATACAATAAGTCAGACAGACACTGATTTCACTCACTGATCCCTGCTCTCACCTCTCATGATCGCTGTGTGAGGAGAGAGCAGGGATCAGATGGTAACCGCTACTCAGTGTTTACATTTGTGACCGGCTGTGATTGGACACAGCCTGTCACATGGTAAACAGCCAATTTCATTGGCTGTTTACCCTGAACTGGGAAGCGCTGTGTCCAAGGGACACTCGCCTTTCTCGATCCCTGCTCTGCATGCCTTCGGCTTGCAGTTTGTTGTGACAGGTGATCGGCTGTGACTTTGACACAGCCGATCACGGGGTAAACAGCCAATGAAATTGGCTGTTTACCGTGATCGAGGAAGCGCTGTGTCCGAGGGACACATGCCACCCCTGATCGCCACGCTGCGCGCCCCTTGCGGGCGCGCGCCGGCATGTTATCCTGCTGGACATCATATGACGCCCAGTCAGGATAACGCAACCACTTCCCGGACGTCAATATGCTATTGACCGGGCGGGAAGTGGTTAAGACTCCATTTACACAGGGGCAACTTTGGATCCGACTTTAAGTCACCCCAAATCGCCCCTAGTCGCCTCAAGTCGCGCTACATGAAAAAATCACTGTAAGTGAATGGATCCGTCTTAATGCACACTACTGCAGTTGCTCCGACTTCAGAAAAGGTTCCTGTACTACTTCAATCTGACTTCTAGGCGACTTGTACCCATTGATTTCAATGGAAGTCGCCTCCAAGTCGAATCCCGGTTCATAGTGAGGCAACTTTACAGGAAAAAGAAAAGAATTTACCCAGGAAGAGTGACCGCTATATGCCAGCGCCGAGCTGGCTCGCTCATCGGGAAAGGAAAAATGTGTTTTTTCCTTTCCCAATGAGCGACAAGCAATACTGACATGTGTTTGGTATGAATCATGAGGGGGAACTCCACGCCAAATTTTAAATAAAAAACCGGCATGGGTTCCCCTCCAAGAGCATACCAGGCCCTTAGCTCTGGTATGGATTTTAATGGGAACCCCCTACGCCGAAAAAATGGCGTGGGGTCCCCCCCTAAAATCCATACCAGACCCCGATCCGAGCACGCAGCCCGGCCGGTCAGGAAAGGAGGTGGGGACGAGCGAGCGGCCAGGTTTGTCGGGAAGAGGACCTTGTCCTCATCAACATGGGGGGGTGGGTGCTTTGGGGAAGGGGAGCGCTCTGTGGCCCCCCACCCCAAAGCACCCCCTCCCCATGTTGATGAGGACAAGGGCCTCTTCCCGACAACCCTGGCCGTTGGTTGTGGGGTCTGCGGGCAGGGGGCTTATTGAAATCCTGGAGCCCCCTTTAATAAGGGGGCCCCCGTATCCCGGCCCCCCACCCTATGTGAATGAGTATGGGGTACATCGTACCCCTACCCATTCACCTGGGGGAAAAAAAGTGTCAATAAAAAAACACACTACACAGGTAATTTATTAGGCAGCTCCGGGGGTCTTCTTCTGACTTCGGGGGTCTCTTCCGACTTCTCCGCTCTCTCCGGCCTCATCTCCGCTCTCTCCGGCCTCTTCTCCCGCTCTCCGGTTCTTCTCCCGCTCTCCAGTTCTTCTGCCGGGCTCCTCCGCTATCTTCTGCTCTTTTGCCACTCTCTTGCTAGCAGTGGCCCGGTCTTCTTCCCTCTTCTCTTCTTCCGATGTTGACACGACGCTCTCTCCCGCTGTAATGCCTTGTACGCAGTGCGCAACGACTTATATAGGCATAGGGCGTGGTCCCCGGGTGATGTCACCCGGTGACCCCGCCCCTTATGATGTCATAGTCACGGGGCGCTCGTCCCCACCCCCTTTTCTTACCAGCCGGGCTGCGTGCTCGGATAAGGGTCTGGTATGGATCTTGGGGGGGACCCCCATGCCGTTTTTTTGGCCTAGGGGTTCCCCTTAACATCTATACCAGACCTAAGAGCCTGGTATGTTCAGTTCCCTGTCTTGGAGGCGACTTCAAGTTGTGTTGTAAGTCGCGCTGAAGTCGCCCCAAGTCGCGCTGTGATTCATACTCAAGTCGTTGTCCAAGTTGCCTCCCAAAGTCGTGCTGGAAGTCGTGTTCCCCCTGTGTGAATGGGCTCTAAAGATAACAGTAAAAGGGAAGTAGGAAGTAGTTATATTTTAAATAGTACAGGGCTGACAGCAGAATCAGGCAAATACAAATGTTTGAGTTTCAGCATACATAGAAACCATCAGCCTTGTTAACACATCTGCCCAGGAGTAAATCTTTTACACTTAATGATTCAAAAAGTTGTCTGTGCCGTGGGTTCTGTTTTATTAAAAGTGGCGATCACTGATTTGGAGTATTAACCACTTGCCTACAGTGCACTTACACCCCTTTCCTGCCCAGGCCATTTTTCAGCTTTCAGCGCTGTCGCACTTTGACAATTGCATGGTCATGCTACACTGTACCCAAACAAATTTTTTATCATTTTCTTCATATAAATAGAGATTTCTTTTGGGGATATTTAATCACTGCTGGTTTTTTTATTTTTTACTAAAAAAAAAAAAGGACCAAAAATGTTGAAAAATGTCAGTAAATTTTGTGACTAAGTAATTTTTCTCCTTCACTGATGTGCGTTGATGAGGCGACACTGATAGGCTGAACTGGTGGGCATTGATGAGGTGGCACTTATGGGCACTGATGAGGCACTAATATGCCACTCTTATGGGCACTGATATGTGGCACTGATAGGCGGCACTGATGGGCACTGTTAGGTGGCACTGATGGGCTGAACTGGTGGGCATTGAGGTGGCACTTATGGGCACTGATGAGGCAGCACTTATGGACACTGATTAGGTGGCACTGATGAGACACTAATATGCTGTACTTATGGGCACTGATAGGTGGCACTGATAGGCGGCACTGGTGGGCATTGATAGGCTGCACTGATAGGTGGCACAGATAGGCAGTACTGATGGGCATTGATCGACAGCACTGAGAGGTGGCACTGATAGCCAGCACTTACTGGCATTGCTAATGGGCACTAATTGGGGGCACTTGTGGGCAGTGGTGGGCACTAATTGCTGCCACTGGTTGGTACTGATTGCTGGCACTGGTGGCGCTATATTGTAATCAGGGCACTGATCATCAGTGCCCTGATTACATTTGTACATGTGCCCCCTGCATGGAGATGACGCTGATCGGCTCCCCCTGCCACACACTCTGTCAGTGTGAGGCGAGGAGTGCCGATTACCAGCATCTCCATGTTTACATGTGACCGGCTGTGATTGGACACAGCCGATCACATGGTTAAAGAGCCGTGGACGGGGTCGCGCCGTGTCCTAGCAACACAGCACGGCTGCTATCTGCGCTCCCCCGTGGGCGCGAGAGCAGCCGCTCTGGGACGCCATCATATGACAGTGGCCCAGAACAAGAGCCGCGCCGCTTCCGCCATCATTTGACTGTGGGCGGGCACAACTAGTTAAAGTGATTGTAAACCCCCCTGAGACATTTTACATATAGGTAAGCCTATAATAAGGCTTACCTATATGTACTGAAAATATCTCCTAAACGTGAGCTGTTTAGGAGATATTTACCTTGAAGTGTGCTGATGACGTCATTTGTGCATGCACAGTGAAGAAACGGCCCTTCGTGCCGTTTCTTTCCCAGTGTGTGCCGTGACTGGCGCTTCCGCGTGCATGTGCGGGAGTGATGTCATGGGGCTCCAGCCAGTCACAGAGCCAGAGTCTGTAGCCCCAGAAGGAAGAGGGGCAAAGATGGATGCTTTCACAAGCGGGGACATCGCGGGTTTCGTTTGCAGGTAAGTGCCACAAGTGCCTCCTCTTTAAGAACTCATTATTTGACCAAATACAAAGTCTACAAATGATGAGCAGTGCTAATGTCAAAAACTGATTATAAACTAATTGTGCATATACTGTATATAATCATATACAATTTAGTACTTTTTACAAAAGATGTTACAGTGTTACAAAAATTCCATATGCATGAATAAAGGAATATAACATTTAATAAAAATAATACATTCAAGCAGTCTGTGTTTTTTTTGTTATGTTAGTGAGTCCAGTGCAACATAACAGCACTCAATAAACATTAACTGCAATGTAACTCTTAACCTTCAGGTGTCTTGATGGTGCCCCCACATAGACATATATTGACCCCCTTTATTAAGTAGGTCAATATACGTCTTTTTTGCTCAAGGTCCCCTCTTTTCACCAATCACCATCCAAGAGGTCACAGATCTACTACAAGCTCTGTGGGGAAACAATTCCATGAAGAATGATTCATTGTGTAGCAGAATATTTTAATCCAAAATCAATAAAAACTATTGCCGTTCCACTCTCATGTTAGGTGCCGATGCCTATTTCCTGGTGGTGGAATGCACGCTGCTTTGGTTTTTACGACTAGATACATTGGGTGCCTGCATAGGCACCATACACGTGAGTGGAACTGCAATCATTTTAATTTATTTTTAATTTCAATCAAATATCCTGCTGCACAATGAAACCTTCTTTATGGATTTGTTTCTCCTAAATTGGAGCGGTTTGGCCAAAGCGTTTGTGAGCAATCTGAGACTTCTTGAATGTTTGGTGGAAAGAGAGGACCTTGGGCAAAAATGGTGTATATTATTATTATCAGCCCTCAAATTTTCCACTCCCCTTTCCACCCGTGTGAAAAATGAGGGCTGGTAAGCGTGGGTTGCCTCTGGGGGGGGGGGTGAGCACCGCCAGCATGCGGGGTTGATTGGGAGCCGTTCTCCCAGCGATCGCCCTGGGGGAAGAGAGCGTGGAGGAAGAGGATTGCCGGCCGGATCACAGAGTGGGGATAGCCCGCTGTAACAGCTTACATTAGAATTGCCTCCTGACCCAACGCCTGTGACAGACAGAACGCTGGTCCAATGCTGTGATGTGTTCTGTCTATCACAGCCATCGTGTCAGGAGGCAGGGCTGTGTGCCATGGCGAGCGAGAGGCAATTCTAAAGTAAGCTGTTACAGCGGGCTATCCATGCTCTGTTATCTGGTCGGCAATCCTCTTCCTCCACGCTCTCTTCCCCTGCGATGATCCAGCTGCCCTCTCACTTACATTTGCACAGGTCATGCTGCAATGGTGGACACAGATGAGGCTGCAATGGTGAGCACAGGTGAGGTTGCAATGGTGGGCACAGGTCACGCTGCAATGGTGGGCACAGGTCACGCTGCAATGGTGGGCACAGGTCACACTGCAATGGTGGGCACAGGTGAGGCTGCAATGGTGGGCACAGGTGAGGCTGCAATGATGGGCACAGGTCACGCTGCAATGGTGGGCACAGGTGAATCTGCAATGGTGGGCACAGGTCACGCTGCATTGATGGGCACAGGTCACGCTGCAATGATGGGAACTGATAAAGTTGTTAATATTTATTTTTGTAACTTCATTTTGCATAAAACATTTAAGTGTAATTTTATGAGATAATTTATGAGGGCGTGTTTAGGGGCGATGAAGGGTAGGGACTGGGTGGGGCAACTGGTGGTGAGTAACCCTTAAGGCCAGGCTAGTAGCTCAGGACTTGAAATTTTGAGCCCTATTATTATAATACAGGATTTATATAGTGCCAACAGTTTGCACAGGGCTTTACTATATGAGGGCAGACAGTACAGTTACAATACAATTCAATACAAGAGGAATCAGAGGGCCTTGCTCGTTGGAGCTTACAATTTTTAAAAGTGAGGGTCAAGTGATACAAATGGTAATAACTGTGGGGGTGAGAAAACGAGTGGCCTCTATGGTGAGCAGCTAAGGTAGGCATATGGAAACTTGTACCATCATCCAGAAATCTAGAATTTGAAGGAATTGGAAGCCTGGCTGCCAGGAAAACATAAGGGCATTTGGACTATTGCGGTACAATAAGCATTAATACAATAATGGGTAATAAACCATGGTGTAAAAATTATACAGTTGATTTTATTGATGCAGAAAAAAATCAATCAACAGTTACACGATAAAACATGATTACATACAGATATATCATCAGTGAAATCATTAATCCCAAAGGGGGAAATATACAGTTAAACAATTAATCACAGATGTCGTATTCCTCGACTAGTTTCGCGGACCATAGCCGCTTCATCAGGAGAGAATCTGTAAATAGTAGTAGTAGGGAGTAGGGAATTCCAGGGGATGGGAGAGGCTCGGGAAAATACCTGGAGGCAAGCATGGGAGGAGGTGACCAGGGGCTAGAGAGCAGGAGGTCTTGGTAGGAATGAAGAGAACCATTTGGTTGGTATTTTAAGACTAGGTTAATGATGTAGCTGGGGGCTGAGTTGTGGATGGGTTTGTAAGTTGTTAGTTTTTTTTATTTAATTTGTTGAGTGAGCAGATGCCAGTGGAGGGATTGGCAGAGAGGAGAGTAGCATACACTGAATGGTTTGTAAGGTAGATGAGTCTGTGTTTTGCTTGCGTCTCATCCGAAGAATATTTTCGGGTAACTCTGATACCAAAACATTTGTCTTAAATCCTGAACTCTTGCCAATAGCCAATTTCACCCGTATCCTAACTGCTGGTGAGGTTTGCCCTCCCAATTCTTCTGCATAAATCAATTCTCCTTTGTGATGGGAAGGATTTCCTTTCAAAAGTGTAATTTCAACTCTGGTATCAATTTAAGCCATTACATGTGTAGGAGAAGATGATTTCCCTCACCATACAGTGGCAAGTCCATATGGGGTCGGTCTCCTGCTGTCACTGCTCTTACTGCTATTACAGGAGACTCACCTTCCCTTCATAAAGGATAAGGAACCTTCCAATCCCCTTTTATGATTCTCTCTAACTCCTCCCCAGGATGAAGGGATTTGGGTTCATGTTCAGTTTTGGGAATTGGTTTGGGGCTAACCAGGGCTTTTTTCAGGGGGAACTTGGTGGAACTCAGTTCTACCACCTCTGGCTCCGACCCTTTGGTGCCTGCTCACCACAATCATTTGTAAACACAGAAGTCTGCTTTCTGTATTTACAAGTGAAAGCTCTGCACTCTTTAATGCAATTCTGGTATTTAATGCCCCTTTAAGACCCTCCTACTGTTTTCGTGAAATTTGACTGACCACACCCACTATTTGATGTGATTTGGAGGGTGTGTGTAGGGGGAGGGGTACCAGCACCTATTGTTTGAGGAAAAAAAGCCCTGGGGCTAACAGGAGTTATCTGTTCTGTTTTCTCTAAGTCTAGGCTGGTGTTATCTTCACTAGTAGTGTTTCAGTAACCCTGACAGTTTTCCCCACTAAATGTTTCCACCTCTTCAGCATTTCTGCAGTAGAAATCCAATCTATCTCATCTTTAGGTACTCCTGCCTTTAATAGGTCCACCCACATTTCTTTCCTAGAGATAACTAGCCTGGTTTTCTCTTCACCTCCTGTCTTCTCTCCCCCATTCCCTTTCTTCTCTGTAAGTTATTTTCTGCTTGTATTCTTCCTGCCTGGCCTTGACCTTATCTACTGCCCTGACAGTTTTTTTTTAGTCTCCTCTAGCTCCCCCAACTAGCTTAAAAGGGTAGTGGCTTCATTATTATTGCTGTTTAATCCCAGGCCTCCCAGCAAGGACAATAAAGGAGCCCTGAGAGTAAATGGTGCAGACTTTGTTAGCTTAGAGCGCAGAGCAGACGTAAAGGGTTCCATAGCCGAACCCATCCATTCTGGAAACATATTTAATCCGGTTATACAACCCATCTGACGTAACCTGGAAATACCCTCTCCTACTGATCTCTAGGAGTAGGTATTTTCCAGGTGTGTAAATGTGTAAATGTGCTTTTACTATACAAAAATGCTGTACATACAAAACTATTACACAGTTACATAGTAGGTGAGGTTGAAAAAAGACACAAGTCCATCAAGTCCAACCTATGTGTGTGATTATATGTCAGTATTACATTGTATATCCCTGTATGTTGCGGTTGTTCATGTGCTTATCTAATAGTTTTTTGAAGCTATCGATGCTCCCCACTGAGACGGGAAGGGAATGCCACATCCTTGCCGCTCTTACAGTAAAGAACCTTCTACGTAGTTTAAGGTTAAACCTCTTTTCTTCTAATTTTAATGAGTGGCCACGTGTCTTGTTAAACTCCCTTCCGCGAAAAAGTTTTATCCCTATTGTGGGGTCATCAGTACGGTATTTATAAATTGAAATCATATCCCCTCTCAAGCGTCTCTTCTCCAGAAAGAATAAGTTCAGTGCTCACAACCTTTCCTCATAACTAATATCCTCCAGACCCTTTATTACTTGGTTTCCCTTCTTTGTATTAGCTCCATTTCCAGTACATCCTTCCTGAGGACTGGTGCCCAGAACTGGACAGCATACTCTAGGTGTGGCCAGACCAGAGTCTTGTAGAGCGGGAGAATTATCGTTTTATCTCTGGAGTTGATCCCCATTTTAATGCATGCCAATATTCTGTTTGCTTTGTTAGCAGCAGCTTGGCATTGCATGCCATTGCTGAGCCTATCATCTACTAGGACCCCCAGCTCCTTTTCCATCCTAGATTCCCCCAGAGGTTCTCCCCCCAGTGTATAGATTGCATTTATATTTTTGCCACCCAAATGCATTATTTTACATTTTTCTACATTAAACCTCATTTGCCATGTAGTTGCCCACCCCATTTGTTCAGATCTTTTTGCAAGGTTTCCACATCCCGCAGAGAAGTTATTGCCCTGCTTAGCTTAGTATCATCTGCAAATACAGAGATTGAACTGTTTGCCCCATCCCTTAGGTCATATATGAACAAAATAAATAGGATTGGTCCCAGCACAGAACCCTGGGGGACCCCACTACCCACCTCTGACTATTCCGAGTACTCCCTATTTATCACCACCCTCTGAACTTGCCCTTGTAGCCAGTTTTCAATCCATGTACTCACCCTATGGTCCAAGCCAATGGACCTTATTTTGTACAGTAAACATTTATGGGGAACTATGCTTATAACTATGTCAAATGCTTTTGCAAAATCCAGATACACCACGTCTACGGTCCTTCCTTTATCTAGATGGCTAATCACAGCCTCTGAAAAGGTTAATGGATTGGTTTGGCAAGAACGATTCTTCATAAATCCATGCTGATTACTGCTAATGATATCGCTCTCCTTACTAAAATCTTGTATATAGTCCCTTATCATCCCCGCCAAGAGTTTGCATACTATTGATGTTAGGCTAACTGGTCTGTAATTCCCAGGGATGTATTTTGGGCCCTTTTTAAATATTGGTGCTACATTGGCTTTTCTCCAATCAGCTGGTACCATTCCAGTCAGTAGACTGTCAGTAAAAACTAGGAACAATGGTCTGGCAATTACTTGACTGAGTTCCCCAAGTACCCTCGGATGCAAGCCATCTGGTCCCGGTGATTTATTAATGTTAAGTTTCCCAAGTCTAATTTTAATTTTGTCCTCTGTTAACCATGGAGGTGTTTCCTGTGATGTGTCATAAGGATAAACACTGCAGTTTTGGTTACTGAAAAAGGGAGGAAAAAAGGATTTATGGGACTTTAAATGAGGTAACAGGGGTCGTTCAACTAACCTCCTCCATCCCAGTTTAATATATTAAAAAAGGAGAGCAAGGGGCGGGACTTTACATGAAGCACACAGACGCAAAAATATTAATTAAATAGAAATCAACTTTTAATTGATTCCAAATACCATAAAAAAATGTTCCATTATTATCATTGCATTATGCTGTATATCAATAGTTTTTACAATTCATTAGAACCAAATAATACAGATTGATTGATACTCCAACAAGGATTTTTTACTTGTTATGCAAATACACGAGATAATTGATGCATGATTATACATATAGTAGATAGTACCTGTACAGGTTATTGACGCACTAAAGCGTAGCTTAAACAGGTAAAAGAAAAGTAAAAAGAACTAGAAAAGCTACAATTTCTGGGGAAATTGTGAAAAGTGTTTTTGCTTCTACAACTGGAGTGGGCGGAGTAACTGGGTGGAGTGGCTTGAGTAATTGTGTGGCTGGAGTAACTGTAAAAAGTGTTAAAAAGCTTAATATTTTAAAAAGTATAAATAGTAGTAAAAAAGTTGAAGTCCCATCATTAGCTGAAAGAGCTGAACATTTTTTTTCAAAAATTATTTTTTTCAAAAATATATGTATTTTTTTTCAAAAGATTTTTTTCTTCAAAAATTATTTTTTTTTAAAAAATGATTGTTAAATTTTTATTTTTTTCATGGGGTGATCATAATGTTTTGGCTGATCATGTTGTGGTAATAATGTTTTGGCTTATCATGTTGTGGTCATAATGTTTTGGCTGATCGTGGGGTGGACATAATGTTTCTGCTGATCATGGGGGGGTCATAATGGTTTGGCTGATCGTGAGGTGGACATAATGTTTTGGGTGATCATGGGGGGGTCATAATGATTTGGCTGATTATGGCGTGGTCATAATATTTTGGCTGATCATGGGGCGGTCATAATGTTTTGGCTGATCATGGGGGGGTCATAATGTTTTGGCTGATCATGGGGCGGTCATAATATTTTGGCTGATCATGTTGTGGTCATAATGGTTTGGCTGATCGTGGGGTGGACATAATATTTTGGCTGATCATGGGGGGTCATAATGATTTGGCTGATTATGGCATGGTCATAATATTTTGGCTGATCATGGGGCGGTCATAATGTTTTGGCTGATCATTGGGGGGTCATAATGTTTTGGCTGATCATGGGGGGGTCATAATGTTTTGGCTGATAATGGGGCGGTCATAATGTTTTGGCTGATCATGTTGTGGTCATAATGGTTTGGCTGATTGTGGGGTGGACATAATGTTTTGGGTGATCATGGGGGGTCATAATGTTTTGGCTGATCATGGGGCGGTCATAATGATTTGGCTGATTATGGCGTGGCCATAATATTTTGGCTGATCATGGGGGGGTCATAATGATTTGGCTGATTATGGGGGGGTCATAATGTTTTGGCTGATCATGGGGGGGTCATAATGTTTTGGCTGATCATGGGGGGGTCATAATGTTTTGGCTGATCATGGGGGGGTCATAATGTTTTGGTTGATCATGGGGGGGTCATAATGTTTTGGCTGATCATGGGGGGGTCATAATGTTTTGGCTGATAATGGGGTGGTCATAATGTTTTGGCTGATCATGTTGTGGTCATAATGTTTTGGCTGATCATGTTGTGGTCATAATGTTTTGGCTGATCATGGGGGGGTCAGCTTTTGTCATACCTTCATCTAGCAGATGAAAAAATGACCACATGCATTTGGGGGGTCTCAGCATCTTGTGTTTACAACCACTGTTTCCTAGCAACGCTCATGCCCTGTTTATGCTTCACAAATACTGCTCAATACACAATACATTGGACCATGATAGATGTAATAACTATGCAGTAATTCAAATGGCCGTATTTTAAAAACTATAAATCCTACAGCGAAGATCTTTATATTGTGAGAATCACAAGACCCAGACCTAGATTTTGATACATAGTATGTCTCTGAAATATTCAAATTGAAGGCACAGTCGCAGTTTAGACATTGCCCTTCAAATTTGAAGGGGCTAGAGTGTAGTTTCAATGAATGTCAATGGACGGCGTGAGTTGCAAACAAATGGTCATATTATGAAAACTATCAGGACTATGGCTTAGCCGTGGACATGTGTAGTGGCAGCAGGGATAGCTGAACGTTTTGATATAAGATTTGTGTAGGTGGGCTTGAAAATGAGGGAGTGGTGGCAATTTAGAAATCATGTTCTGATTTTTCAGCTTTTGTCACCTCCCACTCTAGTTTCCCCATTCATTCCTATGGGACCAATTTTCACCGCAAAAACGTCGATATTTCGTGAACCATTCGGCGAAACGTTCCACAAAATAATAGCACACCATTCGGGAACAATCCGCACGTTTTGGTATATTACTTGTCTATGTAGTGTAAAAACTGTGGGAGGAGTTAGGGTGGTAAATTTGGCTATAATAATAAGAATAATACTAGAAAAGGTACAATTTCTGGGGAAATTGTGAAAAGTGTTCTTGCCTCTACAACTGGAGTGGGCGGAGTAACTGGGTGGAGTGGCTTGAGTAACTGTGAAAAGTGTTAAAAAGCTTAATATTTTAAAAAGTATAAATAGTAGTAAAAAAGTTCCATCATTAGCTGAAAGAGCTGAACATTTTTTTCAAAAGTTTTTTTTTTCAAAAATGAATTATTTTTTTTCAAAAATGATTTTTTTTTTTTTTAATTAAATTTTTTTTTTCAAAAATAATTTTTTTTTCAAAAACTGCCATCAAAACTGCCCCATCAGAATTGTCCCATCAAAACTGCCCCATCATATTGCCACCATCAAAACTGCCCCATCAGAATTGCCCCATCAAAACTGCCCCATCAGAATTGTCCCATCAAAACTGCCCCATCATATTGCCACCATCAAAACTGCCCCATCATATTGCCACCATCAAAACTGCCCCATCAGAATTGCCCTATCAAAACAGCCCCATCATATTGCCACCATCAAAACTGCCCCATCAGAATTGCCCCATCATATTGCCACCATCAAAACTGCCCCATCATAATTGCCCCACCAAAACTGCCCCATCATATTGCCACCATCAAAACTGCCCCATCATAATTGCCCCATTAAAACTGCCCCATCAGAATTGCCCTATCAAAACTGCCCCATCATATTCCTCTATTATAAATCAGTACATGGTGTGTCGGTCCCCTCCCCCCGGGCTCTGTAATCAGAGCTGAGATTCTCCAGCCACCTCCCCCCCTGTGTATAACAGAAGCTTTGGTAACCATGGCAACAAAACAAACACAGTACACTCTTATTAATGGCTAAAATTTCCTGAAATGACCTCTAAACAAAAAGCTTTTTCCCAAAAACTATAAATCCTACAGCGAAGATCTTTATATTGTGAGAATCACAAGACCCAGACCTAGATTTTGATGTATAGTATGTCTCTGAAATATTAAAAATGAAGGCACAGTCGCAGTTTAGAAATTGCCCTTCAAATTTGGAGGGGTCTAGAGTGTAGTTTCAATGAATGTCAATGGACGGCGTGAGTTGCAAACAAATGGGCATATTGTGAAAACTATCAGGACTATGGCTTATCCGTGGACATGTTTAGTGGCAGCAGAGATAGCTGAACGTTTTGATATAAGATTTGTGTAGGTGGGCTTGAAAATGAGGAAGTGGCGGCAGTTTAGAAATCATGTTCTGATTTTTCAGTTTTTGTCACCTCCCACTCTAGTTTCCCCATTCATTCCTATGGGACCAATTTCGCCGCAAAAACGACGATATTTCGTGAACCATTCGGCGAAACGTTCCACAAAATAATAGCACACCATTCGGGAACAATCCGCATGTTTCGGTATATTACTTGTCTATGTAGTGTAAAAACTGTGGGAGGAGTTAGGGTGGTAAATTTGGCTATAATAATAATAATAACTAGAAAAGGTACAATTTCTGGGGAAATTGTGAAAGTGTTCTTGCCTCTACAACTGGAGTGGGCGGAGTAACTGGGTGGGGTGGAGTGGCTTGAGTAACTGTGAAAAGTGTTAAAAAGCTTAATATTTTAAAAAAGTATAAATAGTAGTAAAAAAGTTCCATCATTTGCTGAAAGAGCTGAACATTTTTTTCCAAAGTAATTTTTTTTTTCAAAAATGAATTTTTTTTAATCAAAAATGATTTTTTTTTAATCAAAAATGATTTTTTTTTCTTCAAAAATGATTTTTTTTTTCAAAGGTAATTTTTTTTTTCAAAAATGAATTTTTTTATTTCAAAAATAATTTTTTTTTCGAAATTATTATTTTTTTTAAAGTAATTTTTTTTTCAAAAATAATTTTTTTTTTTCAAATATATTTTTTTTTCAAAAATAATTTTTTTTTTTAAAAGTAATTTTTTTTTCAAAAATATTTTTTTTTTTCAAAAATAATTTTTTTTTTTCAAAAATGATTTTTTTACTTTTTTCAAAAATTATTTTTTTTTTTCAAAAATATTTTTTTTTTTTACATGGGGCGGTCATAATGTTTTGGCTGATCATGGGGTGGTCATAATGTTTTGGCTGATCATGGGGTTGTCGGCTTTTGTCACTTCCCACTCTAGTTTTGAACATTTCGCCATTCATTCCTATGGGACCAATTTCGCCGCAAAAACGTCATTTCGTGGACAATTCGGCAAAACATTCCACAAAGTAATAACACACCAATCGGGAACAATCCGCTCGTTTCGGTATATTATTTGTCTCTGTAGTGTGAAAACTGTGGGAGGAGTCTACAAGCATTATCAAGTCTAGCAGATGAAGTCACATGCATTTGGGGTGTCTCAGCATCTTGTGTTTACAACCACTGTTTCCTAGCAACGCTCATGCCCTGTTTATGCTTCCCAAATACTGCTTCATCAAAACTGCCCCATCAGAATTACCCCATCAAAACTGCCCCATCAGAATTACCCCATCAAAACTGCCCCATCATATTCCTCTATTATAAATCAGTACATGGTGTGTCTGTCCCCTCCCCCGGGCTCTGTAATCAGCTGAGATGCTCCAGCCACCTTCCCCCCTGTGTATAACAGAAGCTTTGGTAACCATGGCAACAAAACAAACACTAACAGTACACTCTGATTAATGGCTAAAATTTCCTGAAATGACCTCTAAACAAATGGCCGTATTTTAAAAACTATACATCCTACAGCGAAGATCTTTATATTGTGAGAATCACAAGACCCAGACCTAGATTTTGATGTATAGTATGTCTCTGAAATATTAAAAATGAAGGCACAGTCGCAGTTTAGAAATTGCCCTTCAAATTTGGAGGGGGCTAGAGTGTAGTTTCAATGAATGTCAATGGACGGCATGAGTTGCAAACAAATGGTCATATTGTGAAAACTATCAGGACTATGGCTTAGCTGTGGACATGTTTAGTGGCAGCAGGGATAGCTGAACGTTTTGATATAAGATTTGTGTAGGTGGGCTTGAAAATGAGGGAGTGACGGCAGTTTAGAAATCATGTTCTGATTTTCCAGCTTTTGTCATCTCCCACTCTAGTTTCCCCATTCATTCCTATGGGACCAATTTCGCCGCAAAAACGACGATATTTCGTGAACCATTCGGCGAAACGTTCCACAAAGTAATAGCACACCATTCGGGAACAATCCGCACGTTTTGGTATATTACTTGTCTATGTAGTGTAAAAACTGTGGGAGGAGTTAGGGTGGTAAATTTGGCTATAATAATAAGAATAATATATATGTGAGATAACAGTAAGTGGTCTTGCTATGCAAGAACACTTAATAATATATATGTGAGATAACAGTAAGTGGTCTTGCTATGCAAGAACACTTAACTAGAAAAGCTACAATTTCTGGGGAAATTGTGAAAAGTGTTCTTGCCTCTACAACTGGATTGGGCGGAGTAACTGGATGGAGTGGCTTGAGTAACTGTGAAAAGTGTTAAAAAGCTTAATATTTTAAAAAGTATAAATAGTAGTAAAAAAGTTGAAGTCCCATCATTAGCTGAAAGAGCTGAACATTTTTTTCAAAAGTTTTTTTTTTCAAAAATGAATTATTTTTTTTCAAAAATGATTTTTTTTTTTTTAAATGAAATTTTTTTTTTTCAAAAATAATTTTTTTTTAAAAATGAATTTTTTTTTTTTCAAAAATTAATTTTTTTTTTCAAAAATTAATTTTTTTTTCAAAAATTAATTTTTTTTTTCAAAAATGATTTTTTTTCCAAAAATGAATTTTTTTTTTCAAAAATGATTTTTTTTTTTTTTTCAAAAATAATTTTTTTTTTCATGGGGCGGTCATAATGTTTTGGCTGATTATGGGGTGGTCATAATGTTTTGGCTGATCATGGGGTTGTCAGCTTTTGTCACCTCCCACTCTAGTTTTGAACATTTCGCCATTCATTCCTATGGGACCAATTTCACCGCAAAAACGACGATATTTCGTGAACCATTCGGCGAAACGTTCCACAAAGTAATAGCACACCAATTAAATGACATTGAGGCTGGATTCACACTGGTATTTTTCAGCTTTTCACAAAGTTCCACAAGGTAATAGCACACCAATTAAATGACATTGAACATTTCGCCATTCATTCCTATGGGACCAATTTCGCCGCAAAAACGGCGATATTTCGTGGACCATTCGGCGAAACGTTCCACAAAGTAATAGCACACCAATCGGGAACAATCCGCACGTTTCGGTATATTACTTGACTCTGTAGTGTAAAAACTGTGGGAGGAGTCTACAAGCATTATCAAGCCTCACAGAGGAAGGTATGACCACATGCATTTGGGGGGTCTCAGCATCTTGTGTTTACAACCACTGTTTCCTAGCAACGCTCATGCCCTGTTTATGCTTCACAAATACTGCTCAATACACAGAACACAGGAACATGATAGCTGTAGTAACTGTGCAGTAATTCAAATGGCCGTATTTTAAAAACTATAAATCCTACAGCGAAGATCTTTATATTGTGAGAATCAAAAGACCCAGACCTAGATTTTGATACATAGTATGTCTCTGGAATATTAAAATTGAAGGCACGGTCGCAGTTTAGAAATTGCCCTTCAAATTTGAAGGGGCTAGAGTGTAGTTATAATGAATGTCAATGGACGGTGTGAGTTGCAAACAAATGGTCATATTGTGAAAACTATCAGGACTATGGCTTAGCCGTGGACATGTTTAGTGGCAGCAGGGATAGCTGAACGTTTTGATATAAGATTTGTGTAGGTGGGCTTGAAAATGAGGGAGTGGTGGCAGTTTAGAAATCATGTTCTGATTTTTCAGCTTTTGTCACCTCCCACTCTAGTTTCCCCATTCATTCCTATGGGACCAATTTCGCCGCAAAAACGACGATATTTCGTGAACCATTCGCCGAAACGTTCCACAAAGTAATAGCACACCATTCGGGAAGAATCCGCATGTTTCGGTATATTACTTGTCTATGTAGTGTAAAAATTGTGGGAGGAGTTAGGGTGGTAAATTTGGCTATAATAATAATATATATGTGAGATAACAGTAAGTGGTCTTGCTATGCAAGAACACTTAACTAGAAAAGCTACAATTTCTGGGGAAATTGTGAAAGTGTTCTTGCCTCTACAACTGGAGTGGGCGGAGTAACTGGGTGGGGTGGAGTGGCTTGAGTAACTGTGAAAAGTGTTAAAAAGCTTAATATTTTAAAAAGTATAAATAGTAGTAAAAAAGTTCCATCATTAGCTGAAAGAGCTGAACATTTTTTTCAAAAGTAATTTTTTTTTTTCAAAAATGATTTTTTTTTTCAAAAATATTTTTTTTTTTTCATGGGGCGGTCATAATGTTTCAGCTGATCATGGGGTTGTCAGCTTTTGTCACCTCCCGCTCTAGTTTTGAACATTTCACCATTCATTCCTATGGGACCAATTTCACCGCAAAAACGACGATATTTCGTGAACCATTCGGCGAAACGTTCCACAAAGTAATAGCACACCAATTAAATGACATTGAGGCCGGATTCACACTGGTATTTTTCAGCTTTTCACAAAGTTCCACAAGGTAATAGGACACCAATTAAATGACATTGAACATTTCGCCATTCATTCCTATGGGACCAATATTGCCGCAAAAAACTACGATATTTCGTGGACCATTCGGCGAAATATTCCACAAAGTAATAACACACCAATCGGGAACAATCCGCACGTTTCGGTATATTACTTGTCTCTGTAGTGTAAAAACTGTGGGAGGAGTCTACAAGCATTATCAAGTCTAGCAAATGAAGTCACATGCATTTGGGGTGTCTCAGCATCTTGTGTTTACAACCACTGTTTCCTAGCAACGCTCATGCCCTGTTTATGCTTCCCAAATACTACTTCATCAAAACTGCCCCATCATATTCCTCTATTATAAATCAGTACATGGTGTGTCTGTCCCCTCCCCCGGGCTCTGTAATCAGAGCTGAGATGCTCCAGCCACCTCCCCCCTGTGCATAAGAGAAGCTTTGGTAACCATGGCAACAAAACAAACACTAACAGTACACTCTGATTAATGGCTAAAATTTCCTGAAATGACCTCTAAACAAATGGCTGTATTTTAAAAACTATACATCCTACAGCGAAGATCTTTATATTGTGAGAATCACAAGACCCAGACCTAGATTTTGATGTATAGTATGTCTCTGAAATATTAAAAATGGAGGCACAGTCGCAGTTTAGAAATTGCCCTTCAAATTTGAAGGGGCTAGAGTGTAGTTTCAATGAATGTCAATGGACGGTGTGAGTTGCAAACAAATGGTCATATTGTGAAAACTATCAGGACTATGGCTTATCCGTGGACATGTTTAGTGGCAGCAGGGATAGCTGAACGTTTTGATATAAGATTTGTGTAGGTTGGCTTGAAAATGAGGGAGTGGCGGCAGTTTAGAAATCATGTTCTGATTTTCCAGCTTTTGTCATCTCCCACTCTAGTTTCCCCATTCATTCCTATGGGACCAATTTCGCCGCAAAAACGACGATATTTCGTGAACCATTCGGCGAAACGTTCCACAAAGTAATAGCACACCATTCGGGAACAATCCGCACGTTTCGGTATATTACTTGTCTATGTAGTCTAAAAACTGTGGGAGGAGTTAGGGTGGTAAATTTGGCTATAATAATAATAAGAAGAACTAGAAAAGGTACAATTTCTGGGGAAATTGTGAAAAGTGTTCTTGCCTCTACATCTGGAGTGAGCGGAGTAACTGGGGGGAGTGCCTGGAGTAACTGTTGTGTGGTTGGAGTAACTGTGGAAAGGTTGAACTGGGCAGATGGGCAGAGTAACTGTGTGGAGTGTTTGTAGTGAGTAAAGATAGTAAACATTACACTAACCAATTGATTGATCAAATTTAAAAAGTGCACAAGTGCTAATGATGTAAAAGGTAGAAATATCGGTAAATGACTTTGTCGGACACAGACTTAAGGGTTACCAGGATTTATTCCACCCCAGCCAAAGCATAGCACCTGACGGACTCGCGTCCCAAAATCAAGTGTGTCAAAAACAGTTTACACAGTGTACATATAATTTCAATATATTGCATCACAAGCGAACTGGCGGTATATTTCCGTTATACATTAACATTAACATTTTGAACAGTCAACTTTTTGAACTTTTTGGATACAAGGCAATTCATTAAAGCATATACTTTAAACCCTTACAAATTTTCAGTTTCTCTGCAGTTTTGCTCCTTGCTGTTTCTTTGTCTTACTAATCAGCAAGCAGGCTATAGCACAGGAAGGAGAGGGTGAGTGTGATGAGGACAGTGTGATAGGGCGAGCTGACGTGCTGCATCTACCGTCTGTAGGACGGGTGATTGTTTTAGCCAGCCGGCTTCTTATGCTTATTTGAATCTGCTACACTGTAAGTGTTATTTTAATTCTTTTAATAAACCTCAAAACCAGGATTACGCTATGTTGTTTCCCTCTCTTTTCCCGGGGTACCCCTAAATGAGAACAACCCCCCAGCTAGGAGTCTTTTATTAATCTCCATGATAAGAGTGATTTCCTGTGACTTGGTGGACTAGTGGTATCATCACCCTTTGGCTGTATGAAGTGGCATGTCGTTTCCTAGAAGCCCATCCAATGAAATGCCCTGACCGGGTTAAGGTCGCAAGCCCCCTTGTGCTTGCCGTTTGGTAAGCGCGCATTTTATTTTCAGCTACCACCGTGGTGCGGTGGAGGAATTTTTTCTATTTTACATTTCCTGCTTTAAAAAAATGGGGTCTGAGCCTATGTATTTTCACAACATTTATTTGGACTTTATTCACTGTGTTAGGACTGTCCAGTGAACACTTATTGATTTAGGTTTCAAGAACTGTGTTAGTTATTTAATTTGGGTTCTAACCAATTAGTCCTATTCAACACTGGTACTAGTATTTACTCCTATTTACAGCGCTGCTATATTTGTTATATTGTTGTATTAGTGTGTGTATCTCACATAGAGTGGCTGCTTTTGTTATTATGTAGTTTTTTTTAATTTTTTTTCACTAAGTTATTTTCATCACTATTTTGGTTATCCCCTATTTGGTCATTCACAATATTTCACGAACAGGTACCCTTTTTGGGTGCACTACAGCGCGGTATTCCTCTTACTATATGATGAGGACAGATGTCTGTGATGGATGGGGGGGAGTAAGTGAGTTCAGTGTCTAACAAGTACACCGAACATGAAATATAGAGAATGATGTTTAGCTAATTGTAAATGGTCCCACATAACTATGGCCACGTAAACTGACCCTCATTGCCACTTTATCTGTTTGATGACCACTGTCTCACAACCACTGTTTCCTGGCAACACTCATGCCCTGTTTATGCAGGCTCTAAGCGTGTTCACAACCACTGCTCAAAACACAATACACAGGATAATGGTAGCTGTAATAACTGTGCAGTACTCCTGACTGGAGACACTGCTGCACCCTGGAGATGTAAATGTGATCCAACAGTGTGTTTTTTTCTGTGGTGGCTGCCCAGACCAGTTGAGTATATCCTCTTGAGTGAAGAAGGTCAGATATTGGCTTCTTTTCTCTGCACAGAAAATCTTCATTGAAATCTCCACAGAGTATTATAGGTTGGCAATCCATTATTTCCAAAGATTCCAAGAGGCCCAGCAGGTTAGTAAGGAATTGGCCAATACTGTAATCCGGTGGCCTGTAAACGACAGCGATCAAAGCTTGTACAGGGGACTTCAGTTTGACAACCAAGAACTCCAAGTCAGTCACATTGTGATGATACTGCTTTTCATAGGCCTTGAAATGGTTTCTGACATACAAGGCGACACCTCCGCCACTTTTACTTGCAATGTCAGGAAGGTTTGTGTACGAGAGGTGTCTGTTGCGTTTGAACAGGTTGTAGCCCTCCAGCTGGAGACTTTCAGCAACAGAAGAGCCCGAGAGATGAGTTTCAGTGAAACATAAAACATCTCCAAGTGTCAACTCATGGTGAGATTTGATATCTTCAATGTGAGCTGGTAATCCTTCCGTGTTGTGATGGATAATTGTTAATGTTTGCTGTTTGTCTGTTGTCTGTAGAAACTTTAAGAGGGGCATAACACTTTCCAGTGATGCATTCTTCATTGAATCCAGGGAAGCTGTGATTTCAGGATCAGCAAAGATCTTCTTCTCATCAAAGTCGGTTATGTACAGTCCTTGTAGTGTAGTCGTTCTACTCAGAGCAACATAGGCCATTCCCGGTTGGAAGACCCGTTTCAATGAGACCACTGCCGACTGTATCGACATCCCCTGACACTTATGAATCGTACATCCAAAAGCCAACTTCAGGGGGAACTGCCTGCGAACAACTCCTTTCTGTCTCAGGTTTTCCTCTACCCTTTCTATGTACACCAAGTTGTCAGCATCACAAGACGACTTGTTACGGTATCTCTGTCCTGCATTTGGATTGTCCAGCACAAGCCCAAGCTTGTTTACCGTAGTAGCACCATTCTCAGTCTGGATGATTATTCTTGCAATCTTGCCAAATGTCCCGTTAACAAGCCCGTCTTCTACATCAATGTTTCTTGTGATCATGATACGGGCACCTTCAGCTGCTTGCAGTGTGTCAATCAGATTGTCTTTGTGTCCTTTGAAAGGTTGGTGTTGCCTCAGCATCACTCCTGTCTTAGGGTCTTTTCTGTAATCGTCGGCATCTATGTTGGTGACGTTTGAATGGAGAACAGACACAGTTGCAGCATTATGTTTGTGAACCTCTTTGTTGGTGGCAAATATGTGTAGCACGTCATTAGGGCAGTGGGTGGGATCTGTAAAAGCCTGAGCAAGCAGAGCTTTGTCATCATTGCTTAAGGTGCCAGTCTTCTGCTTGACTCTGATTCTATTCAAAAGCTCAGCAAATGAAATGTCTTCCTTCTGTCGCATGATCTCTGTCAGCGTGATCATCTGAAAGTTGTCTTTCCAGACGTCATTGGTATTTTCCTCAAACACGCAGAGTGGCTTACTTTTTCCCAGCGGGGGGACCTGGTAAAAGTCTCCTACTGCTAGTACTGACATACCACCAAAAGGTTTCTTACTGCCTTTGATTTGCTGTAATCTCCAGTTGATGTAGGCAAACAGGGGCTTTGAAATCATTGACACCTCGTCAATAACAATGATCTCCGCATTTGACAGCTGTGCCCTCACTTCATCTATTAGATTTCCAAGTCCTTGGTAGGGTGGCTTCAAGCTTCTTGGCAACTTCAGCAGAGAATGCAATGTGTTGCCTGAAATGTTGAAAGCTGCTGTTCCTGTAAATGCAGTTAGTAAAACGCTGGGCATGGATATGTCTGCTTCCTCACGTAGTCTGGTAAGTTTACAGAGTATCTTTGTCGCCTCAGCATAGATGCACTTTATCAGGTGTGATTTGCCTGTCCCTGCACCACCAGTGACAAAGTAATAGAATGGGTCAGGATTTAGGCCACGCACACGGTTAGTGCACCAGTCACAAACTGAGTAGAATGTCTGAGCTTGTGTCCGGTTAAGGTTTCTGTACATTTTCCGAAGGAAATCAGGGCACATTTGTGGGGCTTTCACAGTAAGCGCAATTCCACCTGTTTGTTTGTGACGTGTATACTCCGGAACATCATCTTGTTCATTCTCATGAAGTGGCTCCCCTTCTTTGCGTTCCTCTACACATTCCAACCTATCCAACTCAGCTTCTGGGGCAAAGGTGTTCCAAGCATCTTCAACAGGTCCGTTTTTTACAAAGTCATCCAAGACTTGTTCCACAATTTTGTTGTGTTGTTCGAACTTCTTTTGGTTGCTGGTAACAATTGCAGACACTGCTTGGATTGCTTCTTCTCCTGGTAAGCTCACACAGGCGCCTTTGTAAAAATCCTGGTGTGTTGGCAACCTTACAGTTTTCAGTGATGACTCTGAACGGTGGGGGAGGTACAGTTTAAGCAGTCTGCCGTAGTAGTTCTCAGGGTCCTTCTTCTCTGAGAAGCGTGCGTACCTGATGATTGCAGGCTTCCCTCTCGTGCGTTTTTGAATCATTCCCATTTCATTCAATAGGCTGACACGCTTGCTGTCTTCCTTTTGCTTGCCATCTTCCTTTTGCTTGCCATCTTCCTTCTGCTTGCCATAGACAACCCTGTAATGGGATGCAAAGTCTGCCAGACACATGGACTCAAACTCTGGTGTTTCAGGTCTGGCTCTGTATTTGTCGACAAAACTCGTCATCCACACATTAAGAGAATCGGCTGGTTTATTCTGCAATGCACTGAGCGGGAGACTCATTTTCAGTGCGTTGTCACCAGTTGGCAGAAAAACAACCTCACGTGAGCAAGACTTCATTTTCAGGCTGCACGTACGGGCCACAGACTCCTGGGCGCTGACCTCTCTGTGTTTTGAATAAGCCTGAAGAACCTCTTTCATTTCTTCTCGTTCTGTCGCTGTTTCTGGGCTCATTTCTTTGACTATTGTTTTGAGATAGTCACTCAGCTCCCGTTCTGGCTTGGATATGTAGGACAACATGTACATGATGCAACCATACTCATCAAGAATGTACTGGATGTCCATGTTGGCGTTCCAGGCCGTCAGCAAATGTGGATTATAGTTGTTCACCCAGCAGTCCTTGACATCACGCTTCATTAGAATCACGCTTGAGGAGGTCAATGCCTGAATGTAGGAGTTGTACTGATTCAAAGTCATATCACACTGTGCCAGTAGCTGTGACATGTCTTCAAGCTGCACTTTTGGGTTATTAAGCAAATCCCAGACTGGTTTCAGTTTGTTTTTGGCTGCTTGTGGTTTCATTGCACAATCTCCTTGTTCTTCTGGCATCGGGTAAGTTATCCTCGTTTTTCTAATAGGTGGCTTTGGAAATCCAAATCTGCATACTCTGTTACCTTTCTTGCATGATTTTGAATGAGATCTGCTGTGCATTTGAAGTTCTGTTACAAATCTGTGAAGTAAGGCCTGTTTGGCTTCATCAGGCAGCTGGCATGAGATGTTATGATCTATAAAGGCACACACCTTGTCATCACTGTCTTGTCCAAATATAGGAGCTCCTGCTACCCAACAGAGACAATGTATATGAGGGCTCCCTCTCGCCTGAAATTCAACCCGGTAAAAGTAATCGATAACTTCACCAATTGGCTGTGCAGGACCCAACAGCAGCTCTCGCATCAGAGCATCAACCCGTTTGTCAAACATGCGCATGGTGGTCACTGGGTTGCCTCGAAGAATGTCACACTTTTCAGCCCAGTCTAGCCCCGCAAAATCCACCTTTTGACCTTGTTGTGCCTTTATTGCAGTTATTACCTCTGGCCATCTGAATTCTGCAGCAGTGAAGGTAAGAAAAAATGTTGGCTTACCCAATTGTCTGACCATGGCTAGCAAATTCTTCAGATTTTTATCCCAGTAAGCTGAACTCCCTCTCAGTGGTTACATGAACCTTGTGGCATCTCGGTTTCGCACCAACCTCTCAACCTCACACTTGTCCTGTAGCAGCTTGTTGGATATTTTCCGTCCATCCCTGGTATTGGGTTTTCCTTTCCTTAACTGGATGGACATGCTGCTTTTGGCCATGTGTGTTTCTGTGACAAACTGCGCAAAGAAGAGGTAGCTTGTGTCTCTTGCAAAACGAGTATCAACACAAAAAAGCCTTGCATTGAAATACATGCTCGGGGAAAGTTTGACTTGTCTTGCCTGGTCCAATGTATTCTGTCCAGTAGGGAACTGAACAGGGAAAGCCATTGCCTCAAGCCTAGGAACTTTAAAGAAGCTGACAGGTGTGTTTCCTTGTGCAGGTGCAATGCTGAATATTCCATCACCGTGTGTCAGTGCTTCCTCTCCAAGGTCAGATGGCTGCAAACAACTGTCTAGGCCAATTCCAGGTCTTAGTGTATCCTTCTCATCCTCTGCATTGGGAGGTTGTTGGTCATGGCCTTCCTGTTGCTCAGAAGCAGCCGGTAAACATGCAGACTGTACCTCTGATGGATCACAATTTTCAATGCGTTCAAGTATCTCCATCATTTCAGTTTCGTCACAACTGTCGAGTTCCATCCCATCATCATTATCATCATCATCAGCGATTGTCTCATCCACTCTAATTGAAATGTCACTGTAGTCGGGGTGTGTGTCAATGAGTTTTGACAGACCTGCTACTACATTTCCCATGTTGACATAATGAAACAGCTGGTGGCCTTTGTAAGTCAGACGTCTTTTCAGCTTGACTCTGTGTAACTGGGATTTGCTGTGCGATCTTGGTAGAGTATTGACCGTGGTTTCCACCTCGGATGGCACACACACTACAGCGCCATGTATAGCTGCCTGTCGACCTTTGGGAAGTGTGATGATCTTGGCAAATGGCAGTATTTTGGCCAAAAGTTGTCTTTCCAGCACATTCAAATCGCAGAGCTCTGGGGGAATGGGCGCCAGCTCCATGTTGTTAGCTACAGCGATGGATGATTTGTGTCCTGCTTTTAAATGTAAATCACAGTTGTGACAAATCCATTCTTTGGTCCTTTCATCTGGTACGGTGCATTGTTCAGGTCCTTGACAGTGATTGTTGCACACATGGACATATTTCCCTGTCAAACAGGCAGCAACAATGTGTAGATTCTTCTTGTAATTGCTGTGAATGCAATGTTTCACTTGGTTAGGGAAAAGGGTGCGATGACACATCGTGCACACAAATGTTGGCCCAGCTTTAATGCATTCATGGAAAGTGGATATAGCTGTCTGCATTAGGCTGTTGTCCACTGGTTGACTGCATTCCCGCATGACACGAGTCCATCGTCTGTATTTCATTCTTATTTTGAAGGCACATTGCATCTTATGGGTTATGCGAAAATCTGCTTGAGTTTGACGCTTCATTTTCATGTAACTCATGCAATGTTGCAAGTGACGTTTTCTGAAAGCAGGATCATTATGATATTTTCTGGTGATGTATTGCTTCTGCTTCAACTTGAAATCGACATTTGTGGCATATTTTCTGGTGATGTATTGCTTCTTCTTCAAGTTGTAATCTGCATTTGTCGCATATTTTCTGGTGGTGTACTGCTTCTGTTTCAAGTTGAAATCTGCATTTGTCGCATATTTTCTGGTGATGTATTGCTTCTGCTTCAAGTTGAAATTGGCATCTGTTGCATATTTGCGAATGATATATTGCTTCTGCTTCAACTTAAAATCAGCATCTGCTCTGTATCGGCTGGTGATGTATGTCCTTTTCTTATTGGTGACAGACATCTTTGTAGCCTTGAAATCACGCCTTCTTTCATTTCTGTGTCTTGTCTTCAGTTTTTGTCGTCTCTGTGCATTCAATTTGGACAATGCCTTACTGTCCTTCCATATGCCCTGTGAGGATTTCCCATCAACTGACCGTGGAGAATGCTTGCTGGCTGGGAATCCAGTGTGTGTTACATCTTTGGTCATCTGTGTCACTTTGTTCTCCACATGCTTTGCATTATGTGGTTTGTCAGATTGCACCAGTGGGGACAGCAAACCATCTGACAGACGTCTTGCACGATGAAATGAGACTGGCATGAAGTCATACTGCAGTCCATCAATAGGGCCTCTGGTGTCTGTAAGGAGCAATTCATACAACTTATAAATCCTTGCCCCCATATCACTCAAATGTGTAAAAGTGATCATAACAGCTTTTCCTTTTCCAGTGGCAGGAAGTCCATCCTTATTTCAACTATGAGAATCAAACAGTCCATATCTCCCAGACTTGTCTCTGAACAATGCAATGCAATATGGCACTACTATAAAAAGTGCATGTGTAACATCTGCATTGAGGCACTGAAGTCTTGTGGAGAGGTCAACAAACCAACCTTGGTTGTCACCGTCTACCGTGTCTCTCATACATCCCGATAACACCGGAGATTTAACAACGTTATACTCATATTTGTCAGTGTTGACTCTGAGGGGCACTTCTTCCATTGTCAAGTGTTGATGCTGATAGACATTTCTTTGTTTTAGCTGTTTTATTGTTGAGCCATACAAGCTGTTGCCCTTCTTCAGTATTTGATCAAGATCACCCTTTCTCACATCATCAAGCTCACTGTGGTATGCCAAAAATGTCAGAGCCATGCATGTACACTGTTTGTTCCTTAACCTTCCATAGCCATGATGACCCTGATGAAATGATGCCTGCACAGAAATCTCACTTGGTACACATGGTTCTTGCATGCCATGGTTTTCAGAAGTGCCCATCACACTGTCACTGTGCTCTTGAACTTGACACTGAGTTGAACATGAAAATGACACCACAGGTTCACTATGTACCTCCTGGGCACATTCACTGTCACAAACCTCCATATCCACTATGCTGCTGTGGGGCTCCGGATCCAGTTTAGTCCAGCGTATCTTTGCAGCTTTAGATCTCTTTCCTTTAGATGGCATGATGATATTTGTGGAAGGAGCTATAATTCTCCTCAGAGCTTTGTTCGAAGAGCTATAATTCCCCTCAGAGTTGTGTTGGAGGAGGAGCTATAATTCGCCTCAGAGCTGTGTGGGAGGAGCTATAACTCCCCTCTGAGCTGTGTGGGAGGAGCAATAATGCTATAATTCCCCTCAGAGCTGTGTGGGAGGAGATACAATTCCCCTTAGTGTTGTGTGGGAGGAGCTATAATTCCCCTTAGAGCTGTGTGGGAGAAGCTATATTTCCCCTCAGAGCTGGGTGGGAGAAGCTACATTTCCCATCAGAGTTGTGTGGGAGAAGCTATAATTCCCCTCAGAGCTGTTTAAAAGGAGCTATAATTCCCCTCACAGCGGTGTGGAAGAAACTATAATTCCTCTCAGAGTTGTGTGGGAGGAGCTCTAATTCTCCTCAGCTGTGTGGGAGGAGCTATAATGCTAAGCTGTAATTCCCCTCAGAGCTGTGTAGGAGGAGCTATAATTCCCCTCACAGCGGTGTGGGAGAAACTATAATTCCCCTCAGAGTTGTGTGGGAGGAGCTATAATGCTAAGCTATAATGCTATAATTCCCCTTTGAGCTGTGTGGGAGGAGCTATAATTCCCCTCAAAGCTGTATTGGAGGAGCTATAACTTCCCTCCAAGCTGTGTGGGAGGAGCTATAATGCTATAATTGTCCTTAGAGCTGTGTGAGAGGAGCTATAATTCCCCTCAGAGCTTTGTGATTTTTTTTTTTTCAAAAATGATTTTGTTTTTTTGTTTTTTCAAAAATGATTTTTTTAAATGATTTTTTTTTTCAAAAATGAAATTTTTTTTTCAAAAATGAATTTTGTTTTTTTCAAAAATGATTTTTTTTTTAATTTTTTTTTTTCAAAAGTAATTTTTTTTTCAAAAATATATATTTTTTTCAAAAATATTTTTTTTTCAAAAATATTTTTTTTTTCAAAAATTAATTTTTATTTTTTTCAAAAATATTTTTTTTTTACATGGGGCGGTCATAATGTTTTGGCTGATCATGGGGTGGTCATAATGTTTTGGCTGATCATGGGGTTGTCAGCTTTTGTCACCTCCCACTCTAGTTTTGAACATTTCGCCATTCATTCCTATGGGACCAATTTTGCCGCAAAAACGACGATATTTCGTGGACCATTCGGCGAAACGTTCCACAAAGTAATAGCACACCAATCGGGAAAAATCCGCACGTTTCGGTATATTACTTGTCTCTGTAGTGTGGAAAATGTGGGAGGAGTCTACAAGCATTATCAAGTCTAGCAGATGAAGTCACATGCATTTGGGGTGTCTCAGCATCTTGTGTTTACAACCACTGTTTCCTAGCAACATTTCCTTTTGAACATTTTGCCATTCATTCCTATGGGACCAATTTCGCCGCAAAAACAACGATATTTCGTGGACCATTCGGCGAAACGTTCCACAAAGTGATAGCACACCAATCGGGAACAATCCACACGTTTCGGTATATTACTTGTCTCTGTAGTGTAAAAACTGTGGGAGGAGTCTACAAGCATTATCAAGTCTAGCAGATGAAGTCACATGCATTTGGGGTGTCTCAGCATCTTGTGTTTACAACCACTGTTTCCTAGCAACATTTCCTTTTGAACATTTTGCCATTCATTCCTATGGGACCAATTTCGCCGCAAAAACAACGATATTTCGTGGACCATTCGGCGAAACGTTCCACAAAGTGATAGCACACCAATCGGGAACAATCCGCACGTTTCAGTATATTACTTGTCTCTGTAGTGTAAAAACTGTGGGAGGAGTCTACAAGCATTATCAAGTCTAGCAGATGAAGTCACATGCATTTGGGGTGTCTCAGCATCTTGTGTTTACAACCACTGTTTCCTAGCAACGCTCATGCCCTGTTTATGCTTCCCAAATACTACTTCATCAAAACTGCCCCATCAGAATTACCCCATCAAAACTGCCCCATCATATTCCTCTATTATAAATCAGTACATGGTGTGTCTGTCCCCTCCCCCGGGCTCTGTAATCAGCTGAGATGCTCCAGCCACCTTCCCCCCCTGTGTATAACAGAAGCGTTGGTAACCATGGCAACAAAACAAACACTAACAGTACACTCTGATTAATGGCTAAAATTTCCTGAAATGACCTCTAAACAAATGGCCGTATTTTAAAAACTATACATCCTACAGCGAAGATCTTTATATTGTGAGAATCACAAGACCCAGACCTAGATTTTGATGTATAGTATGTCTGTGAAATATTAAAAATGAAGGCACGGCCGCAGTTTAGAAATTGCCCTTCAAATTTGGAGGGGGCTAGAGTGTAGTTTCAATGAATGTCAATGGACGGCGTGAGTTACAAACAAATGGTCATATTGTGAAAACTATCAGGACTATGGCTTAGCCGTGGACATGTTTAGTGGCAGCAGGGATAGCTGAACGTTTTGATATAAGATTTGTGTAGGTGGGCTTGAAAATGAGGGAGTGGCGGCAGTTTAGAAATCATGTTCTGATTTTTCAGCTTTTGTCATCTCCCACTCTAGTTTCCCCATTCATTCCTATGGGACCAATTTCGCCGCAAAAATGACGATATTTTGTGAACCATTCGGCGAAACGTTCCACAAAGTAATAGCACACCATTCGGGAACAATCCGCACGTTTCGGTATATTACTTGTCTATGTAGTGTAAAAACTGTGGGAGGAGTTAGGGTGGTAAATTTGGCTATAATAATAAGAATAATATATATGTGAGATAACAGTAAGTGGTCTTGCTATGCAAGAACACTTAATAAGAATAATATATATGTGAGATAACAGTAAGTGGTCTTGCTATGCAAGAACACTTAACTAGAAAAGCTACAATTTCTGGGGAAATTGTGAAAGTGTTCTTGCCTCTACAACTGGAGTGGGCGGAGTAACTGGGTGGGGTGGAGTGGCTTGAGTAACTGTGAAAAGTGTTAAAAAGCTTAATATTTTAAAAAGTATAAATAGTAGTAAAAAAGTTCCATCATTAGCTGAAAGAGCTGAACATTTTTTTCAAAAGTAATTTTTTTTTTTTTCAAAAATGATTTTTTTTTTTCAAAAATGATTTTTTTTTCAACGTAATTTTTTTTCTCAAAAATAATTTTTTTTTTCGAAATTATTTTTTTTTTAAAGTAATTTTTTTTTTCAAAAATAATTTTTTTTTTCAAAAATATTTTTTTTTTTTTCATGGGGCAGTCATAATGTTTCAGCTGATCATGGGGTTGTCAGCTTTTGTCACCTCCCGCTCTAGTTTTGAACATTTCACCATTCATTCCTATGGGACCAATTTCACCGCAAAAACGACGATATTTCGTGAACCATTCGGCGAAACGTTCCACAAAGTAATAGCACACCATTCGGGAACAATCCGCACGTTTCGGTATATTACTTGTCTATGTAGTCTAAAAACTGTGGGAGGAGTTAGGGTGGTAAATTTGGCTATAATAATAAGAATAATATATATGTGAGATAACAATAAGTGGTCTTGCTATGCAAGAACACTTAATAATATATATGTGAGATAACAATAAGTGGTCTTGCTATGCAAGAACACTTAATAATAATATATATGTGAGATAACAGTAAGTGGTCTTGCTATGCAAGAACACTTAATAACTAGAAAAGCTACAATTTCTGGGGAAATTGTGAAAAGTGTTCTTGCCTCTACAACTGGAGTGGGCGGAGTAACTGCTGTGTGGTTGGAGTGGCTGGAGCAACTGTGAAAAGTGTTAAAAAGCTTAATATTTTAAAAAGTATAAATAGTAGTAAAAAAGTTGAAGTCTCATCATTAGCTGAAAGAGCTAAACATTTTTTTCAAAAATAACGATTTTTTTTTTTCAAAAATTACGATTTTTTTTTCAAAAATTATGAATTTTTTTTTCATAAAAGATTTTTTTTTTTCAAAAATTTTTTTTTCTCAAATATTTTTTTTTTTCAAAAATGATTTTTTTTTTCAAAAATGATTTTATTTATTTTTTTTTCAAAAATTATTATTTTTTTTTCAAAAATATTTTTTTTTTACATGGGGCGGTCATAATGTTTTGGCTGATCATGGGGTGGTCATAATGTTTTGGCTGATCATGGGGTTGTCAGCTTTTGTCACCTCCCACTCTAGTTTTGAACATTTCGCCATTCATTCCTATGGGACCAATTTCGCCGCAAAAACGTCATTTCGTGGACCATTCGGCAAAACATTCCACAAAGTAATAACACACCAATCGGGAACAATCCGCTCGTTTCGGTATATTATTTGTCTCTGTAGTGTGAAAACTGTGGGAGGAGTCTACAAGCATTATCAAGTCTAGCAGATGAAGTCACATGCATTTGGAGTGTCTCAGCATCTTGTGTTTACAACCACTGTTTCCTAGCAACGCTCATGCCCTGTTTATGCTTCCCAAATACTGCTTCATCAAAACTGCCCCATCAGAATTACCCCATCAAAACTGCCCCATCATATTCCTCTATTATAATTCTGTACATGGTGTGTCTGTCCCCTCCCCCAGGCTCTGTAATCAGCTGAGATGCTCCAGCCACCTTCCCCCCTGTGTATAACAGAAGCTTTGGTAACCATGGCAACAAAACAAACACTAACAGTACACTCTGATCAATGGCTAAAATTTCCTGAAATGACCTCTAAACAAATGGCCGTATTTTAAAAACTATACATCCTACAGCGAAGATCTTTATATTGTGAGAATCACAAGACCCAGACCTAGATTTTGATGTATAGTATGTCTCTGAAATATTAAAAATGAAGGCACAGTCGCAGTTTAGAAATTGCCCTTCAAATTTGGAGGGGGCTAGAGTGTAGTTTCAATGAATGTCAATGGACGGCGTGAGTTGCAAACAAATGGTCATATTGTGAAAACTATCAGGACTATGGCTTAGCCGTGGACATGTTTAGTGGCAGCAGGGATAGCTGAACGTTTTGATATAAGATTTGTGTAGGTGGGCTTGAAAATGAGGGAGTGGCGGCAGTTTAGAAATCATGTTCTGATTTTCCAGCTTTTGTCATCTCCCACTCTAGTTTCCCCATTCATTCCTATGGGACCAATTTCGCCGCAAAAACGACGATATTTCGTGAACCATTCGGCGAAACGTTCCACAAAGTAATAGCACACCATTCGGGAACAATCCGCACGTTTCGGTATATTACTTGTCTATGTAGTGTAAAAACTGTGGGAGGAATTAGGGTGGTAAATTTGGCTATAATAATAAGAACTAGAAAAGGTACAATTTCTGGGGAAATTGTGAAAGTGTTCTTGCCTCTACAACTGGAGTGGGCGGAGTAACTGGGTGGGGTGGAGTGGCTTGAGTAACTGTGAAAAGTGTTAAAAAGCTTAATATTTTAAAAAGTATAAATAGTAGTAAAAAAGTTCCATCATTCGCTGAAAGAGCTGAACATTTTTTTCAAAAGTAATTTTTTTTTTCAAAAATGAATTTTTTTTCTTCAAAAATGATTTTTTTTTCTTCAAAAATGAATTTTTTTTTCAAAAGTAATTTTTTTTTCAAAGGTAATTTTTTTTTTCAAAAATGAATTTTTTTATTTCAAAAATAATTTTTTTTTCGAAATTATTTTTTTTTAAAGTAATTTTTTTTTCAAAAATAATTTTTTTTTTCAAAAATATTTTTTTTTTCAAATATATTTTTTTTTTCAAAAATAATTTTTTTTTTAAAAGTAATTTTTTTTTCAAAAATATTTTTTTTTTTCAAAAATAATTTTTTTTTTCAAAAATAATATTTTTTTTTTTCAAAAATATTTTTTTTTTCAAAAATATTTTTTTTTTCAAAAATGATTTTTTTTTTTTTCAAAAATTATTTTTTTATTTTTTTCAAAAATTATTTTTTTATTTTTTTCAAAAATTATTTTTTTATTTTTTTCAAAAATTATTTTTTTATTTTTTTCAAAAATTATTTTTTTTTTTCAAAAATATTTTTTTTTTTACATGGGGCGGTCATAATGTTTTGGCTGATCATGGGGTGGTCATAATGTTTTGGCTGATCATGGGGTTGTCAGCTTTTGTCACCTCCCACTCTAGTTTTGAACATTTCGCCATTCATTCCTATGGGACCAATTTCGCCGCAAAAACGTCATTTCGTGGACCATTCGGCGAAACATTCCACAAAGTAATAACACACCAATCGGGAACAATCCGCTCGTTTCGGTATATTACTTGTCTCTGTAGTGTAAAAACTGTGGGAGGAGTCTACAAGCATTATCAAGTCTAGCAGATGAAGTCACATGCATTTGGGGTGTCTCAGCATCTTGTGTTTACAACCACTGTTTCCTAGCAACGCTCATGCCCTGTTTATGCTTCCCAAATACTACTTCATCAAAACTGCCCCATCAGAATTACCCCATCAAAACTGCCCCATCATATTCCTCTATTATAAATCAGTACATAGTGTGTCTGTCCCCTCCCCCGGGCTCTGTAATCAGAGCTGAGATGCTCCAGCCACCTCCCCCTGTGTATAACAGAAGCTTTGGTAACCATGGCAACAAAACAAACACAGTACACGCTGATTAATGGCTAAAATTTCCTGAAATGACCTCTAAACAAATGGCCGTATTTTAAAAACTATACATCCTACAGCGAAGATCTTTATATTGTGAGAATCACAAGACCCAGACCTAGATTTTGATACATAGTATGTCTCTGAAATATTAAAAATAAAGGCACGGTCGCAGTTTAGAAATTGCCCTTCAAATTTGAAGGGGCTAGAGTGTAGTTTCAATGAATGTCAATGGACGGCGTGAGTTGCAAACAAATGGTCATATTGTGAAAACTATCAGGACTATGGCTTAGCCGTGGACATGTTTAGTGGCAGCAAGGATAGCTGAACGTTTTGATATAAGATTTGTGTAGGTGGGCTTGAAAATGAGGGAGTGGCGGCAGTTTAGAAATCATGTTCTGATTTTCCAGCTTTTGCCATCTCCCACTCTAGTTTCCCCATTCATTCCTATGGGACCAATTTCGCCGCAAAAACTACGATATTTCGTGAACCATTTGGCGAAACGTTCCACAAAATAATAGCACACCATTCGGGAACAATCCGCACGTTTCGGTATATTACTTGTCTATGTAGTGTAAAAACTGTGGGAGGAGTTAGGGTGGTAAATTTGGCTATAATAATAATAAGAATAAGAATAATATATATGTGAGATAACAGTAAGTGGTCTTGCTATGCAAGAACACTTAATAATATATATGTGAGATAACAATAAGTGGTCTTGCTATGCAAGAACACTTAATAATAATATATATGTGAGATAACAGAAAGTGGTCTTGCTATGCAAGAACACTTAATAATATATATGTGAGATAACAATAAGTGGTCTTGCTATGCAAGAACACTTAATAATAATAATATATATGTGAGATAACAGTAAGTGGTCTTGCTATGCAAGAACACTTAATAATAATAATATATATGTGAGATAACAGTAAGTGGTCTTGCTATGCAAGAACACTTAACTAGAAAAGGTACAATTTCTGGGGAAATTGTGAAAGTGTTCTTGCCTCTACAACTGGAGTGGGCGGAGTAACTGGATAGAGTGGCTTGAGTAACTGTGAAAAGTGTTAAAAATCTTAATATTTTAAAAAGTATAAATAGTAGTAAAAAAGTTGAAGTCCCATCATTAGCTGAAAGAGCTGAACATTTTTTTCAAAAGTTTTTTTTTTTTTTTCAAAAATGATTTTTTTTTTTCAAAAATGAATTATTTTTTTTCAAAAATGAATTTTTTTTTTTTTAAACGAAATTTTTTTTTTAAAAAATAATTTTTGTTTTCAAAAACTGCCATCAAAACTGCCCCATCATAATTGTCCCATCAAAACTGCCCCATCATATTGCCACCATCAAAACTGCCCCATCAGAATTGCCCCATCAAAATTGCCCCATCAAAACTGCCCCATCATATTGCCACCATAAAAACTGCCCCATCAGAATTGCCCTATCAAAACAGCCCCATCATATTGCCACCATCAAAACTGCCCCATCAGAATTGCCCCATCATATTGCCACCATCAAAACTGCCCCATCAGAATTGCCCTATCAAAACTGCCCCATCATATTGCCACCATCAAAACTGCCCCATCATAATTGCCCCACCAAAACTTCCCCATCATATTGCCACCATGAAAACTGCCCCATCATAATTGCCCCATTAAAACTGCCCCATCAGAATTGCCCTATCAAAACTGCCCCATCATATTCCTCTATTATAAATCAGTACATGGTGTGTCTGTCCCCTCCCCCGGGCTCTGTAATCAGAGCTGAGATGCTCCAGCCACCTCCCCCCCTGTGTATAACAGAAGCTTTGGTAACCATGGCAACAAAACAAACACAGTACACTCTGATTAATGGCTAAAATTTCCTGAAATGACCTCTAAACAAAAAGCTTTTTCTCAAAAACTATAAATCCTACAGCGAAGATCTTTATATTGTGAGAATCACAAGACCCAGACCTAGATTTTGATACATAGTATGTCTCTGAAATATTAAAATTGAAGGCACGGTCGCAGTTTAGAAATTGCCCTTCAAATTTGAAGGGGCTAGAGTGTAGTTTCAATGAATGTCAGTGGACGGCATGAGTTGCAAACAAATGGTCATATTATGAAAACTATCAGGACTATGACTTATCCGTGGACATGTTTAGTGGCAGCAGGGATAGCTGAACGTTTTGATATAAGATTTGTGTTGGTGGGCTTGAAAATGAGGGAGTGGCGGCAGTTTAGAAATCATGTTCTGATTTTTCAGCTTTTGTCACCTCCCACTCTAGTTTCCCTATTCATTCCTATGGGACCAATTTTGCCGCAAAAACGACGATATTTCGTGAACCATTCGGCGAAACGTTCCACAAAATAATAGCACACCAATTGGGAACAATCCGCACGTTTCGGTATATTACTTGTCTATGTAGTGTAAAAATTGTGGGAGGAGTTTGGGTGGTAAATTTGGCTATAATAATAAGAATAATAAGAACTAGAAAAGGTACAATTTCTGGGGAAATTGTGAAAAGTGTTCTTGCCTCTACAACTGGAGTGTGCGGAGTAACTTTGTGGAGTGGCTTGAGTAACTGTTGTGTGGTTGGAGTGGCTGGAGTAACTGTGAAAAGTGTTAAAAAGCTTAATATTTTAAAAAGTATAAATAGTAGTAAAAAAGTTGAAGTCTCATCATTAGCTGAAAGAGCTAAACATTTTTTTCAAAAATTATGATTTTTTTTTTCAAAAATTATGATTTTTTTTTTCAAAAATTATGATTTTTTTTTTCAAAAATGATTTTTTTTTTTCAAAAATGATTTTTTTTTTCAAAAATGATTTTTTTTTCAAAAATAATTTTTTTTTTTCAAAAATATATATTTTTTTTTCAAAAATATTTTTTTTTTCAAAAATGATTTTATTTTTATTTTTTTCAAAATTTTTTTTTTTTTTTTTTCAAAAATTATTTTTTTTTTTTCAAAAATTATTTTTTTTCAAAAATACTTTTTTTTTTACATGGGGCGGTCATAATGTTTTGGCTGATCATGGGGTGGTCATAATGTTTTGGCTGATCATGGGGTTGTCAGCTTTTGTCACCTCCCACTCTAGTTTTGAACATTTCGCCATTCATTCCTATGGGCCCAATTTCGCCGCAAAAACTACATTTCGTGGACCATTCGGTGAAACGTTCCACAAAGTAATAACACACCAATCGGGAACAATCCGCTTGTTTCGGTATATTACTTGTCTCTGTAGTGTAAAAACTGTGGGAGGAGTCTACAAGCATTATCAAGTCTAGCAGATGAAGTCACATGCATTTGGGGTGTCTCAGCATCTTGTGTTTACAACCACTGTTTCCTAGCAACGCTCATGCCCTGTTTATGCTTCCCAAATACTACTTCATCAAAACTGCCCCATCAGAATTACCCCATCAAAACTGCCCCATCATATTCCTCTATTATAAATCAGTACATGGTGTGTCTGTCCCCTCCCCCGGGCTCTGTAATCAGAGCTGAGATGCTCCAGCCACCTCCCCCCCTGTGTATAACAGAAGCTTTGGTAACCATGGCAACAAAACAAACACCGTACATACTGATTAATGGCTAAAATTTCCTGAAATGACCTCAAAACAAATGGCCGTATTTTAAAAACTATACATCCTACAGCGAAGATCTTTATATTGTGAGAATCACAAGACCCAGACCTAGATTTTGATGTATAGTATGTCTCTGAAATATTAAAATTGAAGGCACGGTCGCAGTTTAGAAATTGCCCTTCAAATTTGAAGGGGCTAGAGTGTAGTTTCAATGAATGTCAATGGACGGCGTGAGTTCCAAACAAATGGTCATATTGTGAAAACTATCAGGACTATGGCTTAGCCGTGGACATGTTTAGTGGCAGCAGGGATAGCTGAACGTTTTGATATAAGATTTGTGTAGGTGGGCTTGAAAATGAGGGAGTGGCGGCAGTTTAGAAATCATGTTCTGATTTTCCAGCTTTTGCCATCTCCCACTCTAGTTTCCCCATTCATTCCTATGGGACCAATTTCGCCGCAAAAACTACGATATTTCGTGAACCATTCGGCAAAACATTCCACAAAGTAATAGCACACCATTCAGGAACAATCCGCACGTTTCGGTATATTACTTGTCTATGTAGTGTAAAAACTGTGGGAGGAGTTAGGGTGGTAAATTTGGCTATAATAATAATAAGAATAATATATATGTGAGATAACAATAAGTGGTCTTGCTATGCAAGAACACTTAACTAGAAAAGGTACAATTTCTGGGGAAATTGTGAAAGTGTTCTTGCCTCTACAACTGGAGTGGGCGGAGTAACTGGGTGGGGTGGAGTGGCTTGAGTAACTGTAAAAAGTGTTAAAAAGCTTAATATTTTAAAAAGTATAAATAGTAGTAAAAAAGTTCCATCATTCGCTGAAAGAGCTGAACATTTTTTTCAAAAGTAATTTTTTTTTTCAAAAATGAATTTTTTTTATTCAAAAATGATTTTTTTTTCTTCAAAAATGAATTTTTTTTTTCTTCAAAAATGAATTTTTTTTTTCAAAGGTAATTTTTTTTTTCAAAAATGAATTTTTTTATTTCAAAAATAATTTTTTTTCGAAATTATTTTTTTTTAAAGTAATTTTTTTTCAAAAATATTTTTTTTTTCAAATATATTTTTTTTTTCAAAAATAATTTTTTTTTTTTCAAAAATATTTTTTTTTTTTCAAAAATATTTTTTTTTTTTCAAAAATGATTTTTTTTTTTCAAAAATTATTTTTTTATTTTTTTCAAAAATATTTTTTTTTTTCAAAAATATTTTTTTTTTTTTACATGGGGCGGTCATAATGTTTTGGCTGATCATAGGGTGGTCATAATGTTTTGGCTGATCATGGGGTTGTCAGCTTTTGTCACCTCCCACTCTAGTTTTGAACATTTCGCCATTCATTCCTATGGGACCAATTTCGCCGCAAAAACGTCATTTCGTGGACCATTCGGCGAAACATTCCACAAAGTAATAACACACCAATCGGGAACAATCCGCTCGTTTCGGTATATTACTTGTCTCTGTAGTGTAAAAACTGTGGGAGGAGTCTACAAGCATTATCAAGTCTAGCAGATGAAGTCACATGCATTTGGGGTGTCTCAGCATCTTGTGTTTACAACCACTGTTTCCTAGCAACGCTCATGCCCTGTTTATGCTTCCCAAATACTACTTCATCAAAACTGCCCCATCAGAATTACCCCATCAAAACTGCCCCATCATATTCCTCTATTATAAATCAGTACATGGTGTGTCTGTCCCCTCCCCCGGGCTCTGTAATCAGAGCTGAGATGCTCCAGCCACCTCCCCCCTGTGTATAACAGAAGCTTTGGTAACCATGGCAACAAAACAAACACTAACAGTACACTGATTAATGGCTAAAATTTCCTGAAATGACCTCTAAACAAATGGCCGTATTTTAAAAACTATACATCCTACAGTGAAGATCTTTATATTGTGAATCACAAGACCCAGACCTAGATTTTGATACATAGTATGTCTCTGAAATATTAAAATTGAAGGCACGGTCGCAGTTTAGAAATTGCCCTTCAAATTTGGAGGGGGCTAGAGTGTAGTTTAAATCAATGTCAATGGACGGCGTGAGTTACAAACAAATGGTCATATTGTGAAAACTATCAGGACTATGGCTTAGCCGTGGACATGTTTAGTGGCAGCAGGGATAGCTGAACGTTTTGATATAAGATTTGTGTAGGTGGGCTTGAAAATGAGGGAGTGACGGCAGTTTAGAAATCATGTTCTGATTTTCCAGCTTTTGCCATCTCCCACTCTAGTTTCCCCATTCATTCCTATGGGACCAATTTCGCCGCAAAAACTACGATATTTCGTGAACCATTCGGCGAAACGTTCCACAAAGTAATAGCACACCATTCGGGAACAATCCGCACGTTTCGGTATATTACTTGTCTATGTAGTGTAAAAACTGTGGGAGGAGTTAGGGTGGTAAATTTGGCTATAATAATAAGAATAATATATATGTGAGATAACAATAAGTGGTCTTGCTATGCAAGAACACTTAATAATATATATGTGAGATAACAATAAGTGGTCTTGCTATGCAAGAACACTTAATAATATATATGTGAGATAACAATAAGTGGTCTTGCTATGCAAGAACACTTAATAATAATATATATGTGAGATAACAGTAAGTGGTCTTGCTATGCAAGAACACTTAATAACTAGAAAAGCTACAATTTCTGGGGAAATTGTGAAAAGTGTTCTTGCCTCTACAACTGGAGTGGGCGGAGTAACTGCTGTGTGGTTGGAGTGGCTGGAGCAACTGTGAAAAGTGTTAAAAAGCTTAATATTTTAAAAAGTATAAATAGTAGTAAAAAAGTTGAAGTCTCATCATTAGCTGAAAGAGCTAAACATTTTTTTCAAAAATTACGATTTTTTTTTTCACAAATTACGATTTTTTTTTCAAAAATTACGATTTTTTTTTCAAAAATTATGAATTTTTTTTTCAAAAAATTTTTTTTTTTTTCAAAAATTTTTTTTTTCTCAAATATTTTTTTTTTCAAAAATGATTTTTTTTTTTCAAAAATGATTTTATTTTTTTTTTTTCAAAAATTATTATTTTTTTTTCAAAAATATTTTTTTTTTTACATGGGGCGGTCATAATGTTTTGGCTGATCATGGGGTGGTCATAATGTTTTGGCTGATCATGGGGTTGTCAGCTTTTGTCACCTCCCACTCTAGTTTTGAACATTTCGCCATTCATTCCTATGGGACCAATTTCGCCGCAAAAACGACATTTCGTGGACCATTCGGTGAAACATTCCACAAAGTAATAACACACCAATCGGGAACAATCCGCTCGTTTCGGTATATTACTTGTCTCTGTAGTGTAAAAACTGTGGGAGGAGTCTACAAGCATTATCAAGTCTAGCAGATGAAGTCACATGCATTTGGGGTGTCTCAGCATCTTGTGTTTACAACCACTGTTTCCTAGCAACGCTCATGCCCTGTTTATGCTTCCCAAATATTACTTCATCAAAACTGCCCCATCAGAATTACCCCATCAAAACTGCCCCATCATATTCCTCTATTATAAATCAGTACATGGTGTGTCTGTCCCCTCCCCCGGGCTCTGTAATCAGAGCTGAGATGCTCCAGCCACCTCCCCCCTGTGTATAACAGAAGCTTTGGTAACCATGGCAACAAAACAAACACTAACAGTACACTGATTAATGGCTAAAATTTCCTGAAATGACCTCTAAACAAATGGCCGTATTTTAAAAACTATACATCCTACAGTGAAGATCTTTATATTGTGAATCACAAGACCCAGACCTAGATTTTGATACATAGTATGTCTCTGAAATATTAAAATTGAAGGCACGGTCGCAGTTTAGAAATTGCCCTTCAAATTTGGAGGGGGCTAGAGTGTAGTTTCAATCAATGTCAATGGACGGCGTGAGTTACAAACAAATGGTCATATTGTGAAAACTATCAGGACTATGGCTTAGCCGTGGACATGTTTAGTGGCAGCAGGGATAGCTGAACGTTTTGATATAAGATTTGTGTAGGTGGGCTTGAAAATGAGGGAGTGGCGGCAGTTTAGAAATCATGTTCTGATTTTTCAGTTTTTGTCACCTCCCACTCTAGTTTTCCCATTCATTCCTATGGGACCAATTTCGCCGAAAAAACGACGATATTTCGTGAACCATTCGGCGAAACGTTCCACAAAGTAATAGCACACCATTCGTGAACAATCCGCACGTTTCGGTATATTACTTGTCTATGTAGTGTAAAAACTGTGGGAGGAGTTAGGGTGGTAAATTTGGCTATAATAATAATAATAATAAGAAGAAGAAGAAGAATATATATGTGAGATAACAGTAAGTGGTCTTGCTATGCAAGAACACTTAACTAGAAAAGCTACAATTTCTGGGGAAATTGTGAAAAGTGTTCTTGCCTCTACAACTGGAGTGGGCGGAGTAACTGGGTGGAGTGGCTTGAGTAACTATTTTAAAAAGTATCAATAGTAGTAAAAAAGTTGAAGAAGTCCCATAATTAGCTGAAAGAGCTGAACATTTTTTTCAAAAATGAATTTTTTTTTTTTTTCAAAAATGATTTTTTTTTCAAAATTTTTTTTTTTAAATGATTTTTTTTTCAAAAAAAATTTTTTTTTAAATGAATTTTATTTTTTTTTTCAAAAATGAATTTTATTTTTTCAAAAATGAATTTTTTTTTTTTTTCAAAAATGATTTTTTTTTTCCAAAAATGAATTTTATTTATTTTTTTTTCAAAAAGGATTTTTTTTTTTTTTTTTTTCAAAAATATATATTTTTTTTATTAGGCGGTCATAATGTTTTTTCTGATCATGGGGTGGTCATAATGTTTTGGCTGATCATGGGGTTGTCAGCTTTTGTCACCTCCCACTCTAGTTTTGAACATTTCGCCATTCATTCCTATGGGACCAATTTCGCCGCAAAAACGACGATATTCCGTGAACCATTCGGCGAATGTGTAAAAACTGTGGGAGGAGTTAGGGTGGTAAATTATCAGCATTATCAAGCCTCGCAGATGAAGGTATGGCCACATGCATTTGGGGGGTTTCAGCATCTTGTGTTTACAACCACTGTTTCCTAGCAACGCTCATGTACTGTTTATGCTTCACACGCACTGCTCAATACACAACACAATGTAATTTCTACACAATACAATTCCAATCAAAACTGCCCCATCATATTGCCACCATCAAAACTGCCCCATCATAATTGCCCCACCAAAACTGCCCCATCATATTGCCACCATCAAAACTGCCCCATCAGAATTGCCCTATCAAAACTGCCCCATCATAATTGCCCCATTAAAACTGCCCCATCAGAATTGCCCTATCAAAACTGCCCCATCATAATTGCCCCATTAAAACTGTCCCATCATAATTGCCACCATCAAAACTGCCCCATCATAATTGCCACCATCAAAACTGCCCCATCATATTGCCACCATCAAAACTGCCTCATCAGAATTGCCCTATCAAAACTGCCCCATCAGAATTGCCCCATTAAAACTGCCCCATCAGAATTGCCCTATCAAAACTGCCCCATCATATTCCTCTATTATAAATCAGTACATGGTGTGTCTGTCCCCTCCCCCGGGCTCTGTAATCAGAGCTGAGATGCTCCAGCCACCTCCCCCCCTGTGTATAACAGAAGCTTTGGTAACCATGGCAACAAAACAAACACAGTACACTCTTATTAATGGCTAAAATTTCCTGAAATGACCTCTAAACAAAAAGCTTTTTCCCAAAAACTATAAATCCTACAGCGAAGATCTTTATATTGTGAGAATCACAAGACCCAGACCTATATTTTGATGTATAGTATGTCTCTGAAATATTAAAAATGAAGGCACAGTCGCAGTTTAGAAATTGCCCTTCAAATTTGGAGGGGTCTAGAGTGTAGTTTCAATGAATGTCAATGGACGGCGTGAGTTGCAAACAAATGGTCATATTGTGAAAACTATCAGGACTATGGCTTATCCGTGGACATGTTTAGTGGCAGCAGAGATAGCTGAACGTTTTGATATAAGATTTGTGTAGGTGGGCTTGAAAATGAGGGAGTGGCGGCAGTTTAGAAATCATGTTCTGATTTTTCAGTTTTTGTCACCTCCCACTCTAGTTTCCCCATTCATTCCTATGGGACCAATTTCGCCGCAAAAACGACGATATTTTGTGAACCATTTGGCGAAACGTTCCACAAAATAATAGCACACCATTCGGGAACAATCCGCACGTTTCGGTATATTACTTGTCTATGTAGTGTAAAAACTGTGGGAGGAGTTAGGGTGGTAAATTTGGCTATAATAATAATAATAACTAGAAAAGCTACAATTTCTGGGGAAATTGTGAAAGTGTTCTTGCCTCTACAACTGGAGTGGGCGGAGTAACTGGGTGGGGTGGAGTGGCTTGAGTAACTGTGAAAAGTGTTAAAAAGCTTAATATTTTAAAAAGTATAAATAGTAGTAAAAAAGTTCCATCATTAGCTGAAAGAGCTGAACATTTTTTTCAAAAGTAATTTTTTTTCTTCAAAAATGATTTTTTTTTCTTCAAAAATGATTTTTTTTTAAAAGTAATTTTTTTTCTCAAAAATAATTTTTTTTTTCGAAATTATTTTTTTTTTTTAAGTAATTTTTTTTTCAAAAATATTTTTTTTTTTCAAAAATATTTTTTTTTCAAAAATAATTTTTTTTTTTCAAAAATAATTTTTTTTCAAAAATAATTTTTTTTTTTTCAAAAATAATTTTTTTTTTCAAAAATTTTTTTTTTTTCAAAAATATTTTTTTTTTTCAAAAATAATTTTTTTTTTTTCAAAAATATTTTTTTTTTCAAAAATATATATTTTTTTTTCAAAAATATATATATTTTTTTCAAAAATATTTTTTTTTTTTCATGGGGCGGTCATAATGTTTCAGCTGATCATGGGGTTGTCAGCTTTTGTCACCTCCCGCTCTAGTTTTGAACATTTCACCATTCATTCCTATGGGACCAATTTCACCGCAAAAATGACGATATTTCGTGAACCATTCGGCGAAACGTTCCACAGAGTAATAGCACACCAATTAAATGACATTGAGGCCGGATTCACACTGGTATTTTTCAGCTTTTCACAAAGTTCCACAAGGTAATAGGACACCAATTAAATGACATTGAACATTTCGCAATTCATTCCTATGGGACCAATATTGCCGCAAAAAACTACGATATTTCGTGGACCATTCGGCGAAATATTCCACAAAGTAATAACACACCAATCGGGAACAATCCGCTCGTTTCGGTATATTACTTGTCTCTGTAGTGTAAAAACTGTGGGAGGAGTCTACAAGCATTATCAAGTCTAGCAGATGAAGTCACATGCATTTGGGGTGTCTCAGCATGTTTCGTTTACAACCACTGTTTCCTAGCAACGCTCATGCCCTGTTTATGCTTCCCAAATACTACTTCATCAAAACTGCCCCATCAGAATTACCCCATCAAAACTGCCCCATCATATTCCTCTATTATAAATCAGTACATGGTGTGTCTGTCCCCTCCCCCGGGCTCTGTAATCAGAGCTGAGATGCTCCAGCCACCTCCCCCCCTGTGTATAACAGAAGCTTTGGTAACCATGGCAACAAAACAAACAGTACACGCTGATTAATGGCTAAAATTTCCTGAAATGACCTCTAAACAAATGGCCGTATTTTAAAAACTATACATCCTACAGCGAAGATCTTTATATTGTGAGAATCACAAGACCCAGACCTAGATTTTGATGTATAGTATGTCTCTGAAATATTAAAAATGGAGGCACAGTCGCAGTTTAGAAATTGCCCTTCAAATTTGAAGGGGCTAGAGTGTAGTTTCAATGAATGTCAATGGACGGCGTGAGTTGCAAACAAATGGTCATATTGTGAAAACTATCAGGACTATGGCTTAGCCGTGGACATGTTTAGTGGCAGCAGGGATAGCTGAACGTTTTGATATAAGATTTGTGTAGGTGGGATTGAAAATGAGGGAGTGGCGGCAGTTTAGAAATCATGTTCTGATTTTCCAGCTTTTGCCATCTCCCACTCTAGTTTCCCCATTCATTCCTATGGGACCAATTTCGCCGCAAAAACTATGATATTTCATGAACCATTCAGCGAAACGTTCCACAAAGTAATAGCACACCATTCGGGAACAATCCGCACGTTTCGGTATATTACTTGTCTATGTAGTGTAAAAACTGTGGGAGGAGTTAGGGTGGTAAATTTGGCTATAATAATAAGAATAATATATATGTGAGATAACAGTAAGTGGTCTTGCTATGCAAGAACACTTAACTAGAAAAGGTACAATTTCTGGGGAAATTGTGAAAGTGTTCTTGCCTCTACAACTGGAGTGGGCGGAGTAACTGGGTGGGGTGGAGTGGCTTGAGTAACTGTGAAAAGTGTTAAAAAGCTTAATATTTTAAAAAGTATAAATAGTAGTAAAAAAGTTCCATCATTCGCTGAAAGAGCTGAACATTTTTTTCAAAAGTAATTTTTTTTTTCAAAAATGAATTTTTTTTAATCAAAAATGATTTTTTTTTCTTCAAAAATGATTTTTTTTTCTTCAAAAATGATTTTTTTTTTCAAAGGTAATTTTTTTTTCAAAAATGAATTTTTTTATTTCAAAAATAATTTTTTTTCGAAATTATTATTTTTTTTAAAGTAATTTTTTTTTCAAAAATAATTTTTTTTTTCAAAAATATTTTTTTTTTTCAAATATATTTTTTTTTCAAAAATAATTTTTTTTTTAAAAGAAATTTTTTTTTCAAAAATATTTTTTTTTTTCAAAAATAATTTTTTTTTTTCAAAAATATTTTTTTTTTCAAAAATATTTTTTTTTTTTTCAAAAATGATTTTTTTTTTTCAAAAATTATTTTTTTACTTTTTTCAAAAAAATTTTTTTTTTTTCAAAAATATTTTTTTTTTTTACATGGGGCGGTCATAATGTTTTGGCTGATCATGGGGTGGTCATAATGTTTTGGCTGATCATGGGGTTGTCAGCTTTTGTCACTTCCCACTCTAGTTTTGAACATTTCGCCATTCATTCCTATGGGACCAATTTCGCCGCAAAAACGTCATTTCGTGGACCATTCGGCAAAACATTCCACAAAGTAATAACACACCAATCGGGAACAATCCGCTCGTTTCGGTATATTATTTGTCTCTGTAGTGTGAAAACTGTGGGAGGAGTCTACAAGCATTATCAAGTCTAGCAGATGAAGTCACATGCATTTGGAGTGTCTCAGCATCTTGTGTTTACAACCACTGTTTCCTAGCAACGCTCATGCCCTGTTTATGCTTCCCAAATACTGCTTCATCAAAACTGCCCCATCAGAATTACCCCATCAAAACTGCCCCATCATATTCCTCTATTATAAATCAGTACATGGTGTGTCTGTCCCCTCCCCCGGGCTCTGTAATCAGCTGAGATGCTCCAGCCACCTTCCCCCCTGTGTATAACAGAAGCTTTGGTAACCATGGCAACAAAACAAACACTAACAGTACACTCTGATTAATGGCTAAAATTTCCTGAAATGACCTCTAAACAAATGGCCGTATTTTAAAAACTATACATCCTACAGTGAAGATCTTTATATTGTGAGAATCACAAGACCCAGACCTAGATTTTGATACATAGTATGTCTCTGAAATATTAAAAATGAAGGCACAGTCGCAGTTTAGAAATTGCCCTTCAAATTTGGAGGGGGCTAGAGTGTAGTTTCAATGAATGTCAATGGACGGCATGAGTTGCAAACAAATGGTCATATTGTGAAAACTATCAGGACTATGGCTTAGCCGTGGACATGTTTAGTGGCAGCAGGGATAGCTGAACGTTTTGATATAAGATTTGTGTAGGTGGGCTTGAAAATGAGGGAGTGGCGGTAGTTTAGAAATCATGTTCTGATTTTCCAGCTTTTGTCATCTCCCACTCTAGTTTCCCCATTCATTCCTATGGTACCAATTTCGCCGCAAAAACGACGATATTTCGTGAACCATTCGGCGAAACGTTCCACAAAGTAATAGCACACCATTCGGGAACAATCCGCACGTTTCGGTATATTACTTGTCTATGTAGTGTAAAAACTGTGGGAGGAGTTAGGGTGGTAAATTTGGCTATAATAATAAGAACTAGAAAAGGTACAATTTCTGGGGAAATTGTGAAAAGTGTTCTTGCCTCTACAACTGGAGTGGGCGGAGTAACTGGATGGAGTGGCTTGAATAACTGTGAAAAGTGTTAAAAAGCTTAATATTTTAAAAAGTATAAATAGTAGTAAAAAAGTTGAAGTCCCATCATTAGCTGAAAGAGCTGAACATTTTTTTCAAAAGTTTTTTTTTTTCAAAAATGAATTATTTTTTTTCAAAAATTATTTTTTTTTTTCAAAAATGAATTATTTTTTTTCAAAAATTAATTTTTTTTTTCAAAAATATTTTTTTTTTCATGGGGCGGTCATAATGTTTTGGCTGATCATGGGGTTGTCAGCTTTTGTCACCTCCCACTCTAGTTTTTAACATTTCACCATTCATTCCTATGGAACCAATTTCGCCGCAAAAACAACAATATTTCGTGAACCATTCGACGAAACGTTCCACAAAATAATTTTTTTTTCATTGGGCGGTCATAATGTTTTGGCTGATTATGGGGTGGTCATAATGTTTTGGTTGATCATGGGGTTGTCAGCTTTTGTCACCTCCCACTCTAGTTTTGAACATTTCGCCATTCATTCCTATGGGACCAATTTTGTCATAAAAACAACGATATTTCGGCGAAACGTTCCACAAAGTAATAGCACACCAATTAAATGACATTGAGGCCGGATTCACACTGGTATTTTTCAGCTTTTCACAAAGATCCACAAGGTAATAGCACACCAATTAAATGACATTGAACATTACGCCATTCATTCCTATAGGACCAATTTCGCCGCAAAAACGACAATATTTCGTGGACCATTCGGCGAAACGTTCCACAAAGTAATAGCACACCAATCGGGAACTTGTCTCTGTAGTGTAAAAACTGTGGGAGGAGTCTACAAGCATTATCAAGTCTAGCAGATGAAGGTATGACCACATGCATTTGGGGTGTCTCAGCATCTTGTGTTTACAACCACTGTTTCCTAGCAACGCTCATGCCCTGTTTATGCTTCACAAATACTGCTCAATACACAATATACAGGACCATGATAGCTGTAGTAACTGGGCAGTAATTCAAATGGCCGTATTTTAAAAACTATAAATCCTACAGCGAAGATCTTTATATTGTGAGAATCACAAGACCCAGACCTAGATTTTGATGTATAGTATGTCTCTGAAATATTAAAATTGAAGGCACGGTCGCAGTTTAGAAATTGCCCTTCAAATTTGAAGGGGCTAAAGTGTAGTTTCAATGAATGTCAATGGACGGTGTGAGTTGCAAACAAATGGTCATATTGTGAAAACTATCAGGACTATGGCTTAGCCGTGGACATGTTTAGTGGCAGCAGGGATAGCTGAACGTTTTGATATAAGATTTGTGTAGGTGGGCTTGAAAATGAGGGAGTGGCGGCAGTTTAGAAATCATGTTCTGATTTTTCAGCTTTTGTCACCTCCCACTCTAGTTTCCCCATTCATTCCTATGGGACCAATTTCGCCACAAAAATGACGATATTTCGTGAACCATTTGGCGAAACGTTCCACAAAGTAATAGCACACCATTCAGGAACAATCCGCACGTTTCGGTATATTACTTGTCTATGTAGTGTAAAAACTGTGGGAGGAGTTAGGGTGGTAAATTTGGCTATAATAATAAGAACTAGAAAAGGTACAATTTCTGGGGAAATTGTGAAAGTGTTCTTGCCTCTACAACTGGAGTGGGCGGAGTAACTGGGTGGGGTGGAGTGGCTTGAGTAACTGTGAAAAGTGTTAAAAAGCTTAATATTTTAAAAAGTATAAATAGTAGTAAAAAAGTTCCATCATTCGCTGAAAGAGCTGAACATTTTTTTCAAAAGAAATTTTTTTTTTAAAAATGAATTTTTTTTAATCAAAAATGATTTTTTTTTCTTCAAAAATGATTTTTTTTTTCAAAAGTAATTTTTTTTTTCAAAGGTAATTTTTTTTTCAAAAATGAATTTTTTTTATTTCAAAAATAATTTTTATTTCGAAATTATTTTTTTTTTTAAAGTAATTTTTTTTTTCAAAAATGTTTTTTTTTTTTTCAAAAATATTTTTTTTTTTACATGGGGCGGTCATAATGTTTTGGCTGATCATGGGGTGGTCATAATGTTTTGGCTGATCATGGGGTTGTCAGCTTTTGTCACTTCCCACTCTAGTTTTGAACATTTCGCCATTCATTCCTATGGGACCAATTTCGCCGCAAAAACGTCATTTCGTGGACCATTCGACAAAACATTCCACAAAGTAATAACACACCAATCGGGAACAATCTGCTCGTTTCGGTATATTATTTGTCTCTGTAGTGTGAAAACTGTGGGAGGAGTCTACAAGCATTATCAAGTCTAGCAGATGAAGTCACATGCATTTGGAGTGTCTCAGCATCTTGTGTTTACAACCACTGTTTCCTAGCAACGCTCATGCCCTGTTTATGCTTCCCAAATACTGCTTCATCAAAACTGCCCCATCAGAATTACCCCATCAAAACTGCCCCATCATATTCCTCTATTATAAATCAGTACATGGTGTGTCTGTCCCCTCCCCCAGGCTCTGTAATCAGCTGAGATGCTCCAGCCACCTTCCCCCCTGTGTATAACAGAAGCTTTGGTAACCATGGCAACAAAACAAACACTAACAGTACACTCTGATTAATGGCTAAAATTTCCTGAAATGACCTCTAAACAAATGGCCGTATTTTAAAAACTATACATCCTACAGCGAAGATCTTTATATTGTGAGAATCACAAGACCCAGACCTAGATTTTGATGTATACTATGTCTCTGAAATATTAAAAATGAAGGCATGGTCGCAGTTTAGAAATTGCCCTTCAAATTTGGAGGGGGCTAGAGTGTAGTTTCAATGAATGTCAATGGACGGCGTGAGTTGCAAACAAATGGTCATATTGTGAAAACTATCAGGACTATGGCTTAGCCATGGACATGTTTAGTGGCAGCAGGGATAGCTGAACGTTTTGATATAAGATTTGTGTAGGTGGGCTTGAAAATGAGGGAGTGGCGGCAGTTTAGAAATCATGTTCTGATTTTCCAGCTTTTGTCATCTCCCACTCTAGTTTCCCCATTCATTCCTATGGGACCAATTTCGCCGCAAAAACGACGATATTTCGTGAACCATTCGGCGAAACGTTCCACAAAGTAATAGCACACCATTCGGGAACAATCCGCACGTTTCGGTATATTACTTGTCTATGTAGTGTAAAAACTGTGGGAGGAGTTAGGGTGGTAAATTTGGCTATAATAATAAGAACTAGAAAAGGTACAATTTCTGGGGAAATTGTGAAAAGTGTTCTTGCCTCTACAACTGGAGTGGGCGGAGTAACTGGATGGAGTGGCTTGAATAACTGTGAAAAGTGTTAAAAAGCTTAATATTTTAAAAAGTATAAATAGTAGTAAAAAAGTTGAAGTCCCATCATTAGCTGAAAGAGCTGAACATTTTTTTCAAAAGTTTTTTTTTTTCAAAAATGAATTATTTTTTTTCAAAAATTATTTTTTTTTTTCAAAAATGAATTATTTTTTTTCAAAAATTAATTTTTTTTTTCAAAAATATTTTTTTTTTCATGGGGCGGTCATAATGTTTTGGCTGATCATGGGGTTGTCAGCTTTTGTCACCTCCCACTCTAGTTTTTAACATTTCACCATTCATTCCTATGGAACCAATTTCGCCGCAAAAACAACAATATTTCGTGAACCATTCGACGAAACGTTCCACAAAATAATTTTTTTTTCATTGGGCGGTCATAATGTTTTGGCTGATTATGGGGTGGTCATAATGTTTTGGTTGATCATGGGGTTGTCAGCTTTTGTCACCTCCCACTCTAGTTTTGAACATTTCGCCATTCATTCCTATGGGACCAATTTTGTCATAAAAACAACGATATTTCGGCGAAACGTTCCACAAAGTAATAGCACACCAATTAAATGACATTGAGGCCGGATTCACACTGGTATTTTTCAGCTTTTCACAAAGATCCACAAGGTAATAGCACACCAATTAAATGACATTGAACATTACGCCATTCATTCCTATAGGACCAATTTCGCCGCAAAAACGACAATATTTCGTGGACCATTCGGCGAAACGTTCCACAAAGTAATAGCACACCAATCGGGAACTTGTCTCTGTAGTGTAAAAACTGTGGGAGGAGTCTACAAGCATTATCAAGTCTAGCAGATGAAGGTATGACCACATGCATTTGGGGTGTCTCAGCATCTTGTGTTTACAACCACTGTTTCCTAGCAACGCTCATGCCCTGTTTATGCTTCACAAATACTGCTCAATACACAATATACAGGACCATGATAGCTGTAGTAACTGGGCAGTAATTCAAATGGCCGTATTTTAAAAACTATAAATCCTACAGCGAAGATCTTTATATTGTGAGAATCACAAGACCCAGACCTAGATTTTGATGTATAGTATGTCTCTGAAATATTAAAATTGAAGGCACGGTCGCAGTTTAGAAATTGCCCTTCAAATTTGAAGGGGCTAAAGTGTAGTTTCAATGAATGTCAATGGACGGTGTGAGTTGCAAACAAATGGTCATATTGTGAAAACTATCAGGACTATGGCTTAGCCGTGGACATGTTTAGTGGCAGCAGGGATAGCTGAACGTTTTGATATAAGATTTGTGTAGGTGGGCTTGAAAATGAGGGAGTGGCGGCAGTTTAGAAATCATGTTCTGATTTTTCAGCTTTTGTCACCTCCCACTCTAGTTTCCCCATTCATTCCTATGGGACCAATTTCGCCACAAAAATGACGATATTTCGTGAACCATTTGGCGAAACGTTCCACAAAGTAATAGCACACCATTCAGGAACAATCCGCACGTTTCGGTATATTACTTGTCTATGTAGTGTAAAAACTGTGGGAGGAGTTAGGGTGGTAAATTTGGCTATAATAATAAGAACTAGAAAAGGTACAATTTCTGGGGAAATTGTGAAAGTGTTCTTGCCTCTACAACTGGAGTGGGCGGAGTAACTGGGTGGGGTGGAGTGGCTTGAGTAACTGTGAAAAGTGTTAAAAAGCTTAATATTTTAAAAAGTATAAATAGTAGTAAAAAAGTTCCATCATTCGCTGAAAGAGCTGAACATTTTTTTCAAAAGAAATTTTTTTTTTAAAAATGAATTTTTTTTAATCAAAAATGATTTTTTTTTCTTCAAAAATGATTTTTTTTTTCAAAAGTAATTTTTTTTTTCAAAGGTAATTTTTTTTTCAAAAATGAATTTTTTTTATTTCAAAAATAATTTTTATTTCGAAATTATTTTTTTTTTTAAAGTAATTTTTTTTTTCAAAAATGTTTTTTTTTTTTTCAAAAATATTTTTTTTTTTACATGGGGCGGTCATAATGTTTTGGCTGATCATGGGGTGGTCATAATGTTTTGGCTGATCATGGGGTTGTCAGCTTTTGTCACTTCCCACTCTAGTTTTGAACATTTCGCCATTCATTCCTATGGGACCAATTTCGCCGCAAAAACGTCATTTCGTGGACCATTCGACAAAACATTCCACAAAGTAATAACACACCAATCGGGAACAATCTGCTCGTTTCGGTATATTATTTGTCTCTGTAGTGTGAAAACTGTGGGAGGAGTCTACAAGCATTATCAAGTCTAGCAGATGAAGTCACATGCATTTGGAGTGTCTCAGCATCTTGTGTTTACAACCACTGTTTCCTAGCAACGCTCATGCCCTGTTTATGCTTCCCAAATACTGCTTCATCAAAACTGCCCCATCAGAATTACCCCATCAAAACTGCCCCATCATATTCCTCTATTATAAATCAGTACATGGTGTGTCTGTCCCCTCCCCCAGGCTCTGTAATCAGCTGAGATGCTCCAGCCACCTTCCCCCCTGTGTATAACAGAAGCTTTGGTAACCATGGCAACAAAACAAACACTAACAGTACACTCTGATTAATGGCTAAAATTTCCTGAAATGACCTCTAAACAAATGGCCGTATTTTAAAAACTATACATCCTACAGCGAAGATCTTTATATTGTGAGAATCACAAGACCCAGACCTAGATTTTGATGTATACTATGTCTCTGAAATATTAAAAATGAAGGCATGGTCGCAGTTTAGAAATTGCCCTTCAAATTTGGAGGGGGCTAGAGTGTAGTTTCAATGAATGTCAATGGACGGCGTGAGTTGCAAACAAATGGTCATATTGTGAAAACTATCAGGACTATGGCTTAGCCATGGACATGTTTAGTGGCAGCAGGGATAGCTGAACGTTTTGATATAAGATTTGTGTAGGTGGGCTTGAAAATGAGGGAGTGGCGGCAGTTTAGAAATCATGTTCTGATTTTCCAGCTTTTGTCATCTCCCACTCTAGTTTCCCCATTCATTCCTATGGGACCAATTTCGCCGCAAAAACGACGATATTTCGTGAACCATTCGGCGAAACGTTCCACAAAGTAATAGCACACCATTCGGGAACAATCCGCACGTTTCGGTATATTACTTGTCTATGTAGTGTAAAAACTGTGGGAGGAGTTAGGGTGGTAAATTTGGCTATAATAATAAGAATAATATATATGTGAGATAACAGTAAGTGGTCTTGCTATGCAAGAACACTTAATAACTAGAAAAGGTACAATTTCTGGGGAAATTGTGAAAAGTGTTCTTGCCTCTACATCTGGAGTGAGCGGAGTAACTGGGGGGAGTGCCTGGAGTAACTGTTGTGTGGTTGGAGTAACTGTGGAAAGGTTGAACTGGGCAGATGGGCAGAGTAACTGTGTGGAGTGTTTGTAGTGAGTAAAGATAGTAAACATTACACTAACCAATTGATTGATCAAATTTAAAAAGTGCACAAGTGCTAATGATGTAGAAGGTAGAAATATCGGTAAATGACTTTGTCGGACACAGACTTAAGGGTTACCAGGATTTATTCCGCCCCAGCCAAAGCATAGCACCTGACGGACTCGCGTCCCAAAATCAAGTGTGTCAAAAACAGTTTACACAGTGTACATATAATTTCAATATATTGCATCACAAGCGAACTGGCGGTATATTTCCGTTATACATTAACATTAACATTTTGAACAGTCAACTTTTTGAACTTTTTGGATACAAGGCAATTCATTAAAGCATATACTTTAAACCCTTACAAATTTTCAGTTTCTCTGCAGTTTTGCTCCTTGCTGTTTCTTTGTCTTACTAATCAGCAAGAAGGCTATAGCACAGGAAGAAGAGGGTGAGTGTGATGAGGACAGTGTGATAGGGCGAGCTGACGTGCTGCATCTACCGTTTGTAGGACGGGTGATCGTTTTAGCCAGCCGGCTTCTTATGCTTATTTGAATCTGCTACACTGTAAGTGTTATTTTAATTCTTTTAATAAACCTCAAAACCAGGATTACGCTATGTTGTTTCCCTCTCTTTTCCCGGGGTACCCCTAAATGAGAACAACCCCCCAGCTAGGAGTCTTTTATTAATCTCCATGATAAGAGTGATTTCCTGTGACTTGGTGGACTAGTGGTATCATCACCCTTTGGCTGTATGAAGTGGCATGTCGTTTCCTAGAAGCCCATCCAATGAAAGGCCCTGACCGGGTTAAGGTCGCAAGCCCCCTTGTGCTTGCCGTTTGGTAAGCGCGCATTTTATTTTCAGCTACCACCGTGGTGCGGTGGAGGAATTTTTTCTATTTTACATTTCCTGCTTTAAAAAAATGGGGTCTGAGCCTATGTATTTTCACAACATTTATTTGGACTTTATTCACTGTGTTAGGACTGTCCAGTGAACACTTATTGATTTAGGTTTCAAGAACTGTGTTAGTTATTTAATTTGGGTTCTAACCAATTAGTCCTATTCAACACTGGTACTAGTATTTACTCCTATTTACAGCGCTGCTATATTTGTTATATTGTTGTATTAGTGTGTGTATCTCACATAGAGTGGCTGCTTTTGTTATTATGTAGTTTTTTTTAATTTTTTTTCACTAAGTTATTTTCATCACTATTTTGGTTATCCCCTATTTGGTCATTCACAATATTTCACGAACAGGTACCCTTTTTGGGTGCACTACAGCGCGGTATTCCTCTTACTATATGATGAGGACAGATGTCTGTGATGGATGGGGGGGAGTAAGTGAGTTCAGTGTCTAACAAGTACACCGAACATGAAATATAGAGAATGATGTTTAGCTAATTGTAAATGGTCCCACATAACTATGGCCACGTAAACTGACCCTCATTGCCACTTTATCTGTTTGATGACCACTGTCTCACAACCACTGTTTCCTGGCAACACTCATGCCCTGTTTATGCAGGCTCTAAGCGTGTTCACAACCACTGCTCAAAACACAATACACAGGATAATGGTAGCTGTAATAACTGTGCAGTACTCCTGACTGGAGACACTGCTGCACCCTGGAGATGTAAATGTGATCCAACAGTGTGTTTTTTTTCTGTGGTGGCTGCCCAGACCAGTTGAGTATATCCTCTTGAGTGAAGAAGGTCAGATATTGGCTTCTTTTCTCTGCACAGAAAATCTTCATTGAAATCTCCACAGAGTATTATAGGTTGGCAATCCATTATTTCCAAAGATTCCAAGAGGCCCAGCAGGTTAGTAAGGAATTGGCCAATACTGTAATCCGGTGGCCTGTAAACGACAGCGATCAAAGCTTGTACAGGGGACTCCAGTTTGACAACCAAGAACTCCAAGTCAGTCACATTGTGATGATACTGCTTTTCATAGGCCTTGAAATGGTTTCTGACATACAAGGCGACACCTCCGCCACTTTTACTTGCAATGTCAGGAAGGTTTGTGTACGAGAGGTGTCTGTTGCGTTTGAACAGGTTGTAGCCCTCCAGCTGGAGACTTTCAGCAACAGAAGAGCCTGAGAGATGAGTTTCAGTGAAACATAAAACATCTCCAAGTGTCAACTCATGGTGAGATTTGATATCTTCAATGTGAGCTGGTAATCCTTCCGTGTTGTGATGGATAATTGTTAATGTTTGCTGTTTGTCTGTTGTCTGTAGAAACTTTAAGAGGGGCATAACACTTTCCAGTGATGCATTCTTCATTGAATCCAGGGAAGCTGTGATTTCAGGATCAGCAAAGATCTTCTTCTCATCAAAGTCGGTTATGTACAGTCCTTGTAGTGTAGTCGTTCTACTCAGAGCAACATAGGCCATTCCCGGTTGGAAGACCCGTTTCAATGAGACCACTGCCGACTGTATCGACATCCCCTGACACTTATGAATCGTACATCCAAAAGCCAACTTCAGGGGGAACTGCCTGCGAACAACTCCTTTCTGTCTCAGGTTTTCCTCTACCCTTTCTATGTACACCAAGTTGTCAGCATCACAAGACGACTTGTTACGGTATCTCTGTCCTGCATTTGGATTGTCCAGCACAAGCCCAAGCTTGTTTACCGTAGTAGCACCATTCTCAGTCTGGATGATTATTCTTGCAATCTTGCCAAATGTCCCGTTAACAAGCCCGTCTTCTACATCAATGTTTCTTGTGATCATGATACGGGCACCTTCAGCTGCTTGCAGTGTGTCAATCAGATTGTCTTTGTGTCCTTTGAAAGTTTGGTGTTGCCTCAGCATCACTCCTGTCTTAGGGTCTTTTCTGTAATCGTCGGCATCTATGTTGGTGACGTTTGAATGGAGAACAGACACAGTTGCAGCATTATGTTTGTGAACCTCTTTGTTGGTGGCAAATATGTGTAGCACGTCATTAGGGCAGTGGGTGGGATCTGTAAAAGCCTGAGCAAGCAGAGCTTTGTCATCATTGCTTAAGGTGCCAGTCTTCTGCTTGACTCTGATTCTATTCAAAAGCTCAGCAAATGAAATGTCTTCCTTCTGTCGCATGATCTCTGTCAGCGTGATCATCTGAAAGTTGTCTTTCCAGACGTCATTGGTATTTTCCTCAAACACGCAGAGTGGCTTACTTTTTCCCAGCGGGGGGACCTGGTAAAAGTCTCCTACTGCTAGTACTGACATACCACCAAAAAGTTTCTTACTGCCTTTGATTTGCTGTAATCTCCAGTTGATGTAGGCAAACAGGGGCTTTGAAATCATTGACACCTCGTCAATAACAATGATCTCCGCATTTGACAGCTGTGCCCTCACTTCATCTATTAGATTTCCAAGTCCTTGGTAGGGTGGCTTCAAGCTTCTTGGCAACTTCAGCAGAGAATGCAATGTGTTGCCTGAAATGTTGAAAGCTGCTGTTCCTGTAAATGCAGTTAGTAAAACGCTGGGCATGGATATGTCTGCTTCCTCACGTAGTCTGGTAAGTTTACAGAGTATCTTTGTCGCCTCAGCATAGATGCACTTTATCAGGTGTGATTTGCCTGTCCCTGCACCACCAGTGACAAAGTAATAGAATGGGTCAGGATTTAGGCCACGCACACGGTTAGTGCACCAGTCACAAACTGAGTAGAATGTCTGAGCTTGTGTCCGGTTAAGGTTTCTGTACATTTTCCGAAGGAAATCAGGGCACATTTGTGGGGCTTTCACAGTAAGCGCAATTCCACCTGTTTGTTTGTGACGTGTATACTCCGGAACATCATCTTGTTCATTCTCATGAAGTGGCTCCCCTTCTTTGCGTTCCTCTACACATTCCAACCTATCCAACTCAGCTTCTGGGGCAAAGGTGTTCCAAGCATCTTCAACAGGTCCGTTTTTTACAAAGTCATCCAAGACTTGTTCCACAATTTTGTTGTGTTGTTCGAACTTCTTTTGGTTGCTGGTAACAATTGCAGACACTGCTTGGATTGCTTCTTCTCCTGGTAAGCTCACACAGGCGCCTTTGTAAAAATCCTGGTGTGTTGGGAACCTTACAGTTTTCAGTGATGACTCTGAACGGTGGGGGAGGTACAGTTTAAGCAGTCTGCCGTAGTAGTTCTCAGGGTCCTTCTTCTCTGAGAAGCGTGCGTACCTGATGATTGCAGGCTTCCCTCTCGTGCGTTTTTGAATCATTCCCATTTCATTCAATAGGCTGACACGCTTGCTGTCTTCCTTTTGCTTGCCATCTTCCTTCTGCTTGCCATAGACAACCCTGTAATGGGATGCAAAGTCTGCCAGACACATGGACTCAAACTCTGGTGTTTCAGGTCTGGCTCTGTATTTGTCGACAAAACTCGTCATCCACACATTAAGAGAATCGGCTGGTTTGTTCTGCAATGCACTGAGCGGGAGACTCATTTTCAGCGCGTTGTCACCAGTTGGCAGAAAAACAACCTCACGTGAGCAAGACTTCATTTTCAGGCTGCACGTACGGGCCACAGACTCCTGGGCGCTGACCTCTCTGTGTTTTGAATAAGCCTGAAGAACCTCTTTCATTTCTTCTCATTCTGTCGCTGTTTCTGGGCTCATTTCTTTGACTATTGTTTTGAGATAGTCACTCAGCTCCCGTTCTGGCTTGGATATGTAGGACAACATGTACATGATGCAACCATACTCATCAAGAATGTACTGGATGTCCATGTTGGCGTTCCAGGCCGTCAGCAAATGTGGATTATAGTTGTTCACCCAGCAGTCCTTGACATCACGCTTCATTAGAATCACGCTTGAGGAGGTCAATGCCTGAATGTAGGAGTTGTACAGATTCAAAGTCATATCACACTGTGCCAGTAGCTGTGACATGTCTTCAAGCTGCACTTTTGGGTTATTAAGCAAATCCCAGACTGGTTTCAGTTTGTTTTTGGCTGCTTGTGGTTTCATTGCACAATCTCCTTGTTCTTCTGGCATCGGGTAAGTTATCCTCGTTTTTCTAATAGGTGGCTTTGGAAATCCAAATCTGCATACTCTGTTACCTTTCTTGCATGATTTTGAATGAGATCTGCTGTGCATTTGAAGTTCTGTTACAAATCTGTGAAGTAAGGCCTGTTTGGCTTCATCAGGCAGCTGGCATGAGATGTTATGATCTATAAAGGCACACACCTTGTCATCACTGTCTTGTCCAAATATAGGAGCTCCTGCTACCCAACAGAGACAATGTATATGAGGGCTCCCTCTCGCCTGAAATTCAACCCGGTAAAAGTAATCGATAACTTCACCAATTGGCTGTGCAGGACCCAACAGCAGCTCTCGCATCAGAGCATCAACCCGTTTGTCAAACATGCGCATGGTGGTCACTGGGTTGCCTCGAAGAATGTCACACTTTTCAGCCCAGTCTAGCCCCGCAAAATCCACCTTTTGACCTTGTTGTGCCTTTATTGCCGTTATTACCTCTGGCCATCTGAATTCTGCAGCAGAGAAGGTAAGAAAAAATGTTGGCTTACCCAATTGTCTGACCATGGCTAGCAAATTCTTCAGATTTTTATCCCAGTAAGCTGGACTCCCTCTCAGTGGTTACATGAACCTTGTGGCATCTCGGTTTCGCACCAACCTCTCAACCTCACACTTGTCCTGTAGCAGCTTGTTGGATATTTTCCGTCCATCCCTGGTATTGGGTTTTCCTTTCCTTAACTGGATGGACATGCTGCTTTTGGCCATGTGTGTTTCTGTGACAAACTGCACAAAGAAGAGGTAGCTTGTGTCTCTTGCAAAACGAGTATCAACACAAAAAAGCCTTGCATTGAAATACATGCTCGGGGACAGTTTGACTTGTCTTGCCTGGTCCAATGTATTCTGTCCAGTAGGGAACTGAACAGGGAAAGCCATTGCCTCAAGCCTAGGAACTTTAAAGAAGCTGACAGGTGTGTTTCCTTGTGCAGGTGCAATGCTGAATATTCCATCACCGTGTGTCAGTGCTTCCTCTCCAAGGTCAGATGGCTGCAAACAACTGTCTAGGCCAATTCCAGGTCTTAGTGTATCCTTCTCATCCTCTGCATTGGGAGGTTGTTGGTCATGGCCTTCCTGTTGCTCAGAAGCAGCCGGTAAACATGCAGACTGTACCTCTGATGGATCACAATTTTCGATGCGTTCAAGTATCTCCATCATTTCAGTTTCGTCACAACTGTCGAGTTCCATCCCATCATCATTATCATCATCATCAGCGATTGTCTCATCCACTCTAATTGAAATGTCACTGTAGTCGGGGTGTGTGTCAATGAGTTTTGACAGACCTGCTACTACATTTCCCATGTTGACATAATGAAACAGCTGGTGGCCTTTGTAAGTCAGACGTCTTTTCAGCTTGACTCTGTGTAACTGGGATTTGCTGTGCGATCTTGGTAGAGTACTGACCGTGGTTTCCACCTCGGATGGCACACACACTACAGCGCCATGTATAGCTGCCTGTCGACCTTTGGGAAGTGTGATGATCTTGGCAAATGGCAGTATTTTGGCCAAAAGTTGTCTTTCCAGCACATTCAAATCGCAGAGCTCTGGGGGAATGGGCGCCAGCTCCATGTTGTTAGCTACAGCGATGGATGATTTGTGTCCTGCTTTTAAATGTAAATCACAGTTGTGACAAATCCATTCTTTGGTCCTTTCATCTGGTACGGTGCATTGTTCAGGTCCTTGACAGTGATTGTTGCACACATGGACATATTTCCCTGTCAAACAGGCAGCAACAATGTGTAGATTCTTCTTGTAATTGCTGTGAATGCAATGTTTCACTTGGTTAGGGAAAAGGGTGCGATGACACATCGTGCACACAAATGTTGGCCCAGCTTTAATGCATTCATGGAAAGTGGATATAGCTGTCTGCATTAGGCTGTTGTCCACTGGTTGACTGCATTCCCGCATGACACGAGTCCATCGTCTGTATTTCATTCTTATTTTGAAGGCACATTGCATCTTATGGGTTATGCGAAAATCTGCTTGAGTTTGACGCTTCATTTTCATGTAACTCATGCAATGTTGCAAGTGACGTTTTCTGAAAGCAGGATCATTATGATATTTTCTGGTGATGTATTGCTTCTGCTTCAACTTGAAATCGACATTTGTGGCATATTTTCTGGTGATGTATTGCTTCTTCTTCAAGTTGTAATCTGCATTTGTCGCATATTTTCTGGTGGTGTACTGCTTCTGTTTCAAGTTGAAATCTGCATTTGTCGCATATTTTCTGGTGATGTATTGCTTCTGCTTCAAGTTGAAATTGGCATCTGTTGCATATTTGCGAATGATATATTGCTTCTGCTTCAACTTAAAATCAGCATCTGCTCTGTATCGGCTGGTGATGTATGTCCTTTTCTTATTGGTGACAGACATCTTTGTAGCCTTGAAATCACGCCTTCTTTCATTTCTGTGTCTTGTCTTCAGTTTTTGTCGTCTCTGTGCATTTAATTTGGACAATGCCTTACTGTCCTTCCATATGCCCTGTGAGGATTTCCCATCAACTGACCGTGGAGAATGCTTGCTGGCTGGGAATCCAGTGTGTGTTACATCTTTGGTCATCAGTGTCACTTTGTTCTCCACATGCTTTGCATTATGTGGTTTGTCAGATTGCACCAGTGGGGACAGCAAACCATCTGACAGACGTCTTGCACGATGAAATGAGACTGGCATGAAGTCATACTGCAGTCCATCAATAGGGCCTCTGGTGTCTGTAAGGAGCAATTCATACAACTTATAAATCCTTGCCCCCATATCACTCAAATGTGTAAAAGTGATCATAACAGCTTTTCCTTTTCCAGTGGCAGGAAGTCCATCCTTATTTCGACTATGAGAATCAAACAGTCCATATCTCCCAGACTTGTCTCTGAACAATGCAATGCAATATGGCACTACTATAAAAAGTGCATGTGTAACATCTGCATTGAGGCACTGAAGTCTTGTGGAGAGGTCAACAAACCAACCTTGGTTGTCACCGTCTACCGTGTCTCTCATACATCCCGATAACACTGGAGATTTAACAACGTTATACTCATATTTGTCAGTGTTGACTCTGAGGGGCACTTCTTCCATTGTCAAGTGTTGATGCTGATAGACATTTCTTTGTTTTAGCTGTTTTATTGTTGAGCCATACAAGCTGTTGCCCTTCTTCAGTATTTGATCAAGATCACCCTTTCTCACATCATCAAGCTCACTGTGGTATGCCAAAAATGTCAGAGCCATGCATGTACACTGTTTGTTCCTTAACCTTCCATAGCCATGATGACCCTGATGAAATGATGCCTGCACAGAAATCTCACTTGGTACACATGGTTCTTGCATGCCATGGTTTTCAGAAGTGCCCATCACACTGTCACTGTGCTCTTGAACTTGACACTGAGTTGAACATGAAAATGACACCACAGGTTCACTATGTACCTCCTGGGCACATTCACTGTCACAAACCTCCATATCCACTATGCTGCTGTGGGGCTCCGGATCCAGTTTAGTCCAGCGTATCTTTGCAGCTTTAGATCTCTTTCCTTTAGATGGCATGATGATATTTGTGGAAGGAGCTATAATTCTCCTCAGAGCTTTGTTCGAAGAGCTATAATTCCCCTCAGAGTTGTGTTGGAGGAGGAGCTATAATTCGCCTCAGAGCTGTGTGGGAGGAGCTATAACTCCCCTCTGAGCTGTGTGGGAGGAGCAATAATGCTATAATTCCCCTCAGAGCTGTGTGGGAGGAGATACAATTCCCCTTAGTGTTGTGTGGGAGGAGCTATAATTCCCCTTAGAGCTGTGTGGGAGAAGCTATATTTCCCCTCAGAGCTGTGTGGGAGAAGCTATAATTCCCCTCAGAGCTGTTTAAAAGGAGCTATAATTCCCCTCACAGCGGTGTGGAAGAAACTATAATTCCTCTCAGAGTTGTGTGGGAGGAGCTCTAATTCTCCTCAGCTGTGTGGGAGGAGCTATAATGCTAAGCTGTAATTCCCCTCAGACCTGTGTAGGAGGAGCTATAATTCCCCTCACAGCGGTGTGGGAGAAACTATAATTCCCCTCAGAGTTGTGTGGGAGGAGCTATAATGCTAAGCTATAATGCTATAATTCCCCTTTGAGCTGTGTGGGAGGAGCTATAATTCCCCTCAAAGCTGTATTGGAGGAGCTATAACTTCCCTCCAAGCTGTGTGGGAGGAGCTATAATGCTATAATTGTCCTTAGAGCTGTGTGAGAGGAGCTATAATTCCCCTCAGAGCTTTGTGATTTTTTTTTTTCAAAAATGATTTTGTTTTTTTGTTTTTTCAAAAATGATTTTGTTTTTTTGTTTTTTCAAAAATGATTTTTTTAAATGATTTTTTTTTTCAAAAATGAAATTTTTTTTTTCAAAAATGAATTTTGTTTTTTTCAAAAATGATTTTTTTTTTAATTTTTTTTTTTTCAAAAGTAATTTTTTTTTCAAAAATATATTTTTTTTTCAAAAATATTTTTTTTTCAAAAATATTTTTTTTTTCAAAAATTAATTTTTATTTTTTTCAAAAATATTTTTTTTTTTTACATGGGGCGGTCATAATGTTTTGGCTGATCATGGGGTGGTCATAATGTTTTGGCTGATCATGGGGTTGTCAGCTTTTGTCACCTCCCACTCTAGTTTTGAACATTTCGCCATTCATTCCTATGGGACCAATTTTGCCGCAAAAACGACGATATTTCGTGGACCATTTGGCGAAACGTTCCACAAAGTAATAGCACACCAATCGGGAAAAATCCGCACGTTTCGGTATATTACTTGTCTCTGTAGTGTGGAAAATGTGGGAGGAGTCTACAAGCATTATCAAGTCTAGCAGATGAAGTCACATGCATTTGGGGTGTCTCAGCATCTTGTGTTTACAACCACTGTTTCCTAGCAACGCTCATGCCCTGTTTATGCTTCCCAAATACTACTTCATCAAAACTGCCCCATCAGAATTACCCCATCAAAACTGCCCCATCATATTCCTCTATTATAAATCAGTACATGGTGTGTCTGTCCCCTCCCCCGGGCTCTGTAATCAGAGCTGAGATGCTCCAGCCACCTCCCCCCTGTGTATAACAGAAGCTTTGGTAACCATGGCAACAAAACAAACACTAACAGTACACTCTGATTAATGGCTAAAATTTCCTGAAATGACCTCTAAACAAATGGCCGTATTTTAAAAACTATACATCCTACAGCGAAGATCTTTATATTGTGAGAATCACAAGACCCAGACCTAGATTTTGATGTATAGTATGTCTCTGAAATATTAAAAATGAAGGCACAGTCGCAGTTTAGAAATTGCCCTTCCAATTTGGAGGGGGCTAGAGTGTAGTTTCAATGAATGTCAATGGACGGTGTGAGTTACAAACAAATGGTCATATTGTGAAAACTATCAGGACTATGGCTTAGCCGTGGACATGTTTAGTGGCAGCAGGGATAGCTGAACGTTTTGATATAAGATTTGTGTAGGTGGGCTTGAAAATGAGGGAGTGGCGGCAGTTTAGAAATCATGTTATGATTTTTCAGCTTTTGTCACCTCCCACTCTAGTTTCCCCATTCATTCCTATGGGACCAATTTCGCCGCAAAAACGACGATATTTCGTGAACCTTTCGGCGAAACGTTCCACAAAATAATAGCACACCATTTGGGAACAATCCGCACGTTTCGGTATATTACTTGTCTATGTAGTGTAAAAACTGTGGGAGGAGTTAGGGTGGTAAATTTGGCTATAATAATAATAAGAATAATATATATGTGAGATAACAGTAAGTGGTCTTGCTATGCAAGAACACTTAATAATAATATATATGTGAGATAACAGTAAGTGGTCTTGCTATGCAAGAACACTTAATAATAATATATATGTGAGATAACAGTAAGTGGTCTTGCTATGCAAGAAAACTTAATAAGAATAATAATATATATGTGAGATAACAGTAAGTGGTCTTGCTATGCATGAACACTTAATAATAATATATATGTGAGATAACAGTAAGTGGTCTTGCTATGCAAGAACACTTAATAAAAAAGAACAGCCATAAGAAATTCATTAATATATACACATATCGGTTGTTGTTATCTCTATGCGTTTCGTGGCCTTATAGCCACTCGTCAGGAGCAAAACCGTAGTGATCATCTATGGATAAGAAAAACAATCATATTAAAATGATCTAAAGGGATCTTATGGGCAAATATACAATATGAGAGAACTCCCTACATGGTTATTGGACCCATACACTTACATATACATCCGCGTAATCGCTCCCGATTACAGGGAGATGTGATCAGTGTTCTGTCACTAGGCAGAACGGGGAAATACTTGTTTACATCAGCATTTCCCCATTCTTCCTCTCCGTGAGACGATCGTGGGTATCCCTGCGGACATCGAGTTCGCGGGACCCGCGATCACACTCATGGAGGTCGCGGAGGGCACACGCCCCCAAACCGCCGGCAGCGCGCGCCTGCAAACTGCTTCTTAAAGGGCAACGTACAGGTACGTTAATCTGCCTGTACGTGCCCTTCTGCCGATGTATATTGGCGTGAGCCGGTCGGCAAGCGGTTAAGGAACCCCTCAGCTAAGAGCATTGCTAAAGAGCTTTTTCTTATGTTTTCACGTGTGGGTATTCCTCTGGGGCTGTTAACTGACCAGGGCATGCCCTTCATGTCGAAGGTTACTAAGGAGTTTGTGTCGTTTAAATTATTTAAAATTAATCACTTATGCACTTCTGTATACCACCAACAAACAGATGGTCTAGTGGAAAGGTTCAAGGAAACACTGAAAGGAATGTTAAAACGAGTGGTAGTGGCAGATGGTAGGGACTGGGACTGCCTCTTGCCCTATCTCATGTTTGCTATATGGGAGGTACCCCATGCCTCCACCTGCTTTTCCCATTTGGAGGTGCTGTATGGCCGACATCCGAGAGGCCTATTAGATATAGCAAAAGAGACCTGGCAACAAGAGGCAACCCCACTCAAAAGTGTAGTGGAACATATTGCTCAAATGCAAGACTGGATTGGAAAAGTCCTGCCTATTGTTAAATCCCATTTACAACAGGCTCAGAAGGCTCAGGCTAGAGTCTATAACCATTCAGCCAAGATCCGAACCTTTAACCCCGGTGACAGAGTTCTTGTGCTGGTACCTACGGTGGAAAGCAAATTTCTGGTGAAATGGCAAGGGCTATACGAGGTTGTAGAACAGGTGGGGGAAGGTAACTATAGGGTACATCAGCCTGGCAAAAGGAAGCCCTACCAAATCTATCATGTCAATCTATTGAAACCCTGGAAAGACAGAGAATCCCTTGTGGTCCACGTACCCTTGGCAATGACTAACACAGGTCCTTCTACCGTGCCTGGGGTAGAGATCGCTGAGGCCCTGTCCGTAAGCCAGAAACAAGAGACCAAGAAATTTCTACTAAGAGAAAACCTTATCGCATCCCAGAAGCCCAGCTCCAAGTAGTCTCATGCCGTGTACACACGACCGGACTTTACGGCATACTTGGTCCGGCGAACAATTTGATCGTGTGTGGGCTCCAGCGGACTTTTTTTCCCCAAAAGTTTGGACCTAGAAAAATAAACATGTTTTAAATCTTTCCGACGGACTCGAGTCTGGTCAAAAAGTCCGCTCGTCTGTATGTTAGTCCGACGGACAAAAAAACTACGCTAGGGCAGCTACTGGTTATGAACTTCCTTGTTCTAGTCCGGTCGTACGTCATCACGTACGAATCTGTCGGACTTTGGTTGATCGTGTGTAGGCAAGTCCGTTCATTCAGAAAGTCCGTTGAAAAGTCCGCTGGACAAAGTCTGCCGTAAAGTCCGCTAGTGTGTACGCGTTAGAGGAAATAAGGAGGATGTTGGAGCTTGATGTAATCCCATAGTGAGTGGTGTAGTCCAATCGTCCTTATTCCCAAGCCGGAAGGAAGCATCCGATTTTGTAATGACTTCCGAAAGCTGAATGAGGTGTCAAAATGTGATGCTTATCCAATGCTCAGGGTGGATGAGCTAATTGAGCGTTTAGGACATGCTCGATATATTACCACCCTGGACCTTATGAAGGGGTTTTGGCAAATACCACTTACAGAACGTGCTAAAGAGAAGACAGCCTTTTCTACTCCTGAAGGGCACTGGCAGTATAAGAGGATGCCATTTGGCCTACATGGGGCCCTGGCCACTTTTCAGTGGATGCTGGATCGCATCCTTAAACCCCATCAAGCCTATGCATTTGCATATTTAGATGACATGGTAATTTTTAGTGCAGACTGGGAGAGCCACTTACCTAAAGTGCAGGCTGTTGTTAACGCCCTCCATGGGGAGGGTCTGACAGCCAATCCAAGAAGTGTGCTGTGGGATTAGAGGAGGCCCGGTATTTAGGGTACATTATTGTCAGGGGGGTAGTAAAACCCCAAGTCACAAAAGTGAGATTATATGAACTCTCACCATACACCCTTCCATCAACTGTAGCCACGGGCTGGGTATTTAGGCCTATATGACACGCCTCCTTCATTTTGGCCTATTGTGGCAGGTAGCATTTACATTATATAGCCTAATTCAGATACTAAGGGTATAGCTGTGAAAATAATTGTATATTATATATTGTCATTTTTCCCTATGATACAGTAGCATCTAGGGTTTTCTCTAGGTAGCGCCAACCACCCCACTTTTTCCTTTGTTCATATTATACATCGGGGTACTCCTTGTGAGTGCTTTGTTCAGGGGAGGCAGCAACCTTTTCTTCTACCGTGTAGGCCCATCCTAAGCGCAGGTTTCTTTTCCTTACTTGATTTTTTTACAAAAGTGAGATTGTGTGTCTCCATGTGAGGAGGCAACTAGGGGCATGGCTGCTTATTCCCTAACTTTGAAAACAAAGTATTTGTGTTTGTAACCACACTTACTACAAAACCAAGGACTGGTCAGACTACGGACACAGTAAGGCTCGGTAGAGTAGAAGTTAATTTTTGTTTGATTAATGGCAAGATGCCCTTTTTCTTCTGTTTGGGAATATCCTGTGGATTAAACATGATTTTTTTTAAAGTGGGGTTCCACCCAAAAAACAAAAATACCTGTAAAAAGTCTAAAAAAAAAAACAAAAAAACATTTGGATATTTTTTTTTTTTCACTTACCTCTAAATGCCTGTTGCTAGGGGGTCCCTCGTAGTCTGCCTGTTCCTTTGCCTGGGCTGGTGACATCACTTCCCCCCAGGCTCAGGAAGGGCTCCGCTCTGCTCCCTCCCTCCTGTCAATCATCTGGGACCCAATACAGGTCCCAGGTGATTGAGCGGCCAATCACGGCGCGCGGCGCCGCTCGCGCATGCGTAGTGGGTGCCAGGCTGTGAAGCCACAGCCCGGCGCCCACAGTTGAAATGCCCGCGCCGACGAGCAGAGGGGGGGGACGAGCGGGGCTTCGATCCCCCGCATCGCTGGACCCAGGGACAGGTAAGTGTCCAATTAAAAGTCAGCAGCTGCAGTATTTGTAGCTGCTGACTTTTAATTTTTTTTTTTTTTTTGACGGCCCCCCTGGGTGGAACTCAGTGTGTTTGTCCCTGCATTGAGTCTAATCCTCTACAATACTTAAAGAATTTCTTGGGATTTTTCTTGCTCTTCTCCACTATGTGTCTTTCATGTTCTATCTTAGCCTCCCTAATTGCACCCGTACATTTCTTGTTGCATTCTTTATAAAGTCTGAATGCAGATGATGATCCCTCAACCTTTTATTTTTTGAAGGCCTTTTCCTTTGCTTTTATATGCATTTTTAAATTTTTTTACATTTTTACTTTTGTTCGCTCTTTTAAATTTATTTCCCAATGGGATGCATTGGCTAATGCCCTTATTTAATACGCTCTTAAAGCAAACCCATCTCTCCTCCGTATTCTTTGTTCTTAAGATTTTATCCCAATTCATGCCTTCTAACAAGGTTCGTAGTTTAGGGAAGTTGGCTCTTTTGAAATTTAGTGTCTTTGTATTTCCCTTATGTTTCCAATTTGTGTGATTTATACTGAAGCCAATTGACCTGTGATCACTGTTTCCTAAATTATTATGCTCAGACCTGACCTTTTCTACTATTTTTTGGGGTTTGTCCTACTAGCTTTTGCAATCTGTCAGGTGTAATTGCTGAGGATATAATTACTCTAATAAATCACCAATCTTCTTTGCCAAAAATACAAATGACTTTGAAAAAATCTGGGTAAGTGTCATACTATGTGAACGAGTCTAAATCTAATATACTAGGTATAGGCATATCAAAATTGCAGCAGCCATTATATCCATACTCACAGCGCAAAGAGGCAATACAATATTGTGGTTTCTCGTTGCTAAATGTAGATGTAAAATCTCATAAAATCTTTTAACATTCAAGTGTCTTGGTAAGGATGGCAATTCATGTTAGAGGTACTTTCCTGACAGACTCCATGGCAGCCTACGTGTGGGTTAACCCTCCTCTCCAATGCTATAGGACCCCACTCCCATAAATTTGAGCTCACCACCAGAGACTGCGTTCCTTTTTGTCCTCCTCTTTGGAACTACAACATATGCACTTAGATTTCCTCACGTCCACCTGGATGAATAAGCCCCGAGCGGGCCAATGTCAGGCATACAATCGGAGCCGTGTGGAGAGCCTATGGCACAGCCACAGGCGGGTGAGCGGCTTCAGGCATGTATGCCCCGGTGGTGGGGGGCAGCCTGTGTATGCCCGGAGGTGACGTTCAGCATGGCTGGCAAGGTCAGGAGTCTTCAGTACATTCACATATGATCTCCATGGCAGTGTTTGTGTTTATTTGTGGTTGTGTCCAGAACTTCCTCTTTCCCCTTTCCTGGCTCTGTTCTGGCCTCTCATGGTGCTTGGAGCGCTTCTGAGTTCCAGAGCGCCACCTTTCTTCTGGGTCGCGGCCGCGGCAAGCATGTCAGCCACTGCTTCTGTGGGATTTCCTGCGGGCAGTGTGCGGCAGCTTCCCCAAGCACTGGGTATCCTTTAGGAGGTAAGCACTAGCTCAGGTCTGTGCTTTGTGGGACAACAGTGGCTCTTAAAGAGACAGCAGCATTTATCTCTCTTCTGTCCCAGGGACTCTTCAGTGTTTTCTACAAGCTGCGGGTCACTAGCCCGGTCTTCCTCTGAGGTGCCATGGATAGGTCACCGCCTTCATGTGGCCAGCCCTCGCGCTCAAGGTACGTGAGGGAGGAGGGGCCAGGAATGTTCGTGGATAAACAGGCGTCCTAACGACATGCCTCTGTCTCTTTTCCTGCCCCTCTTTATTTTGTTCAGCCCTTCTAGGTCAGACTCAGGTCATCAACCTGTACGGGACAACAGAGACCTCGCCAGGCTGTAACATCAACATTCTTCTTCCAGGTCCAGACGTGACTTTCTGTCCAGGACGCGCCAGCAGAGGAGATGTTCCCATTCATCCTCCAGACACCGCACCCAGCGCCATGACAGCCGTTCTGATTGCAGAGCCTGCTGAGGATGTGGGACACGAGTTCCGGAGGGCAAATCACTATGTGATGCCCAGGCCGCGAGGGGAGAAAGAGACGGAAAATCAGCAGATGGAGTCTCTTGTTAAAACGTGTGGTGCAGCAATCCCTATAGGAGTGGGATACAACCCGCACGCAGAGCCAGTCCACCACTTTATCTGGCTCCCTGGCTGACAAGTCTCTTCTGATAGTGAATTGGAGGGAGATGATTTTGTCGGTACTTTCGACTTCACCCTGGTTTCCCCCCTAATTAAAGCGGGCAAAGAGGCCATTAAGTGGGAAGATCCTTCCACCCCTCCAGCTAAGCAGAGAAAGTTCTTTAAACACCTGGGATAGGAACGTTCCAATTTTCCGCTCCTTTTTAAATTGAAGAATATCATTGATGAGGAGTGGAGCAAGGTAGATAAGAAGACGTCTATGTCAAGCAAAACTTCCAGATTATACCCCTTCAAGGCAGAGAAAGTGAAACATCTGGAAAACACTCCCCTCATGGATGCAGCACTGATGTGACTGGCTAAGCACATCACTGCTGTATCCTTCACTGACGGGCTTGAAAGGAGAAAAGATCAAGATCTCAAGAGAATTTACGGGCTAGCTGGTATGGTTTGCAAACCTGCCTTGGCCCTCACAGCCATGTCCAAGGCTATGGAAGCCTGGAATGTGGACTCTGTACTCAAAGGCATCTCAGAAGAACTGGCCAGGGGCTCGGCAGTTCAGGAATTGAAGCTGGCAACAGCCTTCTTGCAGGGGCTTCAATCGATCTTATCCGCCTGCTGGCCCGGACTATGGTATCCTCGGTCACGGCTAAGCGGGCCTTATGGTTGCGCCCTTGGCTCGCTGATCCAGCATCTATGCAGGCCTGGTGTAGGATCCCCTTTGAAGGGCCCTTATTGTTTGATAACAGGCTGGATAGTGATATAGCCCGGGCCACGGGTGGGAAGTCGGGCTTCCTACCCCAGGATAGGCGTCTGTTTGGTCAGAAGAAGCCTCAGCGCAGAAGGCACAGTACTGAGCGTTCAAGGGAAGCACGCTCCTACAGGCCCAGCCAGGATTTCAGAAGAAATTTGAGCAGAGGTCAGACATCCTTCCAAAAATCTGCTAAAAGCCAGGCGTCCAATGGACAAGAGCCAGCTAAGTCATTTTGAGATTGGGCCCACCCAGGCGGGTCGTTTGGGGGCACGTCTGCTTCTCTTCTGGCACATCTGGGTGGCCTCAATCTCAGATTACTGGACTGTCAAGATGGTCTCCACGGGCCATACATGGTCCTTCGTCAGTACTCCTCCCCCCAGATTTATTTCCAGGGTTCCTTCAACAATGGAATTCAGGGTACGTCAATCAGTCCATTCTCATATCATCAGTGATGAGGAACAGTCTCTTCTGGTGGCTTCAGCGCAGAAACCTGCCACTCCATTGCCCCCTTCTCATGGGTCACGGTCATGACCGATGCCAGCGGGACCATTGGGGAGCCCTTTGCAGGTCAGAATTTGCACAAGGCAATTGGGTTGGACGTCTTCACAACCCGGGCTCAAACATCCTGGCATTATGGGTAGCCTGGTGTGCCCTCCAATCCTTCTCTCATCTCCTCAAAGGGGAGTCAGTTCTACTGAAAATGGACAACACCACAACGGTCTCCTATGTGAAGAGGCAAGGGGGCACCCAGAGCTCCACTCTGTTCCAAGTAAGTCCTGGGCTAAGAAAAATCTGGCCAATATTTCAGTGGTCTTTGTCCCTGGCATTCAGAACATCCAAGCGAACTTCCTGTCTTGTACACAGTTGACAATGACAATGAGTGGTCTCTTTATGCGCAGACGTTCGAATGGATTCTGTCCTTGGGAGTCAATCCCAAAGTGGACCTATTTGCATCCCCCTGCAACTTCAAGATCAAGAAATATTGCAGCCAGGCCTTTGGAGTGGATGCTCCGTTGGATCAGTGGGGCTTCAACAGGGCATACGCCTTTCCCCCGCTCCCAATCATCTTCAAGTTTCTTCAGAGACTCCAAGCGGAATCGGTCGAAGTGGTGGTGATAGCACCTTACTGGCTGAAGAGGCCATGGTTTCCCCTCCCGATCCAGCTCAGCTTCCGGGACCTGGTGCCTCTCCCTCCCAGGCCAGACCTTCTCGATAAGGGGGCAGTCCTACACCCTTGTCCGGCTATATTGAGACTGATGGTCTGGTTCTTGAGAGGGAGAGTCCGGAATCTCTCGAGTGCACTTTAAAAGTGATTTCCACTCTCATGAGCTCGAGAAAGGCAAACACCAATAAGGTTTATGGGAGAATATGGACCAAGTTTGTTGGATTCTCATCCTCTATGGGCAGATCGTTCAGAGATCCAAAAGTTCAGGATATCATGCGCTTCCTCCAATCCGGCCTAGATCTGTTTCTATCCATCAGCTCCCTAAGGGTCCAAGTCTCGGCCTTGTCGGTCTTCTCCAGACCAGAATATCATGGGCCGTTCATCCTCTAATCCGGCAGTTCTTCCTGGGGCGACAAGACTCAGGCCCCAAAGAAGACCAAGACCAAATGGGAACTTCCCCTTGTTCTTGACTCACTGTCTGACTCCAGTACCTCAGGATCTGCTCCGCTTTCTGTCAAGGACCTTTCTGTAAAAGTTGCCTTCCTAGTTGCCATCACTTCGGCCAAAAGGGTTTCTGAGATCAGGTCCTTGGGTCATAAAGAACCAGGGGTGGTCCTCATCCCTATGCTCAGCTCAAACCCGAAAGTCACCTCAGTGTTCCGTGAAAACCGAGAAATTGACCTACCTACATTTAGGGCCTAGGGGTCCACTGAACTCATCCTCTGGATGTAGGTGAATTATTGAAGGAATACCTACAAGTTACTTACTCCTCTAGACGCTCTGACTACCTGTTTGTCTTGCACTCTGGCTGTAACAAAGGGAAGTAAGCTTCGACTAGAACGATTGCGGCCTGGATCGTCCAGTCCAGGCTTATAGGGCTAAGGGCTTGGCTCCTCCAGAGGCGGTGACAGCACATGCCACCAGGGGTATGGCGGCTTTGTGGGCAGCAGCCCGGCATGTGGCTCCAGACGTCATCTGCAAAGTGGCCTCATGGACCTCCATTAATACCTTTGTCACATTACTGTATAGAGCCTGCTTCTCTCTCTTCTATGAACTTTGGTTTAAGAATCCCGTCGGTTGACGGGTTAAGTTAAAATTTTCTTTGATCAGCATACCCACCCGTGTGGACTGGCTAGTAATTTTACACACGAAGGCTTCCATGGAGTTTGTCAGGAAAATGGAAAATTTATTATCAAATACTTACCGTAATTTTCCTTTCCTGATGGATTCCATGGCAGACGAAGGTCCCACCTGTTGGTCAAGAGTTGGCTAATTATGGAACGCAGTCTCTGGTGGTAAGCTCAAATTTATGAGAGTTGGGTCCTATAGCATTGGAGAGGAGGCGGGGTTAACCCACACGTAGGCTGCCATGGAGTCCATCAGGAAAGGAAAATTACGGTAAGTATTTGATAATATATTTTCCGTTATTGATACAAAAAAATATTATACTATTTTAGAACATATAATACCACTTGCCAATTAATATATCAATACTATGCAAACATTTATAAGCAAGTTTAAATGGGTAGGTAAAGAGCGATAGTCATCAATACATTTTACAAAACATATAAAGACTCAGTAGGAGTCCTTGTATGCATAACTGTGCCATTGACACTATCTTAGAGCAAGTTTAATCTTGTTAAAATGAACCACCTGAGAAATGATGGGAAAAGTATGAAAAAAGCTTGCCTGAAGTTATCTAAGCTTACAGCTAAATTCCAGGCTAAACAAATATTGTCTAAATAAAAGAGCCATGTGCAGGGTGGTTGTCTCAGTCATGACTAAGGCCTTCTAGGCTGAAACGCATCAACTGACTTCATCTGCGTTTGTTCACTGTGGCTATTCAATAAAATTAAGAAATTATAAGAGCAACAACCGGAGTGCGGATCATTTTTTCTTCATTACTCCTTGATATATCCAGGGTCAGCTCAGCTGGGGGGGTTGTTGTCAGGTGGAGTAACTGAGGATGGAGTGCTAGGCTTTCGGGGCCTTTGAGGGCACCCCCCAGTCTGGGGGGTGACCTTGGGCCTGGGACTCGGGTTCTGGAAGGATTTCTTCTTCAATATAGACAAAATTGTTTTAGTAATACACAAATGTCACATACTAATGTTGCAACTGATTAAAATATCTCATCTGTCTCTTCTCTTTTGCACAGATAAGCACAAGACCAAACCCTGTAAGAGATCAAACAAGCAAAAAATATAAAGGTGATAGGGACGATGTGTCCTCTCTGCGCACAAGACAACTACACACGCTCAAGAAGCATAGGCAATCTCACCTCCCACAATTGGGCACTCTTATTGCACCTAATCTATCTTGAACAGAGAATTCTGTAAAAGATTTGTTAAACGCTTCTATGTCCAACTTGGTCCCGACTTCCACCGCTCTATCTCCTTCAGTATCTACTACTCATTGTCAGAACTATTGTGAAGAAATATATATATTTTCATAAATTTCATATGGAGGTTTGACCACTTAAGGACCAAGCCTCTTTCTGAGATTTGTTGTTTACAAGTTAAAAACATTTTTTTCGCTAGAAAATTACTTAGAACCCCCAAAAACGATATATTTTTTTTCTAACAACCTAGAGAATAAAATGGTGGTTGTTGCAATACTTTCTGTCACAGTGTATTTGCAAAGCGGTGTTACAAGCGCACTTTTTTTTGGAAAAAATACACTTTTTTGAATTAAAAAATAAGACAACAGTAAAGTTAGCCCAATTTTTTTTTTTTTGTATTGTGAAAGATAATGTTACGCCTAGTAAATCAATACCCAACATGTCGCGCTTCAAATTTGAGGTATTTTGATCCCAGATCTCATATTTAAGAGATCCTGTCATGCTTTTTTTCTATTACAAGGGATGTTCCATTTATGTGACAACACTGAAGAAATTACACTTTGTATATATTTGTATTGTTACTCATGTGTCCACTTATGACATCTTTATTATTCTCAACATCTTTATTTTTTTCCACTTTATTATATATTGTTTTTCATTTTAATTGTGTTTTTTCGTTTTTGTTTTTATTTTTTTATTTTTTCCATTACATTGTCTATTTCCTGTTTATTTTGTTTAGTTTTTCTTTCCATTTGGAACCTAGTTATCCCTTTATTGTAAGTGACCTTAAGCCACTTGCAAATGTCTTTGGCGTCATGTCTTCCTCTCTCCCCTTCTTGGGGAGAGATGTGGGGCACCCATCTTCATTAGCCTCAGAATTGCTCAGATTTCTGAGCGGGGCACATGTACGCGATCTCCGTATTGCTCCTACAGGCGTCATGCACCTGCGTCATCCCCTGGGCCCCACGCATGCATGTGACGCGGCCTAGGCGCCCAGAATTCTGGACCCCCCAGTCAATGGCAGCAACATGTCGCCACTGTGCGGGATGGATTGATGGGTGGAGCTCCTTGTCTCCGTCTTATGCATGATGCTGGGTAGTGGTTGCCCTGCCAGGAGATCCACCTGCAGACCTTCTCTGATCACCTGGATGCATGCAGCAGCCCTCTGTGCTGCTGGGCTCTTTGGGCTTTTTCGTTGTCCTCTTTGCAACAAGGTATGTTTTTCTGTCTGGCACCATATTTTAGCACTTAATCTGTTCTTAGATACACTGCGATAGCTAACCTTTATTCTGTTGGTATTCATTTTTATCTGGGACCTACACTTCTTTTCTTGACTGGTATCATATATATATATATATATATATATATATATATATATATATATATATACCCTTTCTGCACAACCATCACTTCACTTGATATCATTACCTGGTTATTAATACCGAGCACTTATGGTCACTCACTTTCATATCTTTTTTGTCATATAAATTTCCCACTCCTCCATGATTTTTTTTTTTTCCATTTATTATTTTTTACATCATCTCACTCACGGTGTCACTGTTCAACTCATTGTTTCATAGGGGTTCTGCAGTGAGGGTCCTGCCCCTTTTTTTGCCCCAGCTCCCGGGGGAACCTTTGCTGTGGCTATTGGCAGCATTAGAAATCTAAATTGCATCTCTTTTAACTTTTCCATGTGGTCTTTGAATTTACTTCAATGTGAGTATATTTAGTTGTATATTTTTAGACTCCATCTACTGAAACTGATTTAACGCCCAATTTAATCCGCTTTTCTGTTCTATACCTACTGTTGAACACAATTTTAATTTATTTGCAAATTGACATGGTTTTTTCATAGATGATAGATGATGATAAATTTAGTATTTTTATACATTTACTGTACTATTTTACTTAGCATCACTCTCAAAAGTCCCTTGGGCAAATTGTCTTTTTTGGTTGTTCAGGTTAAATATGTTCCTTGTTTATTGTAACCATAATATTTGCCCCATAATCCCCATGTATAAAAATAATTATACCCATGTTTTATAGTTGATAAGGTTGAATAAAGACAATAGTCCATCCAGTTCAACCTGTGTAGGTGTATGTGTGTCAGTGTCGATAATCATTTTCCATATCCCTGTATGTTGTGTTCACTAAGATGCATGTCCAAGAGTGCTTTAAAAATATCAATACTCCTCACTGGCACCACCAATTGTGGAAGAGAATTCCACATCCTTATCGCCCTTACTGTGAAAAACCCCCTACGCAGCTTAAGGTTTAACCACTTCTCCTCTAATCTCATTGTGTGGCCCTGTGTCCTCTTGCACTCCCTGAGCCTGAAAAGTTTTCTTCCTACACTGAGATCACCATCAAGGTATTTGTATAGTTCTTTCATATCTCCTCTCAAGTGTCTCTTCTCCAGAGAGAATAATTTTAGTGCTTGTAGTCATTCCTCGTAACTGAAGTCCTCCAGTTCCTTTATTAATTTTGTGGCCCATCCCTGGACTCTCTCCAGCTCCAGCAAATCCTTCCTGAGGACTGGTGACCAGAACTGGACTGGTGGCCAAACCAGAGTTTTATAAAGTGGTAGAATTATCATTTTATCTCTGGAGTAAATCCCCTTTTTTTTGCATGCTAATATTCTGCTGGCTTTGCTTGCTGCAGCTTGACATTGCATATTATTGCTCAGTCTGTTTTCTACTGGGACCCCAGATCTATCTCCATACTTGATTCCCCCAGAGGTTCTCCCCTAGTGAGTAGATTGCGTTTATATTTTTAACCCCCAGGTGCATCACTTTACATTTCTCAACATTAAACCTCATTTGCCATGTAGTTACCCACACCATTATTTATTCAGGTCTTGCTGTAAAATTTCTATATCCTGATGAGAAGTTATTGCCCTACTTATTTTTGTGTTGTCTGCAAAAACTGAGATTGAGCTATTTATATCAACCTCTATATCATTTATGAATGAATTAAACAGAGTTGGTCCCAAGACAGAGCCCTGGGGTACCCACTACTCCAGACCAGTCTGAGTACATGTTATTTATCACCACCCTTTGGACACATCCCTGTAACCAGTTTTCTATCCAAACAAACCCTGTGGTCCATGCCTACAGATCTCAGTTTATAGATTAAACGTTTATGGGGAACTGTAGCAAATGCTTTTGCAAACTCCAGATACACCACATCTACAGGCCTTCACCTACCTAGATGGCAGCTCACTTCCTCTTAGTATGTTAACAGTTTGGGATGTCAGGAACGCCCCTTCAGAAAACCCATGCTGATTACTGCTAATGATACTGTTTTCATCAGCAAATTCTTGGATATATTATCTCATCATACCCGCCAATAATTTACATATTATTGATGTTAGGCTGACTGACTTGTAGTTTCCAGGTATATGTCTCTGCATTTTTTGAATATTGGTACCACATGGGTTTTTCTCCAATCAGCTGGTACCATTCCAGTCAATATGCTGTCCATAAAGATTAGGAATAATGAATACCTCAGAAACAGGTCAACTGTGTTCCTAGGCATGTTTAGCCATGATATTCCACCCATAATCCCCATGTAGAAAATTGATTATACCCATAATGTTTTCAGAAACAGGTTAAACATGTTCCTTGTTTAGTGTAACCATGATATTTGCTCCATAATCACCATGTAGAAAAATAATTATACCCATATTCCTATTAGAAATGGGTCAACTGGGTTCCTATGCATGTTTTACCATGATTTAAAAAAATGAGTATATGCATATTCTTAACAGAAACAGGTCAACTGTGTTCCTAGGCATGTTTAGCCATGATATTCCATCCATAATCCCTATGTAGAAAAATGATTACGTATATGCATATTCTTATGAGAAATAGGTCAAATATGTTCCTTGTTAAGTGTATCCATGATATTCCACCCATTACCCCTATGTACAAAAATTATGATACCCATGTTCTTATCAGAAACAGCTTAACTGTGTTCCTAGACATGTTTAGCCTTGATAATCCAGCCATAACCCCAATGTAGAAAATTAATTATACCCATAATGTTTTCAGAAACAGGTTAAATATGTTCCTTGTTTAGTGTAACCATGATATTTTCCCCATAATCCACATGTAGAAAAATAATTATACCCATAGCAGGTAAGGTTGAATAAAGACAATAGTCTATCCAGTTTAGCCTGTGTAGGTGTATGTGTGTCAGTGTCGATAATCATTTCCCATATCCCTGTATGTTGTGTTCACTAAGATGCACAGTCTAGGTGCTCAACCCCTGAACAACAATCACACACCATAATCCCCCCTCCACCAAATGATTTGGACCAGTACACAAAGCAAGGTCCATAAAGACATGAATGAGCGAGTTTGGGGTGGAGGAACTTGACTGGCCTGTATAGAGCACTGACCTCAACCCAATAGAACACCTTTAGGATGAATTAGTGGAGAACGCGAGCTAGGCCTCCAACATCAGTGCCTAACCTCAAAAATGCGCTTCACAGAGAATGGTCAAACATTACCAGAGACACACCCCTAAACCTTGTGAACAGCCTTCCCAGAAGAGTTGAAGCTGTTATAGCTGCACAGGGTGGGCCAACTCAATATTGAAAGTTCATGTAAAGACAGGCCTCCCAATACTTTTGAGAATATAGAGTAGATTAAATATGTTCCTTGTTAAGTGTATCCATGATATTCCACCCATAATCCCCATGTAGAAAAATTATAATACCTGTGTTCTTATCAGAAACCGGTCAACTGTTTTCCTAGGCATATTTAGCCATGATATTCCACCCATAATTCCTCATGTAGAAAAATGATTACTGTATACCCATAATGTTTTCAGAAACAGGTTAGATATGCTGCCTGTTAAGTGTAATCATGATATCCCCCTCATAATCTTCATGTGGAAAAATAATTATATGCATATTCCTATTAGAAATAGGAATGTGTCACCATGATATTCACCCCCCCCCCATGTAGAAAAATGATGATACCCATGTTCTTATCAGAAAAGGGTCAAGTGTGTTCCTAAGCATGTTTAGCCAGGATATTCCTCCCATAATTCCCATGTAGAAAATTAATTATACCAATATTCCTTTGAGAAGCAGGTCAAGTGCATTACGTAGGATGTGTATTTATGATATCCCCCCCCCCCCCCCCAAATCGCCATGTAAAAAAATATGCACATATTTTTTTTATTAGAAATAGGTTTAATATGCTTGGAATGTGTAGCTATGATATTTGCCCCATAATCCCTATGTAGAAAAATTACTATACCCACGTTCTTATCAGAAACAGGTCAGCTGTGTTCCTAGGCATGTTTAGCCATGATATTCCACCCATAATCCCCATGTATAAATTAATTATACCCATAATGTTTTCAGAAACAGGTTAAATATGTTCCTTGTTAAGTGAATCCATGATACACCCCCCCCCCCAAATAATCTCTATTGATATATTCCACCCATAATCCCCATGTGGAAAAATAATTATACATATATTCCTATAAGAAACAGGTCAAATGCATTACATAGGATGTTTATCCATGACATTCCACCCATAATCCCATGTAAGAAAATTAATTATTGTACAGCTGCATGTATATAAATCAGCAAGTGAACAGTAGCAACTGCTTCTTGCAACATAGTATCAAGCACTGTGGAAAGAATAACATATTTTGAGTAACAACATTCATTATCATATATGTGTGAATCAGACCGAGACAGAAGTACAGTCAATCACACTTGTTTAATAATAATAAAAAGGTAAACAGAGTAAGCGTGGTCAATACATAGCCAGAGTTCAGTAACCAGATCGGGTAGTCAGCCAATGCCAATGTCAGAGAGCCAGAGATCAACTTAGTAGTACAGCAAGCAGGATCAGGAGCCAGAAATAACGTCAGTTGAGCAAGACTTCAACAGGAACGCAGGATAAAGTCTCAGAGATGTGACCAAAGGCGAAGGCAGAGATGAAGTGAGCTGGACGGCTTTAAGTAGGCAGGACTGACAAGCAGATCATCAACAGCTGAGTCACTGTGGAGAGAAAGGAGCTGGCAATTGGCCGACAGCTGAGCGGCCAGCTCAGAGAAGGAAGGGCTGAGTCCAGCCCTGACACCAATAATCCAATCATCCCAATATGCAGTTTAGTACATCCCCTTTTATTCCACACACACAGTTTAGGGGTTATAAGTAAATATATAAGGCAGAAAGTAGGTTTAGCAGGTTTAGCATGTGAGTAAAGGATGGAGAAAAATTGTCAGGCAGCCACAATTGGGCATTTAGCCACTTCCCACCCGCCATATAACAAAATGACAGCCGCAAAGTGATTAAGTTATCCTGACTGGACGTCATATAATGTCCAGCAGGATAAGCCGCTAGCACGCGTGGTGATTAGTGGTGTGTCAGTCTGACACACCGCATCTCTGATCCTGGTAAAGAGCATCTGACGTAGGCTCTTTACCACGTGATCAGCTGTGTCCAATCACAGTGTAAACAGGAAGAGCCGTTTATCAGCTTTTCCTCCATTCGCACTGACAGACGCGAGTAGAGGAGAGACGATCAGCTGCATTAATTATCAGTGTAGACCCATCAAGGATGCTCCCTGGACACCACCAAGTGAGCCCACCAAGGATGACAATCAATGCCCATTAGGATGGCACTCTGTGCCCATCAGTAATTGCCTGTCAGTGCCTCTGATCAGTGCTGCCTATCAGTGCTGCATATAAGTGCCTCCTTATCAGTGAAGAAGAAAACATAATTATTTACACCCAAAAAAAAAAACCTTACAGACATTAGTCATCATCTAATTTTATAAACGTCCTGCAAAATAACAGCTGACTCCATAGTTACAAAAAAGAAAAACGACACGGACATAAATCCTGCAGGCACTCATCTGAAGGACATACGTTTCAACAAAGCAGGGAAAAAAATGAGAATCTCTGCAGCTTGAGCTCCACTGTCAAAGGAAATGTGCCCTCTACAACTCCACCTTTTTTATTTTAAAATAAACTTTAATGTAACAAACAGCAAATAGACAATACTACAGGAAGTGGAGGTCACGTGATTTCTGTGCAGAGCGGAGCTCCAGTGACTGTAGATTGCAACAGATACTGTTCTGTTGGGATTTGCAGAAATACAAGATATTTTTGGGAGGTTTTGTACTTTCTGGTAAAGTGCTGCCCTCAAAGTGATTGTAAAGCTACGTTTTTCTTTTTTTTTTCTTTTTTTGTAACAAACATGTCATACTTGCATCCACTGTGCAGTTAGTTTTGCACAGAGTGGCCCCGATCCTGGACTTCTGGGGTCCCCCGGAGGCGCTGATAGCTCCTCTCAGCATCGTATAACCCTCTAGGAGAAACGGTCTTCCGGGGGGTTACCATGTGCATGCGCTCCCGAGTCCAGCATTTGCGTCCATAGAAGCAGAATGCCGGACTCAGCCCCGTTCCCCGCATCATTGGATTTAATTGATAGCAGTGGGAGCCAATGGCTGCGCTGCTATCAATCTATCTAATCAAGAGCCGAGACAATGGGCAGAGGGGAAGAGCGTGTCTCCGGCAAGGGAAATATGGGGCTCAGGTGAGTAAAACCCCAGGCTGGGGGGCAGGTCAGTGACACAAGTTTTTTTCACCTTAATGCATAGGATGCATTAAGGTGAAAAAACATGAGAGTTTGCAACCCCTTTCAGTTAACTTTGTAAACTGGATTTGTTTGTAAAAGCAATTGTTTAACATTTACCAATTTATATTTTTGGTGACGATGGAAGTTCATGTTTATGTTGGAAGAAGAATACAATCTATGTATCTAATCACAATCTCATTGTCCTTTTCTTTTTCATACATCATGGGACACAGAATTAGGCTAATATGCATTACCTGCTGGGTTATACTTCCAGACATCCCAACCTGCAAAAACTCATTTCAGGGAGGTTACGCTCTGGGCCATCCCCCAACCCCCCCCCCCCCCAATTTAACATGATAATCAAATGAAATTGAATTAGTATACAGAGGTTTACTTCTTCTGAGAGATATTAAAGGAACACTAACCACCACGCCCATCTTCATTCCTAACTTTCATCTCCAGTATCATCCTCATTCTATTTCACACTGTATCCTAGTCTTCCTCATCCCTGAATTCTTAATAAATATCTGTCCTCATTACTCTCCACAGTGTAACCTCATCATCCTCTACCCCAACACCCCCTCCATAATCATCATCCTTGTCCCTTTCTACAGTCATCCTCATTCTCCCCCCCACATTGTAACCTCATCATCCACTTCAATCTCCATAGTCATCCTTATTGATCTTCCTCATTCCTCTTATAATCGTCCCCATCATCTTCATGCCTCTCCAGAATGATCCTCATCTCTCTCCACAATTGTAACTTCATCATTCTCGTCTTTCTCCATAACCATCTTCATCCCCAACTTCACTCTCCATAATCATCCCCATCCCTCCCTGCTTTGTAACCCATCATCCTCATCCTTGTATTCTCTATGTGCTCTTTCCTCTATTTACTCTATCACCACATGATCCATCTTCATCCTCATGCCTCAAGCAGCCTCTATCCTTCCCTCTCTCCATAATCACCAGTCATCCTCATCCCCACCATCCTTTTCACCATCTTTTTCATTCCTGTAGCTCCCCTCTTTCCTTATGACATAGGACACTCTCCTGTTGTCAGGGTATATGACCTGTACTGTGATGTAATCTATGGTGTAAGATGTGTTCTTAGTACAGTCAGAGAAAGTGGCTGCCACAGCACACTTGCCTCTCTGTGTTGCTCTTTCCTGCACCAGAGAAGGTGGGTTGGGTGTGACCACCTCCAAGGCCAGCCACACCCCTTCCCAGAGTCCCACCCAATCAAAATGCGAGCCTAGGAGCAGGCTCCGCCTCAGCAGTGTACTCAGTAGGAGTGAGTCCCCAATGAGAGAGCGCTGATCAGACACGGAGGGGGGAGAAAGTAGAAAGAGGAATTAGCTTCATCGGCATGTATGCCTCTTTGACTGTGGCGGGCGTTCTCCTTGTGCAGCTGGGGCTGGCAGCCGGGATATCGTGGGGCACTCCCGGGTGTGCGGGAGCCACAGCTAAAATGCGGGAGGCTCCCGCACCTCGTGGGAGACTTGGAACGTCTGTACTTTATCTCCAGGTAAATGGACACTGGTAGACCAAAGGTCTTTATAAGTGATCCCCTATATAACCCCTCCCATACAAGAAGTACTTCAGTTTTTTACCAGTGTCTGCAAGGTGTATGGCACTGTTGTTTGAGCTCTCTGAGCTCCAGGTCTCTACAACAAACGGTTCTTAAATGAATCAAGGGGTTAAACTCGGATTCATTTGACACAGGCTTTATATGCTTAGATAAATGGTACCCGAGCCTTGCAAAAAAGACTCAAGATCCTGTGAGGTTTTGCCTATAATGCGGCCTCCGGGCACTGGACCTTGTGAAGTGGAATCCTTGACACGACAGCGCTAAGGCATTCCTGCAGGGTGCTGTACGGGTTCAAGGGAGTGGACCCTAAACATGAAAAGGGTACCCAGTCCTTGAAGGTCCTCAAGTGACAGGAACCCGCTGTGAAGGGTGAAGATTGGGCTCTTCGTTTCTAAGCTGCCTGGACGGGTAAGTGAAACTCCTTTATTTAATTATTGTGGGATGTCCCAATGATTGTAACAATCAGTCAAGCTAGCTAGAGGCTGGACACCTGTGTGCGGTGACCATATGGGGGGGGGGGTTTGGGCTAGCTGTGCGTGTTTTCAAAGTATACCTTTTTTTGCTTGTGTCTGGCTGTTTTCTACCTGTATGATAGTGCACGACGATGCACCATTTCATCTTGGTTCGCCATGGCGGACGTGCATTCGTAAGAGCGCTGCTGGGCTCAGCAGTTTGTTTGGCGGCCATGGCGCAGGCAGCTTTGCCGCACATGCGCCGTAGCCTTTATCTGGGAACACGAAGATTCGCGTCATACCTGAATACAGCCACACCTGTTCGCCGGGACCGCGCACGTGCGTACGCACGCATGCACAGAATGTTCAGGTGCACAGCCAACTTATTTAAGCTGTATATGCCAAGCAGCTGTGAGACACAGAGCAGGCTCTGAAACAGGCATTTGCAGCAGTTCACTTTTCCTTACCTGGGTCACGTGAGTCACTAGGTGTTGGCAGGGTAAAAGTGTTTAGCAGGATTGTTGCATAGGGGCTTGGTGAGCCCTATTAAATGGTCTCCCTTCTGAGGTGTGTTAATACTACACCCAGGTACTTCCTTTTTGTGGCTAGTAAATGTCTTAAAAAAAAAAAAAGAGGAGCGGGACTAACACTACAGGGAAGGGCACACCTATGTCATCAGTAGTTCCTGATGAACCTAGTCGTTTCCCTAGTGTTGTATCCCCTGAAGGACCAGAGGCTTCCAGGCAATCTGAGCCGCTACACCTATCTGGGATTGTGCCTACAGTCAATGCTGCTGCTTCACCCTTTATCACTAAGGATGAACTGTCCTCAGCCCTAGCCGGGTAAGAGCACAGGATTGCTGGCATGATGGCCTCCATCGCGCAGGGTGGCAAGAAGCATGACAGATCCCCCTCCCCAGAGCCTCCTAGTCTGGAGCAGGTATGGGTTGAGGATGGGGAAGAGCTAAAAGCTCAGGATTCTGTGGATGGCCTGGCAAATGAGTCTGCATCTGAGCACTCTGGACAAGAAGATATCCAGTTGGTGTCTGCCTCTCAGTCGTAGATGCTTTTGGTCCAGACTCTTACTGAGATGGTTCGTTCTGCCTTTAAGTTGCCTCTTGCAGAGGTTACTGAGCCTCCCTGGTCCTCTTTGGGATCCCTGAGGTCTCTTCAGGCCACACAGGCTTTCCCCTTACACCCTCTGTTGAAGCAGGCGGTGTATGCTGATTGGGAACATCCTGACAGGAAGAGGTTTTTCCTTTTTTTTTCCTTTTATATATCATGAATGAAAAGTTTGTCAAGAAGTGGAGCATGCCAAGCAGAGATGCAGCAGTCTCTTCCTTAAACAAGAACTTGACTTCTCTGGTAGATAACACACAGAGCTTGAAAGACCCTGTTCACAAGAAATTGGCGTCATTATTAAAGGCTTTCCTTTTCTTTGGCCAGTTCAGCTATTCAGCCAGCTGTTGCAGCAATTGGTATCTGTCAGTCCGTAAGGATCAGATCAGACCAGGCGTCCCTCGTTTAAAACCTCAGGGACTGCTTCCTCGTATGTCTCAGTACCAAGGCAGTTCCGCCACCAACAGAGCGCTAGAGCCAGGGGCAAGCCGCAAGGCCAGGGCCAGAAAAAGCCCTGGGTCCAAAATTCTTCTAAACCCAGCACCAAGCCCTCCTTTTAAGGGGACGTCTCCACTCCATCTGGTGGGGGGAAGGCTGCTGCACTTTGCGAACATTTGGAGAACAATAATTCAGGATGAGTGGGTCACCTCAATTATATCTCGCGGTTACAAGCTGGCTTTGTGGGGGGTTCTCCCTCAGAGGTTTTTAGGATCCAGCGTTCCCTCAGATCCTCCAAAAAGAGACTTGCTTCAGGCACTACATCATTTAGTGCATCAAGGAGTGATTGTAGAGGTTCCTGTATCCGAAAAAGGCACAGGGTTTTACCCAAACCCGTTTACGATTCAAAAACCAAATGGGGACACAAAGCCCATTATGGACCTAAGATCCCTGAACCAGTATCTACTGATCCAGTTATTTCGGATGGAGTCTATCCGCTCAGTAGTAGCCTCACTCCAGATGGGAGACTTTCTAGCCTCCATGGATCTAAAGGACGCGTATTTACACGTACCTATTTTTCAGCCTCATCAGAGGTTCCTGTGATTTGCAGTAGAGGGACGTCATTTTCAGTTTGTGGCTCTACCCTTCGGGCTTGCTAAAGCTATCCGGGTGTTCACAAAGGTCCTAGCACCAATATTGGGTCTTTTAAGGGCCCAAGGGATGTTGTTGCTCGGGTATCTTGGACGACCTCCTGCTCAGAGATCACTCACTATAGGCTCTAGAACAGAGCATAACATGCACAGTGCGGTATTTGGAAAGCTTAGGTTGGATCATAAATACCGAAAACAACCTTGAGACCAGCTCAAAGTCTAAAGTATCTAGGTCTTATCCTAGATATGGTCCAAGCAAGAGTATTCTTGCCACCCGCAAGGATCTGTGCCCTGAAGGATCCGGTGCGTCAGATAAGGGGCACCAGACAACACTCCATTTTGGCTCTGTATGAGTCTTCTAGAGAGGATGGTATCCTCCTTCGAGGCGGTGCCCTATGCCCAGTTCCATTCCAGGCCTCTACAACAAGACATCTTGTTGGCTTGGAACAGGAGAGGACAAGCCCTGGATTATCCAATGATCTTGTCTCTTTGGGCGCGCTTAAAGTGGATGTAAACCCACTGTCATCATTTTCAATCTAATAACACAGGGTATATCTGCAAGGATATACATGCCTCCTGTATGTATCCGTATCTTTTTTTTATTCACCCCTCAGCTGTCCTGATCCCTGCAATATTGCTGATTTTGTGGGCATATGTGTTTTGCGGCGCTCGTGCAGAGTCTTGACGTCAGAGGACTCCTCTGACCACCTCTACACTACCCTGGCCAGCCAGCATTGCGAGGACGAGCCTCGCACCTGTGGAGAGAAAAGTGCACACAGGAGTGACAGAACGCGTTCCCTGAAGAAGCAGAGTGCGCTCGTGTTACTCCTGCGGATGTGCACAACAATAAACAAGAGAAGGATTATCAAGAGCTGTGCTAAAGAGGCAGAAGAAAAAAGTGGGAGGGAATTAAAAAATAATGCATGTCTCTTAGGCTAGTGCACGAGATATGTAAATCACCTGTCACTTACAAAGCAAGGGGGAGGATTTGACAAAGTTTTTCTCTGTTTGTCAAGTTTTATCTCACTGAGCAATAAAAGAGGATTGCTCAGAGCTGGATTAACTCTTTTTGTGGCAAGACTGGGCTCAAATGATAGGAAATCTTATACTCTACATTATGACATAAAAAAAAAAAACAAATTTTCGGTTTACATCCACTTTAAGCCTAAACTGGTGGTTGCAGGATCAGAACCTGCGAAAGGGAAAATCCTTCCTCCCGGTAACTTGGAGAGTACTGACTACAGATGCCAGTTTTTCAGGCTGGGCAGTGACCCTAGAAGGGCTCACAGCTCAGGGGAAATGGTCAAGGACACAACAGATCCTGCCCATCAACGTCCTGGAATTATGGGCAGTACGACTGGCCCTACGGTCCTGGACGGTGGAGCTTCAGGACTGCCCTATCAGGGTTCAGTCCAACAATGCCACTGCAGTGGGTTATATAAACCACCAAGGTGGTACCAAGAGATGTTCAGCTCTGAAGGAGGTGAACCACATACTAGCCTGGGTAGAGGGACATGTGCCGATTCTATTGGCAGTCCATATCCCGGGAGTAGAGAACTGGAAGGCAGATTATCTCAGCCGCAAGCAGATCTGCCCAGGGGAATGGTCCCTACACCCAGGGGTGTTCTAGGAAATTTTCCAATGTTGGGGATGGCCAGAGGTCGACCTACTGGCATCCAGGTTCAACAACAAGCTACAGCAGTTTGTGTCCCGAACAAGAGATCCTCTGGCAATCACAGCAGATGCTCTGGTAGTTCCATGGAGCCAGTACTCCCTGGTTTATGCTTTCCCTCTGATCCCTCTCCTTCCACATTTGTTGCGCAGGATTCAGAGAGAGTGAGTTCATCATTCTGGTGGCACTAGCCTGGCCCAGAAGGCCCTGGTTCCCGGAGATTGTGAGACTGACAATAGACGGGCCATGGACGCGTCCACATCCACAATCTACTGTCTCAAGGTCCTATATTCCACCCCAATTTACAGTCTCTAAATTTGACGACATGGCTATTGAAGCCAGGGTGTTAAAGGATCCTGGCATCTCGGGACCAATGGTGTCTGCCCTAGTGAATGCTAGAACAACTGTCACTAGGAAGATCTATCATAAGGTATGGAAGACCTAAATTGCTAGGTGTGAAGCCAAAAAATGGCATCCTCAGAAATAAGTGATTGGGAGAATTCTCTCTTTTCTACAGTCAGCTGTAGAAATCAAATTGGCTTTGAGTACAATCAGAGGTCAAGTTTTGGCCCTATTATTATTCTTCCAAAGGCCTTTAGCCTCCCATTCACTGGTCCGAACCTTTATGCAGGGGGCAACTCGCTTGCTTCCCCCCATTAGGTCGCCTATGTGTCCTTGGGACTGGGTGCTGTCTGTGCTACAGAAACAACAATATGAGCCTATCAAGGCAATTCCATTAGGCTTGCTGTCACACAAAAGCTAGCCTTCCTGATGGCCATCACCTCAGCTAGAAGGGTGTCATAGTTGGTGGTCCTTTCGTGCAGGGAACCATACTTCACCACGACAGGGTCGTCTTACGACCTGTTCCATCCTTCTTGCCAAAAGTGGTGTCGGCCTTTCATTTAAATCAGGACATTATTTTGCCTTCCTTTTTTTCTCGGCCTAGCTCGGCGGAAGAGAGACGACTGCCTTCTTTGAACGTTGTCTGGGCAGTCAAGGTTTATTTGTCTAGATCTGCGGAGATCTGAGGATCAGACTCCTTTTTTGTTTTACCAAAAGGACCCAAGAAGGGGCAAGCAGCTTCCATTGCCAATTGGGTCCATCAATTGGTCATTCAGGCCTATGGTCAGAAACGTAAAGCTCCTCCCTTTAGGGTGAGAGCTCATTCTACCAGAGGTGTAGGTACCTCCTGGGCTTTTTGCCATCAGGTATCGTGGCTCAGATTTGTAAGGCCGCCACCTGGTCTTCAGTGCATACGTTCACAAAATTTTAACAAGTGGATGTTCGAGCAGCCGAGGATTCGGCTTTCGGCCGCAGTGTACTCCGGGCTGCCGTAAAAGGTCTGATGGCTATTGTTTGGCAGGGTGCCTCCCTCCCCTCAAGGCTATTGCTCTAGGACGTCCCAGCAGGTAATGAATATTAGCCTAACTCTGTGATGTATGAAAAAGAAAAGGATTTTACAGGTAAGTTTATTGAAAAAATCCAATTTTTTTTGTCCCACCTTCATGCCAACTAACAGAGCCAAGATTGAGACACACATAGATCTCCACGCAAAACATTTTTACAGTTCAATGGTATGTCATCATTAAACCTCCATCTTCTTGAAAATCATATATGTTCTGGTGCAAATATTATCCACTTAACGACTGCCTGGCCGCATTGTACTGAGGACGGGGGGCGCTGTAGGCAAATCGATGTGCTGGTACGTCGCAGCCTACTCCCAGGTTTAGGGCGTGTGCGCATTTTCACCCCCACCCGGCTTCTGTGTGATTGTACACAGCGTCCTGGCCAAAGATTCATGCCCTGGACCAGCTGATCGGCTGTGTCCAATCACAGCCCAGAGCTCTGTGTTGGTTCTGTACAGAGGAAGTGATCTGTCAGTGATAGTATAAAGCAGCACACTGTGCACACATTACACCTAGTTAAAGGGGTTGTAAACCCTCGTGTTTTTACACCTTAATGCAGCCTATGCATTAAGGTGAAAAAAACACCTGGCAGCGACTAGCCCCTTCGTTTTACTTACCTGAGCCCCGTATTTGCCTTGGCGAGGACACGCTGTCCCTCTCTCCACGGGGTCCTGGCTCTTGATTGGATAGATTGATAGCAGCGCAGCCATTGGCCCCCGCTGCTTTCAATAAAATCTAATGATGGGGGGGCAGGGCCGAGTCAGGCATTCATGTCCATGGACGCAAATGCTGGACTCAGGAGAGCGCCTGTATGGTAACCCCCCCAGGAGAGCGCTTCTCCTAGGAGGTTATCTGATGCGAGGAGGAGCCGCGAGAGTCGCCGGGGGACCCCAGAAATGGACGATCGGGGCCACACTGTGCAAAACGAGCTGCACAGTGGAAGTAAGTATGATATGTCTGTTATTTTAAAAAAGCCTTTATGCCGCGTACATACAGGCGGAATTTCCGACAGAAAGAGTCCGATGGGAGCTTTTTCATTGTATATTGTGACCGTGTGTATGCCCCATCGGACTTTTTCTGTCGAAAATTCAGACGGACTTAGATAGAGAACATGTTCTATATTTTTCCAACGGAACAAATTACTATCAGAAAAACCGCTCGTCTGTATGTTGTTCAGATGCACCAAAAACGACACATGCTCCGAAGCAAGTACGAGACGAAAGCTATTGGCTACTGAGCTTCCGTTTAGTCTAGTCCCGTCGTACGTGTTGTACGTCACCGCGTTCTGGACGGTCGGAATTTGGTGTGACCATGTGTATGCAAGACAGCTTGAGCGGAATTCCGTCGGAACTCCGTTGGAAAAACCTTCAGAGTTTATTCCGACGGCAAAACCGGTCGTGTGTACAGGGTATTACAATCACTTTAAGGTACATATTTAACCCCTTCATCGCCCTAGATCTTAACCCCTTCCCAGCCAGTGTCATATTTTTAGCATTGATCATTGTATTAGTGTCACTGGTGCTGTCAGTGGAAGTTAGTCACTTACCCCCAGCGACAGTGTCAGATCGCACTATCACAGTGCCACTATAAGTCGTTTATCTCCGCCATTTGTAGTATAAAACATATTTTAAAAAAAATTCCAGGAAACTAATCAATACACACTTATTGGGATTTTTTATTTTTTTTTGTATCAAAAACATGTAGCAGTATACACTATATTTATGAATCAATTTTTTTTTTCAGTTATGTTTTTTTTTAGCAGAAAGTTTTTTTTTTTTTATAGTGGATAGTAAGGTAGATTTTAAAGTTAAAGTGATTGTAAAGGATCTTTTTTTATTTTTTAAAAATAACAAACATATCATACTTACTTCCACTGTGCAGCTCGTTTTCCACAGAGTGGCCCCAAACATTCTCTTCTGGGGTCCCCCGGCGGCTCCTCCCCGCATCAGATAACCTAGGAGAAGCGATCTCTTGAGGGGGTTACCTTGTGGGCGCGCTCCCAAGTCCAGCATTTGCATTCACAGACACAAATGCCGGACTCAGCCCCACCCCCTGCGTCAATGGATTTGATTGACAGCAGCGGGAGCCAATAGCTGCGCTGCTATCAATCTATCCAATCAAGAGCCGGGACCCTGTGGAGTGAAGGACAGCGCGTCCCCGCCGAGGTGATTGGGGGGGTGGTGACTGCCAGGTGTTTTTTCACCTTAATGCATAGAATGCATTAAGGTGAAAAAACACGAGGGTTTACAGCCCCTTTAAGTCTACAAATGTGCACACTGAGGAAGTTGTATAAATTGCTTATATTTTATTTGCAGTATATTAATATGTTATATCTATTACAGACAAAATCTTATGCCGCTGCAGGCTTCCATGTCGGCCAGTGGGACATTATCACTGCCTCCTTTGTAAAAGAACAATTATACGCAGGGTGGATATGGACAGGCATTTATTGTTGTGTGAAATTTCTGCAGTGCCAAAATCGCCACTCCCTGCACCCTCCTCTCTAATACCGATCCCATCATCCACTGCACCCTCTCCAGTGCCGATCCCATCATCCACTGCACCCTCTGCAGTGCCGATAACAGCACCCTCTCCAGTGCCGATCCCATCATCCACTGCACCCTCTCCAGTGCCCATCCCATCATTCACTGCACCCTCTCCAGTGCCCATCCCATCATCCACTGCACCCTCTCCAGTGCCAATACCATCACCCGCAGCACCCTCTCTCCAGTGCCGATACCACCACCTGCAGCACCCTCTCCAGTGCCGATGCCACCGCCTGCAGCACCCTCTCCAGTGCCGATGCCACCGCCCGCAGCACCCTCTCCAGTGCCGATACCACCGCTCGCAGCACCCTCTCCAGTGCCGATACCACCACCCACAGCACCCTCTGCAGTGCCAATACCACCACCAGCAGCACCCTCTGCTGTGCCGATACCACCACCCGCATGTGCAGAGGAAGGACTGAGGGAAGACTCATGTAGTCCAATGTGAGTTGGAGGAATGTCTGCAATATCAGTTGTTGGCTCAGCGTAGTGGACTGAGCTACAGTTTATGTGAGCACCTCCGCTTACTAGATTACTGTACAGGAACTGTTGCAGAGGTATTCCTTCAAGAAGACATCCTGAGAGAAATGGTGCTCTCAAATTCTTTGGAGAGGCAAAGGCTGTTACATGTGTAAAGAGGCAAAGAGCGGCTCAGGTGGCGCATGTTCCACTTTGTGTGAACAGGAAACGTGACCTCCACTCACACAACTCGAGAATGAGGAGGTCACGTTTACTGTCGAGAGTGGAGCTCCAGTTTGAAGCCAGATACCCTTGAAGACATCTCTCTTTGTTTGAAATATATGCCATTTTGAAATGTTTTTGTGAGGACATGATGTTCTCAGTTTTGCACAGGCACAATGCCAGGTGTTCTTTTGTCTATGGTAGGTCACAACTATTCTGCCAAGATGGCAAAAGCTGTGTATTTCAGGCTCATGAATGGAGAGAAATATCTGTGATGGTGAGCCACCTAAATCCACAATCGCACAAAGTGCAACATGTGCTTTTTGCCTCTCCAAAGAATTTGAGGAGCACCATTTCCCTCGGGATGTCTTCTTGAAATAATCCCAACAGTTCCTGTACAGTAATCTAGTGAGTGGAGGTGCTCACATAAACTGTAGCTCAGTCCACTACGCTGAGCCAACAACTGATATTGCAGACATTCTTCCAACTCACATTGGACTACGTGAGTCTTCCCCCAGTTCTTCCTCTGTACATGTACTGGCACGGAAATTCCACGCTTACTTCTCTGCACAGCAAATATGCCATTTGTCTCAGCAACATTTACACTCTGTAAATAACAGGCCTTGGTAATATCTTGAGCCACATCTGCATGCTTTCTCAACGTGTACTTTCAAGTTTTTCCTGAGAAGACAAAGGCTAAACTGAGGACATTTCACAAATTTCCCATATTCTTCAACTGTGGCTGGTACAGTTGGCAGTGCATATGTGTTTTCTAGCAAAGATGTGGAGGACAGTGGACTTGACACTGGACAGGATGCAGCAGGTGGTGAAATTAGCACTGGAGAGGGTGCTGCGGGTGGTGGTATCAGCACTGGAGATGGTGCTGCGGGTGGTGGTATCAGTACTGGAGAGGGTGTTGGGGATGGTGGTATCGGCCCTGGAGAGGGTGCTGCGGATGGTGGTATCGGCCCTGGAGAGGGTGCTGCGGATGGTGGTATCGGCCCTGGAGAGGGTGCTGCGGATGGTGGTATCGGCCCTGGAGAGGGTGTAGTTGATAGTATCGGCACTGGAGAGGGTGCAGATGATGGTGTCGGCATTGGAGAGGGTGCAGTGGATAATAGGATTGGCACTGGAGAGGGTGCAGGGGGTGATGGGATTGGTACACGAGAGGGTGAAGGGGGTGGCGATTTCAGCACTGGAAAGGGTGCGGTGGATGATGGGATTGGCATTGGAGAGGGTGCAGTGGTGATGGGATTGGTACTGGAGAGGGTGAAGGGGGTGGCAATTTCAGCACTGGAGAGGGTGCAGTGGATGATGGGATTGGCATTGGAGAGGGTGCAGTGATGATGGGATTGGTACTGGAGATGGTGCATTGGATGATGGGATCGGCACTGCAGAGGGTGTTGCGGATGGTGGTATCGGCCCTGGAGAGGGTGCAATTGATGGTATCGGCACTGGAGAGGGTGCAGTTGATGGTATCGGCACTGGAGAGGGTGCAGTTGATGGTGTTGGCACTGGAGAGGGTGCAGATGATGGTTTCGGCATTGGAGAGGGTGCAGTGGATGATAGGATTGGCACTGGAGAGGGAGCAGGGGGTGATGGGATTGGTATAGGAGAGGGTGAAGGGGGTGGTGATTTCAGCACTGGAGAGGGTGCAGTGGATGATGGGATCGGCATTGGAGAGGGTGCAGTGGTGATGGGACTGGTACTGGAGATGGTGCATTGGATGATGGGATCGGCACTGCAGAGGGTGTTGCGGATGGTGGTATCGGCCCTGGAGAGGGTGCAGTTGATGGTATCGGCACTGGAGAGGGTGCAGTTGATGGTATCGGCACTGGAGAGGGTGCAGTTGATGGTGTTGGCACTGGAGAGGGTGCAGATGATGGTTTCGGCATTGGAGAGGGTGCAGTGGATGATAGGATTGGCACTGGAGAGGGAGCAGGGGGTGATGGGATTGGTATAGGAGAGGGTGAAGAGGGTGGCGATTTCAGCACTGAAGAGGGTGCAGTGGATGATGGGATCGGCATTGGAGAGGGTGCAGTGGTGATGGGATTGGTACTGGAGAGGGTGCACTGGATGATGGGATCGGCACTGGAGAGGGTGCAGGGAGTGACGATTTCGGCACTGCAGAAACTTCACACAATAATAAATGCCTTTCCATATCCACCCTGCGTATAATTGTTCTTTTACAAAGATGGCAGTGATAATGTCCCACTGGCCAGCATGGAAGCCAGCACCGGCATAAGATTTGGTCTGTAATAGAAATAACATATTAAATTGTATGAATTGCTTATATTTTATTTTCAGTTTATTACTATTATTAATAAACTGAAAATAAAATATAAGCAATTCATACAACTTTCTCAGTGTGCACATTTGTAAACTTAAAGGGTAAGTTCACCTTTACACCCTCCTCATCCCCCCCCCCCCCCCCAGTCCTGCTGACTTGGAGTGCGGTGATCACCCGCACTGACACATCTGGTCGCCGCCTCACCAGTCCAGGGCTTAAAAATCCCTGCAGCTTAATCTCCAAAATGTACCTCGTCAAGAGGTACATTTAGGAGCATGCTAATTGGTCTGCGCCGTCACATCGGCGGCGCCGACCAAAGCCGTGTAGCTCGTCCTGTCAACCCAGGCAAAGAGGAGAGAAAAAAGCCGCTGGGATTTCAAATCCCTGGACTGGTACAGCAGCGATACGAGCTGTCAGTGCAGGTGATCGCCGGACTCCAGGTTAGCAGGACCAGGGCGGATGGGAAGGGGTCCAGTGTAAGTTCACCTTACAGATTTTCTGTAAAGGTGAACTTACTCTTTAAACTTTAAAATCTACCTAACTATCCCCTGTATAAAAACAAAACAAAACAAAAAAAAACTTTCTGCTAAAAAACAGAACCAAAAAAAAAAAAAATTTGATTCAGAAATGTTTTCCTAAATGTATTCTGCTACATGTTAGTGATACAAAAAAAACCCAACAAGTGTATATTGATTGGCTTTCTTGAAAGTTCTAGTGTCTACAAACTATGGGATATGTACTGAAATATTTTTTCTTTTTTCTTTTGTTTTATACTACAAATGGCGGAGGTAAACGACTTATAGTGGGACTGTGATAGTGCAATCTGACACTAACTGCCGCTGGGGGGGGGGGAATGACTAATTGCCACTGACATCACCAGTGACACCAATACAGTGATCAGTGCTAAAAATATGACACTGGCTGGGAAAGGGTTAACATCTAGGGCGATCAAGGGATTAAATATGTTCCTTACCTAGGTGTAATGCGTGCACAGTGTGCTACTTTATACTAATGATCACTGACAGATCACTACTTCCTCTGTACATAACCCTGTGTTGAATTTCAACACAGAGCTCTGGGCTGTGATTGGAAACAGCTGGTCAGCTAGTCCTGGGTGTAAATCATTGGCCACGACACAGTGTACAATCACAGCGGGAGTCAGGTGGGGCCGAACATGCACACGCCGTAAACCTTGGAGTAGGCAGTGACGTACCAACACATCGCTTTGCCTACAGCACCCCCCCGTCCTCAGTACAATGCAGCCAGGCGGTCAGGTGGATAATATATGTACCAGAACATATATGATTTTCAAGAAGATGGAGGTTTAACGCCGACATACCATTGAACCGTAAAACCTTTTTTCCATAGAAATCCATGTTTGCCTCAATCTTGGCTCTGTTAGTTGGCATGAAGGTAGGGCAAAAATTCTTCTTCCAACATAAACATGAACTTCCATCACCACCACAAATATAAATTAGTAAATGTTAAACAGTTGCTTTTACAAACAAATCCAGTTTACAAAGTTAAATCAAAGCGGAGTTTCACCCATTTAAAAGTCAGCAGCTACAAAAAGTTTAGCTGCTGACTTTTAATAATCAGACACTCACCTGTCCCACGGTCCAGCGATGCGGGTGCAGGAAGACTCGCTCCTCTCCCCCTCCTCTCCACTGTGCCGGTGTCTTGCCGAGAATGTTCCCTCGGCGGAGAAGTTCTCCCCCCGTACTGCGCAGGCGCAGCGCCTGCGCAGTACGGACTACTGTCAGCCACCGGAGATAGCCGAAGCTCAAACGCTTCAATCAGCTGTACACGGCGCCTGCGCCCTAGGTCCAGGTTCCTTCCCCACCATCCAAGTGGACCTAGAGGGAGAATCTAAAAGAGCCGAGCGAAGCGAGGCCGTGCCCGAAGCGTGGCGAGCAGCCCTCTTACAGGCGCCATGTACAGCTGATTTTCAGCTATTCCGCTTCGGCTATTTCCGCCGGATCCTACTGCGCAGGCGCAGCGCCTGCGCAGTAGAGGGGGGAACTTAGCCGCCGAGCGGAACTTTCTCGGCAGAACACCGGCATTCTAACTGTGGGTGCCCGGCTGTGGCTTAACAGCTGGACACGCACTGCTTGCTGTGAATGGCTGCACAATCTTCTAGGCGGGGGAGAGGTGATCTATGTACTATTTACAAAACCTCCCAAAAATATATTGTATTTTTGCAAATTCCAGACTCCACTTTCTGTGGTATTGTCTATTTGTTGTTTGTTACATTAAAGTTAGTTTTAAAATAAAAAAAAATGTGGAGTTGTGGACAGTGGCAGTGGAACTTAAGCTGCAGAGATTCACAATAAAGTTCAGTTTAAAAAAAAAAAAAAAAGAAGTGGAGTGGAGGCCACATGCTTCCTGTCATCGGTGGAGCTCTACGCTGCAGCTAGATCCCCTTGGAAAAAAAACGTGCTAAAGGTCGACGGGAAGTGACGTATTAATTGTGAGACGGTCTTTTTTTTTTTTTTTTTTTTAACCTCGCGGGTGCTGAAGGAGAGTGCAGGTCACATGCAGTGAATTTTTTCTGTTCTCTTTCCTGTTCGGACTGCTTCTGAGAGGAGAAACAGAGCAAGATGGTGGTCGTTGGAAAGACTAGCGCCATTGCGGCAGGCGTTTGCGGGGCTTTGTTTTTGGGTTACTGCATTTACTTCGACAGGAAACGAAGGAATGATCCCAACTTCAAGAACCGTCTGCGAGAGAGTAAGAGCGGAATTAATTGCTGAACAATTCGTTTGATTTATGTGACACGGGATTAGTAAAGCACAGGCATCAGTCAGGGTTTCTCTTGCAATAACGTATCGTTCAGCCTTTTCTGTGGAGGACCCCCTGGGGTTCTTTAGAAATAAGGGAATCACTGAGTAGGAATTCTAGAGCGCAGCATTCCGTGCACATTTCATACAGGCTAGAGGTGTTGTTACATATTCAGGGGATTTATAAAATGTGTCTCTGACACACTTTTTAGAATTCTATCTTAAATTTTTATATAAGTGTCAGTGTAGACAACAGATTCATGTACCTGTTAGAAACAGGTGCATGAATGAATTTGCTGCAAGCATTGCTTGCCAGGCTGTCCATCCTCAGCAAGGATGAGTTTAGTGGCATTTGCACGCAAGTCTGAACCTGCCTGAGCTATCCTGCCAGGGAGCTGTCAAAGCGGACAGCCAATCTTAGGGGGTGGGGGCATTTCCTGCCCTGCAGATGCACATGCCACAGCTGCCAGTGATTGGCTGTCTGCTTAGACCGCTTCCTGGCAGGATAGCTCAGGTGGGTTTGAACTTGTGTCTGAACATGCCTGAGCTAATCCTTTGTCCTCAGTGCAGGTAAACTTTGTCCCCACTGCTGCAGCTGTAAGTTACCAGCGACCAAGTTGTTTTGTAGCTGTGTGGGGGCGGATCCTAATGGGTATTCAGATTTTCTTTTAACATTTGTTCCCCTTGTGAATGACAGCAAGCAGTGGGTGAATACATCACAAAGAGAGATCGGACCTGAGAAACTAGTCCCCTAGATTCCAATTCAGGCCCCACCGTCAACCTCACTGGTTGCTAGGAGTTTTTTGGTTGTGAAGCAGAAAGCATCTTTGATAACCAGTGACCGGTGAGGAGTGTAGGGGTAGCGACAGCAAATGTGCCGCTCTGGTGTATAGAGACAGGCACTCTGCCTGTCTCTGTATGCTAAGTTAGAGTTGGTCATTCATTATCTTCAGTTTCTTTATGTACAAACAAGTTTTCTTAAAATGATTGTAAAGTCTCAAGGTTTTTCACCCTAATGCATAATGCATTAGGGTGAAAAACCTTTCTTTGCAGCTTCTCCCGGAGCCCCCCTTTTTCTTACCTGAACCCTATCCAGCAATGTGCACGAGCCCAGCGGCTCCAGCCGCTGTCTCTGTCCTCATTTGACAGAATAATAGCAGCAGAAGCCATTGTTTACCACTGGTGTCAATCAAATCCAGTGACGTGGGGGATGGGGACGAGTCCCTTTGTGTCAATTGACGTAGCAGCGGGACTCGGGAGCGCGCCTGCACGGGTGCCCCCCAAGGAAAGCAGCTTGAAGGGGAGAAGCAAGGTGCTCTGGTGGGGCACCCCAGCAGAAGGGGATCGGGACTGCTCTGTGCAAAACCCTTGCACAGAGCAGGTAAGTATAACACGTTTGTTATTTTTTATTTATAAAAAAAAAAAAAGCAAACCTTCAGCCCAGGTTCACACTGAGCTGCGGGAATGAAGGCGTGGGAGTTCAGCTGAACGCGCACGACTTCACTACCACATGTTAGTCCTGATTTTGGCGTCGATTTCACAGACATCTGTGCGGGTTTCTGCACAGATGTTAATGGAAATCGCACCCTGAAATTGCAAAACGTAGTTCAGAAACGACTTGTGGAAATCGGTGCGGCGCCACAAATGTGGCGTCATGCAGATTTAGTATGCTATGCATACTATTAGTATGCTATGCACACAGTATGCTATGCATACTAGCTCATTATGCCTTTGTCTTGCGGGTGTTAGTTATTATTTTTTATTTTTTTTTTTTAAAGTGGGTTTACAACTACTTTAAGAGAGGGTTATAACCACTGTCTGTGTCCCACTGGGGAGGTTTCCCTTTAGCTTTTATCCTGTAGGCAAAACGGTTAGTTAGCGGAAATCTCTTTAAAGCAAGTTATTCACTAGTTGAGACCAGAACTATGAAAACATTTGACCACCCAAAATTTGGGACTTTCTTTCACTTTCACTCTCGGTGATAACCGTAAACAGGTAAAAGAGGGTAAATATCCCCAGCAGGGCATAGACAGCAGTAAATACATGACATGTTCTAATCCCTCTTCTCTCTATTCTAAAGTAAAATAAATATTTTACCATCAATTATACTTTTAGTACCTCTGATTATACTCGTCTTGCGCATTGGGAAATATTGTATTAACACCCTGTCTTTCAAGGAACATTTATAAACGTCCTGGTATACAAGGGGTTAAAACAAGCTCGCAGATCTGCTGGCTTTTTGGCCTCACTGATCCTGTTAATGTTTCCTCCCAGGGTTCTCACTACATACATGCATTGCTTTTTCTGTGCATGCATCATGGGCCCTGTTGCTTTCTCACCATCTGCTCTACCTATTAACCACCATCATGATCTCTGAATCAGGGTTTCTCAACCTTTTTTTTATTTTTTATCTGGGAGGAATCCTCTGCAAAAAGTTTGAGATCTTGGGGAACCCCTGAAATAATTTTCAGTTCTAAAGCTCACAGAACATTAGTGTAATCAACGAGCTCTTGTTTTAACCACTTGACGACCGCCTCACGCCGATGTACGTCGGCAAGGCGGCACGGACAGGCAAAATCACATACATGTACGTGATTTGCCTTCCGCGGGTGGGGGGTCCGATCGGACCCCCCCCGGTGCCCGAGGCGGTCGTCTTTTGTCCCACGGCGATCGGAGGTGAGGGGGAGGCCATCCGTTCGTGGCCCCCCCTCGTGATCGCCGCCGGCCAATCTAATCATTCCTATGCTGCTGTATGCTAAACAGCAGCAAAGGAAATGATGTCATCTCTCCTCGGCTCGGTAGTCTCCGTTCCGGCCCGAGGAGAGAAGACAGGTATGTGAGTGCACAACACTACACACACACAGTAGAACATGCCAGGCACACAAAACACCCCGATTCCCCCCCCCCCCCCCCGATCGCCCCCCGACCCCACCCAATCACCCCCCCCCCCCGTCACAAACTGACACCAGCAGGTTTTTTTTTTTTTTTTTTTTTCTGATTACTGCATTGGTGTCAGTTTGTGACAGTTACAGTGTTAGGTCAGTGAGTGTTAGCCCCCTGTAGGTCTAGGATACCCCCCTAACCCCCCCTAATAAAGTTTTAACCCCTTGATCACCCCCTGTCACCAGTGTCGCTAAGCGATCATTTTTCTGATCGCTGTATTAGTGTCGCTGGTGACGCTAGTTAGGGACGTAAATATTTAGGTTCGCCATCAGCGTTTTATAGCGACAGGGACCCCCATATACTACCGAATAAATGTTTTAACCCCTTGATGGCCCCCTAGTTAACCCTTTCACCACTGATCACCGTATAACTGTTACGGGTGACGCTGGTTAGTTTGTTTATTTTTTATAGTGTCAGGGCACCCGCCGTTTATTACCGAATAAAGGTTTAGCCCCCTGATCGCCCGGCGGTGATATGCGTCGCCCCAGGCAGCGTCAGATTAGCGCCAGTACCGCTAACACCCACGCACGCAGCATACGCCTCCCTTAGTGGTATAGTATCTGTACGGATCAATATCTGATCCGATCAGATCTATACTAGCGTCCCCAGCAGTTTAGGGTTCCCAAAAACGCAGTGTTAGCGGGATCAGCCCAGATACCTGCTAGCACCTGCGTTTTGCCCCTCCGCCCAGCCCACCCAAGTGCAGTATCAATCGATCACTGTCACTTACAAAACACTAAACGCATAACTGCAGCGTTCGCAGAGTCAGGCCTGATCCCTGCGATCGCTAACAGTTATTTTGGTAGCATTTTGGTGAACTGGCAAGCACCAGCCCCAGGCAGCGTCAGGTTAGCGCCAGTAGCGCTAACACCCACTCACGCACCGTACACCTCCCTTAGTGGTATAGTATCTGAACGGATCAATATCTGGTCCGATCAGATCTATACTAGCGTCCCCAGCAGTTTAGTGTTCCCAAAAACGCAGTGTTAGCGGGATCAGCCCAGATACCTGATAGCACCTGCGTTTTGCCCCTCCGCCCGGCCCAGCCCAGCCCACCCAAGTGCAGTATCGATCGATCACTGACACTTACAAAACACTAAATGCATAACTGCAGCGTTCGCAGAGTCAGGCCTAATCCCTGCGATCGCTAACAGTTTTTTTGGTAGTATTTTGGTGAACTGGCAAGCACCAGCCCCAAGCAGCGTCAGATTAGCGCCAGTACCGCTAACACCCACGCACGCAGCATACGCCTCCCTTAGTGGTATAGTATCTGAACGGATCAATATCTGATCCGATCAGATCTATACTGGCGTCCCCAGCAGTTTAGGGTTCTCAAAAACGCAGTGTTAGTGGGATCAGCCCAGATACCTGCTAGCACCTGCATTTTGCCCCTCCGCCCGGCCCAGCCCACCCAAGTGCAGTATCGATCGATCACTGTCACTTACAAAACACTTAACGCATAACTGCAGCGTTCGCAGAGTCAGGCCTGATCCCTGCGATCGCTAACAGTTTTTTTGGTAGCTTTTTATTGAACTGGCAAGCGCCAGCGGCCTAGTACACCCCGGTCGTAGTCAAACCAGCACTGCAGTAACACTTGGTGACGTGGCGAGTCCCATAAGTGCAGTTCAAGCTGGTGAGGTGGCAAGCACAAGTAGTGTCCCGCTGCCACCAAGAAGACAAACACAGGCCCGTCGTGCCCATAATGCCCTTCCTGCTGCATTCGCCAATCCTAATTGGGAACCCACCGCTTCTGCAGCGCCCGTACTTCCCCCATTCACATCCCCAACCAAATGCAGTCGGCTGCATGAGAGGCATTTTCTTGATGTCCTCCCGAGTACCCCTACCCAACGAACCCCCCCAAAAAAGATGTTGTGTCTGCAGCAAGCGCGGATATAGGCGTGACACCCGCTATTATTGTCCCTCCTGTCCTGACAATCCTGGTCTTTGCATTGGTGAATGTTTTGAATGCTACCATTCACTAGTTGAGTATTAGCGTAGGGTACAGCATTGCACAGACTAGGCACACTTTCACAGGGTCTCCCAAGATGCCATCGCATTTTGAGAGACCCGAACCTGGAACCGGTTACAGTTCTAAAAGTTAGTTACAAAAAAAGTGTAAAAAAAAAAAAAAAAATATATAAAATAAAAAAAAATAGTTGTCGTTTCATTGTTCTCTCTCTCTCTCTCTCTCTCTCTCTCTCTCTCTCTCTCTCTATTCTCTCTCTCTATTGTTCTGCTCTTTTTTACTGTATTCTATTCTGCAATGTTTTATTGTTATTATGTTTTATCATGTTTGCTTTTCAGGTATGCAATTTTTTATACTTTACCGTTTACTGTGCTTTATTGTTAACCATTTTTTTGTCTTCAGGTACGCCATTCACGACTTTGAATGGTTATACCAGAATGATGCCTGCAGGTTTAGGTATCATCTTGGTATCATTCTTTTCAACCAGCGGTCGGCTTTCATGTAAAAGCAATCCTAGCGGCTAATTAGCCTCTAGACTGCTTTTACAAGCCGTGGGAGGGAATGCCCCCCCCCCCACCGTCTTCCGTGTTTTTCTCTGGCTCTCCTGTCTCAACAGGGAACCTGAGAATGCAGCCGGTGATTCAGCCAGCTGACCATAGAGCTGATCAGAGACCAGAGTGGCTCCAAACATCTCTATGGCCTAAGAAACCGGAAGCTACGAGCATTTTATGACTTAGATTTCGCCGGATGTAAATAGCGCCATTGGGAAATTGGGGAAGCATTTTATCACACCGATCTTGGTGTCGTCAGATGCTTTGAGGGCAGAGGAGAGATCTAGGGTCTAATAGACCCCAATTTTTTCAAAAAAGAGTACCTGTCACTACCTATTGCTATCATAGGGGATATTTACATTCCCCGAGATAACAAAAATGATTACAAAAAAAAAAAAAATGAAAGGAACAGTTTAAAAATAAGATAAAAAAGCAATAAGGAAAAGCACCTATATTGAAATAAATAAATTACCAAGTAAAAGTACCATCATCCCAGGTGTCTAGTACAAAGAAAGGCAGGGAGTAGGGAACAGCCGCAGTTAGCTGCTTCTGTCAGCGGATGTCCCAACCCTCCACACACAAAGGGAAACAAGGGGGGACTATTGCGGTACTGAAGGTAGTCAGGAATTTGATAGAAGAAAATGAAAATGAAAAAATAATATAATAAAATTTACATTTTAATGGAAAACAATGTTAAAAATATTACAGTGTCGCATACAGTCGTAATTCATAGCAAGAGCAATCTATACAACCGTACGAATTACACCAAATAATAACAGGGGGTACATATATGACTTATTTTCTCGACCGGTTTCGCGGTATTCACCGCTTCCTCAGGAGAGTACAGTCTAGAATGTAACATGAAAAACATATAATGAATACAAACAGATCTACAGATACATGAAAATTTCTTAATATGATTGCAGCAAAGTCATAATACATAAAACATGTACATACAAATTGGATACAAAAAGGGCAGGCTCACCCGTTCAGACATTCTCTGTGGGATTGTGTAGCCCCATATAATTCCCCCCGCGGCGAACACAGGGGATAGCAAACAGCCTCTGGTAAATAAAATATCTGAATCATTGATTTGTATACAACACTAAACCACAAAATAAAGGAAGAGTGCAATATAGGGGTGCCAGTGAGGTAGCTCTAAGATTTAAATCCAGTGTGCAGGAATAAAGATGATGAGGGGGGGGGGGAGGGGAGAAGGAGAAAAGGAGGGAAGGAGGGAGGGAAATGGGGAGAGGGGGAAAGGGGGAAGGGGGGAGAGGGGGGGGGGAAAGGGAGAAGGGGGAAGGGGGGGGAGGAGGGGGGGGAAGGGGGGGGAAAGGAAGGGGTGGAGGAGGAGGAAGGGGAGGGGAAAGGGGGGTGGTCAGATAGTTCAGCGGGACCAGATGCTTTCAATAGTGTGGAAAGCAGGTCAACCTTGCAAGAAAAATGCACACAGGTGTTGGGAGCTAACACTTACCCCTACAGCATTAATCAGTTGAAAGGCAAATGGATTAAAATGAAGGAGAACAAAATAGTGCGGATTATATAATATAAAGAGGTTGAAACAAGCCAGGCGCTTATTGGGTTAACAATGAGAGCCCGCCAGGGCTGGAGCCATTAATGTATACTGGAGAGGGTAATCAACTGCAGCAGCTGTAATTAAAATTAATGGAAATTAACATCCATGATAATACAAGGAGATTTTCCCACAATTGAAAAAAGTAACACACTAAAATCAATATTACCAGACCATAAAAGGTAAAATTGATAGTGTATCAAGCAGTATCAAATTGGGGGATATTAATCCTAAATGAAAAGGTTTAAAATATCCAGTGAAAACAGATAGGTCTAAATTGACACTGTAGGCAGCACTGCACAGGGGGGGGTAACAGTACACAAAACTGATATGGACCAAGGGAGAAGCATACAAGGGGAACGCCAACTAGGAATAGGGAAAGGGCACCAGGAGGGGGAGGGAGAGGAGAAGGGGAAAGGGGAAAGCGAGACTTACCCAGAATGGTGGGCTTCAGCTGGCGCGGCATCGGGAGGCTGTAGGCTCTCACAGCGGCCGCGTCCGGCCGCTATAAGAGCACCCCAACCTGGAAGACAGGGACGGCGTAGCAGAGGCGGTCCCTGACGTCACCGGGTCTGCTCGCCCGCACTGCGCAGGTGCACGGTGTGTGCTACTGCGCAAGCGCGCGCTCCTGTCAAAGGGAATCGGATTCCCAAACAAGGAGACGCAAGCAGCCTGGAGGCTGCCAGGGCGAGCATGTGTCCGCCGCGTAGGAGAAGAAATGAAACAGACACAGCCCACAAAGTCTGATAACGGGGGGAGGAGCCTGACCTTGAACAGCAATCTAAATAACAAGACAAAATGAAATAAATTAAAAAGAAAAAACACATATGGTACATTAATTATAGGTGAAAGTGTAAAGATATCAGTCACCCACAAATTAAGGAATAGACCTCAGACAGACAGGGCCAAACAACTGATACTAGAACCTGAGGTGACAGATTTGGAAGGAAAAAGAGAAGAAAGAGAAAAAAGAGAAAAGGGGGGGGGGAGGGAAAGTGAGAGAGGAGGGGGAGGGGAGGAAAGGAGGGGAGGGGGGGGGAAGGAGGGGGAGGAAAAAAAAAAAAAAAAAGGGGAGGGGGTGAGTGAGGGCATGGGAGGGGGGGAGGGGGACAAGAAGGAATTGGGACAGGATCTCATAAGAAGGCCCTATATGACACTGACTCGTTTAAGCCGGGCGGAGTGGTGACGTTGAGTCGCTCGATCCAGAGGGACTCCCTCTGGAGTATCGAGCGGTCCCAATCGCCACCCCTCGGACTGGGTTGGACCACCTCTAATACCAGAAACTTGGCCACGGAGTTGTCAAATCTATGATAAAGGCCGATGTGTCGGCCGATGGTAGTCAGTTTGCCATTTTCTGAGTCGTAGAGGTGGTCACCGATTCTCTGCCTAAGTTCCCGAATAGTTTTGCCCACATAGAAGGCTTTACACACACACTTCATAAGATAGATGACCCCTTTTGTAGCACAATTAGCAAAAGTCCGTGGAACCAAAACCAAGATAAAAAAGCAAAAAAAAATAAAGAAAAAAAAAAAGCACCCCTGTCGCCCCCTGCTCTCGCACTAAGGCGATCGCAAGCGGCGGTCTGTCGTCAAACGTAAACAGCAATTGCACCATGCATGTGAGGTATCGCCGCGAAGGTCAGATCGAGGGCAGTAATTTTTGCAGTAGACCTCCTCTGTAAATCTAAAGTGGTAACCTGTAAAGGCTTTTAAAGGCTTTTAAAAATGTATTTATTTTGTTGCCACTGCACGTTTGTGCGCAATTTTAAAGCATGTCATGTTTGGTATCCATGTACTCGGCCTAAGATCATCTTTTTTATTTCATCAAACATTTGGGCAATATAGTGTGTTTTAGTGCATTAAAATTTAAAAAAGTGTGTTTTTTCCCCAAAAAATGCGTTTGAAAAATCGCTGCGCAAATACTGTGTGAAAAAAAAAATGAAACACCCACCATTTTAATCTGTAGGGCATTTGCTTTAAAAAAATATATAATGTTTGGGGGTTCAAAGTAATTTTTTTGCAAAAAAAAATAACTTATTCATGTAAACAATGTCAGAAAGGGCTTTGTCTTCAAGTGGTTAGAAGAGTGAGTGATGTGAGACATAAGCTTCTAAATGTTGTGCATAAAATGCCAGGACAGTTCAAAACCCCCCCAAATGACCCCATTTTGGAAAGTAGACACCCCAAGCTATTTGCTGAGAGGCATGTCGAGTCCATGGAATATTTTATATTGCGACACAAGTTGCGGGAAAGAGACAATTTTTTTTTTTTTTTTGCACAAAGTTGTCACTAAATGATATATTGCTCAAACATGCCATGGGAATATGTGAAATTACACCCCAAAATACATTCTGCTGCTTCTCCTGGGTACGGGGATACCACATGTGTGAGACTTTTTGGGAGCCTAGCCGCGTACGGGACCCCGAAAACCAAGCACCGCCTTCAGGCTTTCTAAGGGCGTGAATTTTTGATTTCACTCTTCACTGCCTATCACAGTTTCGGAGGCCATGGAAAGCCCAGGTGGCACAAAACCCCCCCAAATGACCCCATTTTGGAAAGTAGACACCCAAAGCTATTTGCTGAGAGGTATAGTGAGTATTTTGCAGACCTCACTTTTTGTCACAAAGTTTTGAAAATTGAAAAAAGAAAAAAAAAATGTTTTTTCTTGTCTTTCTTCATTTTCAAAAACAAATGAGAGCTGCAAAATACTCACCATGCCTCTCAGCAAATAGCTTGGGGTGTCTACTTTCCAAAATGGGGTCATTTGGGGGGATTTTATGCCACCTGGGCATTCCATGGCCTCCGAAACTGTGATAGGCAGTGAAGAGTGAAATCAAAAATTTTCACCCTTAGAAATCCTGAAGGCGGTGATTGGATTTCGGGGCCCCGTACGCGGCTAGGCTCCCAAAAAGTCCCACACATGTGGTATCCCCATACTCGGGAGAAGCAGTTGAATGTATTTTGGGGTGCAATTCCACATAGGCCCATGGCCTGTGTGAGCAATATATCATTTAGTGACAACTTTGTACAAAAAAAAAACAAAAAAAAAGTGTCACTTTCCCGCAACTTGTGTCAAAATATAAAATATTCCATGGACTCAATATGCCTCTCAGCAAATAGCTTGGGGTGTCTACTTTCCAAAATGGGGTCATTTGGGGGGGTTTTGTGCCACCTGGGCATTCCATGGCCTCCGAAACTGTGATAGGCAGTGAAGAGTGAAATCAAAAATTTACACCCTTAGAAATCCTGAAGGCGGTGCTTGGTTTTCGGGGCCCCGTACGTGGCTAGCTCCCAAAAAGTCCCACACATGTGGTATCCCCATACTCAGGAGAAGTAGCTGAATGTATTTTGGGGTGCAATTCCACATAGGCCCATGACCTGTGTGAGCAATATATCATTTAGTGACAACTTTTTGTAAATATTATTTTTTTTTTTTTTTTTGTCATTATTCAATCACTTGGGACAAAAAAAATAAATATTGAATGGGTTCAACATGCCTCTCAGCAATTTCCTTGGGGTGTCTACTTTCCAAAATTGGGTCATTTGGGGGGGTTTTGTACTGCCCTGCCATTTTAGCACCTCAAGAAATGACATAGGCAGTCATAAACTAAAAGCTGTGTAAATTACAGAAAATGTACCCTAGTTTGTAGACGCTATAACTTTTGCGCAAACCAATAAATATACGCTTATTGACATTTTTTTTTACCAAAGACATGTGGCCGAATACATTTTGGCCTAAATGTATGACTAAAATTTAGTTTTTTGGATTTTTTTTATAACAAAAAGTAGAAAATATCATTTTTTTTCAAAATTTTCGGTCTTTTTCCGTTTATAGCGCAAAAAAACTGCAGAGGTGATCAAATACCATCAAAAGAAAGCTCTATTTGTCCGAAGAAAAGGACGCAAATTTCGTTTGGGTACAGCATTGCATGACCGCGCAATTAGCAGTTAAAGCGACGCAGTGCCAAATTGGAAAAAGACCTCTGGTCCTTAGGCAGCATAATGGTCCGGGGCTCAAGTGGTTAAAGGGTAACTTCACTTTTGCGGGGGGAAAAAAAAAGCAAATAAAGAAAAAATATAGATTGCACAATTGTGATACAAACCATATTGTAATATGGCTACATGGAGTTGTTCTGTACACAGAATGTGTACTGACAGCCCCAGAAGCATAATTTCCTGCTTGGGTGCTTGGGCTCACCAATTTTCCTAGAAGTCTGCCTAAGATACAAGTCAGATTTCAGGCATCCCCTGCAACAAAAATGTCATTTTTGGTGAGATATTTCCAATAGTAACACATCTAAAGGGATGCAGGCCCAGCAGCTTTCCTCATTAGTGCTCTGCAGCTGCCACAGCTGACTGATAATTATGAAACCACTCCCATTAGACCCGCTTAGGGCAGAGACAAACGCACATGGATTTCTTCAGACTAGCAAAAGGTAGGAATCTGCAACAAAGGTTGTTATAATCCTTGCAATGTTATCACCCAGGGGGTATATATTGTGGTAGTGCCAGAAACTTTGCGGAGAAAGACACTCTGCCCCCATCCCTAATTTAAGTACAAAATGTAAAATTTTTTCCTCTATTGGACTTTGGAAGGCAGAGAGTCTTAACCACTTAGGACCAGCCTCGTTTTGGAATTTAGGTGTTTTACATGTTTAAAACAGTTATTTTTGCTAGAAAATTATATATTGTTTTTTTTTTTTCTAACACCCTAGAGAATAAAATGGCGGTCATTGCAATACTTTTTTTCACACCGTATTTGCGCAGCGGTCTTACAAGCGCGCTTTTTTTGGAAAAAATTCACTTTTTTGAATAAAAAAATAAGACAACAGGAAAGTTAGCCCAATTTTTTTTTATATCGTGAAAGATAATGTTATGCTGAGTAAATTGATACCCAACATGTCACGCTTCAAAATTGCGCCCGCTCGTGGAATGGCATCAAACTTTTACCCTCAAAAATCTCCATAGGCGACGTTTAAAAAATTCTACAGGTTGCATATTTTGCGTTAGAGGAGGTCTAGGGCTAGATTTATTGCTCTCGCTCTAATGATCGCGGCGATACCTCACATGACCACCGTTTTCATATGCGGGCGCTACTCACATATGCGTTCACTTCTGCACGCGAGCTCGTCGGGACGGGGCGTTTAAAAAAAACATATTTTTTAAATTTATTTTATATGATTTTAATTATTTTTACGCTGTTTAAAAAAAAATGTCACATTTATTCCTATTACAAGGAATGTAAACATCCCTTGTAATAGAAAAAAGCATGACAGGTCCTCTTAAATATGTGATCTGGGTCAAAAAGACCTCAGATCTCATATTTACACTAAAATGCAATTAAAAAAAAAGTCATTTAAAAAAATGACATTGAAAAAAATATGCCTTTAAGACGTATGGGCGGAAGTGACGTTTTGACGTTGCTTCCACCCTGCAGTGTCATGGAGACGAGTGGGCGCCATCTTTCGTTCGTTCGTCTCCATGCACAGCTAGAGGATAGACGCGATTGCCTCCAGCACTACTGACGGCTCCGGTAAGCAGCGGAGGGCACCGGATCGTGGCGGGAGGGGGGCCCTCTCCCGCCACCGATAAAAGTGATCTTGCGGCAAATCCGCCATAGAGACCACTTTTATCTTGTAGCCGACCGCCGCACGAAAACGGGGATACCGGGGTTATGGCAGCTAGCTGCTGCCATAACAACGATATCCGCCGGCCAAGTTATATTTACATGCGGCAGTCGGCAAGTGGTTAAAACAGTAGGATTGTATCAAAATTGTATATTTATTAGAATAAGTTAAAACATGATTAATTTGGATAAAAAAAATCAGATGCATATGTGCAGTAAATAGGTGATAATAGAAAATATTACAACGATACAGTAAACACCACTAAACTCTGTCCTGACAGACTAGGACAAGAAAAGCCTAACGCGTTTCAAGGTTGAAAATGATGAAACCTCTTCTTCAGGGGATAGTGGTGGAGTGTATTGTTATCTAGAAGTTTTATAATAGAGAAAACAACCGTAAACAGTCAGAGTACATTATATACTAATAGATTACAAATAAATACAATTACCAGTGATCACAAATAGTAGTGATCACAAATACTTCAAAAGTAAAATGCATTCTAACCATGTAATTTCTGAATGATCACCAAATGGCATCCAATTTGAAAAAATGGGATATAATTTGCTGCCAGGGATCAGATCGATGGAGAGGGCCCCCACAAAGAGAGTTATGTGGAATCGGGAATGGTGCCGGACACAAAGGGAACCCTATGACCAAAGTGGGACACCACGGACTCAACACACCCCTTGCTTGCCTAGCATCTAGAGAAGGAAGGGGATATAATAGCAGACAGAAACAAGGAAGAAAAACAAAATAAAGAAAAACTTAATGTTATGGTTGGATAAAGGATATACTATATATACTCAATATTGGTATGAGCAGGGATTGAAACTATTAGTCTATCCACACATACCTTGTCAGTAGGCATAGAATTGATTCTTGCAGATGAACGTACATAAAAAGAGTGGAGAATACTCAGAGGGTTATCTAAAGCCAACAGGTAGAAGCCCGGAATAATCTAGAAAGAGGAAGTAATATATGATTGATTACAATCATATATAGATCTGCAGTACTTTAAGGGGTATTGTGGGATTTTATTGTAGATCCAGCACATAAAGCAGTCAGAAAACAGACCCACCAACATCATTGTGGACTGTTATAGGCTCTTCATGATTATTATCAAGGATTAGTATATATAATGTATAATAAGGACATAACCGAAAGAACTAGGCTTTACCTTGAGTACAAGTAGACACGATCCACTCAATGCTGCAGCAGCATGTGACTGGACGCACAAACGTCCGTCTTATGTTGTGCAACTGATTGGAACAGATCACCTACAGCTGGCTGCTTGGTTGAGACATGGGTTGGACGGAGGAGGTGCCCGCCGAGTCCCCGGCTGCAGGCCAGTCCCACAGGCAAAGACGGCGCTGAAAGCAAACAGCGTAATGACGTAATGTCACATGCTCGATGGAAGGAGGTGTGTGTTCATGGTGGGCGGGTGATTGACGTCCGCGGCTCGCGACGCAGTGGGTATCATGACCACGAGGGATAATCTCGGTCATGTACGCCCAGGGGGGAATGTTTTTTTTTTTCTCAACAAAAGTGGAGTTGCACTTTAACAATTCTTTTTAGAACTAGCCTTAAAGGGGTTGTAAACCCTCAGTCAGAAAAACCCCAGCGACAGGGACGAGCACACCAGCTCCAGCCAGTGTCACGGGTCCTGATTGAATAGATTGATAGCAGCGCAGCCATTGGCTCCAACTCCAATGATGCGGGGGGCAGGACCGAGTCCTGCTGTCTGTGTCAATGAACACAGTAGCAGGACACGGGAGCACGAGTGCCCCGAGGGAGAGCTCTCTAACAGGGCACTCGGAAAAAGTAGGAGGAGCCAGGAGCGCCGCTGAGCGACCCCAGATGAGGAGGATCGGGGCCACTCTGTGTAAAACCAACTGTACAGAGGAGGTAAGTATGACATTTATTTATTTTATTACTTTTTTTAGAAATAAACCTTTTACCTATCCTTTAAAAAATATAATACGTGTGTCATGCTCTTCCCGGCTGAGACCTCCTCTCCTTCATCCCATGTGATGTCACATGAGGTCTGATCACAGCCACTTCTATGCGCTGTTCTGCATGTTTTGGCTAGGTGGGGATGCGATCTACCCTTCAGCTGTCTGTGATTAACATTTAGATCGTGCCAGAACCCCTGGAAAATTCTCATGAAACCCCAGTTGAGAAACCCTGCTCTGGACGTTCACCTAGCCTCCCTACAGCATTAAACCTTCTTGCGCCAGCATAATTTTGTGAGTACTCTTTGTGGGCTGTCCCTCACTTGTATACTTAGGATGGAGAGTCCTGGGAGCCCTGCCAGCTTATGCTCCTCAAACAGTGCTGCAAGGTCTTGTATTTTACTCTCAAAGGGACCTGATACCACTGGCTGTGACAATCCTCAGTGTCTTCTCTAACCTCTTCAGGGTCAACGATCCAATCTGTCTTATCTAAGGAGGAATTATCTGCACAGGGGCCACAAATATGATTCCATGTCTTCTTGATGACACAAGCTGCTTTGCCGTCTCACCTGTTGCCTGATATCTAAGAGACACTCAAACTCAGCGGTTTATTGCAGCTCCTTCTTACCAGGCATGCTGGTCAGTCCCCTGCATCCATTCAGACCCTGAGGAAGCTCCAAATATCTCACAGGTTGATATCTGTTCCCTTGTTCTGAAGCAAGATCTTACCCTAACACCATTGTAGCGCCCCAAGACCTCTTTCACACTGATGCGCTTCTAAACTGCCAGTAAAACAGTGAGCACGTTTGAAGAGCTTTTCAGGCGCTTTTGAAGAGCTTTCATGGGTGTTTTTTCACCGCCCTGCCAACGCACTGCCCCAGTGTGAAAGCATTCATTGATTTTAATGGAAATAGGTTTTCTCCTTTTCGTCTTCCAGGGCAGCCTCTGAGACATAGGGCTCCTCCCTCCAGGACAGGAAACGCGTATACCCAATTAGTTAAAAGGTGGTCCTCCAGGCCTCCCTCTTCAGTTTTGTGTTTCCTGCCGGACGGGAAGGAGCACGTTAGGGACCCTAAGGGGAGCTCCTTATCTCAGGGGCCATCCTCGAAGAGCCCCTGGCATGGACTGTCTTTAGCCTGTAGCACGCCTCTGTCTTGTCAGGGAAGAGTAGGGTCGCTTTGAATCTCCGTTCCTTTTGCTCAGGGAGAGCAGGACCTTGGTGCTGCTGCAGACCCTGCTACCCATGGCCCACTCAGATACCTGTGTTTGGTCGGCGGGTGGGAGACGCTCCGCTGACTATGGTGATGCCGAACTTCGTGTTCAATGTGCGGCTGGAAGGGACGGGGCTTCTGCGTTCCAGCAGGAGGAAGTGACAAGAGCGTACTTCTGCCGGAACCGCGTCAAGGGGCGCCGCAAGACATGATCCTGTCTCTTGGGCGCAGCGGTGATCGGACAGGCGTTTGGAGCAGTGAATAGAGGCTCAGGAAGACTGAGCACCAGGGACCATGGAGGGTACGGCGGTACAGGACTCCGGTTCAGCAGGCTCTGGCACCTCTCAGGTAAGCGTGGTGAGGGCAGACCATAGCTTACACTGGGGGGTCAGCGTCCTTTAGACGTAAAAGAGCACTCCCTGGGTGGGGAGCCACAGGTGATGGGCTGGGCACTTCCTAGGCTTGCCATAAACACAGTGGTGGTGTGGGTCTTGGCTGTATTCTAGTAGAGGACTGTTTGTTGTGTTTAATTTCAAGTCAAGCAAGATAGGACCCAGATACAGCCGCCTAGGAAGAAATGTGCCGTATGTGGGGCTAAGTTAGGCGCCAATTGGGAAAAGCCACTATGCCCCGAGTGTGTCAGCAGTTTAGTTAAAGATGATTCAGTGGCAGCGTGTCATAAGATCCTGACATCTGTTAAAGATGAGATTGCATCAACATTCCAGTCCTTCAAGGGTATGACGGATCAAATGCACGGTCCCTCGTTATCCTTACCTAAGGCAGCGAGTATGCCTTCCTTTATCTGAACCTAGTCAGGAGGATGAGGGGGAAAGGGAGAGGGTACCGAGATCACTAGCCTCCTCTCAAGCGTGTTCAGCATCCGCCTCTGAAGGAGAAGAGGATTCTTCCAGGGGGGCCAGATACAAATTGTCCCTGGACAATGTGGGAGATCTTCTAAAAGCGATCTATGACACATTGGAGATTCGTGAAGAGCAGGTCCAGCTTTCCAAGCACGACCTGATGTATCAGGGGTCTGGTGCACATAAGAACAGGGTATTCCCCGTGCATAAATCTTTGATAGAATCAATTCTGTTAGAGTGGGAGCAGCCTGAAAAGTGGCCTTTCTTTTCAGGCAGCCTCAAGCGGAGGTTCCCTTTCAAGGCAGATGCTTCCTATCCATGGAACAAAATTCCCAAACTTGATGCACCATTAGCCAAAATTTCTAAAAAGACAGATTTGGCTTTTGACGACCTGGGGTCTCTTAGAGATCCCATGGACAAAAGAGGGGACGTGCTGCTTAAGAGGGCCTGGGATGCCTCGTCTATTGGGCTGAAATCAGCCCTTGCAGCTACTTGCGTGGCCAGAAATTTAGAATGTTGGCTAACGCAATTACAATCTCACATTTCGGCTGGCACTTCTAGGCAACAGCTTCTGAAGTCGTTTCCGTTACTATTCAAGGCAGTCTGTTTTTTGGCAGATGCCTCTGTGGAATCGGTAAAGTTGTTGGCTAGGTCAGCCGCATTAGTAAATATGGCTAGAAGGGCTGTATGGCTAAAAGCCTCGACAGGCGACGCTGCCTCAAAGCTGAAGCTTTGTGGGTTACCTTTTTCAGGTGACCACCTGTTTGGGCCTGGTCTCCAGGAGGCGCTAGAACGCACTCAGGACAGGAAAAAAAGCATTTCCGGAACAGAAGATTGAAGGTAAACGCTTTTTTCGAGGTCACAGGCAGCAGGCCCAACAAGAGAGGGAGGGCCGCCCCAAGAAACATTGGACAGGCCACAAGGGGCGTGGTAGAGGAGGGATCCTATTTAATCCTCAAGCCACCTCAAAGCCCCAGTGACTCCTGTGTCCCTGTGGGAGGGAGACTGGAGGAGTTCCTCCCACAATGGACCACTTCAACCTCAAGTCCGTTCATACTAGACATTTTAGAGAACGGTTACAGATTGGAGACCGAGAAAAGGCAAGAGCTCTGGGTCTACTATTGGGGGATCTAGTGGATCAAAGAGTACTTATTCGGGTGCCCCAGAGGGAGCGTGGCCAGGGAGAATATTCCCATGTCTTCGTTTTAAAGAAACCATCGGGAAAGTTCAGGTTGATCCTGAATCTCCACCCCCTGTACAAGTTTGTGAGATGCAAAAGTTTCAGGATGGAGTCAGTCTTTACAATAACCAAGTTTCTGTTTCCACGTTGCTACATGGCCCCATATTTCTCAGGGATGCTTAATTACACGTCCCGATACCTCAGGACTTTCAAAAGTTCCTCAGATTGGCAATCGGGATAAACTCAGAGGTGGTGCACTTCCAATTCTGGGGGCTGTCTGCTTCGCCAAGAATCTTTACGAAGGTACTGACAGAGGCTTTAGTCCCGTTAAGGGTCAAGGCTATAACGGTGATCCCTTACCTGGATGATCTCCTATTTATTGCCCGCTCTTCCCAACAAGTAGAGAAAGACTTGCAGGAGACGCAGAGTTTTCTTCTTTCACTCGGGTGGTTATTCAACTAGGACAAGTCCCAGCTGACCCCGGCACAGGAGGTCCTGTATTTGGGCTACAGGATTTCGTCAGTGGAGATGAGGGTGTATCTTCCCAGGGAAAAGATCCAGAAAGTGGATCAGGCTGTAGCCCAGCTTCAATCCATTCGGGTAGCCCGGATCAGAGAGGTCATCCATGATGGTGCTGGGTCTGATGACGTCCTGTTTTCCAGCAGTGGCCTGGGCAAAGCTTCATCAGCGCCCTCTGCAGAGTCTCATGCTTCGTTACTGGGACGGCATGAAGCCTAGATCAATCCAGGCCCTCATCATCCAGAGTAAAGAGGTCATTGTGATGGTGGTGGGCTCATCACAATCTGGACAAGGGTCTGTCCTGGACCCAACCCGCAGCCATAGTGATAACTACCGACGCCAGTGCATTAGGCTGGGGGGCCCATCTGGAGAGAATCTTAGCTCAGGGGGCCTGGTCTCCAGTAGAATCAGGTTGGTCCTCAAATCAAAGGGAGATTCTTGCGATTTAGAGGGCCATAGAGGCTTTCCAGTCCCGGATAGGGGGGCAGCACCTACAGGTGCAGACAGACAATGCGGCGGCTGTGGCTTATGTGAACAAGCGGGGGGACCGGAAGCCCCGCTCTACAGTCTATAGCAGGCAGGATTCTGGGTTGGGCCGAGGTAAACCTGTCTTCTTTGTCAGCCATTAATCTGAGGGCTCTCCGAATTCACTGGCGGATTTTCTCAGCCGTCAGGACGAGTGGTCCCTCAACAGGGAAGTGTTCCAGGAGATTGTGCTATGCTGGGGTCAGCCGGAGATAGACCTCTTTGCCTCAGAAGGCAACAAGAAGGTGGCACCGTTCTTTTCCATCCATCCGCTGGACCAGGCCAGGGAGATTCTTTTGCCAGTCCTTGGCAGTTCAGTCTATGTTACGCCTTTCCTCCTGTGAGGCTGATAGCCGCGGTTCTCCAAAAATGTTTTGCGGAATCAATGGACCTCATCCTAGTGGCGCCATTCTGGCCAAGGAGACCCTGGTTTGCCAACCTGAAGAGACTGGCCATTTGTCCCCCGTTATCCCTTCCAGTCAGGGAGGACTTGATTTCTCAGGGCCCTATTCTACATCCGCAGATACAGAGCCTCAGACTTACAGCCTGGTATCTGAGGAACAGCTGTTAAGGTCTCAGGGATTTTCAGAAAGAGTGATTAAAACTCTTCTGGAGTGTCGTAAACCAGTAACCAGGGCAATTTATGCCAAAGTATGGAAGAGGTTTAGTTCCTGGCTGCAGGAGCAGGGGCTAGAGCATCCAGGGATTCCGGCAGTTCTGCATTTCCTCCAGGCAGGTATAGAACTGGGCCTTTCTATCAGTACTTTTGAAAGTTCAGACTGCGGCCTTAAGTGTTTTCCTTCAGACCTCACTTCAACAGAATCCGTTCATTAAAAACATTTTTAAGGCCCTGGCAAGATCCAGGCCAGTGAGGGTAAGGGCTTGCCCTACCTGGGATCTATCTTTAGTCCTCAGGGCCCTCCTCAGAAGTCCGTTCGAACCCCTGGAAGAAACAACGCTAAAATGGGTGGTGCTTAAAACGTTTTTTTTATTACGATCACATCAGCCTGAAGGGTGAGTGATCTGCAGGCTCTCTATTAGGGAGCCATTTTTATTGATTTTGGAGGATAGGATCATTCTTAGGACTGACCCTAGTTTCCTCCCTAAAGTAGTATCCACGTTTCATGGAACGCAGGACATTGCCTTACTGACATTTTCTTCCTCCTCAGTGACAGATGAGGAAGGATCTTTGAGTTTGTTAGATGTTAAAAGAAGTCTTTTATGTTATTTAGACTTTTCGGCGGAGGTTCAGAAAAAGAGAGCTCACTTCATGGAAGCCGAACGCCAACTGAGGATTCACAACTACTCATACGTTATGTTGTTCCCAGCCAGATTGCGTGTTGCCGGAGAAGAGCGTATTTCTTTGACACGCCGGAGGCCGTCCTAGCCTGGTTGGAGAGCAGGGCAGCATTGGGCCGGGATCCTGCCTAATATTCCGGATCACGTTTGTTTGGCTCATACAGGGGGACGTGTTCTGCTACAACTCCGCGTCATACAAGGAACTCGAAATTTTCTCACTGGAAGGTACTGTGTTCTCCCCCTCCCTTTATTCTGTTCCTTTTTACCCCCTATCTCTCCCCCTTTCGCCCACAGGCCCTTTCGCTTTGCTGTGGAAGATGTTCGTTACCCTGACTGAACTGATTCTTAAACCCCCGATTGCAAAACCCTCTATACTGCTCCCCATCCGGCCTATACATGCTCTCCGTGGATGGGTATGACCTTTAGCCCCACACTCCAGATCCTTGTGGCAAGTTAATACCCGTCATGACACCTGGCACAAGGACTCAAATATTTGCATCCTTTTTTGCAAAAGAAAGACTGGGTTTATGCCAACTAAAAATACGGCATATAACCTACGTAGGCTTCATATGAATATGCAAGCTGAACATGATAAATTGGGCTCTAGAGTAGTCTCTCTTGATGCCGCAAAGGCGTTTGACTCAGTCGAGTGGGAATTCCTTTGGGAACGCCTTGCAAGATTTGGATTCAGACCCAATTTCATTAAATGGATCCGGCTCCTGTATCAGAGCCCACGTGCCAGGATCTTGGTCAATGGAAAAGTCTCTGACCCCTTCCCTCTTTCAAGGGGCACGCAACAAGGTTGTCCCCTATCCCCTCTGTTATACGCCCTTGCAGTGGAGCCCCTTGCCTCCTTACTCAGGGCACATTCAGGCATCGACTGCTGCGACGAGGAGACCTAATGGAAAAGATCAGCTTATACGCGGACGATATGTTGTTATACTTAGAAGATGCGGGTCCGTCCTTACAGTTAGCCCTTGAAGCTATCCAAAACTATGGTATATATTCTGGCCTGAAGATCAACTGGGACAAATCCCAGATCCTCCCTATTGACATAAGTGTCCCTACAGAACTTCAGTCCTCCTCCCCACTCCTTAGGGTTAGCTCCATGACATACCTCGGGATTGTGATCACCCGTTCACCAGAAGACTTCATTAGGCTCAACATAGAGCCCCTGATAGCAAATTTAAAATCCAAAACACAGACATGGGCCAAGCTACCCCTTGGTGTGATGGGCCGGGTGAACCTGATTAAAATGGTTCTCCTCCCCAAATTTTTGTATGTCTTCTGGCATTCCCCAGTTTATTTACCCCTTAGGGTCTTTAAATCTATTGAAGCTCTCCTTAACTCTTTTGTCTGGGGGACAAAGCGGCATAAGCTGTCCTGGCAAACATTGAAAAACCCTACTGAATTAGGGGAGTGGCATTGCCTGACTTTAACCTTTACTATCTGGCGGTGCAAATGTCCCACTTTTTCCATATTGATAAACATGATAAAGATCGGTACCTGTCCCTGATATACTCTCCCCATAACCGTGACATTACTCACCCATTCCAGATTCTGCTCAGAGGCAATGTAGGTACATATGGGGTGGGAAACTGCAAGGGTCTCTTATACCATCATTGTCTGGGACACTTGGTTAGGAAACGCAGCCACGTGTAATCTGCTGCCTGATTGATCTCTTCATATTGTACTTCTTCCTTTTATATAATAAAAAAATTAGACATGGCTATTCCTGCATGTAGACCCAGCATCTGGGCCTCTAATATTCCTTGGATCACAACTAATTAAGTTTATGTATTGCGATGATATCTATGTATGACCTGTAGAATCTATTACTTGTCCTGATTCTCTTACTGCTATTAAATTTACACAACTGTACTGCCAGTGTATATAATCTTTATGTCTTTACTTTTCAAATAAAACACCAAATTATTTGTAAAAAAAAAAAAAATGTTACAAAGAATTTAACAGAATATGTAAAAAGGAAATCAAGGATGCAAAAATTCAAAACGAACGACAGATTGCAAAAGATAGTAGAACAAACCCCCAAAAATTCTTCAAATATATTAATAGTAAAAAGGTCAGGTCTGAGCATGTAGGCCCTTTACAAAATAATCTAGAGTGGGTGCCTGGGGACAAAGATGAGGCTAATTTATTAAATACTTTCTTCAGCTCTGTGTGTACAAAAGAGCATGGGGGAGCTCATTGCCATAGCGGGGGTGGTATTGATACAGCCCTGAATGATCCACAATGGCTCAAAAGTGATATGGTCCAGAAATATTTAGACAGAATAGGTGGATAAAGCACCTGGACCTGATGGCATTCACCCACGGATCCTAAAAGAATTGAGCTCTGTAATGTCAAAGCCATTGTATCTAATTTTTAGGGACTAATTAATGACAGGAATAGTGCCACTGGATTGGCGCAGGGCGAATGTGCTGCCTATATTTAAAAAGGGATCAAAGTCTTTACCAAGTAACTATAGACCTGTTAGTTTAACGTCTATAATCAAGAAGATACTGGAGCGTTTAATAAAAGACCACATAGACGAGTTCTTGCTGGGGGAAAAAAAACATTTTAAGCAACAGACAGCATGGATTCATGAAAGAAGTTGCCAAACAAACCTGATTTCTTTTTATGAAGAGGTAAGTAAATCCTTGGACAGGGAGAATTCCGTAGGGTACCTGAATACAAAACTTTGGTGCTTATAGATAAGATATGGAACAAGGCCAAGCAACATTTTCATTATGAAGGGTACTCTGGTCTCGTATATGGAACAATAGCAATTTTCCCGAACTGTGTAAATTAAAGGGCTTCTCTGCATGGTCTAGGAGTGGGGTGGTGTATATTAAGCAGTTATACCAAGGAGGACTTTTACGGGACTTTCAATCCCTAAGAGAAGAATATGGCATACCAAATGTTGTGTTCTTTCAATATTTACAACTTAGGCACGCCATCTCAGCACAAACTACACTTTCTAAGTGGCAATTAACTAGACCAACGGTGCTCACACAGCTGGTAAACTCAATGTCTAGGAAAGGGCAGATATCATCTATATATGAATCACTAATAATGCAGATATCCAAGACTATGTCATTAAAATGCAGGACAAGTTGGGGGGAGGATATAGGTCACATTACAGATGAGGAATGGTCTGCTATAATGGAGACTGTGCCTAAAGTGTCTCTTTCCTCTTCCCAAAAACTCACGCAACTATTCATTATACACCGAACCTACCGTACCCCCTATAAATTATATAAATGGAACAGAAGAGATGAACCATTTTGCCCCCGTTGTAAGGTAGATAATGGCACCCTTATACACATGCTCTGGAAGTGCCCAAAATTACAAAGATACTGGTCTGAAATAATCAGCTCTATAAATAAAATATGGAATCTTACATTTGTGGTTGACCCCAAGCTGTGTCTGTTGGGATGGTTGGACGAAGAACTATATACACCACATACGTATATAGCAATCACCAGAATGTTGTTTATTGCTAGAAAACTTATAGCTAAGAAATGGCTTTCGGTGACACCACCGACACACGCAGAATGGGTGAATACCATAAATGAAACTCTATTAAGGGAAAAGCTGACATACCAACACAGGGGTAGCCCAGCAAAATTTGAACGTATATGGGATCCTTGGTTGGAGGTACCTGGTTTAGCCCCCTTCCAATTGGTCCAAAATAAAATACTAGGTGGCAGAACGCAGACGCCTACCCCCCTTGTTTGAGGAGGGAGGCTGTCTACATTGAATGGATACAGGATGCTATGATGTCATAGGGACTCAGAATATAGATCAAACTGTCAATAATTTTGATGAGAAGTTGTCTTACTCTGCGGTGACGAGTTATAAGGTTTTAATTATATATTAAAAGAAGAAAGCAGACACTATCCCCCCCCCCCCCCCCATTGTTTAGGGGGGAGAGGTACCTCTACACCTACCGATTGTCCGTTGAAGGACCGGGAGCGGAGTAGGGGTACAAAGTACTAAAAGGACACACTAATTATAGAAAATACGAGGTAAAGCTGAAATTGGTATAGATATGTAAAGATTTGTTTTCATAGATTGATTGTAAGCCTATATATACCATAATATTGCAGGAAACATAAGCTGATTGACTGTATATTTGGATAATAATATGTCCTTGGCAACGTAATTTGATGTATGTTTTTGTTTTTAGGAAGAGTTTTTTCTCTTCTTATGTTTTAAAAATCAATATCAATCTGATTTAAAAAAAAAATCCTTGGACAGAGGGGTGGCTGTGGACGTGGTATACTTGGATTTTGCAAAAGCGTTCGACACAGTTCCCCACACGCGGCTCATGTGTAATGTAAAGTCTACAGGCTTGGAAATATCAGTTTGTAAATGGATAGAAAACTGGCTAAAAGACAGAATTCAGAGAGTAGTGGTTAATGATTCTTACTCTGAATGGTCTAAGGTTATCAGTGGTGTACCCCAAGGTTCAGTGCTGGGATCCTTACTTTTTAATATCTTTTTATAAATGATATTGGGTCTGGGATCAAAAGTAACATTTCTGTCTTGACACAGACGCAGATGACATCAAGCTATGCAGTGGAATAACGTCCTTACAAGATGTCTCCAATTTACAAGCCGACCTCAATGCACTGTCTAATTGGGCGACTATGTGGCAGATGAGGTTTAATGTTGAGAAATGTAAAGTTATGCACTGGGGGGCTAAGAATATGCATGCTTCATACATGCTAGGGGGAGTACAACTGGGGAAATCCGTGGTGAAGGATCTGGGGGTTTTGGTAGACCATAAGCTCAATAGCATGCAATGCCAAGCTGCGTTTTCCAAACCAAGCAAGTTCCTTTCTTGTATTAAGAGAGGTATGGACCCCAGAGAGAGAGAGAGATCATTTTGCCCCTGTTCAAATCATTAGTAAGACCTCAACTGGAATATGCAGTTCAGTTTTGGGTACCCGTTCTCAAAAAGGATATTGGGGAACTGAAGAAAGTGCAGAGAAGGGCAACCAAACTGATAAGAGGCATGGAGGAGCTCTGCTATGAGGAAAGATTAGAGGAACTGAATGTATTCACTCTTGAGAAGAGGAGAATAAGGGGGGATATGATCAACATGTTCAAATATATAAGGGGTCCATATAGTGAACTTGGTGTTGAGTTTTTCTCTTTACGGTCAACACAGAGAACACGGGGGCACTCTTTACGGCTAGAGGAAAAGAGATTTTATCTCCAAATACGGAAAGGTTTCTTCACAGTAAGAGCTGTGAAAATGTGGAATAGACTCCCGCCAGAGGTGGTTCTGGCCAGGTCAGTAGATTGCTTTAAGAAAGGCCTGGATACTTTCCCAAATGTACACGGTATAACTGGGTACTAACCTTTATTAGTGAAGTTGATCCAGGGAAAATCCGATTGCCTCTTGGGGGATCAGGAAGGATTTTTTTTTCCCCCTGCTGTAGCAAATTGGAGCATGCTCTGCTGGGTTTTTTGGCCTTCCTCTGGATCAACTGTGGGTATAAAAATGGGTATATTGGATTGTAAGATTTTTTTTTATTTATTGTTTTTAAGGTTGAACTGGATGGACTTGTGTCTTTTTTCAACCTGACTAACTATGTAAATGTTTCCTGTCTCACTAAAGCAGAATTCTCTGCCACTATGTCTGATCTATTCCAAAAGATATTGCCACTTCTGGAATTTGTGGGTACCAACACCCGTAAATGCACTCCTGCCTTTCTAATCCCTTCATACATTAAAGCCTTAACTACCTAGTTCACTTCCATTTGTAGAATGTGAAGGGGACACTTTTTAGCAGAGATTGTGCAGAGTGTTTTACCAACAGAATTTCTCTAAGGTTCTTCTTTAGCTTCTTGCCACATGCTGGCTGGGATCCCACATTCAAGCATGAAAAAGAAGGCAATTCCTAGAAAGCCTTTCCCCATTCTTGATCAAGCGGAGTGGGCCTTATACAATGATTTGCCTAACTAAAAGTGGTTATGCTTTCTGCTTGATAATTTTGATGCATTGTACCCCATGGAAGGGGAGTTTAAGAAGAGATGGACTGTTTCCACTGTGGACCCAGACATTCCTGCACAAAATAATGTACTGTTTCCATTGATGATATTTTCTACTTTATGCATTGTGTTGAAAGGCATCTGGAGATTCTTTTAAAGTCCTCCTTTTCCTTGGCAGGCCCAGCCCTGCAACCAGCTTTTGCCACCTTGTAGATTGCCAGCACAATCCTGTAGATCTACGAAGAGGCCCTCATACTGAACATCCTTCATACCCATAAGTGATACTATCTATACTCCTCACCTGCTGCCGTGTGGCGCTGCAGAATGGAGGCATAAAGGGAGGGGTGGGGGCAATTAAGGTCAAGCTGCACACCCAAGTTGGTGGGTGTCCCACTCTTCCCGTATATCTTGAGGGGCCTATGGTGTTCTGAAGTGGGGCATGGTGTAAAGGAGTTCTATTTAGGTAGGAACAGACAATATTCAGAGCATTTATAGCTTGGCTTGACCAGAGAGTGCTATTAGTGGGAAACAAGTATAGATGGTATGGAGGGTGTTCACTATGGGGGCATCTGCGTATATATCTGTAGGGAGGTTTAGGAAGTGCATATTGTATTGATACAGATCAGCATTTCTCAACCGGGGTGCGGTGGCATCCTGGTAGAAAAGCTGTAAGATGAGATTGAGCTCCCGAACCCCAGCCCAACCCCAAATGTACATCGGCATTGTGAGCTTGGCCAGAATACACTCAGGAAAGTGAAGGTAAAAGGAGGAAAAGTGTGTGTGCTGTGCTCTCTACCTCCCCCTACAGTGCAGTACCCGGCTGTGTGAGGGAAGGCACTGTACTGTAACTTTTTAAAGGCTGTACATGTGTGCTTGTATGTTGCTTTTAATCCTGACCCCCTATTCCTGTACCATCAGAACTGCTTTTTTTAGGGCTTTTTTGTAATAGCAGCAAGGACTGCTGCTCATCTAAAAAGCAATCCATACTCCATTGCTTTTCAGAGGCATTTGAAAGGTGGTAGAGGCAATATGTCGCCTCCTCACCACCTGTTTTAATCCTGTAGATGCAGCATCACTACACCACAATTGCATGCAAAGCACACAGTTGTGGGGTGGTTGCAGTGCAGACCCATTCGCCTGGGAGTATACTTCCAACTGAGGTCACAGCATGTGTACACCCCCAGTTGCTGCCTCTGCAGCTAAAGGGGGTGCGGTTGGGGGTAGGGTTGCACCGATACCAGTTTCTCATTCGTTCATTGACAGACTTCTATCTTCATACTGATAGGGTTATACAGTCTCCGCAGTAGTAGGACTAGGCAGAACAAAAAAATAAAACACTTGGCCACTCCCATGGGCCGTCCACAGTCAGTATATAACCCCCTCCCTGCTCTAGGTATTCAGTTTTTTTTTTTCTGCCTAGTCAGGAGTAAGGACCGCTGGGATCACTAGTCCTGGGAATTTTAGTTTGGTTTTTGTTTTTCCTGGGCCGGGCTGGGCGACGGACTGGACACTTGGTCCAGGGGTAAACCCAGTCTGGCCAGCGAGCGCGTGCAGACCGCAGCTACAAGCTAGGTCGGCCGCGACATAGGTGCACTGGACAGGGGGCTGGCCCTGCGAGTTAAATGTCTTGCGAGGTCGCATACAACCGGGTATCGGCCTGTGTCGCAGTGTTCCTCGTGACTGACAGCCCCCCACGACGAGGATCTGTCTGGGAGCGTTACCCGCGCACTTCGCTGGAGAGGTAAGTAGTTCCCTCCTCTCCTTCCCTGGAGAGGTGTGGGACGGAGATACTCCTTGGGGTGGTTGGTCCCTCTGGGGTTCCTCCTCCTGGCCTGGGAGGAGGGTCATCGGGGGTCCTAGGACTAATTTAGGCCGTGGCTTTGCGGCCTACCAGCTAGGATCGGTCCGGTCCCCCCACTTGCGACCGGCGGGCGAAAATGCAGGCAGAGGCCTGTTCAGAGTCGGTCCGGTCCCCCCCGCGGGACGCGTGCTTGCACCGGGTGGCCAAAAACTTAGCCCACTGCTTTTGTGGCCTAACGGCTTGTCGATCCAGTCCCCCTGCGGGCCGCGCGAAAACTTAGGCTGCGGCTTTGTGGCCTATCGGCCGCGTGTCCATCCAGGGCTCGGGGTTGGTCCGGCCCCCCTGCGGGCCGTCCAGAAATTTAGCCTGCGGATTTTTGTGGGCTGGTGGCCACGCTTCCTATCCTGTCAGGGAGTGAGGATGACGGCAGAAGTGCTCAAAGGGGCGCTGGTTGTCGCACTTACATCGGTGCGGGAACCTTTCAGGATGGGGGATGCGGGGGAGGACCGGTACCCTCTTGGATAAACCATCTTGCGTGGCGAAAGCATTCCCTTCTCGCTCTCTTATTTTGACAAATTTGTCCATGAAGACTGGGAGTGTCCAAAGTGCCTTTTGTGTTTCCAAAAACGCTGGTTGTAAGGTACCCCTTTGGGGAGTCCCCCCTTCAGAAGAGGACTGTTACACCAGTAGTGAACCCCTCTGTCTCTAGGCTGCTAGAGGCAACCATGGCTCCAATAGAGGAATCTCTGCAAACAGGATTGGGTATATTAAGCGCACTCTGGGTAGGGGTGCAATATATAGGATGGCAGACATGTTATTAAATAAAGTCCATAGTGAAACGTCCATAAAAAACAATACAAAAAAGGTATCTAGGAAGGCTACCTGCTTGCAGATAGAAGTGGATCTGAAACAGACAGGGAAAGAAAACTGGCGCCTTCTAAGCGTAGTAGATTAAATTTTTTTAATAGGTGCAGTGTATAAAAATGACAAATGCACTCACAAACAGGCGGTGGAGAAAGGCATGTATCATAGGTGTCATCCGCACTTGTCCTGAAGGAACAGACTGTGACTGGTGTATGCTGTGAAGCCGTCCCTTGTAAGGACTGCAGTGGTGGAGTCCAACGCTGCCAGTATCCGGGGAAGAGGATCTGAAAACACCGGAACGTAGTGCTGTGGTGTCGTCACTTCCGGGTGCAGGGTCAGCGGGAGGGTGCGCGCGTTCGAAGCATGTGTGCTTCTTCCTCAGGCTCTAGTCGCTTTTCTTTCGCTGCTTTTCTTTCCCAATAGAGGAATCTCTGCCTTCTAAGGGCCCAGCTGGCATACCTGGAGGGGGAGCAGAATTACCCTGCCTTTGCTGCTTGGGGACCTATTGGGTAGGCGCTGCGGTTTGTCCGCTATGCCTCTTGACTGCAGTTCCTCCAGGTTGCTGAGTCTGTTGCCTCAATGGTGCTTAGACATGTATTTTGGGAGTTACTCTGAATGACTTCATGTCACGTCTTGAATTTGTCCGGTAATATAGTTTTCCGGCTGTGTTCCTCCAAACAGTTTGTTTGTTGCTTCCAATGGTCAGCTGTCGCCAGACTGCTTGCTGTCCTCCGCGGGGGACTGTGCAAGCCCTGTTGCTGCCGAGTGTGATTGTCCCGGTTCCCGTGCTGGGAACAGTGTCGGGTTTTATTCGAACCTGTGCACAGTCTAAAAGATGGAGGGCAGGGTACATCTAATTCTGGACCTCAAGGCCCTGACCTGCCTTGTGTGGGGTTCATCTAATTCTGGACCTCAAGGCCCTGACCTGCCTTGTGTAGGTACAGGAGTTCAGGATGGAGTCCGTCTATGCAGCGGTGGCTCTCCATCATGGGGTCTTTCTGACTTCAACGACATCATGAATGCTTAAGCATTCTGTTATGTTCCCAACCCCAGCACTTCCTCCGTTTGCCATGGGTTCGGAGCATTATCGGTGAGTGGTGTGGCCCTTTGATCTGGCCACCACTTCTCAGGTGTTCACGAGGTGTTGGCCCCAGATCTGGCAGTGGGGGTTGACGGTCCTGGGTTGCCTGAGTGATCTTCTGCGCCGAATTCTCGATTACCCAGAGGAGCAACGTAGTTTCTATACAGACTTTCTCTGATTTCAGTTGGCGTCTATACTATCGGAAGTCTGCTTTGGTCCAGCCAGAACGTTGATTTATCTGAGCCTTACCGGCTTCAGCTCTGGCCAGTGTGTTTCTTCCCCTGGACAGACTCCAGAAGTGGCATGCGGCGTTTGTTTCATTTACTATCTGGCAGGTGGCCTCCTCTGCGGATCCACATGTGGATGTCGGGTCTGATGGTATCTACCATTTTTTTGAGGCAAGGTGATTTGCACAGTTCCATGTAGGCTCCCTTCGGGGAGATCCTGGCGTAATGGGTCAAATACTCAAGGTCTCTAAGCAATCTGATTCGGCTAAGTCTGGTGGGTTTTGTTCTCAGGATCTTCCCCACTGAAGAACCATTCTCCCCCCCTTGTATTGAACAGGGTGAACATTAATACCAGTCTGTCTGGGTGGGAAGATGTCCTGGGATTGAGCTCGGCTCGGGGGCGTTGGACATTTGTGGAATCCGGATTACCATGTAATATCCCGGAACTTCAATTGATCAGACTAGGTCTGGATCACGGATGGCTCAACTTCGGGGGCTCCCAGTACGGATCCAGTCAGACAAGGCAACAGCGGTGGCTTATGTCCCCCCACCAGGGTGGGCCAAAAAGGCTGTTGGCGACCCTGGCTGACCATCTCCCAGGCAACCCTCCTCCAGTGGGCAGAACGTCTAGTTCCAGCCCTTTTTAACAAACGCATTCCAGGAGTAGAATGCTGTCAGACGGATGCCTCAGTTGGTTAGGGTTGGGCCGCGGGGTGGGCCTTTCTCTGGGCCGAGTGGGTAGGTGGCTATGTTTTTCCTACTTCCATTTACAGAGGGATGAGCAGGAATAGGCTTTGAGTACCATAGAGGGCCAGGTGTCGGCGGTCTTCTTCAGCGTCTCCTGGTCTCGCACTCCCTCGGGCGTGCCTTTTTGTGCTAGGGGTTAGACGTCTGTTTCCACCGGGGTGGTTTCTTCCACCGCCGTGGGATCTGAACTTGGTGTTTTCGGTTCTCCAAAGGCCTCTCTATCTTTCTCTCAAAGATGTCGTGAACGGTGGAGTTATCTTATCTTGTCGTTCACCTTGCCCAAGTTAAGGTGGTGCTTCGTCCTTTACTTTTTCTTTTTTTTTTACATAGTTCCGTTTTTGGATTTCCATTTGAATAAGGACATTGGGTTGGCTTCTTGTGTCCCTGGTCAGCACACCCCCCAAGGAATTGGCTTTATCCAGCCGTAATGTGTTTTGGGGGATTCGGATGTATTTGCCAGCCGCTGATTCTGTTGGTCTTGATGGATCGGACAGATGATGTCTCTGCGCTATCCTGTCAGGGATTGGTTTCCTCCTTTCCCGGTTATGGCGCATTCTTCTTGGGCAATTAGTGCTTTTTGGGCCTTCTGTCAGGCGGCCATTGCACAAGTTGTCAAGGCGGCCACTGGTCGTCAGTGTACATTTTCACAAGTTCTACGAAGTGGATGGTTTGGCATCTGCAGTTTTTTTTGCAGGCCACTATTTAGGGGGTCTATTCCCTCTTCAAGGAGTATCATTCAGGTTGGGTTCCAGCTTGTCCTGGGTGAAGTTCCTGTTACCTGGTTGGCTTTTGTATCAGCCTTGGGATTTTTCGTTTTCCCACCCTCATGTTAGCACTGCTTTGGGACATACCTATCGTTATGAAGATAGAAGACTGTGTTTTTCAATGAACGAATGAGAAAATAGGATTTTTTTACTTACCGTAAAATCCGTTTCTCTGAGTTCATTGGCAGACACAGCACCCACCCCTCTATGGAGTTCTTTTGATACTTCTATTACTGCTTGCTACTAAACTGAATACCTAGAGCAGGGAGGGGGTTATATACTGACTGTGGACGGCCCATGGGAGTGGCCAAGTGTTTTGTTTTTTTTTTTGCCTAGTCCCACTACTGTGGAGGCGATATAACCATATCGTTGTGAAGATAGAAGGCTGTATCTGTCAATTAACTCAGAGAAACGGATTTTACGGTAAGTAAAAAATCTTTTTTTTTTTTTTTTTTTTTTTTTAGTACGAGTACCGATATTTTTCCTCAAGTACTCGCCGATACCGATTTTCTACTTCTTTTTTTTTTTTTTTTCATCTTTCTAACTTTAACCTTTTTTTCTTTTTAGATGGGGAGGGATGTTATTGTTTAGGGTGGAGAGGGGGGTTGTTTAGGGTGGGGGGGTTAGTGTGTCCTGCACTACAACACCCAGCAGACCTGCCCTCCCCCTCCAAAAAGTTCTGCAGCAGCAAAGCCTGGCTCAGTGCAGGACACACTACTCACCAGGCAGGCAGATCTGTCACCCCGCAGAGGAGCCCGAGGAGGAGAAGCACATCGCCGGAGGACACAAAAAAACGGAGCCGCCGTGGGAGGGGGAGGAGCCGGGGCGGGTCCACTGCGAGGAAGGGAAATCCTCCACTGACAACTGAAATGTCATTGGTTGTTAAGGAGGCGGCGGACCTGAAGTTATCAGTTTCAGGTATCGGCGCATTTGCACGAGTACCGATTATACTCCCAGTATCGGTATCGGTGCAACTCTAGTTAGGGGTAGTAAAAACAGCAATGGCCTACAGTGAACAAGCCCTTGGTTCACATCTGTGTGGCTGTGTGTAGAGCAACCCATTAATTTCAGTGGGCTGCCCTACCTGCAGAAATGCTGGAAACTAAAGTCCCCGGGACTTTTTTAAAATTGAACCACACCAGAAACGCCCTGCATTTGCCAATGTGTTACATAGGTTGAAAAAAAGACAAAGTCCTTCTAGTTCAACCATAAAAATAATATACAATTGCAAATACACAATCCTATAACCACAGTTGATCCAGAGGAAGGCGAAAAACACCAGCAAAGCATGATCCAATTTACTACAGCAAGGGAAAAAATTCCTTCCTGATCCCCGAGAGGCAATCTGATTTTCCCTGGTTCAGCTTTACCTATAAATGTTAGTACCCAGTTATATTATGTACATTTAGGAAAGAACCCAGACTTTTTCTTAAAGCAATCTACTGAGCTGGCCAGAACCACCTCTGGAGGGAGTCTATTCCACATTTTCTCAGCTCTTACTGTGAAGAAACCTTTCCGTGTTTGGAGATTAAATCTCTTTTCCTCCAGGCGTAAAGAGTGCCCCCTTGTCCTCTGTGTTGACCGTAAAGTGAATAACTCAACACCAAGTTCACCATTTGTACCCCTTATACGTTTGTGCATGTTTGATCATGTCCCCCCTTAATCTTAAGAATACATTTAGTTCCTCTAATCTTTCCTTGTAGCTGAGTTCCTCCATGCCTCTTATCAGTTTGGTTTCCCTTCTCTGGACCCTCTCCAGTTGTACTCCCCCCTAGTATGTATAATGCATGCATATTCTTGGCCCTCAAGTGCATAACTTTACATTTCAGTTAGACAGTGCATTGAGGTCAGCTTGTAAATTGGAGACACCCTGTAAGGATGTTATTTGAAGCCCGTAAACTTTACCTTACACATTAGCCGTATGTGGTGAACTGCATCGAACGCTTTTGCAAAATCCAAGTAGGGCTGGGAGATTTTCTTAAAAAAAAAAAAAAAAAACCTGCGATTTTCAGCCGACGGCGTCCGGCCTCGCCTAAAAACTCCTGCCCATAGCTCCCCAGGACCGGCGCTGACACCGCGCCGGTCCCGGGGAGCTGCAGGCAGGAGTTTTTAGGCGAGGCTTCGGCCTAGTCCATGGCGTCCGGTCTCGCGGACTAGGCCGAAGCCGCGACCTCGCCTAAAAACTCCTGCCCGCAGCTCCTTGGGACTGGCGCGGTGAAAAAAACAAATAAAAAAAAAAACGATTTGCTTAAATTTTTAATCGATTTGACCTCTCAACTCGATTCAAGATTTAAATGGATTTTTTTCTCCAGCCCTAAATCCAAGTATACCACGACCACAGCCACCCCTCTGTCCAAGGTTTTACTTACCACCTCATAAAAAGAAATCAGATTTGGAGGCAGTCTGGACGAGGAGGACGCGAGCTAGCTAAGCTCCTCAACAGCGCTCGGAATCCGTTGCCATCCGGACACCAAACCACCTCCTAAGGCCCCATCACCTCTGTAAAGCCTCCCGGACCCTCCCTGCTACACTCCAGGACGGGTCTTTTCTGGCTCCAGCCGCGCACCTTGACCCGGGCCTACGGATCGCGCCGCGCCGGGGTCCCGGTCGCCATCTTGGGGCCTACTGCCTGCACGGAGCCTCCGGCCTGGCGTCCCTGTGACCCGTGCGCTGAACGGGCATCTGCCCTGGGTCGGTGGCCTCCCGTCCCACCGAGGATTGCCGGGGACCAGCGGCGGTGATCTGTCTACAAGCCCGCAGCTTTTCTTCCCTGGGGCCGGTCGCCATCTTGCGGCCTGTGGCTCGATCGGAGCCTCCACCTTGCAGTATCCAGGCTCCGGACATCAACCAGAAGCAGACCGGTCTTCTACATTAACTGGGACACAGTGAGTAACAGCATCCACCTTTTACCTAAGTTGGACACTAGATTCTTCTCCTAGAAGCGGCGCCCATCCGGTCGGGCGGAACCGCTAGGAAAGTCCGCGGCTCCGGCCTACCTCTGGAGGCCGGCGGCCATCTTGGTGCTCCATATACACCCTTTCAGACCCTCTGCCTCACCGAACCTCACTGAAATCCCCTTACTGCCACGCTACATATCATCTGTTGGGACTTTGTCTATAGATTCTGATTGTCTTCCTTGAGCCCTAAATAATACTGCAGCTCTTGACTGACCGCTGCCACTGGGAGGATTCGCGGCTCTGACCTGTGTCTGGAGACCAGAAGCCACCTTTGCGCCCCTAATGGGAATTCCTCTATACGCTGATGGTGCCTTAATGAATGTGTGACTTTGCTCAGATGTGAGGGGGGTGCTCTCTACAGCTATCGGCCATATAGTTCCAATTATGCCCGCAAAAACATCTAAACGCCGGTCTGCCCCAACTAAACGCCCAAATAAGAGATCACTACTCAATCCAACCTCCACTGGCTCTATTCAACAATACTTAGCCAACGCACGTGGCAATCAAGCCAGAACCTCGAGAACAAGCGCATCTCCATCATCCCACGCCGCATCGGCGAGAGAGAGCTCTCCGGCATCTGCCTACTGCTCGGACCTCATGGATGATCCTAGATCCCCCGCGGGCTCTGAAATGTCTGTACTTATGAGTGGTCTAAAAAAAGAACTCTCAGGCATGTTCCACGGCTTGGAGAAATCCATTAAAAAAGAAATAACTGCAGTTAGATCTGATATGTCACATATCTTGGTCAGAGTGGAGGAAACAGAGCAGCGACAAGACACGCAAGCAGTAGCTATCAAAGAACTGCAGGACACCGTTACCCAGTTGGCGTTTGCCCATCGTGCATCTCTATATAAGCTTGAAGACCTCGAGAACCGTAACCGTAGAAATAATATACGTGTTAGAGGTCTACCAGAAGCCACTGGAGACTCTGATCTTGAACCTTCTATAAGAGGCATTTTCAATACTATTCTGGATAACCCTGCCACTGCACCGTTACGCTTCGACCGTGTGCATCGTGCCCTACGACCCCGTAATGCTAACTCAGATCTGCCCAGAGATGTTATATGCCGTCTGCATTACTTTGAAGATAAAAATGCTATCATGATGAAGATGCGGGGACTCCCTAGCATTGACTTTGACGGTGCAACTATTACTATCTATCCAGATCTTTCCAAGGACACACTAGATCGTCGTAGAGCCCTAAAACCGCTCCTTGACCGACTACGCTCTGACGGGATCACATACAGATGGGGCTTTCCTGCCTGCCTAATTGCCACAAAAAATGGTCGCTCCCATACGCTGAGATTCCCTGAGGAACTTTCAACTTTTCTGCAGGAGTTGCATCTCCCGCCCATGGAACTTCCAGGCTGGCAGGACCCAATTCCTAAATTCTCCTGCCCTATGGACGCTCTCTGGAAAAAAACACCCTCAAAGAAGAAGTGCACCTCTCTCCCGGGTTCTGCACAAAAACATGACTGAACCATTTACTTTTTCACCCATACCTTTATCATTAATGTGGACGGTGTCTCTCCTACAGGGTTCCTAGAAAAGATGTTTCTCCCCCCCCTTTTTTTACCAGTGTGATCTTCCTTCTTTTTTCTTTTTTGGATTGTATGGATCAAGCACTGGGCTAATCTACATTTTCGATGTCCTGTAGGATGCACACTGTATATACTGAGTCTGGTTCAATTTGTACGGGTTTTTCATATTCCTAACTGGAACTTATTGTTTTCTTGCTAGCTGCAAGTTATTTGTTAATTTGTTTCTTTTTCCCACAGGCCGTGTGCTGTCGGGGCACATACCCCTCACTACCTCCCTCCTACAGCGTAACCCCGCCCCCCACCTCCTTCTGGGGTAGGCGAGTGCGAACGGCCCTGAAGTTGCCCCATTCCGCCCTTGCTCAGGGATTGGGATGGCCTTTCGCTCTCTCTCTCCCCAGCGGGACCACTGCAGATTTCTGCGTGACACTCATTCATTTCCCACAAGTTCTTTAATTTACAGGTATATCTTCTATATATGTTTACCCTCTCCCATATCTTCTCATCTCCCTCTTTACTTACCTTTTCTTCCCTTTTCTCCTTCACTTCCTCCTTCCTGCTGGCATGCCGGGCTAACTTGTTTGAAGGCTCACATCTTATTTCTAAATGGCTAAGGTAAAGATAGTGTCCTATAATGTTAGGGGTCTTAATGTTGCTGCTAAACGAAACCAAGTATATCGGGAACTGAAACAAGCTACATGTTCCATTGCCTTTCTTCAGGAAACCCACTTAACTCACACGACACCCGTTAAACTAACGTCACCTAACTTTCCACAGTGGTATTATAGCCTATCGGACACCAATAAAGCTAAAGGTGTAGCTATTGGCTTTTGTAGAAACATGTCCTTTAGGTTATCTGAAATGCTTGCAGACGATCACGGTCGCTTTCTTTTTCTTAGGGGTTTTATTGGAAATACTCAATGCACTCTTGCGAACATCTATTGCCCGAACTATAATCAACCAACCTTTCTCTCCCAAATACTGACTAAATTGTCACATTTTGCTAAAGGCCTTACTATCCTAGCAGGGGATATAAACATGCCATTAGATCCCTCTATTGACACGTCACAAAATCGCTCTAATATCTCCTTCAAACGATTGAAATTTGTGAAAAAACGGCTTCTTGATCTTCAATTAATGGACGCATGGCGCCTTCTTCACCCCAAAGAGAAGGATTTTTCACATTACTCCTCAACGCATCAATCATACTCCAGAATAGACAATATTTTCTTAGATCACTTTCATCTCCCTCGCTTACACTCTACTCATATAGGCACCGCATCTATCTCAGACCACGCACCTGTGTCGATGACATTGACCATGCCTTCCCTACCCCGACGCACCACTAATTGGAAGCTGAATGACTCCCTACTCTCTGATGAAGTGGAGGTTTCCATGCTGGCTTCCCATTTATCACAATATTTCAAGGAAAACAAACCTTCTGACACCTCCCCCTCTATTGTGTGGGAGGCTCACAAGGCCACTATTAGAGGCCGACTCATTGAGCTTGGCGCTAGGAAGAAAAGGGAGCATGGTCAACAAATTGACCAGGTTTTACAACAGATAGCGGCTCTGGACAAACAACACAAACTTTCTTTACATACTGCACATCTCCAATCCCTCACACTTAAACGAGAGGAACTGAAATCCCTCCTTAATTTAGACACCAAGCGAAAGTTCCAACGCCTGTCACAGAAATTTTACGAATGGGGAAATAAACCTAGCAGACTGTTAGCTAGATCATTAAAGACTAAGCAATCGCAATCGTTTATTCCCAAAATCAAACTCCCGTCTGGTTCACTAGCTCATGCAACTCCAGATATCGCTAAAGCCTTCAGAGACTACTACTCGGACTTGTATAACGTCAAAAATGACTTGTCCTCTCTTCCTCATAAGAAGAGACGGAATCGCATGCTTTCCTATCTGACAGAAGCTAATCTTCCTAAATTGCCTGTATCCGTCCTTAAAGAATTAGAAGCAGACTTCTCGGTGGAGGAGTTTCAAGCAGCATTAAAGTCTTCCCCCTCCGGTAAAGCACCTGGACCAGACGGGTTCACTACTCTATATTATAAAACATTCAGCGACATTCTGCTTCCTCGCCTCTCTGCATATGCAAACTCTATCTCTCACTCCTCAGGTCTTCGCCCGGAATCACTATCTCATATCACTGTCATTCCCAAATCAGATAAGGACCCTACCCATTGTAATAGCTATAGACCAATATCATTAATTAACGTTGACACTAAATTATTCGCCAAAGTCATTGCAAACCGCTTACTTCCCCTTATACCCAAATGGATCCCAGCCGACCAATCAGGTTTCATACCCACCAGAGAAGCAAAAGATAATTCCCTTCGGGCAATCTCCTTAATTCAATATGTCCGACGCTACTCTCAGCCCACCCTACTCCTGTCTACAGATGCAGAGAAGGCTTTTGATAGGGTGGACTGGGAGTACCTTAAATTGACCTTACGCCACTTTGGTCTGGGACCTAAAATGTTCCACCGTATCTCATCACTGTACTCTGATCCCTTGGCTCAAATTAGAATTAATGGGACGCTAAGTGACCCCTTTGCTCTGCATAATGGAACCAGGCAAGGATGCCCCCTCTCCCCTCTCCTTTTTGCTATTACCTTAGAACCCTTCTTAGCTACAATTAGGAACAACGCTAATATTAAAGGCATACAAATAGGCAACAAATCCCACAAATATGCAGCTTATGCAGATGATGTTCTATTTTTCATTCAACAACCACGTACTTCGATCCCCAACTTGATATCTGAATTTTCCTTGTTTCATTCAATCTCAAACTTCAAAATAAACCTAAATCCGAAATTTTAAACATTAACATCCCTAAATCTGAGGCTCTCTCGCTTAGACCCCTCTTTCCATTTAAATGGGAACAAAAATGTATAAAATACTTAGGCATTTATCTCACTCCTAATCTCCACTCCCTTTTCCGATATAATTATATTCCCATGCTAAATAGGATTAGAAATGGCTTACGAAAGTGGTCCAACCTGTCTCACACCTGGTTGGGGAAAGTAAATATAATTAAAATGAACATTTTACCTCGCATTCTCTTTCTTTTTCAAATGCTACCATTGGATGTTCCAGTGGGGTTCTTTACTATTATACAATCCATGGTTTCCCGCTTCATCTGGAAGGACAAACATCCTAGAATATCCAGGGCGTCACTGTTTCGTTCCAAATGCTCAGGTGGCCTGGCACTTCCCAATTTCAAAGCATATTATCAAGCGACTGTATTGGCCAGGCTAGCTGAGTGGAAATATGCTCTTAACTCGAAGCTATGGGTACAAATTGAGTATTCCTTGAGTGGCATGGATCTCTCAGTGGCGCCCTGGATACCCAAATCTCACAGGAACCTTGCTCGCTCCACCTCGGCTCTCACCATATCCTCTTTAGATGTATGGGACGCCCTACGTAAAAAACTCTCCTGGGCTTATGACTCCCCCCTATTACCTCTCCTCAACCATACATACTTCTTGCCGGGTCTTCTAGATTCAGGTTTTAAGACATGGAGACCGGGAGAACCTCTTTTGCTCCATCATATCCTTAATGGCAATGTATTGAAACCACTATCTACGATCCTCGCCCCTAAACCTGTCACGTATTTAGATAAATGGAGATACCACCAGATACAACACTTCCTAAACTCTCTTACTACTCCACTTAGGGGCGTTAGTGATTTAAACGCTATAGAAGCTATATTTTATCCAAAAGACCCTCCCCTACATAGCATTTCGTTATTTTATAAAGCCCTTATCACTCTCCAAAATCCCGGATTCCCACACTTCTTGACTAAATGGGAGGCTGAATTTGATCTTCCCCTGACTGATATTCAAAAGGATAGGATCTTACAATTAGCACACACCACGTCCTTAGCATCAAAAATGTCAGAGGTCAACTATAAATTGCTCACTAGATGGCATTACACCCCAGTTAAAATGCACCAAATGTTCCCTGCCAGTTCCCCTTTGTGCTGGAGGAACTGTGGGAACAAAGCTACCCATGCACACACATGGTGGTCCTGCCCACTTATCCGTCCATACTGGGGTGCCATTCTTGATCTGATTTTTCAGATTGCCGAGGTTCACATACCGAACGACCCGTGGGCTATACTTTTTCATGTTACAAAAACTCCCATAAGGTTGTACAAACGCTCAATTATTCCTCATCTACTGAACACTGCCAAGGCCTTGATTCCCACTCTATGGGGTCAACCAGTAATTCCTCCTATTAAAAACTGGCTACAAATGATTGATAATGTACACCTCATGGAGAGTATCACCCATGATCTCAGAGGGACCTCTCAAAAACATTCTCTCATATGGGATTCTTGGAAAAAATTTAAGACCACTTCCTCATATAAAAATCTCATTACCGAAACCCCTTAAACTAATTAATCAGACTTAGCCATCTAACATTGTCTCTCACTTCGCTAATGCAACCCTCTTTTCAACACATGGCCCTGTATGCCGGCAACCTTTCACCTCCCCTCTCCTCCCTTCTCACCCTTCTTCCCTCATTTCTTCCTCTTATATTCCTTTTCTACTTTATCTTTCCTTTATTCTCTTTTTTTCCACACTTGCTTCTCAATAGTACCTCTTAAGTACCTATTTTTAACAAACCAAAATTCTATGTTCTCATTCAATTATATTCGATACATGGTACCCACATAGTTTATATCTTTCGCCTAGTTGGATAGTACGCTAATTCTATGTACCTACCTAGAGGTAATTGCGGAATTTTCATAACTGGTATGTTATGAGTGTACTACCTCTCCCTCTCTGTTCTATTGTTAAAAATGAGATTGTTTTCTATTTTGAGGTATAATTGTATCTCTGTTATATTTTTCTCTAATAAAAATTTATTAAACAAAAAAAAAAAAAAAAAAAAAAAAAAGAAATCAGATTTGGTTTACAACTTCTGTCTTTTATGAATCCATGCTGTCTGTTGCTTAAAATATTTTTTTCCAGCAACAGCTCATTCTATGTGGTCTTTTATTAAACTCTCCAGTATCTTCCCAACCATAGAAGTTAAACTAACAGGTCTATAGTTACTTGGTAAAGACTTTGTTCCCTTTTTAAATATAGGCACCACATTGGCCCTACGCAAATTCAGTTTTACTATTCACGTCGTCAATGAGTCCCTAAAAATTAGATACAATGGCTTTGAAATGACAGAGGTCAATTCCTTAAGTATCTGTGGGTGGATGCCATCTGGTCCAGGTGCTTTATCCACCTTTATTCTGTCTAAATATTTCTGGACCGTATCACTTTTGAGCCATTGCGGATCATTTTGGCTATCAATACCATCCCCCATTATGGATTTGAGCTCCTTTGTATACACAGAACTGAGGAATGTATTTAATAAATTTGCCTTCTCTTTCTCCCCAGTCACCCACTCTAGATTATTTTGTAAAGGGCCTACATACTCAGACCTGACCTTTTTTACTATTAATATATTTGAATAATTTTTGGGGGTTTTGTCCTATCTTTTGCAATCTGTTGTTCATTTTTGTGTCCTTAATTTCCTTTTTACATATTCTGTTATATTCTTTGTAACATTTAAACAATAGTCTGCCTTAATTTTTATATATTTTTTTTAACTCTCTTATTATTTATAGCTTTTTTTTTTTACTTTTTGGTTGTAAGCCACATAGGTTTTATTTTTTAGCCTTTTAAACTTCTTGCCCATGGGAATATACTTTGCAGTGAGTTCACAAACAGTCTTTTTGTAGAATTCCCATTTCTGTTCTGTGTCCATTGATGCCAATATTCCCTCCCAGTCTAAGTCCTGGAGAGCAGCCCTCATCCTTTTGAAAATTTGCTCTCTTAAAGTCAAGTGTTTTTTATCTTTCCCGTATGTTTTTTGCTTACAGCTAACATTAAATGAAATCGTGTTCTGGTCACTGCTACCTAGATGTTTTTATATGAATATTGGTAATAAGCTCTGCATGGTTTGAGATTACGAGGTCAAACAGAGCATCTTTCCTAGTTGGGGCCTCAATAAACTGTGACACACAGTACCGTAAACCAAGACTGAAAATCCTTATCAAGGGCACCCAGACTGGAAAAAGGTTGAGAAACACTGATATAGATACATATTGCCCTCTAGTGGCCACGTATAACATGTCTAAAGTCAATTGGATATACAGTATATTGCCATTGGGTGGTTAATTCTAATATGCTCAAATCTATAACTTTAAGGGGTACTTTTTATATGGCAGAGTATAAGATCTTGGATATTTTTCTTAGGATTATACACTTAGCAAAATTATAAACTCATCACTTTTTTGTGTTTGCCCCTATTTATCATGAGTTGAATGCAAAGATCTACAACTTTTTCTATGTACGCAAAAGGCCCATTTCTCTCAATATTCACAAATCTGTGTTGGTGAGCACTTCTCCTTTGTCGAGATAATCCACCCACCTCACAGTTGTGGCATATCAAAATGCTGATTAGACAGCATGATTATTGCACAGGGGGGCCTTAGGCTGGCCACAATAAAAGGCCACTCAAAAATGTGCAGTTTTACTGTATTCGAGTGGTCAGGGGGGGTCCGAAAACCAGTCAGTATCTGTTGTGACCACCATTTGCCTCACGCAGTGCAGCACATCTCCTTCACATAGAGTTGATCAGGTTGTTGATTGTGGCCTGTGGAATGTTGGTCCATTCCTCTTCAATGGTTGTGCGAAGTTGCTGGATATTTGCATGAACTGGAACACGCTGTCGTATACGCTGATCCAGAGCATCCCAAACATGTCCGGTGAGTCTGCCCATACCATAACCCCACCGCCACCATGGGCCACTCGAACCACGATGTTGACATCAGCAAACCGCTTACATGTGTTTACCACCCCATCACTACGATTGCTCCTAAATGTCCACTTACCTCTGATAATGGTGTTACTATTTATCAGACTGTCAGTTTATGAATGAGTGAGGAATCTCTATACAGATTCCTTATTCATTCAAATAGTGATACAGAGAAAAGGAATTTCATCCGTTCCTTTCGGTCTCCAAAAAATTGGGGTCTGTTTGGACCTCTGATATCCCATCAAAGACACCCCCCCCCCCCACCAAAAATAAAAAAAATTACGAAATATAACAAAAAAAAAAACATAATAAGACCCAATGAATTTTTTTTTTTTTTGGGGCTGGGGGGCGACAACCCCCCCCCCAGGTCCGCCCACACCCAGCCTCTCCACGGTGAGGCCCCCCTCCCACACTCACGCCTCCATGGTGACAGTCTCCCCCAGCACTCACGCCTCCATAGCTTCCTCGAGAGACGCCAGAAAGACAATAACGAATATTAATTCGCTATTGTCACAAGTGGGTGGTTTCGGGGCTCATTGCTCTGTGCCCCGAGCCCAACCTTTTTCATGCCAATTAGAGCCTCAGGATCTAATCATATGGTTTGAAAAAAGAAAAAAAACTCGTACAAACATATGAGTGCGGCACCCCTAATGGACCGGCTGCTCCTGATAAAAACCCCTTTCACATGGAGAAGGCTCTGTCAAGTAGATCTGCCTGCTCAGTGGATGAAGGGTGGGCTTCACAGTGACTGATCACTGTGGTAGCTGATCAGAGGCTACCACAGCAATTGGGTGACCTGGAATTGGGAGTTCTGGGTCGCAATTGTTTGTACGGGACCCAATAATAGGTTCAATTTAAAGTGACTCTTCCAATAAAAGACAAAATGTGCCCACTGCAAAGAAAAGTAATACATTTCCCACTGCCTGCTCCGCAGATGTCTGCTGTATTGAAGAAAAACAGCTGATTGACTATTCAGGATCTGACACTTCTCTGGGAGTTGAATTCCTGTCCCCCCCCCCCCCCCCCCCCCATTCTCCTGTATTCATCTCCCTACTTCCTTCTGTTTGCATTTGTGTGCATTATTTAATTGTCTTCATTTTAATGTTATTTAATTTTCATTTTTTTATTTTATTTTTGCAGAGAGGAGAAAACAGAAACTAGCTAAAGAGAGAGCTGGGCAGTCAAGGGTAAGCATTCACACAGCTTTTACAAATTGAGAGAAATAATGCTTTTGGACAGCTGTTACCAGGACTAATAGAGTGAATTTATCTAGAGGAGACATTGACAACAATAACATTTTAAGTGTTTCTAAACTTTCTTAACTATATCTAACTAAAACAAAAAAAAAGTGGCTATACATATACTTTTTAAGGCAGGGTTTAAAATTTCAAGTCCTGAGCTACTAGCCAGACCTTAAGAGTTACTCACCACCAGTTGCCCCGCCCCTAAACGCCCCCGTAAATGATCTCATGAAATGACACTGTTAAAAGTTTTATGCACAATTGAGTTACAAAAATAAATATTAACAACTAAGAATATTAACGTAAAACATATTTCATTATTCTGACTGTGATAACTGAAATAAGGATAAAATATTATTGGCTACTATAGGCACTGTACACATCATTACTGCCTTGTTAAAACGATACTATAGTCTCGTGTGTTTTTTTTTTTTTTTGTTAAAAATAACAAACGTGTCATACTTGCCTGCGCTGTGCAGTGGTTTTGCACAGAGCAGCCCCAAGCCGCCTCATGGAATGCATTAACCGCTTCAGCCCCGGAAGATTTTACCCCTTTCGCTTTAACTGACAATTGCGTGGTCGTGCGACGTTGCTCCCAAACAAAATTGACGTCCTTTTTTTCCCCACAAATAAAGCTTTCTTTTGGTGGTATTTGATCACCCCTGCGATTTTTTTTATTTTTTGCGCTATAAACAAAATCAGAGCGACAATTTTGAAAAAACGTATTATTTTTTACATTTTGCCATAATAAATACCCCCCAAAAATATATAAAAAAACATTTTTTTTCCCTCAGTTTAGGCCAATCCGTATTCTTCTACATATTTTTTGTTATCAGTTCTATAAAAATGCACTGATTCCTGTGTAAATGACACTGGCAGAGAAGGGGTTAGCCACTAGGGGGTGGGGAGGGGTTAAGTCAGTACTGGGGAGTGATTCTAACTGTAGGGAGGATGAGCTAGCTGTGACACGTCACTGATCTCTGCTCCCGATGACAGGGAGCAGAGATCAATGACACTGTCACTAGGCAGAATGGGGAGATGCTGATTACATCAGCATCTCCCCGTTCGTCCTCTCCGTGAGGCGATCGCGGGTATTCCCGCGGCGAACGAGTCCGCGGGACCTGCGATCCGACTCACGGAGCGGCCGGCGCACACGATGGCACGGCGGCAAATTCAAAGGGATGTACCTGTATGCCCATTTGCCCAGCCGTGCCATTCTGCCGACGTACATCAGCGTGCGCCGGTCGAGAAGTGGTTAAGATAAAACACCTTCTGCCTTTACAACCTCCTGTGCTACCAAATCCCTTTAGCAAGTAATGAATCTAGTGCTTCAGTGCTATAAATTAAAATAAGACTAAAACTTAATATAAAGCCTGCCACTAACACTGATATGTTTTCCCACAAATTAATAGTGATATTAATAGTGCAGCGCTGCTATCAATGCTAATGTAACCCCTTCGCGGCGAGTGTGCGCATATATGCGGCTTCGGCTTTCTGGGGTTATACCGGGATGATGCCCGCAGCTGTAGGCATCATCCCGGTACATATTTTTTAGAGCGGGCGATCAGCTTTCCAGGGATAACAACCGATGCGGCTAACAGCCGCTCGATTGTTATCCAGGAGGAGTGGGAGGGGACATCCCCCCCCTCCTGCCACCTCCCGCCGCTCTGACCGGGCCTCCTGTCTCACCGGGAGACCGATCCACGATCTGGCACTTCCGGTGTCTAGCCACAGACTGGAACGAAGCCGTAAACAGCTTCGTTCCAGTCTCCTGAATGTAAACACGGAAGCAATGTCGCTTCCGGTTTACTCGGCTGCCAATGGCGCCGGATTTAAAAAAAAAAAAAAAAAAAATATACAGTATTCAGAATCACCGTTTTCGGCGATCTGAATACTTTGAAGTGCAAAGAAGGGATTGGAGGTCTTTTAGACCCCCGATCCCTCCATAAAGAGTACCTGTCACCACCTATTACTGTCACAAGGGATGTTTACATTCCTTGTGACAGCAATAAAAGTGATCAAATTTTTTTTTTTTTTTTTAAACACAATTTAATAATATAAAATAAGAAAAAAATTTTTTTAAGTGCCCCCGTCCCTGCGAGCTCGCGCAGCAAAGTAAGCGGTATTCAAATCACACCTCCTCTGGAACTCTAACATGGTAACCGTAAAAAAAAATTGTAAAGTTTCAGCTTTGGTTTAATACAAAGCGTGGTTTCAATATTCTAAATGTATGTTCAATTCAATAAATGGATGTCATGTTTTTTAAAATTTACTATGCTATAGGGAGGTCTGTATTTTCACTTCCCATGTTGAGTGCTATGCAGAATGGCCACGTGAGATTTGTGACCCCTGTGGATGGGACAAGATGAGAGAGTGGTATCCATCCAAAGAAGGGTAAATACAACACATATTTGGTTATACAGGTTATTAACAACACATAGTTGAACTACTCAAATTCTTTTATTTAATTATAAATAACATTATATTACATGTTCTTGTATTTGCTTAACCCCTTCCCGACTGGCGCACACCGATGTACGTTGGCAGAATGGCACGGCTGGACAAATAGGTGTACCCGTACGTCCCTTTGAATTTGCCGCCATGCCATTGCCTGCGTGCACGACGGCCGGGAGCTCCGTGAGTCGGGTCGCGGGTCTCGCGGACTCGATCGCCGTGGGGATACCCGCGATCGCCTCACGGAGAACGGGGAGATGCTAAAATAAACAAGCATCTCCCCTTTCTGCCTAGTGACAGTGTCACTGATCTCTGCTCCCTGTGATCGGGAGCAGAGATCAGTGACGTGTCACATGTAGCCACGCCCCCCACAGTTAGTAACACTCCCCAGGACATACTTAACCCCTCCTAGCCCTCTAGTGGTTAACCCCTTCACTGCCACAGTGTCATTTACACAGGAATCTGCATTTGTATAGCACTGATTGCTGTATAAATGACAATGGTCCCAAAAATGTCCGATGTGTCCGCCATAATGTCGCAGTCACGATAAAAATCGCTGATCGCCGCCATTACTAGTAAAAAAAAAAATTAATAATACAAATGCCAAAAAACTATCCCCTATTTTGTAAACGCTATAACTTGCGCAAACCAATCAATAAACGCTTATTGCGATTTATTTTTTTTTATTTTTTTCCCAAAAATATGTAGAAGAATACGTATCAGCCTAAACTGAGGAAAAAAAAGTTTTTTAAAATATTTTATTATAATAAAAAATAATGCTTTTTTTTTTTTTTCAAAATTGTCGCTATTTTTTTGTTTATAGCGCAAAAAATAAAAACTGCAGAGGCGATCAAATACCCCCAAAAGAAAGCTCTTTTTGTGGGGGGAAAAAAGGACGTCAAATTTGTTTGGGAGCCACATCGCACAACCAGCGACGCAGTGCCGAATCCCAAAAAGTGCTCTGGTCAGGAAGGGGGTAAATTCTTCCAGAGCTGAAGTGGTTAAACATCAGTGTTTAGTAACTGAACTGCATAAGCAAAATATCTTTGAAAAAAAACAGACAAACAAAAGAACTTAAACTGAATATATCAGCTGGGTTCACATTAAAAAAAAAAAAAATTGGTCTTTTCATCACAGCACTTCTTCTCATGATGTTGTTTCATTCAGACCACCAGGTCTTGCATCTCTTTGTTGCATTGCTTGCATTTTGCACGCATACCTGCTTTTACTCATAGGTAGAGGAACTTTATTAAAATATTCACAAGCTGGGTCTCCTTTACGGCCTGCTGCCATTTTGCTCCTCAAAGGAAGAATAAAGCACTTCAAGCTATGTGCAGAAAGATCACAAGGTTTATTGGCTGCTTAGAAGGATTGATTTTCATTTTTACTGCTTGCCCTTCCTCCTCACACTTAGAGCCTGGTACAGATGCATTTCTCTTCAAACAATCGTACAATTTGTAGTGTACATATATTTGCAAAATGATGGGATAAAGGAATATTCCTGAACTTTGTTTTATCTCATGGTTACTGTGAAATTGTGTGAATGCATAAATGCAGTGCATCTTATCTCTACTTGCAGAGCTTGGGTTCATTGAATGAGTTTACCAAAAATGTAAATATTGCTACATTCTAAGCTCCAATTTATGCTAAATAAACTAAATTATTGAGAGAGAGAGAGAGAGAGAGAGAATATTTTACTATTACTTGGAACCCCTAAACATTAGAGCAGTGATGGCGAACCTTAGCACCCCAGATGTTTTGAAACTACATTTCCCATGATGCTCATGCACTCTGCAGTGTAGTTGAGCATCGTGGGAAATGTAGTTTCAAAACATCTGGGGTGCCAAGGTTATCCATCACTGCCCTAGAGCATAAAATGGAGATCGTTGCAATACTTTGGCAAACAGTAAAGTTAGCCGAATTTATTTATATAATGTAAAAGATGATGTTACGCGAATACATTCATACCCAACATGTCATGCTTTAAGATTGAGCACGCTTGTGGAATGGCGACAAACTACAGTACTTAAAAATCTCCATAGGCGACGCTTTAAAATTTTTTACAGGTTACCTGTTTAGAGGTACAGGGAAGGTCTAGTGCTCGAATTATTGCTCTCATTCTAATGTTCACCACGATACCTCACGTGTGGTTTGAACACTGTTTACATGTGGGGACGACTTGCGTGAGCTCTGAGGGATGGGGGCACTTTAAATTTTTCATTTTTTTTTTTTTTTTCCTATTGATTTTACATTTTATTTTTATACTGTTTCTTTAATAAAAAAAAAAAACTTGATCACGTAAACATCACTTGTAATAGAAATAGGCAGAACAGGGCCTCTTTAATGCGAGATCTGGGGTCAAAGACCTCAGATCTAACATTTACACTTGAAAGCAAAAAAAAAAAAAAAAAAAAAAAAAAAATTTTTTACTGTAACACACACACACAAAAAAAGGGCCCTTTAAGGCCGGAGGGCTGAAGTAACATTTTGATGTTGCTCCGGTCCTCCAAGGGCATAGAGTCAAATGTGGGTCATCTTGCCCTCACTTGAATTCCTGTCCAGAAGGTCAGATTGTTTTCGCCGTTACCGACGGCTTCGGTAAGCGGGTAAAGTGATCCTGTGGCAAATCCCCCACTGGGACCAATTTTTATCTCAAAGAGGATCTCCTGCTGTATAAAAATATACTGGGGTTATGCCAGTTAAAGCGGGGGTCCACCAATCTATCGTTTTTTTTTTTTGTTTTTTTTTGAGTTTATTCACAAACTTTTCTTCTCAGCATTACATACTCACATATTGTGTGTAATATGTCCGCCTGTGTCAGATTTCGTCGGAAAGAATAACTTATATTATTCACTGCAGGCAATTTCCATCTTCATTGTGGGCATTTGAATCCCACAAGCATTTATTTCCTGGATGTGGTGAATGCTGTGCTCCCAGCATTCACCGCTCGTTCCCGCACATGCTCAGTGGCATCCTGGGAAGCCTGAGACTAGCTCCCAGGAGTCTGGGAGAGGCTAGAAACACGCCTACTCCCACGGGAGGAGAACCAGGAAGTGCAAAGAAGAATAGAAAAATAAAAGGTAATTACGGCGATTTAAATTTTTTTAAACGGCATGTCAGAATCTAGGCAAGGAAGAAAATACATACAGATATTGTTCAAAATTTGGGTGGAACTCCACTTTAACGTCAAAATAGCGGCGTGTGTATATTTACAGTGGGTGGTTCGGAAGTGGTTAATCGCTGTGTATTGCATTTTGATGAACTTATTAGGAATTATCGAACATTTTAATTATCACTATCATTGTTTTCTATGTCGTACATATAGCAAGTAGTTTATGAATTATATTATTAGCACATTAAAGAGGAAGTAAAGTCTGTTTTTTTTTTTTTTCCCTGCTAAGTAAAGGCATAGTGTGCTAGTATGCATTGCATACTAGCACATTATGTGGCACTTGTCTGCAAACGATACCATCTTCGCCCCTTCCTCCTTCCGGGGCCACGGACTCTGGATCTGTGACTGGCCGAAACCGCATGAGGTCCCTCCGGCGCATGCTCGTGGGAGCCGACGGTCACTGCAGATTTTTTTTTTTTAGCTTGGATAGAGTGGGGAAAAAAGATTAGAATGCCTGTCAGGTTTTTATTGCTTTCTGTACCCTCTTTTGGGGGGAGTCTCCCTAACAGAGGTTTATTTTTTTTTGTAATTTTGGGTTGTCAGCAGAACAGGAATAGAGGGGAAATCTTCCAATAGGGACACTAGTTCTGGTGATAACAAGAGTATCCCTCTCTTTTAAAAGGATTTCCTCACTTCTTCCTGTTTTAGCTGCGAAGCAAATTAAGACTAGATTCACAGAATATGAAGATGAAGGGAAATCTCCCCAATGGCACACAGATAACAGCAGTTAGTCTATCCACAATGGGGGTGGGGGGGTGGGGGAGGGTGGTCCCCTTTATTCCCTTTATTCTAATTTTATCTTGGTTTTTGACATGAACTAGATTATTTCATGTCAGAGTTAAAGCAGTATTAAACCAGGGATATTGCTGCACTCCTTGGTATCTTTTAATGCTTCAATAAAGAAGATACCAAGAAGTGCAGCAATATTCTGGATTTCTGCATGTCACTGAATCTCGCAGACAAGCTGTGCAGCACCCTGGGTTGCAATTCACAACATGTGAGAGTCGGTCACTCGCCTAGAGTGGCAGTATTAACCCAGGGCTGAATCAACTGACCGACATAATTGATTATCGATGATAATGAAAATAGTTGACAACTATTTTTTATTAATTAGTTGGTCAGCCTATTCGTTGGTCTGCATACAGAATTCATTATTTACATATCAGGGAATAGCACGTACAGCTCAGTGCATCATTCATACATGTCAGTAAGTATCAGAAAACTTGTGAATGTGTGAGGAGCAATCCTTCAAGGGACATGTAGTCCTGGGTAGAACAAGTAAGTGATTTTAAAGTAGTTCTAAAGGCAGGAGATGTTTTGACCTAATGCATTAAAGTAACCCCCCCCCCACACACCCCCCCCCCCCCCACACACCCCCACCCCCACACACCCCCACCCCCCACACACCCCCACCCCCCACACACCCCCACCCCCCACACACACTCACACACACACACACACACACACACACACTCACACACACACTCACACTCACACACACACACACACACTCACACACACACTCTCACACACACACACACACACACACTCTGCCTTGAAAAAGTATTCATACCCCTTGACATTTTCCACATTTTGTCATGTTGCTAAAAACATAAATGTATTTTATTGGCATTTTATGTGATAGACCAACACCGTGTCACTTAATTGTGAAGTGGAAGGAAAATGATAAATGGTTTTCAAATCTTTTTTACAAATGTCTAAAGTGTGGCGTGCATTTGTATTCAGCCCCCTTTACTCTGATACACTTAACTAAAATCTAGTGGAACCAATTGCCTTCAGAAGTCACCTATTTAGTAAATAGAGTCCACCTGTGTTAGAGCTGCACAATTAATCGTTAAAAAAAAAATCTCGATTCAACCCCCCTCACGATCTTAATACAGCATTTCTACAATTCAGTGCAGAGCCGTTCTCTGCTGTCAACCAGGCAGCCTGCCAAGTTTATCACAACATTCCCCAGTGCTGAGATAACTATATGAACAGTATAATGTTTGGTCCTTTTAGATCAGAGGAATGTGCTTCGGTCTGTAAATGAGGTCAATGTAACCACTTAAAGGCTAAACCTTTTCTAACACTTGTTACTTACATGTTAAAATTAGTATTGTTTGCTAGAAAATTACTTGGAACCCCCAAACATATTATATATTATTATATATGTATTATATATATTATATAAAATATATATATATTGTGTATGTATAGTATAATGTTTTTTTTTTTTTTTTTTTAGCCGAGACCCTAGAAAATAAAATGGCGCTTGTTGCAATATTTTATGCCAATCTGTATTTGCGCAGCGGTCTTTCAATTGCAATTTTTTTGGTGAAAAAATACACTTTAATGAATTTAAAAAAACGAAACCATAAAGTTAGCCTAATTTTTTTTGCGAGAATCCTGTTTTTTATTCTAAGCAAAAAAACTGATTCTCATTTTAGCCACAATCGTGCAGCTCTAACCTGTGTGTAATTGAATCTTTGTATAAATACAGCGGTTTTGTAAAGCCCTCAGAGGTTTGTTGGAGAACCTCGATGAACAAACAGCATCATAAAGGCCAAGGAACACACCAGACAGGTCAGGGATAAAGTTGTGTAAAGGTTTAAAGCAGGGTTAGGTTATGAAAAAAAAAATCCCAAGCCCTTTGAACATCTCACGGAGCACTGTTCAATCCATCATCTGAGAATGGAAAGAGTATGGCACAACTGCAAGCCTACCAAGACATGGCAGTCCACCTAAACTGGCAGGCCTGGCAAGGAGAGCATTAATCAGAGAAACAGCCAAGAGGCCCATGGTAACTCTGGAGGAGCTGCAGAGATCCACAGCTCAGGTGGGAGAATCTGTCCACAGGACAACTATTAGTCGTGCACTCCACAAATCTGGCCTTTATGGTAGAGTAGCAAGAAAAAAGCCATTGTTAAAAAAAAAAAAAAAAAAAAAAAAAAAAAAAAAACCATAAGAAGTCCCGTTTGCAGTTTGCAAGAAGCCATGTGGGGGACAAAGCAAACATGTGGAAGAAGGATGCTCTGGTCAGACGAGACCTAAATTGAACTTTTTGGCCTAAAAGGAAAACACTCATGGGGCCCGTTTACGAACATGTTTGCGCATTTGCACGCACAGGAATAGTTATTGCGACATGGCGCATACTTAAACGAATAGAAACCAGCTGGTGGATCGTTGCGCGCATGGGTGCAGACACATACTTAAATACAGAACAGACATCAGGCACTTGCTCATTGTAATGCTGATCATATAATGAGCTTTTCCTTATCACATGGAGAATATTGCTTCCATTTTTATTCCATTCATTAATTTCTTTTTGAAACAACTAAATATTCATTCTAGAGATCTTCCTCCTATCAACAACTGTGCAGATTTTCCCTGAACTTGGATGTGAAATGTCATAATTGTCAAAGTGTAATTGTGTGCATTTCATGGTGATAGTCTATAATCATTGGTGGACCTGAAACTTCCATGAAAACATCTTCTTAATACATGTCTGTGTATTATGCATTCTGGACAATTCATTTCTCCATACACTGTGCAATGTGATTGGATAACGTCTAAATCTACTCATCTGTCTGAGCAATTCTTTCCCCATACACTTTGCAATGTGTAAAGGGTTAATACCCAAAAAGAGAAAGCAGCTTGTGTTTGGTGGTGTAGCTGATTAGTAACTCCTATTCAGAATGTCAGCACAAAACCAGATGCAGTTCCGTGCGGTTTTTTTCTGCACTTAGGCTGGATTCACACCTATGCAGTTTTTTTAGTGCTTTTTGCATTTTGCAGATTTGCACTACAGAATGTGTTCCATAGGAAATCATGTTAAATTGACTGTAGTGCAAATCTGCAAAAAGCATTAAAACTGCATAGGTGTGAATTCGGCCTTAGAGCCAGTTCACACCAGATGCGGTTCCATGCAGTTCCGTTTTTTCTGCACCAGTACAGTCAGTTCCGGTCAGTTTCTGCACCGGAAACTGACTGGAAACTGACTGCATGGTGTGAACTAGAGCTATTGGAATACATGGAAAACACTGTGCATGCATTTTTAGTGCAGAAAAAAGCGCACGGAACTGCATCTGGTGTGACCTAGCACAAAAAATGCATGCAGTGTTTTCCATGTATTCCAATGGCTCTAGCTCACACCATGCAGTTAGTTCCGGTGCAGAAAAAAAGCTCACGGAACTGCATCTGGTGTGAACTGGCTCTCAGAACTTTAGTTCTTAAAGCGGGGTTCCACCCAAATTTTGAACAATATCTGTATGTATTCTCTTCCTTGCCTAGATGCTGACATGCCGTTTAAAAAAATTTAAATCGCCGCAATTACCTTTTATTTTTCTATTCTTCTTTGCACTTCCTGGTTCTCCTCCCATGGGAGTAGGCGTGTTTCTAGCCTCTCCCAGACTCCTGGGAGCTAGTCTCAGGCTTCCCAAGATGCCACTGAGCATGTGCGGGAATGAGCGGTGAATGCTGGGAGCACAGCATTCACCACATCCAGGAAATAAATGCTTGTGGGCTTCAAATACCCATAATGAAGATGGAAACCGCCTGCAGTGAATAATATAAGTTATTCTTTCCGACAAAATCTGACACAGGTGGACATATTACACACAATATGTGAGTATGTAATGCTGAGAAGAAAAGTTTGTGAATGAACTCAAAAAAAAAAAAAAACGATAGGTGGACCCCCGCTTTAACCACTTGCCGACCGCCTCACGCAGATATACTGCGGCAGAATGGTACGGGCAGGCAAAGTAACGTATGGGTACGTTACTTGCCTCCCGCAGGCGGTCGGCTTCTGTCCCTGAGCAATCCGTGCTGGGGGGGGCATACATTTGTGGCCACCCCCTCGTGATCGCTCACAGCCAATGGCAATCTTCCTCTGCTGCTGTATAGTAAACAGCGGCAGAGGAAGTGATGTCATCGCTCCTCTGCTCGGTATTTTCCGTTGCCGAGGAGAGAAGACATCGATGTGAGTGCACAACACACACACATACAGTAAAACACACCAGTCACACTTTACACCACCCATCACCCCCCAATCACCCCCCCTGTCACAGTGACACCAAGCAGGTTTTTTTTTTTCTGATTACTGCATTGGTGTCAGTTTGTGACAGTGTGGTAAGGCACTTAGTGTTAGCCTCCTTTAGGTCTAGGATACCCCCCTAACCCCCACTAATAAAGTGTTAACCCCGTGATCACCCCCCATCGCCAGTGTCACTAAGCGATCGTTTTTCTGATCTCTGTATTAGTGTCACTGGTGACGCTAGTTAGGGAGGTAAATATATAGGTTCGCCGTCAGCGAACCCCATATACTACCTAATAAAGGTTTTAACCCCTTGATTGCCCCCTAGTTAACCCTTTCACCAGTGATCACCGTATAAGTGTTACGGGTGATGCTGGTTAGTTAGTTTATTTTTCATAGTGTCAAGGCACCCGCGGTTTATTACCTAATAAAGGTTTAACCCCCTGATCGCCCGGCGGTGATATAACTTAGGTTTTAGGGTCAGATAGGGTCTGCGTCGCCCCAGGCAGGGTCAGGTTAGCGCCAGTACCGCTAACACCCACGCACGCAGCATACACCTCCCTTAGTGGTATAGTATCTGAACAGATCAATATCTGATCCGATCAGATCTATACTAGCATCCCCAGCAGTTTAGGGTTCCCAAAAACGCAGTATTAGCGGGATCAGCCCAGATACCTGCTAGCACCTGCGTTTTGCTTCTCCGCCCGGCCCAGCCCACCCAAGTGCAGTATCGATCAATCACTGTCGCTTACAAAACACTAAACACACATAACTGCAGCGTTCACAGAGTCAGGCCTGATCCCTGCGATCGCTAACAACAGTTTTTTTGGTAGCGTTTTGGTGAACTGGCAAGCACCAGCCCCAGGCAGCGTCAGGTTAGTGCCAGTAGCGCTAACACCCACGCACGAACCGTACACCTCCCTTAGTGGTATAGTATCTGAACGGATCAATATCTGATCCGATCAGATCTATACTAACGTCCCCAGCAGTTTAGGGTTCTCAAAAACGCAGTGTTAGCGAGATCAGCCCAGATACCTGCTAGCACCTGCGTCAGGCCTGATCCCTGCGATCGCTAACAGTTTTTTTTGGTAGCGTTTTGGTGAACTGGCAAGCACCAGCGGCCTAGTACACCCCGGTCATAGTCAAACCAGCACTGCAGTAACACTTGGTGATGTGGCGAGTCCCATAAGTGCAGTTCAAGCTGGTGAGGTGGCAAGCACAAGTAGTGTCCCGCTGCCACCAAGAAGAACACAAACACAGGCCCGTCGTGCCCATAGTGCCCTTCCTGCTGCATTTGCCAATCCTAATTGGGAACCCACCACTTCTGCAGCGCCCGTACTTCCCCCATTCACATCCCCAACCAAATGCAGTCGGCTGCATGAGAGGCATTTTCTTTATGTCCTCCCGAGTACCCCTACCCATCGAACCCCCCCAAAAAAGATGGCGTATCTGCAGCAAGCGCGGATATAGGTGTGACACCCGCTATTATTGTCCCACCTGTCCTGACAATCCTGGACTTTGCATTGGTGAATGTTTTGAACGCTACCACACACTAGTGGAGTATTAGTGTAGGGTACAGCATTGCTCAGACTAGGCACACTTTCACAGGGTCTCCCAAGATGCCATCGCATTTTGAGAGACCCGAACCTGGAAACGGTTACAGTTATAAAAGTTAGTTACAAAAAAAAGTGTAAAAAAAAAAAAAAACAAAATATATAAAATAAAAAAATAGTTGTGGTTTTATTGTTCTCTCTATTCTCTCTCTATTGTTCTGCTCTTTTTTACTGTATTCTATTCTGCAATGTTTTATTGTTATTCTGTTTTATCATGTTTGCTTTTCAGCTATGCAATTTTTTATACTTTACTGTTTACTGTGTTTTATTGTTAACCTTTTTTTTTTTGTCTTCAGGTACGCCATTCAGCTGCAGCACGGATTTATTTATTTTGACAGCAACAGCGTTTGCTCCCACGATAAATAAAGCCGTAACTCCAGCGGAGGTGATATATGCCGAAGCATGGGGGTAGCAGGGGCGGACGAGCGATTTGCTCCTAACTTTTGGGGCGGGTGCCCCCATGCTTCGGCATATATAAATGGTGCATGTATGCCCATCATTAGAAGTGGGTGGATGAAGGGAGGTATTCTAATGGTGGGCATACCCACCGATCAATATCTTTTTTTCGTTCAGCCCACAGGCTGTGTGAAAAAAAAGTTTACAATATATGCCCAACAAGGACTAGCAACGTACTGGTATGTTGCTGGACTTTGAGTGGTTATACCAAAATGATGCCTGCAGGTTTAGGTATCATCTTGGTATCATTCTTTTCAGCCAGCGGTCGGCTTTCATGTAAAAGCAATCCTAGCGGCTAATTAGCTCCCCCCCCCCCCGTCTTCCATGTTTTTCTCTGGCTCTCCTGTCCCAACAGGGAACCTGAGAATGCAGCTGGTGATTCAGCCAGCTGACCATAGAGGTGATCAGAGACCAGAGTGGCTCCAAACATCTCTATGGCCTAAGAAACCGGAAGCTACGAGCATTTCATGACTTAGATTTCGCCGGATGTAAACAGCGCCATTGGGAAAGCATTTTATCACACCGATCTTGGTGTGGTCAGATGCTTTGAGGGCAGAGGAGAGATCTAGGGTCTAATAGACCCCAATTTTTTCAAAAAAGAGTACCTGTCACTACCTATTGCTATCATAGGGGATATTTACCATTCCCTCAGATAACAATAAAAATGATTAAAACAAAAAAAAAAAAAATTAAAGGAACAGTTTAAAAATAAGATAAAAAAGCAAAAAAAAAAATAAAGAAAAAAAAAAAAGCACACCTGTCCCCCCCTGCTCTCGCGTAAAGGCGAACGCAAGCGTCGGTCTGGCATCAAATGTAAACAGCAATTGCACCATGCATGTGAGGTATCACCGCAAAGGTCAGATCGAGGGCAGTAATTTTAGCAGTAGACCTCCTCTGTAAATCTAAAGTGGTAACCTGTAAAGGCTTTTAAAAATGTATTTAGTTTATCGCCACTGCACTTTTGTGCGCAATTTTAAAGCATGTCATGTTTGGTATCCATGTACTCGGCCTAAGATCATCTTTTTTTATTTCATCAAACATTTGGGAAATATAAAATGCGTTTGAAAAATCGCTGTACAAATACTGTGTGAAAAAAAAAAAATGAAACACCCACCATTTTAATCTGTAGGGCATTTGCTTAAAAAGAAATATATATTGTTTTGGGGGTTCAAAGTAATTTTCTTGAAAAAAAAAAAATATTTTCATGTAAACAAAAAGTGTCAGAAAGGGCTGTGTCTTCAAGTGGTTAGAAGAGTGGGTGATGTGTGACATAAGCTTCTAAATGTTGTGCATAAAATGCCAGGACAATTCAACCCCCCCCAAATGACCCCATTTTGGAAAGTAGACACCCCAAGCTATTTGAGAGGCATGTCGAGTCCATGGAATATTTTATATTGTGACACAAGTTGCGGGGAAAAAGACAATTTTTTTTTTTTTTTTTTTTGCACAGTTGTCACTAAATGATATATTGCTCAAACATGCCATGGGAATATTTGAAATTACACCCCAAAATACAGTCTGTTGCTTCTCCTGAGTATGGGGATACCACATGTGTGAGACTTTTTGGGAGCCTAGCCGCGTACGGGACCCCGAAAACCAAGCACCGCCTTCAGGCTTTCTAAGGGCGTAAATTTTTGATTTCACTCTTCACTGCCTATCACAGTTTCGGAGGCCATGGAATGCCCAGGTGGCAAACCCCCCCCCCCCCAAATGATCTTTATTTTGGAAAGTAGACACCCCAAGCTATTTGCTGAGAGGTATAGTGAGTATTTTGCAGACCTCACTTTTTGTCACAAAGTTTTGAAAATTGAAAAAGAAAAAAAAAGTTTTTCCTCTTTCTTCATTTTCAAAAACAAATGAGAGCTGCAAAATACTCACCATGCCTCTCAGCAAATAGCTTGGGGTGTCTACTTTCCAAAATGGGGTCATTTGGGGGGGGGGGGTTGTGCTATCTTGGCATTTTATCAAAAATTTACGCCCTTAGAAATCCTGAAGGCGGTGATTGGTTTTCGGGGCCCCGTACACGGCTAGGCTCCCAAAAAGTCCCACACATGTGGTATCCCCATATTCAGGAGAAGCAGCTAAATGTATTTTGGTTTCAATTCCACATATATGCCCATGGCCTGTATGAGCAATATATCATTTAGTGACAACTTTATGCAAAAAAAACCCCCAAAAATGTGTCACTTTCCCACAACTTGTGTCAAAATATAAAAAAATCCATGGACTCAACATGCCTCTCAGCAAATAGCTTGGGGTGTCTACTTTCCAAAATGGGGTCATTTTGGGGGGTTTGTGCCATCTGGGCATTTTATGGCCTTCAAAACTGTGATAGGTAGTGAGGAGTAAAATCAAAAATTTACACCCTTAGAAATCCTGAAGGCGGGGGGCAGGAGGTGGAGCCTAGCGGAGCAGACATGCATTGTTAGAGCTCCACACCGCTGAGGAGAGAAGAGAAGGACAAAGCGGAGCCTGCAGGCTCAAAAGGTATCAATTTGAACCTTTTTGCCCCAGGGAACAAACTGTGAAAGTTTGGGCAGGAAATATGGTACTGGGAGGAAACAGTGGCAGAAATAAAAATCACCTCACAAAGAGCTCACAGGCACTCACTGCAGCTGAAGCAGCTCCAGTCACCTCACAAGATACAGCATCAGGGCGCTCTCACAGACAGAAAATGTCACAGCAAGACTCTCCATTTGAGTCAGATACAGAACAAATCCTCTCACAAACTTCTCCACAAGCCTCCTCAGTATCCCCAGTAATATTATTACAATTTGAAAAGATGCTTCATAAGGCTTTAAAACAAACCTCAGACCAAATAACAAAAAGCCTAGCCAAAGAAATAAGAGAGCTGGGAAACCGCACCGCAGCCTTAGAAATAAAAATGGATGAAATTGAAATTACAACCCAAGAAAATATAACAGAATTGGAACAATTAAAAAAAGAGAATTTAATACTTCAAACTAAGCTCGAAGATTACGAAAATAGAGCCAGACGTTCAAACTTACGCATAAGGGGAATACCTGAAACTGTGACAGACCTGCAATCTACTATTACTGCTCTATTACAAGAACTAAAGCCAGATATCCCTATTGAACGTTTAGAACTGGACAGAGTACACAGAGCCCTCACAGCCAAAAAGAAAGATGGACCCCCACGTGATATAATCACAAAATTTCATTATTACAAAACGAAAGAACAAATACTAATTGCTGCAAGAGAAAAAAAGGAACTTAATTTTCAAGGACACAATTATCACATTTTTGCTGACCTATCCCAACTTACTATTACTAAAAGACGATCCATGAAACCCCAACTAATGGAACTGCAACGCCACAACATTATGTATCAATGGGGCTTCCCCTTTTCAGTCAGATTTAACTACCAAGGTAAAATTTACAGAAGCAGATCAGCAGATGAACTACAACAAACCCTTTTAAAATTAAATCTGACAGAACCCACAAGCAGCAACACTCCCACACGCAGAAGAATGGCATCATCTTCACCTTCAGGCAGCACCCAGAAAATTTCAGAACAAAATGGGAATCATCATTCTCACAAAAGAGGCCGTTATGCCACATCATCAATGGACCAAGAAGATTCAATGGACTGACATCCTAATTCCTGATATCTCTTCATTTATTATACTAAGAGATGGTTTTCTATAAAAAACCTATATTTATAACTGAATGTAACTGCATTATGATAGTCACACACTGTGTGGGATCATGTTACATTCCAGTTATATTTCTTATTACTTCTGATTCATATAGCCTTAGAATATATAAGTGAAATAAGGAAATTCTTGTTCAGTTATATATTATCAGGTAATAACAATAGATTTATTACTTTTTAGGACAAATATGTTCAATAATCCAGAAGTAATGGAAGCTTTTTCTTTCTTTTCTTAAAACAAATATATTATTACCTAACTAGTTCCTAGAATTATGTTTTTGTTTATTCTAATCTGAAGCAATACAACCTCAATTTTATGAGTTAACATATCTAAACAGTTACGTATGAATAAAATATGTAATTGTTTACTCTAAAAGGGTTAAAATCCCAAAATAATTCAAATTATCTTCATCAATACCAAAGTTATTAACAGTACCTTTCTAACTGAATTATTTAGCCTAGGGCAAGACTAACCATATACAACCACCCTGGAATAAATAATTTCAACAAAAACTATATTCTGCACTCCAATTAATGAAACATCATTTTGATGTCTTTTGACATAGCACTTCTCTCCTGTAAGCGGAAGATCCGTGTACCCCCATTAGCCCTCCTCATTCTCCCAACCATATTATGTGGGAGTGTGACGAAGGCACTTATTCCCCTGAGAGAGATATTTATTCTCTTTCACGGGTAAATTGTGATTACTTGCAAAAAATAATTTATACAATGTATCATCTAATCTCATATGTTTTTTGTTTACTCTTTACTCCAGAATTCACTGGTTTCTTTTCTATCTATTCATCTCTTCAGTCCACACAGGTTGATCTGCGCAGTCAGCTCTGCATAACAAAAAGTAAGTCAAAACTATTTGATCTATTGCCATGGCACCACTGAATATACTTTCCCTGAATGTTCAGGGAATAAATGTCCCTCAAAAAAGGACCAAAGCCTTCCGTACTTTCCATAACAAGAAGGCTCACATAGTATGCCTCCAAGAAACGCACTTCACCAAAGATTCTACTCCAAAATATATTTCTCCTTTTTTATCAACAAATTTACACGGCTTCTGCCTGTACCAAGCAAAGGGGAACTCTAATTGCATTTCACCGATCCACACCATTCACCTTATCAGAAATTAAAGACCCAGAAGGTAGATACCTGATACTCATAGGTTATATAATGGATACAGCAATCACAGTGATTTCCTACTACGCTCCTAACAAACAACCTACACCATTCCTCTCACATATATTACAAGTGATTAATACACACAAAATAGGAACAGTGATAATGTGTGGGGATTCGAACCAGGTCCTCCTCCCATTTCTAGATAAATCACCTTTTACACCATCCAAAATAACCTCTAGATTACCTTTTTCTCAACTTCTTTCCAAATACAATCTGGTAGATTCACGGAGAGAAAGTAACCCAATGAAAAAGAAATTCACTTATTTCTCGCACCCTCATCAAACCTTCACCAGAATAGATCATATTTTTCCAACAATAGGAATGATACCAGAAATTATTGCATCAGATATAATTCCGATTCCGTGGTCTGACCATAATGCAGTATACACTACTATAGCCTCAGCCATACCAAAAGCGCATGACCCAACGTGGTACTTACCGGACATAATGCTCAAACACCCACTACATCAGATGGCCATTGAACAAGCTTTAAAGGAATACATATCAATTAATAATACAACAGACATCTCCCCAATAACACTGGGAAGCTCATAAGCCTGTCTTGCGTGGTACAATACAAAGACAAATGGCACTATTTAAACGGGAACGCAAAAATCTAGCAAAAAAACTAGAACTCAATTTTAATGCAGCCTACATATCATTTCAAGATAATCCATCTCAGAGTACAAAATCTCATCTGGAAAAATCTAGATTGGAATACGATCTATTTCTCACTGAGTCAGTTGATAAATCCCTCAAACGCTCCAAACACAATTTCTACATGAATACAAACAAACCAGGTACATATTTGGCTCGGGCATTAAATTCAACTAACAAATCTTTCAAACCAATACGTTTGAAATTATCAAAAAATGTTTACACTTGTAATCCAGTTAAAATAGTCCATAAATTTCACTCACATCTCGCAACTTTATACAAGACAAACAATGAATTTAATCCTACAGAGGCTGAATACTTCTTCTCAAAAATAACCTTACCTGAGTTATCTCAGAATCAAAAAAGCAGTTTGGATGAGCCTATAACTATAGATGAAGTTGCTAACGCCATAAAAGACCTAAAACTTAACAAAAGACCAGGCCCAGACGGCTACTCGGCTTTATACTATAAAACATTCTCAGAAATACTCTCTCCCATTCTCACTGAAACTTTTAACAAACTTCTAGATGGACATTCTTTTCGGCAAGAAACACTAATGGCAATTGTTTGTATGATCCCAAAACCCCTTTCTGATGATACTTCCTGTGTGAATTATCGGCCTATCTCTCTGTTAAACCTTGATATTAAATTATTAGCAAAAATAATAGCAAAACGCGTCAATAGCATTATAGGAAAATTAATACATAGAGATCAAGTAGGCTTCATGCCAAATAGACAGGCAGGCGATAATATACGCAGGGCAGTGTTATTGGCACATATTGCTAAAAAACGGAAAATCCCTTTTATGTTTTCTATCTTTCGATATTAAGAGGGCATTTGACACAGTATCCTGGCAATATATGCAATATTCATTACAAAAATGGGTTTGGACCCCACTTTTTAACATGGATCAAAGCATTATATAATAAACCCAAAGCCTATATAAAATATGCTGGATACAAATCTGAAGCCTTTAATATCGAAAGAGGTACCCGACAGGGTTGCCCATTATCTCCTTTATTATTTGCCCTTATACTCGAACCCATGGCCCAATACATCAGAACGAACCAAACTATAACTGGCATTGAAGTAGGAGGTATTACACACAAATTATGTATATTTGCAGACGATATATTACTTTTTCTATCATCACCACAGGTCTCTGGTCCTAACTTAATACAAGCTCTTGATGGGTTTGCAGCCCTATCCGGCCTTATGATTAATCCTAAGAAATGCCTAGTGCTTAATATTTCACTCACAAACATGGAATTGATCCCGGCTAGGGCTGCACTCCCATTCACATGGGCAGAAAAATCAATCCCATATCTTGGAATTCATTTAACAGCATCTCATTCTGACTTATTCTCAACCAATTATCCTCCTGTATTAAGACAGATCACAAATCTAATAAAACAATGGTCGCAACTTCCTTTATCCTGGATAGGGAAGATTAATGCAATCAAAATGACTATTCTCCCCAAATTGCTTTATCTATTCAGAGTCCTCCCTATTCCAATTCCTTCCTATTTTTTGAGAATAGTACAAAAAAGAGCAACTTCGTTTATATGGGGCTCTTCTAAACCACGTATACCTATACACACACTACATCTTCCCAAAAATAAAGGAGGCCTGGGATACCCTAATTTTACTAACTACTACAGAGGAGCACATTTGGCCAGTCTGTCCAAATACCATGCAAAACAGGAAATCCCATTATGGGTATTTATAGAGGCTTCAGAAAATGACCCTCTATTAATATCAAATTTATTATGGCTTGATCCTAAAGACCGCTTTAAAATTCATAATCCCATAACTAAACACTTCTTATCTCTCTGGGATAAACTAAAAACCAAATATCAGTTACAATCTCCACACAATCCTCTCCTTTCTTTTATCAGAAATCCGGCCTTTTATCCGGCATGGATCTACCCAAATTCTTTTAAAGCTTGGACAACATCAGGCATTCAGACACTAAATGACTTCATAGCATCTAAATCATTCCTTTCATTCCCATCGCTTAGAAAAATATGATCTACCAAACTCTGAGATATTTAGATATCTCCAAATCAAAAATTTCTATACACCATTCCTAAAGGGGGATACACCATTATCCCAATTATTCATTTTTGAATCAATCTGTACAAAAGATCCATTTGCTAAAGGTACAATTTCATCACTTTATAATCAATTATATGGAGTAGCAAATCTTAATAGACACTCTTACGTTCAGAGGTGGGAGGAGGACCTGGGACGAACTTTAGAAGACATGGACTGGTCTAACATATGGCTCACATCTAAGTCATCTTCACCCAACATCTTAGCACTGGAGACAAATTATAAAGTCCTAACTCGCTGGTACCTTGTACCCGCTAGAGTGGCAAAATATTCACCTAATACCTCAGCTCTTTGTTTTCGAGGATGCCCAGAAATAGGCACATATTTACACATATGGTGGACGTGCCCAGTAATCCAAACCTTCTGGAAGGAAGTCTTCATGATTGCATCTAAAATATTTTAAAAAATAATACAACCAGATCCATATTTAACTTTACTTAATCTAAAACCGGAATGGTTAACACTCTCTCAATTCAAACTTATGATCCAACTAATAAAGGCTGCAAAACAAACAGTGGCCAAGGCATGGAAATCTCCTACGTTGGTACTAGCAGAAACAATTCACAGAATGAATAATACAATGTCCCATGCTAAGATGGTAGCCATCGATCAAAATCAAATTCCAAAATTTGAAAAACTTTGGCATCCTTGGATAAAACAACAGTTCCTGTCAAACTTCAATGACTCTGTCCTGTTGCCATGGTAACAGATTAAATGACTTAGAGACACCCATTCTAAGGCTTCAAAGAGAACTAAAAAGAATAATAAACTGACGAGCGGGACAACCTTGTGGACCATACCTCTACCTTTCAACCCTTTTTCTTCTTTCTCTTTCCTTTTCTCCACCTTACGATTAAAGCTCATTATCAGAATTTATTTGACCTATATACACTCTACTTGTAAACAATATGTATAGTAGGTATAAATCATTTAAATACCTACAAAAGTAACTAAGGAAATGATATATATCTTTAATTTAGGTTTACGTGAACCCAATGTTTAATATTTGAAATTTCATGATATTTACCTATATAAACCCTACTGTAAAACAATGAGCTTACTTTATAGATCCTTGTAAACTTACTTTATGTATCTTTATAACATTGTATACTCAATAAACTTATTTTGACAAGAAATCCTGAAGGCGGTGATTGGTTTTCGGGGCCCCGTGCGCGGCTAGGCTCCAAAAAAGTCCCACTCATGTGGTATCCCCATACTCAGGAGAAGCAGCTAAATGTATTTTGGGGTGCAATTCCACATATGCCCATGGCCTGTGTGAGCAATATATCATTTAGTGACAACTTTTTGTAATTTTTTTTTTTTTTTTTTGTCATCATTCAATCACTTGGGACAAAAAAATAATATTCAATGGGCTCAACATGCCTCTTAGCAATTTCCTTGGGGTGTCTACTTTGCAAAATGGGGTCATTTGGGGAGGGGTTTGTACTGCCCTGTCATTTTAGCACCTCAAGAAATGACATAGGCAGTCATAAACTAAAAGCTGTGTAAATTCCAGAAAATGTACCCTAGTTTGTAGACGCTATAACTTTTGCGCAAACCAATAAATATACGCTTATTGACATTTTTTTTACCAAAGACATGTGGCTGAATAAATTTTGGCCTAAATGTATCACTAAAATTGAGTTTATTGGATTTTATTTTTAACAAAAAGTAGAAAATATCATTTTTTTTTCAAAATTTTCAATCTTTTTCGTTTATAGCGCAAAAAATAAAAACCGTAGAGGTGATCAAATACCATCAAAAGAAAGCACTATTTGTGGGAAGAAAAGGACGCAAATTTCGTTTGGGTACAGCATTGCATGACCACGCAGTTAGCAGTTAAAGCGACGCAGTGCCAAATTGTAAAAAGTGCTCTGGTCAGGAAGGGGGTAAATCCTTTCAGGGCTGAAGTGGTTAAAGACACCAAAGGTAGTAATGTTGTAACCCCTATATTAAAATTAGCCGTCATATATTTCTTTAAAACAAACTGTAGCTATTTCTCTTGATCTTTCTATCTCTATAAATCTACATATGATATGATATGTATATTGCCCCGTACACACGGTCGGACTTTGTTCGGACATTCCGACAACAAAATCCTCGGATTTTTTCCGACGGATGTTGGCTCAAACTTGTTTTGACTACACACGGTCGCACAAAGTTGTCGGAATTTCCGATCGACAACCACGCGGTCACGTACACCACGTACGACGAGACTAGAAAAGGCCGGTTCAGAACCAAGCGCGGCACCCTTTGGGCTCCTTTTGCTAATCTCGTGTTAGTAAAAGTTTGGTGAGAGACGATTCGCGCTTTTTCAGACTCGTGGCTTTCAGATCGTTTTCTGCCGTTCAGTTTGTGCTTGTGGGTTTGTATCTGCTCTTCAGTGCGTGCAGTCAGTTCGTATTGGAGTTTTCTGTGCGATCTTGTCCGCTCGTTGCTGTTTTTCAGGTCGCTCTTCACAGGCCTTGCTGTTCTTCAGTGCGTTCTGTTACTTCGTTCTGAGCAGCCGACCGTTTTCTAGCCATGTTTCGTATGCGTACTCCTCGTACAGTTCGTGCTGTGCGGGGGCTTGGTGTTGGGGTCCTGACCTTGACACAAGTCCAGTCCATGAACAGGGTGAGGAGGAGTTCATGGACCAAGAATTGGTTGCTTCAGCGTGACCAGTTCTGTCATATGCCTTTGCTCCGTGAGATCCGTGAGAATAATCCTGATGATTTCAGGAATTTTCTCAGGATGACGGACCCCATATTTCACCGTTTGTTGGCTTCGCTGACCCCCTATATCAGCAGGCAGGATACCTGCATAAGGCAAGCCATCACTCCGGAGCAGAGGCTCGTCGCTACCCTGCGGTATTTGGCCACAGGGAGAAGCCTGCAGGACCTCAAGTTCTCGACAGGCATCTCCCCCCAGGCTCTTCTTTGTGGACATTTACTGCTTGTGTTTGTTTTAGCTGACCCTGACAGAAATGTGTGGAGTCCAGAAAATGTCGTGATTGTGTAACCTTACAAAGCACTGTTGGGTGTTATTTACTAAATGCAAAGACACTTTTCACTACAAGTGCACTTGCAACTGCACTGAAACTGCACTTGTAGTGCAAAGAGGATTTGCCCTTAGGAAATAACCCCCATTTTCTCATAAAACAACAATTACATCACCCCAAAAGTGTTGTAGCGTTGAGACAATAATCCACACATTCTTGATTAACAATCTTTTTAATACCTGCACAATCACATGTGCATTTACCAAAGGTTTTTCTGACAAACCGACATGTTTGTTGTATAACAATTTTTGTGGTGTCATTATCCAAAATCAAAATGTTCATTTTATAGAAAACAGGCCTGTGTAAAACCCACAAGAAAGACACAAATCTTGATCTTACAAAGTTCACATTTGGTAGAACTTGAAGGCAATATCAGACATGAGTATTTAGGAACTGTGTTTGATATTGCGTTCAGATGGGGGGAAATCACCCCTGGAAAAGCCAAATTTGGAAGATGCACACCAATTTCCCAATGTCAACATGTGCTAGCTGCCATCACGGGGGATCAACGGACGTGTTTTTGGGGAGAAAGCCCTTCCTCAACGTTACTTTATTATTGAGGAAGGGGTTGCACCCCCAAAACGCGTCCATTGATCTCCCGTGATGGCAGATAGCACATGTTGACACACTGTGTACATCCTCCAAATTTGGCTTTTGGAAAAATCACAAAAACATTTCGCACATTGTAGCAGACAAAAGAAGAAAGTGATTTTGAGGGGCTTTAAACTCGCCCCAAAACATCAATGATGTTTTTATATTTTGGAATAACATCATTGATGTTTTGCTTGATGTTTTCCAATTGTAAATTACACCCCATGATCTCCCCGATCACGATCTGGGCACTTTCGGATGTGAAAGGATCTTCATCCACAACCTCACGATCACCTAAAAAGAGAGGAAACCCAAAATAAATTAGGTCTAAAAAATATGCCGCCATCCATCTCTTATCTGAGCCTGTGGTCGCAGACACTCACCTGTTGTGGTGACTACTTCCACCACGTCTTCATCCTCCTGCTCATCTTGTGTTGGGTGTATTTCCCCTTCTTCCAGAGGTGGGGGGGCTCTGGTCTCCTCGGATGAGGGGTGTCCTCCGAGTCTTTTCTCCCCTATGTAAAACAAAAATGGTATAATTAGCACACAGATATTTGATGGCAGAACTCTAAAGATGAAACATTGCTTGGAAGTGGGGTACAATTGTCTATTTTAGCAGAGTTCCAAGATGTAGCTTTTTTAGTGTCCTTTGTCAACCTGCAATACTTTACCTGTTTTGTACAAGCTTCACAGATGGAGCCCCCCCCCCCCATAGTATACACTGGAGCACCTGTGTGGCTCCCCTAATAAAAATGGTGTTCTTGTGTCCCACACTAGTGCTCCAGTGTCCAGATGTGAAAACAGCTGCTCAGTGTCCTCTCCTTACACACAATCTAGTTTGCATTTCATTCTAGTAACAAAGCCATCTACACAACCCAATTCTTTGAAGACAAGTATAGGGCCTCAAAATGGTGGCCAAATGCATATGGGCTAAACAATGGTATTTTATAGTCCGAAAAAAAAATGTGTGATCCGAACGAATAATGTGCCCATGAACATGAAAGTTGCCATTTTAAACTGTACAACAGTTCCTAAAAGCACATGGAGCAGCACGAACGTAATAAACACAACAACAATAGGAACACAGCACAACTACTTACTTTTTTGCAGCACTCTCCGGATCTTTCTGTACTGCTCATGTTCTCGTAATTTCAGGTCCGACCACCGCTTCCTGAGCTGATCTTTCGATCGTTGTACCCCGAATTTCCGGTGCAGACTCCTGACCACTTTCGCCATGATCTTGGCCTTTCGGACATTGTGGTTGGGGTAAGGCCCATACTTTCCATCATAGTCGGACTTCTTCAGGATGTCCACCATTTCCAACATCTCCCCAAAGGACATATTTGAGTCCTTTAATCCCCTTCTGGATCGGGAAGTTTCAGGCTCCGGCCTTTCCTCCTCCTCCTCCTCCTTGCTGTAATTAGCACGATCCTGCTGTCTATCCGCCATGTGCTCTTCCTCCACTGCGCCGAACAAAAAGGGGCGGGGAATAGAATAGAACGAACGTCAGGGGCGGGCGGAGTTATACGCATGCGCAGTGTGTATAAATCGTAACGCGCGCGTCTTACGTACGATCTGTGAGCGGAGGAAGGAGCATCGGAGACGCCGATCGTGCTAACGAAGGTAGGATCTAAACTTGGGCCTATACTGCTTCGAAATGGAAGCCTATATTGTAACAAGATTAGGGGAGTTTGGCCTGACATTAGGGTTTGTCTTGTGTTGTGTCTTGCAGAGAAAATGGATGGGTTCAACGACCACAATTTCCTGCCCCTGTTTATTGACAAGTACAGAGAGCTGCCCTGTCTGTGGCAGGTCAGACACCCCCACTATAACCACAAACAGAAGAGGCAGGCAGCGCTGGAGAAACTGCTGGAGTTGGTGAAGCTGGTGGTCCCCACAGCAACCATCCCTTATTTAAAAGCTAAAATTGGTGGCCTGAGGAGCACTTATCTTAGGGAGCGCAAGAAGGTCACAGATTCCCAGAGGTCCGGAGCTGCAGCAGATGACGTTTATGTCCCCAGGCTGTGGTACTATGAGAGACTGCGATTTCTGTCAGACCACACTGAAGTCAGGGAATCCCTCTCCACTCTTCCTTCCACTCTTCCTTCCATACCAGCTGAGGCTTCGGATGTCCAACCTGGGCCTTCCAGCCAGGAAGAAGTGGAGGAGCCCAGCTGGAGTCAGGTATAGCATTCTTCTACAGATTTCTGGGCAATAAATAAATGATGTTTACTAGATGTTATTATTGATCACTAATTGCTGCTTGAAAGTGTTTTACATATCAATACACAGTAGTGGGCACCCAAAATTGGGACAAGAATGAAAAATGCTGGGCTCAGAAGGATAGTCTGTTATATTTGTTAACATTGAATTTGCAGCAGTCAGGAGGTGAAAATTGTGTGTGATTGATGAAAACAATACTAAAACTATGTCCCTTTTTCATACACAGGAAGACCTCAGCCAGGAGGAGGATGTGGAATGTGGCAGTCAGGAGGAGGCGGGGATTAGTGGCAGCCAGGAGGAGGCGGGGCTAAGTGTCAGCCAAGAGAAGCCAGGGACAAGTCGCAGCCTGACTGAGTCTCAGGTCCCTCCCCTCCGCCTGCCATATAAAAGGGCCAGGAAGGCCACTCCCAGTCCTGTGCAGGATTCAGCATACAGGCTGATCCAGGAGGCTTCGGCGTCCCTCCGAGCCTTCCCCAGTCCTGAAGAGGCCTTTGCCTGCATGGCTGCCACCAAATTGCAGGGCATGCAGGAGGGCCAACGCAAGATTTCTGAGGACCTGATTTATAAAGTCCTTCGTAAGGGGTTGAGTGGGGAACTGACACCCAAGACGGATGTCATGGAGAGGGACGATCCTCCTCCTCCTCCTCCTCCTCCTCCTGCTGCCACAACTCCACCACCACAGCCAAAGGCTGGAAGGAAGCGTGGAAGGAAGACCAAAGAGTGATGACCCTGGGTTCAGTCTGGTCTGACAGAAGATGCAGTCTCTTGTATGACCACAGCCTGGGGACACAGATGTCATCTGCCGCTTTCCGGATCTCTGGGACTTCTGGACCAGACTGCCCTCCCTTAGATATGGACTCCTCAGGCCACCAATTTTGCTTTTAAATAATTGATGTCTGCCCTGGGAGTCCAAGGCTTCGCCCACTTCTGCAGTTTCTCCAGCGTTGCCTCCCTCTTTGTTTATAGTTGTGACCCCTTAATAAAATATTTTTAGGTAAATTCTACTCTCCTGTGTGTGTTTTCATCCAAAAAGGACAGTTTGTTGGTGAGTATTCAGGTACATTTCTAAAGTACAATGTGAAATTAACAAGGGACAACAACACCAAACAATCTCCTCATACAGATTAAATAGAACAACATATCAATGGTGTTGTGGGAACTTGTCACAAAAAACACACAAACATTTTCGGGAATACAAATCAAAATCACCAAAAAAAAAAATAAAAAGAGAAACACAAAAAAAGATTCTACATTAACCACTTAACAACCGGCCCATAGCCAAATGACGGCTACAGGGCGGTTGTTTAACTCTGGGAGGACGTCCAGGGACGTCCTCCCAGAATTCTGCTCTCGCGCGCCCCCTAGGGCGCGCACTCGAGAGCATCCGTGATCGCCGGGTCCACAGGACCCGGCGCATCACAGATCCCGGTAAATGGCCGCTGATCGCGGCCGTTTACCATGTGATCGCTCCGTCAAATGACGGAGCGATCACATGTAAACAAACCGGCGTCATCTGATGACGCCGGTTCCTCTCCTCCCCCTCTCCTCCCCTCCTGTGTACTGATCGGTACACAGTGACCGAAGAGGCGGATGGATGGATGGCTGCAGCGTTGTGGGCTGCATCTGTAGTGCCCACAGCGCTGCACAGAGACATCCAGCCATCCATCCATCCATGCTCAGCCATCCCTACTACTCTGCATGCCCTGCAATGCTGTGCAATACTCTGCAATTCCCTCTGCAATACTCTGCCATACCCTGCAATACTCTGCCATACCCTGCAATACTCTGCCATACCCTGCAATACCCCGCAATACTCTGCCATACCCTGCAATACCCCGCAATACTCTGCCATACCCTGCAATACTCTGCCATACCCCGCAATACTGTGCAATACTCTGCCATACCCCGCAATACTCTGCCATACCCTGCAATACCCCGCAATACTCTGCCATACCCCGCAATACTCTGCCATACCCCGCAATACTCTGCCATACCCTGCAATACCTCGCAATACTCTGCCATACCCTGCAATACCCCAAAATACTCTGCCATACCCCGCAATACTCTGCCATACCCTGCAATACCCCGCAATACTCTGCCATACCCCGCAATACTCTGCCATACCCTGCAATACCCCGCAATACTCTGCCATACCCCGCAATACTCTGCAATACTCTGCCATACCCCGCAATACTCTGCCATACCCCGCAATACTCTGCCATACCCTGCAATACCTCGCAATACTCTGCCATACCCTGCAATACCCCAAAATACTCTGCCATACCCCGCAATACTCTGCCATACCCTGGAATACCCCGCAATACTCTGCCATACCCTGCAATACCCCGCAATACTCTGCCATACCCTGCAATACCCCGAAATACTCTGCCATACCCTGCAATACCCTGAAATACCCCGCAATACTCTGCCATACCCCGCAATACTCTGCCATACCCCGCAATACTTTGCCATACCCTGCGATACTCTGCCATACCCCGCAATACTCTGCCATACCCTGCAATACCCCGCAATACTCTGCCATACCCTGGAATACCCCGCAATACTCTGCCATACCCTGCAATACCCTGAAATATCCTGCAATACCCAGCCATACTCTGCAATACTCAGTGATACCCAGCCATACTCTGCCATACCCAGCCATGCTCTGCAATACCCCACAAAAATCTGCAATACTCTGCCATAACCTGCAATACTCTGCCATACCCAGCCATACTCTGCAATACCCAGCCATACTCTGCAATACTCGGTGATACCCAGCCATACTCTGCAATACCCAGCCATACTCTGCAATACTCGGTGATACCCAGCCATACTCTGCAATACTCGGTGATACCCAGCCATACTCTGCCATACCCAGTCATACTCGGCGATACTCTGCAATACCCAGCCATGCTCAGCCGTACCCAGCCTCTGTATGTGGCCAGGCTGTGGAAGTCTCACACATGTGGTATCGCCGTACTCAGGAATAGTAGGAGAATCTATTTTGGGGGGTCATTTTTGGTATATACATGCTATGTGTTAGAAATATTGTATAAATGGACAACTTTGTGTTAAAAAAAAAAAAAAAAAAAAAAAAGCGTTTTAACCACTTCCCGCCTTCCGTCATACGACGTCCTTGACTTTGTGCGGGGATATCTGAATGATGGGTGCAGCTACAGGCATCATTCAGATATCATCTTTTTCAGCCGGCGATTCCCTACACCATAAGAATGATCGTAGCGGCTGTTACACTGCTTGATCGTTCTTACGGGAGGCGAGAGGGGACGCCCCCCCTCCCGCCGCCCTCCGGTGCTTCTACCGACTCACCGCTATGATCGAAGCCAGGATCCTTTTTTTTTTTTTTTTTTTTTTTTTTATTTCAGGAACAGCCTAGAGGTGAGATGTGGGGTCTTATTGACCCCATATCTCACTGTAAAGAGGACCTGTCATGCCATATTCCTATTACAAGGGATGTTTACATTCCTTGTAATAGGAATTAAAGTGATCAAAAATTTTTTTTTTTTGGAAAAAAGTGTCAAACTAAAATAAATAAAGTAAAATGAACAATAAAAAAAATAAAATTTTTTTAAAGCGCCCCTGTCCGTGTGCTCGCATGCAGAAGCGAACGCATACGTAAGTCCCGCCCACATATGAAAACGGTGTTCAAACCACACATGTGAGGTATCGCTGCGATCGGTAGAGCGAGAGCAATAATTTTGGCCCTAGACCTCCTCTGTAACTCAAAATTTGTAACCAGTAAAAAATTTTAAAGCGTCGCCTATGGGGATTTTTAAGTGGTGAAGTTTGGCGCCATTCCACAAGCGTGTGCAATTTTGAAAGGTGACATGTTAGGTATCTATTAACTCGGCGTAACTTCATCTTTCATATTATGCAAAAACATTGGGCTAACCTTACTGTTTTGTTTTTTTTTAAAGCAAAAAACAGTTTTTTTTCCAAAAAAAACGCGTTCCAAAAATTGCTGCGCAAAAATCGTGCGAGATAAAAAGTTGAAATGACCGCTATTGTATTCTCTAGGGTCTTTGCTAAAAAAACATATATAATGTTTTGGGGTTCTATGTAATTTTCTAGCAAATAAATGATGATTTTTACATGTAGGAGAGAAATGTCAGAATTGGCCTGGGTGCTCCAGAACGCCTGAAGGTGCTCCCCTGCATGTTGGGCCTCTGTATGTGGCCACGCTGTGTAAAAGTCTCACACATGTGGTATCGCCATACTCGGGAGTAATAGCAGAATGTGTTTTGGGGTGTAATTTGTGGTATGCATATGCTGTGTGTGAGAAATAACCTGCTAATATGACAATTTTGTGAAAAAAAAAAAAAGAAAAAAAAAATACTTGATTTTGCAAAGAATTGTGGGAAAAAATGACAACTTCAAAAAACTCATCATGCATCTTTCTAAATACCTTGAAATGTCTTCTTTCCAAAAAGGGGTCATTTGGGGGGTATTTGTACTTTTCTGGCATGTTAGGGTCTCAAGAAATGAGATAGGCCGTCAGTACTTCAGGTGTGATCAATTTTCAGATATTGGTACCATAGCTTGTGGACGCTATAACTTTCACAAAGACCAAATAATATACACTAATTTGGGTTATTTTTACCAAAGATATGTAGCGGTATAAATTTTGGCCAAAATATATGAAGAAAAATTACTAATTTTCAAAATTTTATAACAGAAACGAAGAAAAATTTATTTTTTTACCGATTTTTCAGTCTTTTTTCTTTTATTTTTTTTTTTTAACAACAAGGTTGGTCTTTATTGAAGAAGAATGGCATATACAGTAGAATCACACAGAATAGTAACTGGCCACAAGATAATGCAGACATGGTTTACAGGAAGAAACAATTACATAGTGTATAACATAAGTAAATGACTTGATCTTATCGATAGAATAGGGGGGGAGTGGGAGGGGGAGAGCTGGAGGAAGGGAAGAGGGGAAGGGGAGGGGGGGGAAGGGGGGGGGGAAGGGGGGAGGGGAGAAGGGAGGGGGGGAGGAAGACAGCAATACCAAAACACCTCATGTAGCATTGGAACCATAGTATTTATATATTCAACATCCTGGGTCCGTCCAGGGACGCCACACTCTCATATACTTCTTAGGGCACCCTCTACTTATATAGGTCAGTTTGTACAAAGGTAGGACGGCATTGACTGAATTTTCCCATGCCTTTACCGTGGGAGCATTACAAGAATTCCATTTCAATACAATCCCTTTTTTGGCATAAAATAACAGCAAGGATATCAACAGCTTGGTATATCTAGGTCGCTGGTCATCATCGTGAATACCTAACAGCGCTAATTCGGGGGTTAATGGGAGTTCTAGTTGAAGACGTGCATTAATACTTTCCATTATTGCGGACCAGTAGATCAATATCCTAGGACAGGACCAAAACATATGCATATATGAACCATCCGGTGATCGGCATCTGGGACATTCTGGGGATCTATCGGGGTATATTCTGTGCAGTCTCTGAGGCGTAAGATATGTCCTATGAAAAAACTTGGCCTGTACCAATTTGTCCCTAGAGGATATCACAAGCTTAAGGCTTTCCTCAAAACTTTCTTCGTAGGATTCCCTATCCAAGGTAGGGATATCCGCACTCCACCTAGTCCAGAGCATCTCCATCTTGGGAGAGTCCTTCTTAATAAGTGTAAAATATAGGGCTGACAAGGGCTTGGACAGATCCTCCTGGGCCAACAAGTCCTCAACAGCATCAGATGTGAGATCTGGCGGGGTCGGGAACTGCGCACGGAAGGCGTGCTTCAACTGATGGTATCGGAACAACATCCACCGAGGAAGACCAAACGTCTTACTCAATTCTGAGAAGGGGCGGATAGAGCCGGCTACCACAATATCTTTTAGCAGTTTAACATTATACCTGGCCCAGACCTGTGGGTCCGGGATTGTCCGGAAATGTGGAAGGGAGGGGTTCCCCCACAAGGGGCAGAAGGGCGACCATCTACCTGGGGAGATAAATCTCTTTCTAGCCAGGCTCCATACTGCTAACGTAGTTTTGGTAGATACCGGTAAGGAGGGGTAAGCTGAGACTCCCCGATATATCAAATTTCCTAATTCCTTGAGAGACCCTACTACAGTCGCCTCTAGGCAGACCGCAGCATTGGTTTTAGATTGTTCCAACCACCATCTGACCGTTACTAAGATGGCCGCCCAGTAGTAGATCAGCAGGCTGGGCAGTGCCAACCCTCCAAAATCCACCGGGAGCTGAAGAGTCGACCTAGCCAGTCTAGGGGAGGAGCCCCTCCACAAAAAGGAGCCGATACAACTGTCCAGCTCCCGGAAGAGGGAACGGGGCAGCAAGACCGGGCAGTTCCTAAATAAATAGATAAACTTAGGGAGATAGATCATCTTGAGAACATTGATACGCTCCAGCAGATTAAGGGGTAGGTTGGCCCACCTGGAGCAATGTTCCTTGAGGCGCAACACCACTGGTTGAATATTAAGGCGCTGGAAGGACTGGGGATCTCTCGCTACCTTGATTCCCAAATACATAAATTCTTCCACCCATCTCAGCAACGATTGCACCGCGGACTGTCTGGCTTGCGCATCAACCGGGAACAAAACTGATTTACTCCAGTTGATCCGGACTCCAGAAAATCTCCCAAATTTGTCAAAGGCCTCTAACGCAGCCTGCAGGGAGGGGCCAGCGTCTTGCAGGTATAACAAAGTATCGTCCGCATATAGCGATATTTTCTCCTCCAGAGGGCCCACCCTGAATCCTTTAATATTATCAGCCTCCCTGACCAAGACCGCCAGGGGTTCCAGGGCCAGAGCAAAAAGACTTGGAGACAGAGGGCAGCCCTGTCGGGTTCCCCTCTGGAGGAGAAAAAAATCTGAGAGGGTATTGTTGACCCTAATCCTAGCCTTAGGGGCCCTGTATAGAAGCTCTAGCCAATGCAAAAACTTAGGTCCAACCCCATATCTCCGCAACACCTCCCACAGATACTCCCATTCTATGGAGTCAAAAGCCTTCTCCGCATCCAGAGAGGCTATGACTCTTGAACCTGTGTTTTGATGATGAGTGGCCAGATTGAGAAATAACCGACGGATATTGATATCCGTGCCCTTGCCCGGCATGAACCCGGTTTGGTCTGCATGGACCAGATCCTCCATGACCCCACTGAGCCTGCGTGCTAGAATTTTCGCCAATAACTTGGCATCAGCGTTTATCAGGGAGATAGGCCTGTAAGAGCCACATTCCTCCGGGTCCTTACCAGGTTTGGGCACCAACACCACTATCGCCTCAGACCACGACTCCGGAAGAGAGTCCAGGTCAAGGGACTGTTGTAACAATGAGGTGAACTTAGGGGCCAAAAATTCTTGGTATGTAGAATAAAATTCGATAGGGATGCCATCTGGTCCTGGTGATTTACCTGCCTGCATACACCCTAATGCCTCCTGCACTTCTTCAAGAGAAATGTCCCTATCCAGTTCCTCGCTTTTAGCTGTTTCTAGAGAAGGGAGTGGGATCATGTCAAGATATTCCACAAGTTCAGTGGTGAGGAAAGTTGCCCCAGAAGAGTATAGCGTTTGGTAGAATGTCAAAAATCTCGCCCTTATATCTGCTGAGTTGGTCAGAATGCGACCATCCATATCTCTCACTCTGCCAATGTGGGTCAAAGGATGCTGCCCTTTAGCTAGCCAGGCCAATAGCCGCCCATTTTTATCTCCGAACTCGAACACCCTCTGGGCACTATCAAGCATAGCCTTCTTTGTAAGATCAACCCTGAGCAAGGACAGGTCCCTCAGGGTATCCTGCCAGGGGACATAGGTTCCCTGAGTGGGAGCCCGCACATACTCAGCCTCTCTCAAACGTGCCTGCTCCTCCAGGTGCCTCAGAGACTGCTCAGACCGCCGCCTCTTGGCAGCAATACGCGCCATATATGATCCCCTAAGCCAAGACTTAAGGGTGTCCCAGACCACTAAAGGTCCAGCCGAACCTATATTCCCAGTCCAAAAATTGCAAAGTTCCTCCGACATCTCCTCCTGTATATCAGGGTCCATAATCCAAAACTTGGACAGCCTCCAAGCCCTGACACCTATCTCCTCAGAGAGCCTAAATGTAACAGATACCGGAGCATGGTCCGAAATACCACGTGAGAGGATCTCCGCAGAGGTCACCCTCCGCAGCAAAGCCCCCGAGGCAAAAATCAGATCTATACGAGACAATGACCGGTATGTGGTAGACAGGCATGTATATTCCCTGTCAGAAGGATGGAAATGACGCCATACGTCTGTCAAGTGGAATGTGGAAGCCCAACAGAAGAGCCCCAGCTGCGGAGGGCCAGAAGCATGCAGTCTGTCCATAGTTGGAGAGGGAGCCATATTAAAGTCCCCTAGGAAAAGTACATTTTCAACATTATAAAGTGTGACCTGCTGCATCAGCACGTGGAGCATATCTATATCAGCGGGGGGAGGTAGGTACAAACCCACAATCACAACCGGAACCTCCGAAAGCAGGGCATGTAGAAGCACGTACCTACCCCCGGGATCAATTTTGACATCCACGAGCTGAAAAGGCAGGGATCTATTTACTAGCACTGTAACCCCTCTAGCGTAGTTAGAGTAGGGCGCGTGGTAGTGAGCACCCACCCAAGCACGCCTAAGGCTCAGGATACGGGAGCCCAACAGATGTGTCTCCAAAAGAACACACACCTGTGGGCGGAGCTTCTTTAAATAATTCAGTACCAGCGAACGCTTTATAGCTGAATTAAGCCCCCTCACGTTCCATGCCACCACTAGACACTTAGCCATATATATGAGCACATAATTGTCCGCACCGTGTCCGCGATCAGAGGAGGCACCAGCCGGGGCAGCCAAAAAATGGCACCCCGGTCCGCGCCCCCCCCCGCAGGCCCGCAGCAGAGCCCCCAGATCAGCACAGCCATAACATCTCATTGCACATACCATCTTCTTTAGCAGCAAAAGACCAACAAAAAGTAAATACATAAAGTAAAACCATAACATCCCCCAAGGGCAAACAGATGCCAACCTCCCCCACCCCCCACCCCGTGCGCCTCGAAACAGCGAGGCGCACCTATATCCCAAAACACCCATAGTCCAGGGAAACTATGGACAACTAAAAGGGGGGTGTCGTGCTACCGGAGCAGTCACTATTCCATTCCCACCAGTAGGGGAATCTGGACGTGAAGTTCCACAAGGGGATTCGTCCCCGAGCCATGGAGTAGTATTTATGAAATCCTTTAAGCAAAAACCAAAAGGAAAAACCATAAAATCGCCTGCCGAAGCAGGGGCACATACTTAGGTAGCTGTAGTAGTCAGTTCCTTCCTATACTTGTAGGAGTGTAACCTTCCATTAGAGGAAAACAGGAGCCTCCAGGGAGAGGCAAAAAACTGGTCTGTGCCGACAAGTGCAAGTCTCCAGCACCCTACAGCAAATATTTGAGGAAGGCAGTCTCCAAACAGAGTGGGTGAGACTTTAGACAGCTAGTTCTCCTCTGTCTCCCTCAGTTACTGTGTTAGACAAGGTGATAGTCAAGGGTGCAGAACGAATGTGTTCGGACCATTTATGTGGCAACAGTTGGCAGGTAAGAAAAATAATAAAAAATAAAATCCAGAAATAAGAAATTGAATACTTATCCAAAACGGGGGGAAAAGAGTATCGGCCGATTCAGCCTGAGCCATATATCCACAGGGTGACAGAAAGGCCTCTGCGCGCCCTACGGCGGCAGGGTTTCCAGCCAGGCAGCTGCATCTTTGGGATTAGTGAAGAAACGAATCGACTCACCATCCACCACCCGAAGTTTTGCAGGAAATAGAATGCTGTACTTCACTCCCCGTCTTCTCAGGCCAGCCTTAACCGCATCAAATGACCGTCGCTGCCGCTGGGTTTCCATAGTATAGTCCGGGAAGAGAAGGAGTTTAACATTGCGGTACGGCAACTCACCCGCAGCCCGCGAGGCCCTCAGCAGCTCATCTCTGTCGCGGAAGTTTAAGAGCCTCAGTATTAGAGTGCGGGGGGGGGCTCCTTCAGGACCGGGTCTAGGCGGAACGCGATGCGCCCTCTCAACCGCGAAGTAAGGGGAGAGCTGCGCAGCTGGAAGCAGAGTGCGCAGCAAATCTTCCACAAATAGGGCCGGTGATCTCCCCTCCAATCCCTCTGGTAGACCCACTATACGTAGGTTGTTCCGCCGGCTGCGGTTCTCGGCGTCCTCCGCTCTATACTCAAGTGCCTTAACCCTCGTCTGGAGGGTGCGGATGGAGGCTGCATGTTCTGTGACCGTATCTTCTACCGCCCCAACTCGTCCCTCAGCCTCCGACACTCTGGATCTAATTTTATCAAAATCTTGCCGTAGTAGGCCCACATCCATCTGGACCTCATCAATTTTGGAAGCCAGGGCCGACTGACAGGCGGTAACGGCCGCTTGGCATGAGGTGATAGCCGCCATGATGTCAGATATGTCCGGGTTAGTAGTAGGGAGATCCCCCTCATGGTCTGTCTGCGACGCCATGTTAGAATGGCGCGCAGGAGGGCCGGGAGAGCAGGAGACCGGGCTACTTTCTTTTGAGGTATTCGGGGGGAATTTAAGTTTCTTACCCCGCTTTTGTATGCCCGGAGTTCTGGAAGGCATCCAGCTACCAAGGGAGTCACAGTTCAGGTTGGTTGTTGCAGTTTACGGATAATGTTAGAGCTATACTCCAGGAGCTCTAAGGGAACACGTCCACTCAGTCCGCCATGCCGGCCACGCCCCCCGTCTTTTTTCTTTTATAGCGCAAAAAATAAAGAACCCAGCGGTGATTAAATACCACCAAAAGAAAGCTCTATTTGTGTGAAAAAAAGGACAAAAAATTCATATAGATACAGTGTTGCATGACTGAGTAATTGTCATTCAAAATGTGAGAGCACCAAAAGCTGAAAATTGGTCTGGTTATTAAGGGGGTTTAAGTGCCCAGTGGTCAAGTGGTTAAAGTAAAAAAAAAAAAAAAAAAAAAAAAAAGAAATATGTTGTCAGATGTGAGAAATCAAAATATATTGAGGGAATCCCGATAAATAGTAACGAAAAAAGTTTGTGAGAAGTGTGTGTGAATATGAGCATCAAAACGACTTAATTCTTGTCACATTATAAAGAAGAAGAGAATGCGCTGTATTAAACCATTTTGAACATTGCAGCGTGACGAAAGTGCTTTATCCATTACGAACGCTAAGTTTACCAGAACGAGCTGTCCCGTGTCGGAATTTCTTCTGAGCATGCGTGGCACTTTGTGCGTCGGAACAGGCCACACACGGTCGGAATTGACGCGATCGGATTTTGTTGTCGGAAAATTTTATCTCCTGCTGTCCAACTTTGTGTGTCGGAAAATCCGATGGAAAATGTCCGATGGCGCCCACACACGGTCGGAATTTCCGACAACACGCTCCGATCGGACAATGTCCATCGGAAAATCCGACCGTGTGTACGGGGCATTAGTGTATATGTGTGTGTATATATATATATATATATATATATATATATATATACACACACACACATTAAGGACCAAGCCATTTTCTGTTTACAAGTTAAAATCGGTATTTTTTTGCTTGAAAATTAATTAGAACCCTCAAACATTATATATATATATATATATTTAGCAGAGTACAATGGATATGATTGCAATAATTTATATTCTTACGTTCTTACAAACGCATTTTTATTTAAAAAAAAAAAATTAATTTAAAAAAAAAAAAAATAAGAAACCAGTAAAGTTACCCCAATTTTTTTTTTTTATAAAATGTGAAGGATGACGTTACACCGAGTAAATTGATATCCAACATGTCATGCTTTAAAATTGCAAATGCTCGTAGAATGGTGACAAACTACGGTACTTAAAAATCTCCATAGGCGACGCTTTAAAAATGTTTACAGGTTGCCTGTTTAGAGTTAGGCCCCTTACACACTGAGGTGCTTTGCAGGCGCTAGAACGCCATGGCAGCATACGCACAATCCATGCATATGCTACCATGAATGCACCAGGAAAGTAACTTAGACAAATCACACATTTTTGGGATTTGCCATGCTAATCAGCCTAGTTAATTGGTCAGCAAAACAGGACTTGGAAAAGAGCAAGGAAAGCAAAAAACACATGTATGTGGTTAACATGAGTTAAAAGGAGTGCGCCCACATATGGATATCTATTAAGGATTTAAACATTAGTCACAACATCTTGAGAATGTTTTTGCAAAATAATGCAGCACAGACAATTAAATCAAAGTGAACAACCTACAAACGACACACATTGACAACAAACATATTTCAGGGGAAAATATCACCCACCCAAAAAAATACAATAAACCAAAGTTAAAAAAAAAAACTTGCTCGAAAACACATCTGTTTTGCAAAGACATAGCAAACAAAATACAAAGAAAAAATACATGTGTTACAAACTCGATAAGGACACCCAAATGTACTCTCTTGCTGGCCCCACACACAATCTTGCCTTTTTTCAGGGCAAGGTAAAGAATGCTATCTGCAAGCTTTATATAACATAGGTTTGTGTGCTAATGAGGCAGTTGAAAACATGTGCACAGTCCATGAAACACACAAAATGCAAATTTACCCAATGTAGAGACAGAACTTCAAAGTGGGTACACCTGTTAAGGATGTCATTAAATTACTAACCCAAAAAACACACTCTCTGAGCATGCCCAGAAACGTCCAAGTGCTGTTCAAACACAAAAAGCACAAAAAAAAAAAAAAAAAAACTAAAGTCCCTGAGCATGCCCAGACCAACCCAAATGCAGCTAGCACAAAATAAGCCACCCCCCACCCCCGTCCAAAATGAAACGCATCATCCAGCATGTCCTTAATTAAGGTTAAGAAGGTTGAAAAAAGTACTGGACTGCATCAAAAACGCACCAAAAACGTATCATAAACGCACTGGATCGCATCAAAAACGCACATGCAGAAAAGCATCTGGACTGCATTTCTATGGAGTGAACTAGCCCTAAAGCTAGTAACTTGGGGGTGGGGGGGTACTCTGCCTGTAAAGTGGTGCATCTGTAGCATGTATCCAAAATGCTGCTTCAAAGATGTATGGCTTTAGAGAAAACATACAAATCGACATTGCAGCTGTAAGATTTTAACAGAAAACCAAAAATAGCCTGCCCCCCAATACATACAAGGCCATTTGGGGCTGTAAAGGCTTAAAATGAGAACCCCCACATGAAAAATACCACCCCAAAATCTAAAAATATTGTGCCCCTCCCACGCACTAACAAACCGCTAGCCAAACGCACAGCAAGCCAGCCCATGAAAGGGGGTGTATGCTTGGGAGTAGAAGGGGCTCAGGCACCCCAAAGGGGGACAAGGGCCTCTTTCACACAACCCTAGGCTGGGGTTGTCGGGGGCTGCAGACGGGGGCTTTACAGAATGTAGAAATGCCCCTTTAAACTAGTGGGTACAAGGTGCTTTGTGGTTAGTATTGGGCTGAGCCCAACATGCCCCAAAGGCAGCCAGCTATGTTGAGTGCATGTGGCCTTGAATGGTTCGGGAGGGAGTTGGGCGATCGCTCTTCTTGCCCGTTTCCTAGCTGGCCCTGTTGTTTGCTTTGAAAAAGGATGTGGTTTGGATTGGTGAAGGCAGCTCACAGCCTTTGGAGATTGGAGAATTGAGTGTGGAGTCCCCTTTAAAGGCAAAAACTAGCCCAAAGAAAACATGCATTAGAAGGGGAAGACAAGGGCATTGGAGTGTAGAGTTCCCCTTTAAAAGCAAAAACTAGCCCAAAGAAACATATGCATTAGAGGGAGAAGGTTAAATGCCCTTTTAGGAGGAGCTAGAGTAGCTTGAGTCTTTTTACATAATTTGAACACGATACATGTCACATGTTGGCAACGTAACATGCTAACATGACCTGTATGCAAATATCCTTTAAAAAAAACATAAAAGTGAACCAGTGTAAAAAAAAAGTCAAGTTTAGAGGTGCGCATGTTCAACCCATGCAAATGCATTTACGTTGCTTGACATTTAATAAGATTTTGCCGGCGCAGTGAACCAACGCATTTGAACATGCGCAAATGCCGCTTGTGCAGTGCATAAATTGACCTCACGCAGTTCTAAACGTACTTGCAGGCATAGCAGGCTTGTTCAGAAATAAGTTACTTTCTTATTCTATTTTGGGTATATTTGTTACTTGGGCAGTTATTACTATACTTCACATCACCCCCATAATATTGGCACTTTCATCTTATTTTCATTTTGAGTTGAAGATACCCTGTGCCATGTCCATAGTGACGCACTGATCGCCTCCTCCCGTGCGCCGAAATTACCATAGTAAATGGGGAATAGCGCTGTGTTACCGGCGCAAACGTTTTGTAAATACCAAAACGTACGTTGCGCCTCGAGTGCGCCTCAACGGTTCGTAAATCAGCCCCTCTGTGTTGTATCTGTGGATCAGCTGAGCAGGGGGAGGTGTAGTGAGCAAGGGGAGAGAATGCCTGTTCACAATGGAATGCATCTGCGAATCACATGCGTTCCCATAGAAGATAATGGGCCTGAATTTGCACCTGAGCCGGACCGCACTGCCTAGAAAATGCACACTTTTTTTGGCAATGTGGAATGCGAATGCACCGCAGATATGTGAACCAGCCTCATTCAAATGAAGGTATTTTAAAATGTCATGCGAATTGGATGCGGGGTAAGCTGCATCCAATTCGCATAGGTGTGAACCCACCCTCAGACATTATTCAATCACATTGCACAGTGTATGGGGAAATGAATTGTCCAGAATGCATAATACACAGACCTGTATTAAGAAGATGTTTTCATGGAATTTTCGGGTCCACCAATGATTATAGACTATCAGCATAACATGCACACAATTACATTTTGACAATTATGACTTTTCACATCCAAGTACAGGGAAGATCCGCACAGTTGTTGATAGAATGAATATTGAGTTGTTTCAAAAAGAAATTAATGAATGGACTAAACTGGAAGCAATATTCTCCATCTATCCATTCTCCATCCTTAACATGATCAGCATTGCAATGAGCAAGTGCCCGATGTATAAGCAGTTATGTACGCGGGAGAACGCAGATGCGCTCATGCACAACACATATTTAACAAGCTAAAGTGTGTGCTCCCTGTCAGGCGAGGATGAAATGGTGTGCTTTATCAATGCGCATGTGCAGTTGAGTAAGCTGAAAGAAGGTGTAAAAAGGCTTGATTAGTTGTAAGACAGATCTAATGTTCTGGACAGAATTTGTGCATTTAAACAAGATTATATACATACATTTTAGCCTGGTAGTAGAAGATGGGAAACTGTAGTAAAGTTATCCACAGTATTCAGACGATGCAGTCACAGTATGTAGAAGATTACATTGGCTGCGCTTGCTAATGGTAGGCGTGAAAGATTGCGCAAGTGCACAGTAGCGCTTCCTTTGCAAATATGGCTTGGTGCATGTGAATGCACCATAATTTGATAAATGTCTTGAGTCCCGTTTTTTGTGCAATTGCTCCAATTTCTCCACTGCACCATAGGTGCAGGTCTTTAGTAAATCACCCCCTATGTGTGGCAAAAAACTAACACTACACATCTCCCTGCACACACCATCTCCACTGTGAAACACGGTGGTGGCAGCATCATGTTGTGAGGCTGCTTTTCTAAAGCAGAGACAGGGAAGCTGGTCAGAGTTGATGGAAAGATGGAGCCAAATACAGGGCAATCTTTAGAAGAAAACCTGTGAGTCTGCAAAAGACTTGAGACTGGGGTAGAGGTTCAACTTCCAGCAGGACAATGACCTTAAACATACAACCAGAGCTACAATGGAATGGTTTAGATTAAAGCATATTCATGTGTTTGAATGGCCAAGTCAAAGTCCAGACCTAAATCCAATTGAGAATCTGTGACGAGACTTGAAAACTGCTGTTCACAGATACTCTCCATCCAATCTGATAGAGCTTGAGCTATTTTTCAAAGAAGACTAGGCAAAAATGTCACTCTCTAGATGTGCAAAGCTGGTAGAGACATACCCTAAAAGACTTGCAGCTGTAATTGCAGCGAAAGGTGCTTCTTCAAAGTATTGACTCGGGGCTGAATACAAATGCATGCCACACTTTTCAGATATTGTAAAAAAATTTTGAAATAATTTTTCTACCACTTCACAATTATGTGCCACTTTGTGTTGGTCAATTACATAAAATCCCAATTAAAATATATTTGCAGTTGTAACATGACAAAATGTGGAAAATTTCAAGGGATATTAATACTTTTTCAATACTTTTTACCTGATCCCAATCCTGACGCAGCACTGTGCCTCAGAGAAGCAGCACTGCTCTCTCTTCCTTCTCACAGGACTCGGATGCAGCAGAGGGACCCATCTACTCTCCCTCCCATCTCCCTCCTTCGAACTCTGTTGTGGCACTAGGCAAGGATGCCCGCTGTCTCCCCTGCCTTTTGCCATTGCCACAGAGCCTCTGGCTTGCCTTCTACGTACTTCTCTGGACGTTACTGGGCTGGTTAGAGGTGCACTGGAAGAAAAGATGTCCTTCTATTTCTAACGAATATCTGTTAATCTCTGCATGCAGAAATGTAAATATGTTAATGAATTTGGCAAATTTTCAGGGCTTGCCATAAATTGGAAGAAATCTGTTACTGCCTCTACAACCTCTCCCGGACTCTTTACCACCTACATTATTCTCATATTAAGGTAGGGTCTTCTATAAAGTATTTCCGTAAAACTATGTCTGCCTTTTGTCAGGCGTTCATGTCAGATAATAGTGTTCCACTATTGTCTAGATTTCAAATACAAAATAAAACTTTTTGAGTAAATGACCTCTCTGTAGTAGGTTGTATTAACCTACTTAAGATGATATGGATGCCCCAGATCATGTGCTATCTATATAACTCTCCCATTTGGATACCCCTGCAAATTTTTATTAAAATTATTAGCATGTTTAGGGTTTTAGTTTTGTCAGAGGAAGGCCTCTCGTATAAAATTAGATCTGTTACAGTACCCCAGGGATGCTGGAGGATTAGCAGTACCCAACCCGAGGATACACTTTCTTGCTGCCCGACTACAGCACTTAGCAGGATGGGATACTGAACTATCATCCAGTGCCTCTTATTGCCCTATCTCTGAGGAGGAATGGAAGGAAATCCTCTGGTCTCTCTCACTCACACTCTAACTCAGATCTTTATTCTTCATAGGGCATATACTGTAGAACCTCTGAATTTCTACACAATATAGGCCTGAGATCCGATCCAAATTGTACTAGGTGTGGTAATACAGGTACTCTTATACATCTTCTATGGTGGCTCCCCAAATTCCAGAACTACTGGGCAGGGGTGGTTGGTAGACTTAATGGGCTATTGGATTTAAACATTTCTGTCGAACCACTTACATGCCTACTGGGCTACCTTGACTCTTCTTTTCATACCCCCTCTATGTCAAGAACTGTTCTGCGGGCTCTGTTTGTGGCCCCCAAACAAATTGCTCTTAAGTGGACCTCTCCACACCCTCCTACTTTATCGGATTGGATTTTTTACCCTTTTAATAGACTTGCCTCTTTTGAAAAACACACATTTTCCCAAAACTTCTTTCAGAACAGGAAACACACAACAGGAAACAGCTCATCATCCAAATCTTTAATAGGAGGCCTCCACCCAGCGTTCCTTCAGTTTTTTGTGTTTCCTCCAGCTGGTGGAAACGCCTCTGGTGGGAGCCATGATCTCTCAAAGCTATCCTGGGAGACAAAAGGTTCTCACCTGTCCTTCTTTTTTTTTTTTTTTTCCCATCTCCAGGAGATGTGATCCTCCCAATTGCCTCTTGCTTGTAAGAGGTTCTTTCCAATTGCACCTGTGTGGTTTTTTTAAATGTGTCCCAGCTGTGCAGCAGTACTTTGGCGTGGTTCTGTTGTTTCTTCTGTTTGTCCAGTCTAAAAGCCCTGTTCAACCAGTAAAGAGAAGGTGTCCTGTTTGCAAAGAAAAGTTAAGCGAATCATGGACACAGCTCCTTTGTGCGGATTTAGTCAAGGAGGAGTCTCCATCCAATTGTGGCGATCTTGTTATAACCATTAAGGATGAGCTCCGCGCCATTTTTCAGGTTTTCAGGTCAAACCTTAAGAGCCTGGGCCCTCAGGGGAAACTATGGTCCCGTAGTGGACCCCAGAGTCTCAGGGGGTTTCTCTTCCCAGAATACTTCCCAAGATCCTGTTCCCCTTCTGAGGGGGTAACGGATCCAGAAGAGGGGGAAAATGAGGCAGATGCCGTCCCCAAGTACAAGATGTCCCTGGAGGAGATAGGGGGTCTCCTTAAAGTAATCCATGCTGCCTTAAGGCTAGAGGAGAAGGAGCTCTGCCTGCACGACTGTATGTTTGCAGGTCTAGAGGGCTTAAAAAGCTGCGCTTTTTTTGTTCATTTGATAGTCAGAAATAAAAAGGAAAGAATGGCTGGAGCCAGAAAAGAAAACATTCTTTCCCCCAGTCATCTTCCAGGGCAGCCCTTGAGAAATGGAGCTCCTCCCCCAGGCAGAAAACACATTGCCTCCAGCTCTTTAGAAGGTGGTCCCTCAGGCATCTGGTCAGTTTTTTGTTTCCTCAGTCGGAGGAGACATGTTGCCTGGAGGAACCGTCTTTTAGGGGAGATAGGTGGGAGAGCATCCATCAAGGGCTGTCCAGACCAGCCGAAAATCCCCCTCACCTTAAAGGCCAGGAGGCCTTCCTCTCCGCAGGCCACGGGTTTCCTCCACATTGGTATTGAGTTTCCCGTTCCCCCCTCTTTCCAGTGTCCGGCAAGGGAGTGGGCATTGATGGCGGAGCAGCGGCGTCAGCAGTGAGAGAGCTTGCTCTCCTTGCTGTAGGACGCCATGACCTGGAAACCGCTGGGCGTCACTTCCGGCGGATATGATGTCATCACTGCACGCCGTAGGTTGTAGCTTCCGGCGCAGAGAGCCATGGGGTAGGCCGAGCCAGTGTATTTAAAGGCGCAACAGCATGGGCTTTAGACGCCAACAGCAACGGAGCACCGTTGAGGCATCCCACACTCCGGGGGAGTCCAACGCCGGCTCATCACAAGTAGGCTGGCCTGGCCAGAGCCTCTTTTTCCTGTGTTTCACTTATTACAAGGGGAGCTAGAAGACCCTGGAGGAACCACCTTATAGCTCTGTTGGCCACCTTAGAACACCGGAAGGAGACCAGGATTAGATGAGTTCTTTTGTTAGACAAAACCCTCTCTCCTTGTCCCACTCTCAGAAAGAATCATCCAGATCAGAGAAAGCCACTACCAAGACAGACAAAAAGAAATGTCCTTCTTGTAGTGCAAGGCTCTCGTCTAGCTACACAAAAACCTTGTGTTCTACTTGCATCACAGCCATGCTAAAGAGCTAGGAAGATTCTCCTTTTTTAAAATTCCTCTGCTCCTTCAAGGATGAAATGCAATCTGCTTTTCAGTCATTCAGAAAATTTATCTCAGATGCACAAGTCTCAGGCACGGCTGTTAGCCAACCGGATCAGGTGCCCACTTCCCCCTACTCCCAGTAGCTTTAGGTTCAGGAGAGCGTTTAGAGAGTAGGGAGAATTCCCTTAAAAACACTGACCTGGACTCCTCCCGATCAGATTCAGGACAGGAGGAAGCCCAGGAGGATTCAGGAGTACCAACAAGGTTATAAGGTTAAAACTTTCCCAGGAGGAGGTGGATGAACTAGGGGCAATCTATGAGACCTTAGAGATAAAAGAAGAAAAAACACACTCTCAAGACTTCACAATGTACCAAGGGTTGAATAAAAAGAAACCCAAGGTATTCCCGGTGCACAAAATCATACTAGATTTAGTGCTTAGGGAGTGGGCGGAACCAGGCAAAAGGCCCTTCTTTTCAAGTAGCCTGGAAAGAAAATTTCCCTTTGAGAACCCAAAACCAGTCTGGAATCAATCCCCTAAATTAGATGCCCCATAGCAAAAGTGTCAAAACACTCGGATCTGGTCTTTGAGGACATGGGGCACTTGGGGGACCCCATGGTCAAAAGAGTGACTTAGAACTACTGATGTGACTCTTTACCTAAATCAGTCTCTAGCCAATACAAGGACCTCTTTCAGGAAATGGACAAACTGCTAGAACCCTGCTGACGGGCTTGGGAAGCTGTAGCCCCGGAGCTGGAAAGGGATGACTGGGATGACATGTGGGGGACTGTATTTCAGTACCTAGTTTGTACCAGAGACAGACAGACCCATTATAAATTCCTACATAGAATTTATCTCACCCTAGCTAGGATGTTTGGAAACCAACAATCTTTATGCTGGAGGTGCTCTGCACCCCTAGTGAACTTGCATGCTGCATCAGGTCAGTAACTTCTATCTCGATTCCCATGTCGATTGAGGTGTCTATTGTATCTGGTGGAACCTCTGGCCACTACCAGGGCTATACGGACTCTTCTTACCCTATTGTTGTACTATGCTAAAAAGTGGCTTATCCTATCGTGGAAGTGCTCTTCGACTGAAACTTTGGAGTCCTGGAAGGCATCAGTCAACAAGGTAGTTCCCTTTTATAAAGCTACCTATCTGAGTAGGGGAGGCATTGACTAAAATCAACAAGGTTTGGGGGGGTTGGATGGCTTCTATGGACACGTCATCAGATTCATTTCAGGAAGATTATAGCTACTGATCCTTGGTATAGAAAGTAAGATGGCGGTGAATGTAAAGGGGTATTGATGATTGCAGATTGACTATCAATTTATGTGCAGATCATTTTGGAGTGGGGAATGGTTCTCTCCTCATTGGAGCTTCATTTCTCCAGAGATGCGGTGGGATTGCAGTACGGGCATTATCCGTTAGGACTGCGTTGGGTGTCATGGAGCTATATCACTGTGTCACTATGTGCCTACCTCCGGCTGGAGGTTCAAGAAATGAATGCATCTGTCTAGGCAAAGTTCTGTTGTTCTTGGGAGGAGAGGGGGGGGGGGGGGTATAGTAGTTTTTGTCTCACCCCCCCCCCCCCTTGTTTTTTTTTTTTTTTTTTTTATATAAACCGGAAATTTTACTGTAGCTGGTGGTTGATTTCCACAATCTGTGGCTTGTGTTTGTATGTTATAAAATTGAATAAGGAGAAATTGGCAAAAAAAAAAAAAAGATTCTGGATTCCTTTTGTGACCCTATCTGCAGCAGTGGCATACATTGCGGATACTTCAGCAGAGTCCATACGTATGTTCTAGAAAAATACATAAATGAAAAATCATGTGGAGTAGGATAAATGCAGAGAACACCTGCATATAATCCACAATAGTGTCCCATTAAATGAAAAAAAGAAAGAAAAATAAATGAATGAAGTAGTGACTCCAAATCACCCATAAATGGTCAAGGAAAGTCCGAGTGATATACAATAATAATCCGGGACAACAGAGGAAGATCCACCACCGAGAATGAGGGGGGTTACTTCTTACCGGATGGCCATGACCCCCCACCACAGAGGATCACAGCAAGCAGGTAAACTTTAAACAGGTTGTAAGGACTTGTATCAGCATCCACTAGGGGTCATCACACCGTCAGCAATAACAGCAGCAAAACTCGTGGCAGAGGTTCACTGCATGGTAACCAGCCTATCAGCCTACTCTTACCAACCAACTTCATCTGTGTTGCTCGATCAGCTGACTGAGCGCCGCGCTGCACTCTGGGAGGAGAGAAGTGTGGGTGGAAGTGCTGCAGTGGGAATGGTCTGAGGGGGCTTTACGTCAGCTGATCGAGCAACACAGATGAAGTTGGTTGGTAAGAGCAGGCTGATAGGCTGGTTACCATGCAGTGAACCTCTGCCACGAGTTTTGCTGCTGTTATTGCTGACGGTGTGATGACCCCTAGTGGATGCTGATACTGATACAAGTCCTTACAACCTGTTTAAAGTTTACCTGCTTGCTGTGATCCTCTGTGGTGGGGGGGTCATGGCCATCCGGTAAGAAGTAACCCCCCTCATTCTCGGTGGTGGATCTTCCTCTGTTGTCACGGATTATTATTGTTTATCACTCGGACTTTCCTTGACCATTTATGGGTGATTTGGAGTCACTACTTCATTCATTTATTTTTCTTTCTTTTTTCATTTAATGGGACACTATTGTGGATTATATGCAGGTGTTCTCTGCATTTATCCTCCTCCACATGATTTTTCATTTATGTGTTGTATGTTATATGCACATTTAATTAGCGCAATTCTTTTATTTTTCTATGTCTGATCTTACAATTGATGTTTATTGTTAGAATTGCTGCTGTTTTATATTACTAGTTGTTCACATATTCCACAGCGCAGTTTTTATCACTTTTTTTCTATTCCATACGTATGTTGGCTATGTCCGCAGCATTGACAAACCCTGCTAGGAGGGCCTTATGGTTGAAAACCTGGCCTGGAGATGCAGCATCAAAGAAGAGGCTGTGCGGCATCCCCTTTGCAGGGGATTTGCTATTTGGGTTGGAACTAGAATCCATTCCTGAACACACAGCAGATAAAAAGAAATAGTTTCCTTTTAAGAAAAAGAAGGTGCAGACAAGCTGGTGGTTTTTTTTCGACCCAAGAAAGGGGAAAAGGAAGCCATGGTCCTTCAAAAACCCAAAGGTAGCAGTGGAGTGCTCTTCAGTCCTCCTGCGACTTCCAAAAAATCGCAATGATACCTTCCTCCCAGTCGGGGGAAGGCTCCAGGAGTTTTTTTCTGCAGCAGAGAAGTATTACTCAAAACCAGTTTATTTTAAACCATATCTCCCAGGGATATGCAATCGAATTCAGAAGAACCTCCAAGAATGTTTTTTTATTGATGAACGCTCCAAGGATCCAATCTGGGCTCTCGCCATGAAGTCCCTAATTCAGGAACTGAGATCAGAGAGTCATTGTACCGGTCCCTACAAGAGTTTTTCCAGGGCTTCTACTCACAGGTATTCCTCGTTCAGAAACCCTTAGGAAAGTGCCGTCTCATTCTAAATCTTAAAGGGCTAAAGCGCTCAGGGTACAGAAGATTTCAGATGGATTCCCACTTTCACAGCCAAAAACCAAATTTGCAAATTTGGTTTGCATCCCTTCTCCAGATACAGCTCAAACCGTATTGGCACCTTCTGTTGAGACAGGACCTGCTGATGCAGGGCCCTCTATTCCACCAAGAGGTAGCGGAGCTAAAACTCAGAATCTGGCTTCTGAAGAGCAGCTTTTTTTTTTTTTTTTACAATCTTTATTTATCAAACCGTTTTACAAAATTTTTATAAAACATATACACATACATACTTTTGCCAATAGTGTGTTAAGTTTTCTTCTATATTTCACATTCTGATCATTTTATATAACCCTGTGAACCTCGTTAGCGCCAACCGAATGTTACTAGGTATGGTTCATTCCCACGGTTTTAGCTAAACCCTTATTCCTTTAACACACTTCTACACCAAACCCAACCAACCACACCAGTCGCACACAATCACAAGTCACACACCATTCAGATATCCATCGCACCCAAAAAAAAATTTATAATATTTGCTCTTTCTGAATCCCATATTTCCATCAGCTACATCGAAGCTGTTAAGCTGTTCTATACTCTTCCCATATCATTCATGTAGTTATTATTTATGTCCTTCTATTATCATCCTCTCTTCTAAAGAACGCATCACGCCCATTTCACACTCCCACTCTTCTATGGAGGGAGCTGTTTTATTTTTCCATTTTCTGGCTATAACGGTGCGTGCAGCAGTTAGAAAGTACTTCAAAATTCCCTTTTTTATATTTTTCACCGATCCAGGGATCATTGACAATACTGCCACTTATATATCTGGTTGTACATTTGACCCAGTTGCAGTCCTATATATTTTAAATATTTTTTCCCAAAATGATTGAATTTCTGTACAGAAGTACCAAATATGTGACATTGTGCCTCTTGCTACGCAGCATCTCCAACATCTATCTGTATTATCCGAGTTTATTTTATTCATATCCACTGGACACCTATACCATCTGGCTAGTATTTTATAATTTCTTTCTTGGTGTCCAGCAGAGATTGATAATTTATGTGTTAGTATATTTGCTTTTTCCCATTTGGCTCTGGGGATGGTATTCCCTAGTTCTTCCTCCCATTTTTTTATATAATGTATCCCTTCCTCTTTATTCTCTGAGATTAAATATTTGTACACAACAGATAGGGTATGCGTAGGTCTATGTTTCTGTAACAATATTTTTTCTAACCCTATCAATGGTCTATTTAATACGGACTCTTTCATCAAAGAAGAAATGTATTGTTGGAGTTGCCCATATTGCATCCATTTATTTTTATGTTCAATGCCAAAGGCATCTAATGGGGGGAGTCTATTTCCATCCATCGTTTCTACTATTCTCGTATCATCCCACCTCTGCCATTTAAGGAAGGTCTTGGCTTCAAATGCAAGTGGGAATTCTGGGTTGCTAAAGAGGGGGGTCATTGGACCTCTCAGTGTAGATCCTATCCCTCTTTTTATCAAATCGTCCCACACTTTCAAGGCTGATACAACCAAGGAGGGCATATCCCCATCCCGGGGTCTACATTCCTTCTTAATCCATGGTAATGATTTCAGTTTTATATCTGTGACTTCTTCCTCCAGTTTTACCCATTGTTTGCAATCTATGTTTTGAAACCAATCCACAATCCTGGTTATAAATATTGATCTAAGATATACCGATATATCTGGGAGAGCTAATCCTCCGTAATTTTTTAGCCTATATAGTGTTTTTCTATTAATTCTGGCACTCTTATTTGCCCAAATAAAACTTCCTATAGCCTTACGAAATTGATTCAGTAAGTTTATTGGAGGGTATATGGGTATCGTCTGAAATATATATATAATTTTGGGCAATATATCCATTTTTATAATATTTATCCTACCCATCCAGGAAAAGGTCCCCTTATCATAGCGTTGTAATGTCTTTGTTATTTTGCTTACTAATGGGAGATAATTAAATTCCTGTAACTTATTCATCTCTCTAGGGATAAAAGTTGCAAGATATTTGATTGCCTCTGCCTGCCATTTAAATGGAAAGTTTTTTTTAAGAAGCTCAACCATAGCATTTGACAGAGAAATATTTAAAGCCTCAGATTTATTATAATTCACTTTAAAATTACTTAAGTCGCCAAATCTTTTGAATTCTGCTATTAAATTTGGTATTGTCACCAATGGATTTTAATGTATAATAACAAATCATCTGCATATACTGACATTTTATATTCTATCTCTCCTACCCTAATGCCTTTTATGTCATTATTATTCCGAATCGCTATTAAAAGATGTTCCATAACTAATATATATAAAATTGGGGCTAATGGACATCCCTGTCGAGTTCCATTGGTGATATGGACTATATCAGATATTTCACCATTTGCCCGTATTCTAGCCACAGGGTTGTGATATAGAGCCATTATTTTATCCAACAGTAGAGGACCAAGCCCCCACTGCTTTAATGTCTCTTTGAGAAAGCTCCATCCCACCCTGTCAAATGCTTTTTCGGCATCTACTGCCAACAGGCAGGAAGGGATGGAGCGTCTCTGGGCATACTCCACTAGTGTCAATGTTTTTAGAGTGTTATCCCTCGCCTCTCGTCCCTTTATAAATCCCACCTGGTCTAAGTGTATATGTGCTGGTATTATTGGAGTAAGTCTGTTGGCGATAATCTTCGAATATAGTCTAATATCAATATTAGTCAGGGAAATCGGTCTATAGTTACCACATATAGAATGATCTTTTTCCGGCTTAGGTATAAGTGAGATATATGCCCGCATACTATGCGAAACAAAAGGTAGAGAGGTAGATACTGAATTGAAAGTTCGCTTGATAAAAGGAGTTAAGACTTCTTTAAATATTTTGTAGAACCGTGGAGTAAAACCATCCGGGCCAGGACTTTTTCCTGGCACTAATGAATCAATTACTTTTTGTATTTCTACCTCTGAAAATTCTTGTTCTAGCTGTTCTATTTCTGTTGTTGCCAGTGATGATAAAGCCGTATCTTTTATATATTGATGTGTATTTTGTTGAAATCTTTCAGGATCACTCTTTGCTAATTGGTTTGATTATATAGATTATTGTAGAAAGTCTGGAATGTTTTTAGAATCCCTTTGGGTCATAGATTGTATCATCATTTTCTGTTTTAATCTTAACAATTGATGATGTGCTAACTCGATGGCGTAAAGCTCTTGCCAAGAGTTTACCAGGTTTATTACCATGCTGATAGTATAGCGTACGGTTTTTGTCTCTAATATGTAATGTCTGTTCATTTAGTAAATTTTGTAGTTCTGTTTTTCTTTCTGTTAGTTCTAATAACTTTTCTCTAAGTGGATTTTGTTTATGTTGAGTTTCCAATTTTGGTATCTCCTTCAAAAGCTGGGTCACTCTTATTCCCTTTTACTTTTTTTAGTCTAGCCCCATGTTTTATAAATAAGCCACAAACTACATATTTCAGTGCTGCCCATTGTATCGGTAGGGAAGTGGTATCATTGATATGATCTTTAGAGAAATTCATTATTGCCATCTTTTCTCTGAAACGCATACCTCATCATATAATTATCATTTCATTTCCAAGTACCTCTTGTACCATTCCCCTTAGAAATAGCAATTACCAGAAATATTGGCGCATGGTCTGACCATACGGAACTACCTATTTCAGAGGAAGACGTCACAGCTACTCCCAACTTATTTATCAGAAAGAAGTCAAGTCTATGATATGTATCATGAACTTTAGAATGTAACGTATAATCCCTTTCCAGGGGATGAAGCGCCCTCCATATATCGATCAATTGGTGTTTAGCCATCATTTCCTTAAATTTTCTTTTGTCCTTAGTCTTCTTTGTTACTGAGGTCACTGTAGTGTCCCTATCCTTATCAAGAATAAAATTAAAGTCTCCGCCTATTATCGTGATCCCTTCCGCTTTTTCCATAAGATCTGTTATCAATTGTGTTCCTATTCTAGACTGTCCCTGATTAGGTAAATATATATTAATGAATGTATATTTCTTACCATAAATAAGGAGTTTAAGAAATATTGCTCTACCATCTCTATTCCTCCACTCTTCCAATATCTGATGTGGTAATGATTTATGTATCGCTATGGAAACTCCTCTCGATTTTGAATATGCGAAGGAATCATGATACCATGTATTATAATATCCCTTTTGTAGATTCTGTACATGATCTACCTGAAAATGGGTTTCTTGAAAAAAGACCACCCCCACTTTTTGTTTATGGAGAGAGTATAGAACCTGCGACCTCTTTGCTGCTGAGTTAAAACCTCTGACGTTATAAGAGCATATTTTTATTGAGTCCATAAGAGAAAAAAAAAAAAAAAACTAACACTCACGCACACCACTCAATCCAAACGCACAAACCTGTCCACTCGCTACCTACTCGACTCCTTTGAGTCTGACCTTACTAAGTAAGTTCCCTAAATTGGGGAATGAGAGGAGAACCCCCCAGGATTAAACGTGCCTAGCCCAGGCTATATTAGATTATAAGAAAGAATAATTCCAAAAAAAAAAAAAGAAGAGGGAGAGAATGGGGAAACACCTAATGAATTAAGATGTCCTATCCTTATTAAACCCTACAATCTCTTCAAGTAACCAGGAATATATAATAAATCAACAAGTCACATATCCCTTATTGTTCTAAGGTCTGACAGAATAACCATTTCCCCACTCTCCCCCTATAACCAACAAGATTCTATTTACCATTATACAAAAAAAAAAAAAAAAAAAAAAAGATACAATACATTTGGTGTGAGGCACCATAAGTGCCAATCAAATATCTAATATTGGTACCTATACATAACCACTCGTGTATAAATAGTGCCACCTATAAAACATACTTTTAGCTGTTACATATGATCAATCTCCTACTTATTCCTAAAGTACAAAAGAAAATAATGAGAAAAACAAAAAACCTCCCCCATTTCCACCCCAAGTGAAACCACCATTAGTGCTATCGAATATCTAATATTGGTACCTATACATAACCCCTCATGTATCAATAGTGCCAAATGTAACACATTCTTTTAGCATATACCCTATAATCATTCTCCTACTTATTCCTAAGTGCAAAAAAAAAAAAAAAAAAAAAAGAAAAATCCCGTTCCTAAACCTGTACCCTATAATACACTTTTAGTGCCACTCAAATATCTAATATAACCCTTATATAGTCATATATCAGTAGTAAATAATTTTTCGAAAATATACTTTTAGCATCTAACATATGAACAATCTCATACATATTAAAAAAAAAAAAAAAAAAAAGAAAAACCCTTACCAAACTTAGTAAGTTTATGTGCCATTCAAATTTCTAGTGTTGGTACATATACATAGCAGTTATATCCCATATGTCCTTTGTGCCTGATATAAAAAATTATCAAAAACACATTTTTAGCATATGACATACTTATTCCTAGAGTGCAGAAGGAAAAAAAAAAAAAAAGACGCCCCCATTCCTCCCCCCCACCACCACTGCCTTCTATCATCTTCTATATTGTCTCCGATCCAATCCCTGATATGGATGTGGCCAAGCCGGCAAATCGATCAAAGGCAGTTGCAAATGACTCAAATTCTGGAAGATCATCGATATCTCGAAAAATAATCTTTTGGCCATTTGGATGAACAGTGATCTGGAAGGGAAAACCCCATCTATATAGGATTTCCCTTTCCCTTAACATATCCAATAATGGTTTCACTGCTTTTCTTCTTATCAACGTATACCTTGACAAGTCCTGCAAAAATATAATCTGTGCACCCCCATATTCAAAATCCCGATGCCGCCGTGCCGCTGCCATAATGCTTTCTTTGACCTGGAAGAAATGCACTCTACATATCACGTCTCTAGGTTTTCTTGAATGATAGACTTTAAGACCTTGGATTCTGTGGACTCTGTCGATCTCGAGTTCATTCACACTTGGACATTCTAGCAGTGAGTTAAATATACCTTGGAGAGTTTTCTTAAGATTTTCTGCATTCACAGTTTCTGGAAGACCTCTAACTCTTATATTGTTTCGTCTACTTCTATTTTCGAGGTCATCCGTGGTATTTGTTATGTAGCTTAAATATCGATCGTGTTCTAACCTTTTCTCTTCTAGTAATAACAATTTTTGGTCCGTAGCTGCCATTTTAGTGTCAATGTCCATGATCTTATTTTGTGTGTCAGTCAGAGATGATTTCAATGTTTGTATTTCAGACTTATATGAGGATTCCAGTCTGTGTATATATTTGTCCATATCCTCTCTAGTTGGTAGAGTTTTTATATATGCCTGTAGATCCCATATGGGGCCACCTTCTGCTCCCTCCAAATCCATCATATGATGGTGTGTGTTATCTCTGGGGCTATTACTTGTTCTATGCTCTATTTCTCTAGCTGGAGATGATAAATTTGGTTCATTTAAAGTAGAGCTGTTTTGTTGATCTTGTGATTGTTGGAAAAAACCTTTTAATATCAGACTTTTGTGCCGATGCAGGTTTGTGGGGATTCTTAGTTGTCCCCCCTGATGATCCCCTTTTTGTTTTCTGGGTATGCGTGCTTTTAGGAGGCATATTCTACTTAGAATAATTAACAATAAGGGAGTAAAGCTCTCACCTATACCCCCTTCTTACTTCAACATAGAGCAGATTTTTGGTTTCCGTTGATGCTATTATTCTTATATACAGTCTTGTATTTTCAACAATTTCATCAACCTTTATACATATGTTAATATTTACATTAAACCTTATTTCCACTGATCTGTATAGTCTCCATCTAGGGCAGTGGTTCTCAACCTGGGGGTCGGGACCCCCTCGGGGGTCGAATGACGATTTGCTAGGGGTCACCAAATCCTGGGCTGTTCCTGAGGCTCTCCCAGCCTTTTCGGGGCCACCCAGCTGGCCTGTTCCTGGAGCCTGCGGCCGCCCACTCAGCCTCTCTGCAGTCGCCCATTCAGTTCGCGGCATGGCTGGGGGGGTGGAGACTAGAGTTCAGCTGACTGGTGAGGAATGTGAAGTGGAAGGGGCTGAAGGAGACCCTATCTCCTGATTTCGGCATAGGGGTTACTGCTGTGAGACACCACAAAGTCGGAGACACAGTGAAGCCAAAGACACAGTGAGTAACACTACTTGTGATTGTAGTTGCCATTAAAAGTCCCCACTACAGTGCTCAGATCAGCAGATGACCTTGATCAAGAGCACCTAAGTTGCCTGATCAGAACTTTCCCAGCACTGCCACTGATCCCACCCCCCATCAGCACTGCCACTCATCCTATTCCCCCCACCCCCTCACCAAGGAGTAAGAGAAGGAATAAAAATAGAGAATACATATAAGGGAGAGGAAAAGAGGGGGAGGAAAAAAGAAAAAGGGAGAGAGAGAATAAGAGAAAGAACAAGAAAGAAGGCTAGAGAGAGGGATGGGGGAAAAAAACAAGAAATTAGGATAGAGAGAGATAAAAGGGAAAGAAAGGAGAGCAAAGGAAAAGAGTGGTACATCCACAATGTAACATAAGGGGTTTTAATACTGTACAAGTAAAAGGGACTCAGGGAGTGCTAAATATCTATGGGTTAGGGGCGCAAATTACTTGTCTTGCCTTCAGTGCTGACAATCCACGCTATGAAAATAATTTTACTGTTAGGGGTCCCCACAACTTGGAAAATTTTATCAAGGGGTCACGGCACTAGGTGAGTTGAGAACCACTGATCTAGGGTCTGTTAGAGCACAAGTATTATTGCTTTACTTTATATGCTGAATCTAGTCCAGAAAAACGTTCATCAGATATTTATATATAAAAGCTGCCTTTTACCTTTTACTTTTATCCATGTCTCATACCTCTTGGTAGTTTTGGTGGTAATCTCTATATGCACACGGGAAAAACCATACTACTCCCCGCCGCCGATATGAAGGCTCCTTGAGAAATATTTCAGGGTTCTGCCGGTTACCAGGTAACCTCCTCCCTGCTATCCGTGGGACTCGATTCCGTGTGGACACGCTGTCCCTCTCTCCGCTCAGTCCGCGGGGTTCAGCTCCCCCCGTGCTTTCCCGGTGAGGTTCGGATCCGACTGCTCACTCTCACCTCCTCCTCTTTCCGTATCCACCCGTCATCACAACCCGTATACCTGGCAGGGTCTCCAGGTAAAAATCAGGCAATCTCCCTAGCACACCAGGGGTTTCCAGATTCAGTAGTGCTCCCGTTAAGCCCCACACGAAGACATTGGAAGCAGAAGCAACTGATTTAGGTGATTGAGCAGCGTGCTGCATGGGAGGACCGGGAAGGTCTAGGGAATCCTTAAGAATTGCTGCAGCTGATTGCCTGGGCCAGGGGAGCAAACTCACTGTACGTCCATCCCAGTCAGTTCCTCCTCCCCAATGAGCAAGTCCGAAGAGCAGCTTTTGAGGAAGAAGAGATTTTCGGATAGGTTAGTTGCTACCCTCCTATCCAGTAGAAAGGGTGTTACCAGAGCAATTTAGTCCAAGGTTTACTTTCAACTCCTGGTGCACTACGTCCGGCCCTTAGAGAATATTTGAATTCCTGTAAGATGGAGCTGATCTTGTAAGATGGAGCTGAAAGGTTTGGCAGTCAGTACCCTTAGAGTCCAGGTTGCAGCGCTGGGCGTGTTTTTGGAAAAGCCTATCTCATCAGAACCCTTAGTGATTCGATCTTCAAAGCCCTCACCCGGTCCAGACCGGTAGTGATCAGAGGCTGCCCAAAGTGGGACTTATCTGTTGTTCTACAGGCTTTGACCAGGGAACCCTTTGAGCCTATTTGATTTAGCCTCCCTGAGACGGATTACATTAAAAACCTGTTTTGTTTTTTTTTTGTTTTTGTTTTTTTCCAATGGCTATAAGGACAGCTCGAACTAGTGAGCTTCAAGCCTTGTCAATCAGGGAGCCATTGTTTTTTTTTTTTTTGTTTTTTTTTTTTATGACAAAATTGTTCTGAAAACATATCCTAATTTCTTACCAAAGGTAGCTTCGGTCCAAAATCGAATTCAGGAGATTATACTATATTGTATAATATAATACTAATATAATAATAATTATATTATTAATAATATAATTAATACTATATTATACCTACATTTTTGCTCTAATCCATCAGGAAAGAAGGAAGAAGAATTCCATATTTTATATTTTAAGAGAGCAGTCTTAAGTCACCTCGAAACCACTAAGGACATTAGGTGTTCAGACGCATTATTTGTTCCATAGGCTGGTAGAAAGAAATGAAGACAAGCTACCAGGGGAGCCATTGCCAGATGGTTGAAAATGGCTATCACAAAAGCCTGTTCCTTTTCAAGTCAAGAGAGTCCAGTTCGTATTCGGGCTCATTCTACAAGAGCTTCGGCAGTGAGTTGGGCAGAGAAAGCTGATGACCTTTGCCTGTCATTATAGGTTAAACCTTCTGACGGCAGGTGACCAGGCTTTCGGAAAGAAAGTCTTACAGGCTGTTGTCCCACCCTAATGGGGTAAGTCTTGATTATCTTCTCGGGTGCTGTCCTGAAAGACGTTTTGGGAAGATTCAAGTTAGACTTACTGGTAACTTGTTTTCCAATACTGTAGTCTTTCAGGACAGCAATATCCTGCCCTTTGTTTTGCTGTATACTATGACATAACTGTTGCTTATATGTTTCACCCAGGGCTGGAGGTTCTCTACAAACAACTGAAGGAAAGCTGGGTGGAGGCCTCCTATTAAAGTTTTTTGGATGATGAGGTGTTTCCTGTTGTTGGAGGAGCCACGATCTCTCGGGTGCTGTCCTGAAAGACTATTGGAAAGCAAGTTTTCTTATCGTACATCACGGGATACAGAGCCATAGTAGTTACTATGTGGGTTATAGGCTACCTTCAGGTGATGGACACTGGCACGCCCTAAGACAGAATCCACTTCCTATATAACCCCTCCCACTACTGGGAGTACCTCAGCTCTTTCGCCAGTGTCTAAGGTGTTGGTCATGAGTAAAGATGTGCTGTGCTGAGCTCCACTGGATCAATCTTTGCTGGGCTAGCCATGCAGCTGGATCCATTCAAAGTGTCTTTTTGGCCAAATTGAATGGTACACGGGCCTTGTATACGAAGAAACAAGGTTTTTGCCTGTAAACGCTTCTTTTAGAGAGCTGGACCCTGGGATCCAGTACTTTTTTGGTATTAAGGCCAAAAAAAGTTTTTACTGGCGGTGGTGCTATTACAGGTCCAGGATTGTGGGTTTCCCAGAGGATCCCCGGCTCCTGAAGGTTTGTAACGGAACCCACCGTGAAGTGTTAAGATTGGGTCTGTTGGTTTTACCACAGAAAACCCTGCGACGGGAAAGGTAAGTGGAGTTTTTGCTAAGAAATTTTTGAGTTTTCTTATGAAATGTCTCCTCTAGTAAATGTTGTCATGCCTATGTGTCACCATTGGGGCTGTATTGAGCACATACCTTCTCACGCTTCCTCAGAGAACTCACGTTGTGTCCGGAACAAGCAGTTTCCTTTCCTCCAGCCAGCAGCAGACCTCCGGTAAGTCCTAGGGGGGTTTTCCTCCCCACCTGTGCTGTTTTCTCCCCCTCTTCACGAGGAAGAGGCACTAGGAGAAGAAAAAAAAAAAGACCGGCACGCTGCCCTACTCGGCAGCTCCCAGGCTCCCTCCTCGCCATTTTTCCCCCCTCACAAAAGGGATCCCATAGGATCAGAAGCCCACGCTTGCGTGGGAAAGCTCTTTTTTAAAAGAGAGGAGGGGGGCCGTAGGCGACGGAGGGGGCGGGGCTTAGCGTGGCATTGGCGTCCTCCAACGTCCAGCGCAGGTGTGTTTAAAAGCACCATTGTTACTGCTGCAAGCTGCGGAGGGACAAAAGAGCAAGGGTGGCATGAAAGAGGTTTGGTAACACAGGCATTCCTTTTGACACATTTACTTTTGCATCAGGCTGAGCATTAATAGCAGCAGCAGGGCTGGACTGTTGCTCAAGCAGTGGATGCGTTCCTTCTGGTAGTACCTCTGCTTTGTGCATCGGCTATGGTTGGAAGGGGGGGGGTAAAAGCACCTCAAAAAAGGGCTCTAGAAAGACTTCTACAGTCACGCGGAAGCCTAGAACCATCTCAAAAAAGATGGCATCCTCCCCTGAGAAAGAAATACTATTACAGGGAAATTGGCGCTGTTGAAAAGTGGTAAAATATGTTAAATAAGAAATAACTGATAAATAATTAAATGAAAAATATTCTCTGTGTTATAAATCTGAACCATACACAATAGAGTGCAAAAAAGTGCAAAGTGCCAAAAAAAATATATAGATCTGAAATATATAAAATAAAAAAAAAATAAAATTCATGAACAATAACAGTGATGCTAATAACATCAAAAGACGTGCTAAATATTTATTTATTAACTTAATTTGCTCTGGAATCACATGGGGATATTGTTTATTAAATTAGCTCCTTTAGCTATTTAGCACTTCATTTGATGTTATTAGCATCACTGTTGTTATTCATGAATTTTATTTTTTTTTTATTTTATATATTTCAGATCTATATATTTTTTTTGGCACTTTGCACTTTATTGCACTCTATTGTGTATGGTTCAGATTTATAACACAGAGAATATTTTTGATTTAATTATTTGTCATTTATTTCTTATTTAACATATTTTTACCACTTTGAACAGCGCCAATTCCCCTGTAATAGTATTTTTGTCTTTTGAACCTCACTGAGGTGATGTTCTTTGCTGGGAGGGCTGGAGTTCCTTTTTCCTAAGCGCGGAAATTTGTTTTTTGATAGTATCCTCCCCTGAGAATTCCCCAAAGAATTTCTAATGGAAAAAGTTCCCTTTTAAGTTAAAAAGAAGTTTAAGCGTTTTTTCTTTTAGACAAGCTTCTTCTCCAGTGCCAGGAGCATCAGCCTCCAGGCAGTCACGACAGCCTCCACCGTCAGGTTCAAGAGGTATACCTCAGGGTCAGTCCCAGGGTCAAAAGAGACCCTGGGGGAGGAAACCCACAAAACAAAATACTAAAACCTTTTTAAGAAGGAGGTGATTCTTGTGGCCCAGGAGATCTTGGTTTGCAGAGATTGTAAAGATGGCGGTAGGGGACCCATGGACCCTACCACTTTGGCCAGACCTTCTCTCGCATGGTCTGGTATTCCATCCTACCTTACAAGTGCTAAATTTTACGGTTTGGCTATTGAGACCCACATTCTGAAAAAACGTGGGCTATAAGCTTCAGTAGTTTCTACTTTGGTTAATGCTAGGAAGCCAGCCTCCAGAGTCATATACTATAGAGTCTGGAAGGCATATTTCTCCTGGAGTAGAGTCTGGAAGGCATATTTCTCCTGGTGTGAATCCAGGGGTTGGCACCCCAGGAAATATGTTATGATCCTTGAATTCCTACAGATTGGATTAGAAATGAAGCTGGCCTTGAGTACTATCAAAGGCCAGGTGTCGGCCTTATGCCCTGTACACACGGTCGGACTTTGTTCGGACATTCCGACAACAAAATCCTAGGATTTTTTCCGACGGATGTTGGCTCAAACTTGTCTTGCATACACACAGTCACACAAAGTTGTCGGAAAATCCGATCGTTTTAAACGCGGTGACGTAAAACATGTACGTCGGGACTATAAACGGGGCAGTGGCCAATAGCTTTCATCTCTTTATTTATTCTGAGCATGCGTGGCACTTTGTCCGTCGGATTTGTGTACACACGATCGGAATTTCCGACAACGGATTTTGTTGTCGGAAAATTTTATCTCCTGCTCTCCAACTTTGTGTGTCGGAAAATCCGATGGAAAATGTCCGATGGAGCCTACACACGGTTGGAATTTCCGACAACACGCTCCGATCGGACATTTTCCATCGGAAAATCCGACCGTGTGTACGGGGCATAAGTGTTTTTTCAACGACCATTTGCTTCACACTCTCTGGTTCGTAGCTTTATTCAGGAGGTAACGCGGATTAATCCTCAAGTTAGGTCACCCCTGAACCCTTGGGACTTAAATTTAGTCCTGTCGGCGTTACAAACAGCCTTTTGAGCCAATACGAGATATTCCCTTGGTCCTCTTGACAAGGAAATTAATTTTTTTGGTTGCCATATCTTCTGCAAGGAGAGTATCAGAGTTGGCTGCTCTTTCTTGTAAAGAGCCATATTTGATTATTCATAAGGATAAGGTTGTATTACGGCCTCATCCTAATTTCCTACCAAAAGTTGTGTCAGGTTTTCATTTAAACCAGGATATTATTCTGCCTTCTTTTTTTCCAGAGCCTCATTCTGCGGAAGAAAGGTCACTACATTCTCTTGATGTGGTGAGAGCAGTCAAGGTTTATTTGAAGGTGACCGCTCAGATTCGTAAAACAGATATTTTGTTTGTGTTGCCAGAAGGTCCTAAAAGAGGACAGGTCACGTCGAAATCTACTATTTCTAAATGGATTTGTCAAGTGATTGTTCAAGCTTATGGTTTAAAAGAAAATTCCACCTTTTCATATTAAAGTGCACTCCACCAGGGCTGTTAGTACTTCCTGGGCAGTGCCTCCATGGCTCAGATCTGCAAGGCCGCAACTTCAGTCCATACATTTACCAGATTCATTGACGGATTTTACAGGTAAGCGGTTTTAAAAATCCTATTACCAGTAAGTTTAACTTCAATTTTTCAGAGCAATTCAATGAAGAAGTTTGATGCTATTTGGTCACAATAGCTTAAGTTTAAGTTCGTGCAGCCACGTGAGGGGGAATTCTGTTTGGCCTCTAGTGCTGGATTCGGCAGTTGAAGCTGAGAAGAGAGGCACACGGATCTCCTCATGGCATCTACCGGAGGACGGACAGCACAGCACTGCTCCTCGGTCAGGGTGGTGAGTCCTTCGGGGGGGCCCTCAGTCTGTGGCAGGAGGGTGGTCTCCTCTCCTTTTCTCACCTTAGAGGGCGTTCGGTCTTGGGTAGTGACAGGCGAGCATGGGGCGGCATGGTGTCTGAAGCAAGTGCCTCTCCCTCAGACAACCCTGTAATGGCAGCTAGCTCCTCGGGGTCTGCGGTGCTCCTGGATGCTTTGTCGGCATTCCTGGAATCAGTCACTTCCAGGGTTGAAGTGGCGTGTGGGCGTAAGGGGGGTAAAAGACGCCCCCTTCCCCCTCCATCTTCTGGGGAGGACTCTGATCCAGACTCGGGCCCCGCTGTAGCGGGCAGCCCCTGTCTGGACGGTTCTGATTATGTGGCCCCTGAACTTTCAGACAGCGAGGAAGAATCTTCCACGTCAGTTGCGTTGCATGAGAAGGCGCTGGTAGGGGCACTTATCATGGCAGTGCGCAATACTTTAATCCCTTCCCGCTGACCGTACGCAGATGTGCGTACTCGGCTTTCCTGGGTTATACCAGGATGATGCCTGCAGCTGCAGGCATCGTCCCGGTACCGTTGTTTAGAGCTGGCGATCGGCTATCCGAATATAACAACTGATGCGGCTAAAAGCCGCTCGGCTGTTATACCGGAGGAGGGGACATCCCCCCCCTCCCGCCGCTCTTACCGGGCTTCCCGTGCAATCGGGAGGCCCGGTGTCCAATCGGCTGCCTTCGGTGGCTGGGGGCGGGCTGGAACGAAGCTGTGGGCGGCTTCGTTCCAGCCTTCTCATTGTAAACGCGGAAGCGACGTCATGACGTCACTTCACGTTTACTCGGCTGCCAATAGCGCCGGTTTTAAAAAAATATACAGTGTTCAGAATCGCCGTTTTCGGCGATCTGAATACTTTGAAGTGCAAAGGAGGGATCGGGGGTCTTTTAGACCCCCGATCCCTCCATAAAGAGTACCTGTCCCCACCTGTTACTGTCACAAGGGATGTTTACATTCCTTGTGACAGCAATAAAAGTAAAAAATAAATGTTTTTTAAACACAATTTATAAGTATAAAAATAAATAAAATAAATTAAAAAAAAAAAAATTTTAAAGCGCCCCCGTCCCCGCGAGCTCGCACAGCGAAGAAAACGCATACGGAAGTCGCGCCCGCATATGTAAACGCTGTTCAAATCACACGTGAGATATCGCCGTGATCGTCAGAGCAAGAGCAATAATTCTAGCCCTAGACCTCCTCTGTAACTCAAACCTGGTAACCGTAAAAAAAATTTAAAGCGTCGCCTATGGAAATTCATAGGTACCATAGTTTGTCTGCAAAGGTGTTTCCCTACCTGGCTTATTGTGATAAGTTTATTTACAAGGATTGGGAACGCCCGCAGCGCTCCTTTTCAGTTCCGAGGCGGTTTTCGGTGCATTACCCCTTTGAAGAGCGTTTATTGAAGAAATGGACATTGCCTCCGGTCGTTGACCCTCTGGTGTCCAGATTAAATAAGGCGACCATGATTCCGGGGGAGGGGTCCCCTTCTTTCTAGGATCCTGCCGACAGAAAGGCCGAGGCGGTTGCTCAGTCTGTTTATGTTGGCGGGGTTGACTCTTCGTCTGGTGCTAGCCAAGGATCTAGTGTCACAGAACCTCCTGAATGGGCTAAGTTGTTACACCGCGAGTTGAGTAATGAGCAAGCTTCCCCAGTCTGTGTGGAACTGGCGGACCAGTTAGTGCAAGGACTTAAGTATGTCTGTGATGCGGCCCTAGATATGGCCCCGTTACTTTAGAGGGTCTCCGTGTCGGCCGTACTTCTGCGCCGGTTAATTCGGCTCAAGTGTTGGTCAGCGGACCAGACATCTAATGCCGCGTACACACGATCGGAATTTCGGCCCGCAAAAGACCGATGAGTTTTTCGTCGGAAAATGCGACCGTGTGTATTCTCTATCAGTCTTTTGCTGTCAGAATTCCAGACAGCAAAAGATTGAGAGCATGCTCTCACTTTTTCGGTCGGGAAAAGTTCCTATCCGAAAATGCAATCGTCTGTGGCAATTCCAATGCGCAAAATCCCTACGCATGCTCGGAAACAATTTGACGCATGCTCAGAAGCATTGAACTTCATTTTCTCAGCTCGTCGTAGTGTTGTAAGTCACCGCGTTCTTGAGGGTTGTAATTTCAGCAAACTTTTGCGTGACCGTGTGTATGCAAGGCAAACTTGAGCGGAATCCCGTCGAAAAAGCCGTTGTATCTTTTTCCAAAGAGAAATCCACTCATGTGTACGCGGCATTAGAAAGCCTTGGCAGAATTACCTTTCCAGGGTGGGAGACTATTTGGCTCCTCTCTGGACGACATTATTAAGGACATAACTGGGGGGAAGAGCACAGTCCAGAAAGGGTAAGGAGCCCCGTCGTCGTCAGGGCCCTCTTTTTCCGCTCACAAGCAGCTTTTTCGTCCACCCGGGTCTCCGGGTAAGCGTTCCCAGTCCAACAAGGTTCCTGCAGATGGACAAAGGCGTCCTTGGCATCGCAAGCCAAACAAGTCTGCGGACAAGTCCACTGCCGCATGAAGGTTTACCCCTGCCCGACTTACGGGTGGGGGGTCCCCTTTGGGGTGGACTTCTCTTTTTTCCAACCAGTGGGTCTGCGAACTGGTTTTGTCAGGTTACAAGATAGTTTCTTTCTTGTTCGCCAGACAGGTTTTTTCCCTCCAATCTTCATCTTCTCCCGTCTCTTTGGCAGGCCTTGTTTGGAGCGGTACAGGACTTGCTACTGCGGGGGAGATAGTTCCCGTACCAGCTTCGGAAAGGTTTCGGGGGTTCTACTCCAATCTGTTCGTAGTTCCGAAGAAAGAAGGGGTCCATCCGATCCTGGATCTCAAGGCCCTCTATTGTTTTGTGAGGGTACGGAGGTTAAGGATGGAGTCTGTTCGTTCCATGGTGGCTGTGCTTCATCAGGGGGATTTCCTGGCCTCCTTGGACATCAAGGATGCATACTTGCATGTCCCCATCTGCACCAGGCACCAGAGGTTCCTGCACTTTGCGGTCGGAGACGCACACTATCAGTTTGTGGCACTTTCCTTTGGCCTGGCATCGGCGCCGAGGGTCTTCACCAAGGTGCTGGCTCTGGTTCTGGCGCTCCTGACACAGCGAGGGATCGCGATCGTGGGTTACCTGGACGATCTCCTCCTGAGAGCGGCTTCAGCCTCAGAACTGGGAGTGAATGTGGCGATCACCATGCAGACCTTACAAGAGATTGGCTGGGTGTTGAATCTCCAGAAGTCTGTGTTTCTTCCGACCCAATGCCTGGAGTACTTGGGATTGATACTGGACTCTGCAAGGGTGAAAGTCTTTCTTCCATCGAGCAAAGTGCAGACTCTTCACTTTGGTGGCTACGGTCCCCGGCCCTTTGGTCCGGGAAGTCGTTTCTTCCTCTCCATTGGACTGTGATCACGACAGATGCCAGCCTGACCGGCTGGGGGGGGAATTTTGGGCCTCCATTCGGCCCAGGGCCAATGGACGCCGGAGGAATCCCGCCTGTCGATCAACGTTCTGGAGTTGCGGGCGATCAGGCTGTGACTCTCCACGTGGTTGCAGCGGGTGCATGGTCGCCCGGTCAGGATCCAGTCGCAAAACACCAAGGCGATGGCTTACGTCAATCATCGGGGGGGGCCTCAGCAGGGGGAGTGATCGCTGCATCCAGAAGTGTTTTGCCTGTGGTGGGGCACGCCGGACCTAGATCTTCTGGCCTCTCGTCTCAATTGGAAGGTGCAGAAATTTGTGGCCAGAACGAGGGATCCCTTGGCGGAGGCATCAGACACGCTGGTGGCTCCATGGGGGCATTATCAACTCCTTAACACCTTCCCTCCTCTCAAACTCCCTCCTCGTTTGCTGCGCAGGGTAGAGGCTGAGGGGTCCTCCAGACTGGCCTCGGCGTCCTTGGTACGCCGACGTATTGCAGATGACGGCGGACGTTCCCCGGCGGCTGCCGGTGCGGGAGGATCTTCTGTCCCAGGGTCCGATATTCCACCCTGCTTTAGCGTCTCTGGCTTTAACGGCATGGCTGTTGAAACCCAAGTGCTAAGAGACCTGGGGCTGCCGGCTTCTGTGATTCCCACTATGTTGAGGGCATGTAAGTCCACTTCTCAGAAGATTTATCATTGCACCTGGAAGGCTTACATCTCTTTGTGTGAGGCTGTGGGTTGACATCCGCGTTCCTATTCGGTATCTAGGATCCTGCTGTTCCTGCAGCATGGAGTTGATCAGAAGCTTGCTTTGAGCACCATCAAGAGGCAGATATCTGCTCTGGCTGTCTTTTTCCAGCGGCCTTTGGCGGCTCACTCTTTGGTGCGCATGTTTATTCAGGGGGTTCACCATGTGGCTCCCCTGATACGCAATGAATCTGGTGCTCTCAGTACTCCAGAAACCACCATTCAAGAACATTAGGGAGATCCCCCTACTTACGCTCTCTCAGAAGGTTGTCTTTCTAGTGGCCATTACGTCCGCGAGGTGGTTTTCTAAGCTGGCGGCCTTGTCATGCAAATCTCCCTATTTGATTCTCCACAAGGATAAGGCGGTGCTGTGTCTGCAGCCCTCGTTTCTTCCTAAAGTGGTATCTGCCTTTAATCTAAATGAGGACATTGTTCTTCCTTCCTTGTGTCCTCGACCGTTTCATCCCAAGATCGCCTTACATTCTTTGGATGTGGTTCAGGCTCTCCGGGTGTATCTGTCTGCTACGGCTCCTTTTCGTAGGTTGGATTCACTGTTTGTCTCTGTGGCTGGTCCAAGGAAGGGCCTGGCGGCTTCGTCGGCCACTATTTCTCGTTGGATCAGACAGATTGTTGTCCAGGCTTATGCCATAAGGGGGCGGGTGCCTCCCTTTTCCGTCACAGCCCATTCTACCAGGGCTGTTAGTGCTTCCTGGGCCTTCCTGCATCAAGCGTCCGTTTCTCAAGTGTGTAAGGCGGCTACCTGGTCGTACACACTTTCACCAAGTTTTACAAGGTGGATGTTGGGGCATCTTCGGATGCGTGTTTCGGCTGCAAAATTTTGCAAGTGGCCGTCTGAGGTTGCAGCTCCTTTTTTGGGGAGTTGTTTTGTTGTGGGTGGAGTTTATTTTTTTCTGTGTTCCCACCCCTCGTTGTGACACTGCTTTGGGACGTCCCTAAGGTCAAGACTGAAGGTGCTGTGTCCGTCAATGAACGAAAGAGAAAAATTTGATTTTTTTTATTTTTTTTTTCTACTTACCGTAAAATCCCTTTCTCTGAAGTTCATTGACGGACACAGCACCCATCCCTCCTGTTTGTGTTTGTACTGCTTTATTACGAACTGAGCTGCCGGTGGCAGAGTGGGGGGTTACTGCCAGTAAGGGCCGCCCCTGGGTGGTGGTGCTGTGCTTGGTTTTTTATTTTCTTCCTAGTCCTACTCCTGAAGGTGGCGATTTAACCCTAAGGTCAAGACTGAAGATGCTGTGTCCGTCAATGAACTTCTGAGAAAGGGATTTTACGGAATAAAAAAAAAAAATACCATTTTATCTCACAAAAGTGAGTACACCCCTCACATTTTTGTAAATATTTTATTATATCTTTTCATGTGACAACACTGAAGAAATTACACTTTGCTACAATAAAAAGTATTGAGTGTACAGCTTGTATAACAGTGTATATTTGCTGTCCCCTCAAAATATTTCAACACACAGCCATTAATGTCTAAAATGCTGGCAACAAAAGTAAGTACACCCTTAAGTGAAAATGTCCAAATTGGGGCCATTTTCCCTCCCCGGTGTCATGTGACTCGTTAGTGTTACAAAGTCTCAGGTGTGAATGGGGAGCAGGTATAATAAATTTGGTGTTATCACTCTCACTCTTATGCCCCGTACACACGGTCGGACTTTGTTCGGACATTCCGACAACAAAATCCTAGGATTTTTTCCGACAGATGTTGGCTCAAACTTGTCTTGCATACACACGGTCACACAAAGTTGTCGGAAAATCCGATCGTTCTAAACGCGATGACGTAAAACGCGTACGTCGGGACTATAAACAGGGCAGTGGCCAATAGCTTTCATCTCTTTATTTATTCTGAGCATGCGTGGCACTTTGTCCGTCGGATTTGTGTACACACGATCGGAATTTCCGACAACGGATTTTGTTGTCGAAAAATTTTATCCCCTGCTCTCCAACTTTGTGTGTTGGAAAATCCAATGGAAAATGTCCAATGGAGCCCACACATGGTCGGAATTTCCGACAACACGTTCCGATCGGACATTTTCCATCGGAAAATCCGACCGTGTGTACGGGGCATATTACTGGTCACTGGAAGTTCAACATGGCACCTCATGGCAAAGAACTCTGAGTATCTGAAAAAAACTATTGTTGTTCTACATAAAGATGGCCTAGGCTACAAGAAGATTGCCAAGACCCTGAAACTGAGCTGCCGCATGGTGGCCAAGACCATATGCAGTTTAACAGGACAGGTTCCACTCAGAACAGGCCTCACCATGGTTGACCAAAGAAGTTGAGTGCCCGTACGCGGCGTCATGTCCAGAGGTTTTCTTTGGGAAATAGACATATGAGTGCTGCCAGTATTGTTGCAGACGGGGGTGGGGGGGGGGTCAGCCTGTCAGTGCTCAGACCATACGCCGCACATTGCATCAAATTGGTCTGCATGGCTGTCATCCTAGAAGGAAGCCTCTTATAAAGATGATGCACAAGAAAGCCCGCAAACAGTTTTCTGAAGACAAGCAGACTAAGGACATGGATTACTGGAACCATGTCCTGTGGTCTGATGAGACCAAGCTACAGTTCATTGAGGGGATCATGAATGCCAGCATGTACTGTGACATATTGAAGCAGAGCATGATCCCCTCCCTTCGCAGACTGGGCTGCAGGGCAGTATTCCAACATAACGACCCCAAACACTCCTCCAAGACGACCACTGCCTTGCTACTATTAGCAGTGTGTTTAAGTAAGTTATTGCAGATATAATACAAGAGACTGCAGACTGCATTTTTCTTAGAGGTGCCAATAATGACCAACAATAAATTCATATTAATTTAAATTGGTGGTGTCTATAATAATAATAATATTCTATATAAAAATATTTTTTTTAAACTGTCATTTTCGGCTAAGTGCATCCTACTTTTTCGATTTTGACACCAAATTTTTCCATTCGGTGCACCCCTGTTTATTGACTTTATTATTGCCTAAAATTTTGGACAAGTCCTTGTTTTTCAACAGAACAAGCTCTCCTGCAGATGTAGCAGTTAGAGTTGAGACAAACCATTTACTACTCCTTTTTTATTTTTTCAAGGAGAGATACCAACCTTGTGCATCATGTACACCAAGAGGAAACCCACTTTACAACAAAGGGTAGAGGGATGTGATACAGTTACAAAGATAGGGCGTCTGACACCCAGCTATCTAATTGTATCAGAATCTCAAACATTGGTTTGAGTGTGTGCTATCACATCTATACTCACATACAGAGAGAGAGAGAAAAAAATGAGAGGGGAAGTTAGACCTTTGTATAATGGGAATAGGGCCAAAGGCCAACAAGAAACGCCAGGCACATTCATTTTTATTTTATCGGCTTTTATGTAAATCCTTTATCCCAAAATAAAAATAAATCTGGCTGTAACTGCTTATAAAGTGTTAGGTGGAGTTCAGCTTCAATTTGTTAGATTTACCCCCCCCCCCCCACTCTATGATTAACAATGCTGCTGTCCAAAGGTGCTCCCTAATTCTGAATGGAGGCACTCTAATACAAGAGGTATGTTATTGGCCAAATCACCATAATAATAAACTTTTATTTTATGCAGCGCCTTTTAGCCTAGGTTCACACTTGTGTGATCTCAGACTTCGCACCCGCACCGCAGGTGACGATCACATGCGATGTCTGTGCCAAGCAAATTCAGCCATACAGTTGTATGGGTGAACTCTCATTAGATTCGCGGGAAAAAAAAAGTGCAGGGAATATTTTTTTTTTTTCCTGCACTGAAATCGGATTGCATGGGTGTTCTCACCTATGCGATCCAATTCCTGTGCGACTTCACAGTCCATGATGTGATCTGTGAAGCGATCTGGGGGTGTCATTAACAATGTATTGACACCCGCAGCAGTTTGCAGAGGGTATTGTGAACTGCCTGCAGGAGAGATGCGATGCGGGACACGGCGCTGTAATCGTGCTGGTTCCCGCATCGCACAACTGTGAACCTAGGCTTAAAGGCTTCTCCTAGCGCTTTATAAGGAAAACACAAAAAATACACAGGATAACATAACATAACGTAAGAGAAAAGGGACAATTAAGTAAAAGCGTGTCTAAAGAAAAACTTTTTTAGATTTGAATGAGTTTAGAGGAGACGACTCTCTGATGTTCTTAAGACGTGAATTCCAGAATTTTGGAGCGTAGCAGGAGAAGGCTCTGTCCCCCATTGTGAACAGGGGGACACAAAGTAAACCAGAATTTGAGGAGCGGAGGTTATAAGGGGGTGAGGGGGTAAGTTGAAAATAATTCAGAGTTAATAGAGTGCCAAGCCATGAATAGCCTTGTAGGTGAACAGGAAAGGGGTAATATGATCACTTGTAGCAGACCTAGTCAGGATTCTGGCTGCGGAATTTTGAACACATTGAAGTCGATTTTTAGTAGATTTAGGTACACCAGCGAGTAGAGCATCGCAGTAGTCAAGTCAGAAGAACACAAATGTATGGATCAGTAACAAAGTCCTGCCTCCTATGATACACATCGCACTGATTCATTTTCCCGACATTGGATCAGTGTGCCGTCTATCACAGGAGGCGGGGACTTTGTGCCACGGAGCTGAATTCTTTGGCAGCCGTTGTAACAGAGGGAGATCGCCACACTGCCTGACAAGGAGAGGAGGAGGGAGGGGAGGATTGGGGCACACCAGGATGACACCCCTGCAATGTGCGGCACAAGGGTGGCGGACCGCCCCCTTTTCGGTGCCATTATCGGAACCTTTTTTTCTTTTGGCTGATTGCAAAAAACACCATTTCCGGACGATATGTTTTGGCAGCCAAAAATTCGATGCACCTCTAGTACTTACCATGTGTTCTCTAAATAAATTATTGAGGGAAAAAAAGGGAGGGGATTATCACTTTGGCGCTTTGCAGTGTGTTTACAGCACGCTTGTGGTGCGTTTTAATATAAGTGATTGGAGGTAAGCGTCAATGCCTGCCAAACTCTGCAGGCAGCGTTATTTTTGCCTCACCGCAAAGCATGGCAATGCTAATGCTGCAGTGTGAACACCTCCATCTGCTCTCTATTTTAACTGCCTATTTTCAACACCTGTGCAAGAGTCATTATTGAGACCTTAAAGGCATAGTCAAGCTTTATACAAAAAAAGAGTAATAAATGCACCATTAATGATCAAATAAAGTGCATTTATTATGTTTTTGCATTCAAGCCTGCAGAGCTTTGCAACTGCAATGCATAGGCTCCTTCAAATCTTTCCCCAGGCTGGAGAAAAAGGTGGAACTACAGAGCAGTTAGAGAGGAAGGGATCCCCCTAACCGACCCTCTACAATACATATTTCGTTGTGGCAGATGGATTCGCACACAGCCACAGTACGTTTGAAAATAGATTGCTGCACCCTGTTGAACCGACCAAATTTCATTCCATCTATTTCCTTTGTTGCTTTTGTGTGTTTTTTTGTGTATAGTTGATCTTGTATCAAAAGGTACAATATAAAAAAAAAAAAACATAATCTAAAGCACACCAACCCCTCGTGCTCATGTGCTAAACGGTGATTGCACCACACATGAGGTGTCACTGTAAATGTCAGAGCAAGAGCAATATTTCTAGCACCAGAGTTTAGTAACACTAAACTGGTAGACTGTAAAGGTTTTTAAAACGTTGCATATAGAAATTGTTAGGTACTGTAGTTTGGTGCCATTCCACAGACATACTCAATTTTAAACCGTGACATGTTGGGTATCTATTTACTCAAACAATTGGGTATTATATTGTGCTTGGGCTCAGTAAAATTCATTCAATTAATTGAAAAACCGCTGCGCAAGTAAATATATATACAATGTGTGTATGTATGTGTGTATATATATAATGTGTGTGTATGCGTATATATTAATAATAATAATGTTTGGGGATTCTGAGTAATTTTCTAGCAAAAAAATTTGACCTATGTGGCAAGTGGTTAATGAAGGTGTCTGTAGGTATGTTTGGAAAGCTACTTATTGTGAAAATGTTTATTTTAATATAGTGAAACTTTGAATCTTCTTACAGTTACCTGACCTTAAAGACGCAGAGGCTGTTCAGAAGTTTTTCCTTGAAGAAATTCAACTTGGAGAAGAACTACTTGCACAAGGTTATCATAGCATGTTGTATATTTCTAAAAAGAAGAATTTGTTAGTCTTCATTATTTATTAAAACCAAGAAGTTTGTTCATTCCCATGCACTGTGATTTATATGCAATATGAATGCATAGTTAAAATTGTTAGGATGTGAAGAACACTTAACAGGACACTAACAGAACAGTTTTGCATACAAAATACCATATTTTGTTTTTTCTTTTTGTATTCAAAAATTAGCATGCCAAGTTGTAGCCTCCTCTTAATGATCCAAAGAAACAGGGTGCTCTGTACTAAATTTCTGCAGCCCTGTGTATTTAAGCAAATGTTTGGTCATAAATTGCACTATACAGTATGTGCAGCTATAATATATTAAAATAAAGACCGGGTTCTAGACTGAACTTTTAACAAAGCTTTGAGGGTTCTTTGAGTTAATCTGAACTTGAAAAAGGAGTACAACTTTGAACAGGAATAGATGTATAAAGCAAAAAGTTACAGCAAACCTGTGCTTTGTCCATGCAGGACACAGCAACAAGTTTGCTTCAAAGCCGAGGCCTCAGCAGCACATTGTCCTTGTTTCTCTTTTCTCCCCACTCAATGCAGCTGCTTTAAAAGCATTGTTGCTTGATGATTGACCCAGGAATGTTTTATGTGAGTGGGATACACCCCTGGGTACACTCACACTGTAAATTTGACTTGAGCTTACATGGTGCTGTCTTTCCTCATTCCTTGCAGCTGAATAGAGTGATGGTGTAGAGGAAGGCAAATATATGCTGGGGACATTGAAAGCTGTAAAGTGATACTGTAGCATATTTTTTTTTTTTTTTTTTTTTTTTAGTTAAAGCTCTTACCTGTAAAGCTCCATTCCCACTTGTGCGACTTCAAAATCATGTGATTTCCAGTGCGGCTTTACATTGCGACCTAGATGCGACTTATGTTTAAGGAGCGTGCGGCCGCGACTTCCTTAACCAATTAATCGCTAGTTATGGAGCGGACGGTCACCGCGTCCTTGACAACTGATGACCTCCACTGAGAGCTGATGACCCATCGGTTGTCGAGGATGCGGCGGCCGCCCACTTAGTCTTGCTGGTCTCAGTATCCTTAGTCCCCGCGGGAGCCCGTGGTCACGGCACGGGCACTATAGAAACGTCACGATCATGCCCTTTCTTCGGTGCGCATGTGCTGATGAAGTCGGCGCAAGCGTATATGGTAAATATCTTCTAAACCATACAGGTTTAGAAGATCTTTCCAGTACCTACAGGTAAGCCTTATTATAGGCTTACCTGTAGGGAAAAGTGGTCTGTAAGGGTTTACAACCACTTTAATGTACTATAACAGGGACTCAATAAGACAGTTTAAAACTTGTAAGTGGAGTACGATGGGAGCACTCTCCCAGAAGATGCGCGGGGCAAGTCGGGATGACGTCACTCACCAATCAAGTCGGTCGTAGCATCGATGCCGCATCGTGGACACCCGAATCGCCATGCATCGATGTTACAATTATATTCAACACCCCTAATATCACTGCAGGAGCATGTGGTTATGTGAGGTCAGAGGGAAGAACCAATGAGAACGTGGGAGTACAGAGATTGACACTCCTGCAATAGCTGGTTTCCCAGCAGATGTTGGGTGGGGTGGGACCAGTTCTGGTGATTGAAATTAAGTTTTGGCGGTGCGGATTCCAGAAATTGGTAGGATTTTACTGTCACCTTCTGCAGGTCAGCAGACTTTAAGAAAAGAAAACATAATATCACATTAATGTCATACTCAGTCTAAATTTGAGGATCTTACACATCCTATAGCTGAAGAACACTTCAGGCTTCTTGCTCACAGGAGTTAAAATTAAAAATAGAAAATTTTATGTCTGAGTGCAGTAATTTTATGTGCATGCACTGCGACACGTGCAATTAGACGTGGATGAAGATTTTTATGCATGCACATATTTGCGGTCCTGTCAGAACATTTTAATTAGGATCTTTCTGTCAGCAAGATCCTTAGTATAGACATCGATATGTTATTACGTTTGTGTGCAACTGGCCTTACTCATCATTAGAAGGATATTACAGTTTTATGCTTTGTTCCAACTGTAACTAAAATAAATATTGTGTTTTTCTGTAACCAGGTGATTTTGAAAAGGGTGTGGATCATTTGACAAATGCTATTGCAGTTTGCGGGCAACCTCAACAGCTTCTTCAAGTTTTACAGCAGACTCTTCCACCACAAGTTTTCCAGATGCTTTTGACTAAATTACCAACTATCAGCCAGGTAATACACTCTTTACATTCCACTATGTATGACAAATATCATGTCCTTTGGGAGATGTTACATGACAGATCTAATTTAGCAGCATTCTAGAAAACGGAAAATTGTATCAAATGCTTACCGTATAATTTTCCTTTCCTGACGCCAAACCATGGCAGCATACTAGTGATAGAGCTCTGCCTCTTGACCACTCCTTCAGGACTAGTGAATAGCATAAAAAAAGAGTAGTTAGCCGCCCCACCATTCTTTGTAACAAGCCACATACCAAAAAGTACAAGGTGGGGCCCGTATGCTGCCATGGTTTGACATCAGAAAAGGAAAATATCGTTAAGTATTTGATCCATTTTTCCGTTTTACAGATGCCAACATGGCTGCATACTAGTGATAATTAGCTGTCAGGGTAGGTTCTGCTTGCCAAATAAATTTTTTTTTTTTTTTTTGATGGGACAGAAGACTGAATAGTCCTTCTTCCAAAGTCCACTGTTGACAAGGCACCTGGATCCACTCTGTAATGCTTGAAAAGTTATGCTGGGACCACCATGATATCTCTCTACAAATGGATTCCTTAGATGCTCTTGAATAGACTGCCCATGAGGCTGCACCCGCTCTGGTGGAGTGCGCAGCCACCGCTAACGAAGGCTCACGACCCCTCGCCCTATATGCACAACCAAACCTGCTAGAGTCCAGGCAGTAGTATCTTATCTTTGATTTCCAGGTGGAACGATGAAAGGCTTTTAGATGATCTGAAAGAAACAGTTTGTGGACAGATACTTTTTTTTTTTTTTTTAAAGCTTATGAGAACATCCACTTCATGTGACATTCCTGTGTGATCTTCTAGAAAGTTAGGTAATGCCCAGATGTCTGTTAAATGAAGGGCCATCTCTACCTTTGGTACAAGATGATCTACAGGATGCAACTCTACTCTTTCTGTAAAGAAAGCAATACAGTGGTACCTTGGATTACAAGCATAATTTGTTCCAGAAGAATGCTTGTTATCCAAAGCACTCGTATATCAAAGCGAGTTTCCCCATAGGAGTCAATGGAACCTCAGATAATTCTTTCCACAGTGACTGCTATTGTATGCAGTACTGCATGTGGACGGAGGTGGGGGCGCTAGAGACACTCGGAGACCGCTCGGTTGCACTCAGACACTGACACTTGGGAACGGAGTGTCTCCGAGCTGCTCCGAGTGTCACCGGCAACCCCGCACCTGTGACCAAACACCCCATTGGCTTGAATCCTGCTTGTCTTGCGCGACAACGCTTGCAAACTGAGTCAGGATTTAAAAAAAAATAATAGCTCATATTGCTAAACGCTCGAAAACCGCGTTATTCGCATTTCAAGTTATTACTGTATGTTTTTCTGAAGCTCCAAGAGCTTGAATCTCTGACATCCTTTTGCCTAAAAGATATTGCGATAGATACTGCTTTGTAGGTAATGTCCCAAACTGAATGCTGCTCTGTTAAAGCAAATGGTTGAACTGACAGAAAATCCAGCAACACCGATAGATCTCACTTGGGAAAGACTACTCATGACTGCCTTCAAAAATTGTGCAAACTAAAGGATTTTTGGCCATTTAAACGTTGTTATTGTCAACATACCAAACACTTGCAAACTCAATGAGTATAGGTTAAGGCCCATGTCTAATCCGGCCTAGAGGAGGTCCAGAACAGCTGCCCCCGGAGGCGCAGTAGGATCAAAGTCTCGTCCCGTTAAGAAAAACACAAATTTGTTCCAGATTTTGGCATAGATGTTGTTGGTAGAGTGGCCTCTAGCACTCAACAAAGTAGAGATCACTCTGGAGGAACCTAGGCTCTCGAGGCCCTCCCCTTTCAGCCGCCATGCTTGCAGCCCCAGTCTGAGTATGTGCGGAGGGGAATTGGCTTCTGTATTCTGAAGTGAATGTCTGGGGAAAACCAAGGCCTCTGTGGCCAATATGGAGGATTGGCTAGGACTACCATATTCTCTTTCGACAACCTCAAGAGGAATGTCATTATGCGAGATGTTGGGGGAAATATATAGGCTAGATTGCAGTTCCAGGAGAGACCAGAGCATCTGTTCCCTCTGCCAGGGGGTGCGAAAACTTGGTCAGACATCTCCCAAGTTTGTGATTGCTGTGGGAAGTGAAGAGGTCTGTCTGTGGTAGGACCCCAACCTGTGGACCAGCTCGGAGAAGACCTGGGGCATAGAGCCCACTCATGATCTAGAAAGCTTGCATGATAGTCTGTCTGCTGGGGCTCTGGCATTACTCTGGGGAAGAGGAGGTAAGATGTCTTCTTTGGAATTTTTTCCTCGAGTGGAAGCAGCATCTAGTGCTACGCTCCACTGAAGAAAGTCTGTCCTCTCTGGCTCTTGACCTTTTAGAGCTTGAGCATGTGGGGTTGAAATAAATCAAAGCAATCTGAATAAGAAGGCACACTTTTTTTCCTGAAAACTTACCAACACGGTGGTCCCCTACCTTTGATTTTGAGGGTCTTTTTTGCATAAGCGTTGACTGACTTATGGTTAAGGAAAAATAGGATGGTTAGCTGGAACAAGGATAGCTGAAAGAAAAACAGTGACAGAGCGGGCTTTAGACCTACAAAGACATTTATTTTATTTATTTTTTTGACTAAAAAATCCCAAGGAAAAAAAAAATACCCCCCCCCCTTTTCTTTTTTTTTGTGTTTTACCTAAAAATAACAGCAGAGGGCCCCAGAGGAAGGCCTGCTGATTCAGACCAGGAAGTAATCATAGCCAGGAGTCAGATCAAGGAGGCTGCACATTGCCCAACAAACAAAGGCAGCCTGAGCCTTTTGGATTGTCCTGGGAGAATGAGAGACCCCCCCCACCCGCTGATGGCAAGAAAGCGTTTCTTGCCCCAAACAATTATGGTGCCTGGCCATCCCCGCCAGCCAGCCCGCATGTGCGGCCAGATTAAGTCATCCAGAGCCTTCTCGATAAAGAAAAGCAGCATTGGGTGGCCGCCCAAGGGACCAAAAGAGAGAAGGCATAAAATAGCTGCCCCCCCCCAAACCCCAGACACTTGCATTATGGCAGATTTTGTTCCTAAGGAGGAAACACTGTAGACCCCATCAAGACCCACAGAAGGGGCTCCCAGGCTATTTTGCGCATTTAGAAGCCTGAGCGCTGGGATAGGCTGAACCCAGATGGATACTGCACTGAAGCAGAGGTGGGGGACATAGTACCACTTACTCTTCACTGGTGCGTTGAGGTATGAGGGAAAAAAAAAAAGAATAGGGGGGCGGCTAGCTACTCCTTTTTTTTTTTTTATGCTATTCACTGGTCCTGAGGGAATGGTCAAGAGGCGGAGCTCTATCACTAGTATGCTGCCATGTTGGTGTCAGGAAAATGGATTTGAAGTGATAGCTTGAAAAGTTGACATTGATCATTGACATAGAATTAGGGATCCACTATAAAGCAGGTCATGCATAACAAAATACAGTTGCGAAATGATGCAAAAAATGTGGCAGTTCACTGTGTGGCCAAAAATAACATATGTAAAAGTGTGTGTTTGCAAGTAAGCTTTAATTCATTTTTTGTTAATGTTACGTGGATAACTACAAGTCTCATTTTTAAATATATGCACCTTCAAACATTTCTGTATTTTTTTAAAGTTTTTTATTTTTATTTTTGAAGTGTAGTCCATGCTTATTTGCCCCCTTCACATGGCAAATAGGCATGGACAGCAGCAAGAATTGGTGGATTTTTACGAGTTGACTAACACCATTGCTCACATCTTCATTGTACAGGGTGAGGGGCCCAGATAGAACTGGACAATTCGGATAAAATGAGAATCACTATTTTTTTTTTTTGCGTAGATTAAAGAGCATGATTCTTGGCGTAACATCCTCTTTCACGTTATACAAAAAATTGGGCTAATTTCACTGTTTTTTTTTTTTTTTTTCCCTCCATTTTATTCTTTATGATCTCTGATAATAAATATATATATCTATTTTGATACAGCGATCACGTGGTAAACGGCTGCTGTCAGCGGCCATTTACCGTGATGCGCCGGGTCCGGTCACGGATGCTCCAGGGGGCGCACGGGAGCGCGATTCTGGGAGGACGTCATAGTACGCCCTCCCAGAGTTTTCTGACCGCCCTGTAGCCGTCATTCGGCTATGGGCTGGTTGGTAAGTGGTTAAGAGGTCCTGTCATGCTTTTTTTTCTATTACAAGGGATGTTTACTTTCCTTGTAATAGGAATAAAAGTGACACAATTTTTTTAAAAGAACAGTGTAAACAAACAAAAAAAAGTAAAATAAGTTTAAAAATTTTAAATGTGTCCCGACGAGCTCGCAGGCAGGAACGAAAGCATGCACGAGCAGCGCCCGCATATGAAAACGGTGTTCAAACCACACATGTGAGGTATCTCCTCACAGCGATCAGTAGAGCGAGAGCAGTAATTTTAGCCCTAGACCTCCTCTGTAACTCAAAACATGCAACCTGTAGAATTTTTTAAACATCGCTTATGGAGATTTTTAAGGGTAAATGTTTGTCGCCATTCCACGAGCGGGTGCAATTCTGAAGTGTGACAGGTTTGGTATCAATTTACTCGGCGTAATATTATCTTTCACAGTATAAAAAGAAATTCTAACTTTACTGTTGTCTTTTTTTTTTTTTTTTTTAATTCAAAAAGTGTATTTTTTCCAAAAATAGTGTGCTTGTAAGACCACAGCGCAAATACGGTGTGACAAAGTATTGCAGCGACCACCATTTTATTCTCTAGGGTGTTAGAAAAAATATATATATAATGTTTGGGGGTTCTAAGTAATTTTCTAGCAAAAAAAAAACAGTTAACTTGTAAACACCAAATCTCAGAGGCTCGGTCCTTAAGTGGTTAAAAGAAAAGTATGGGTTTCTGTTTCTCCCCCAACCCCCCCCAATCATACTTACCTAGGTGGATGTAGGACACAGGGGGAGATTTACTAAAGTTGGAGAGCAAAATTTGGTGTAGCTCTGCACAGAAACCAATCAGCTTCCATGTTTTATTGTCAAAACTTAATTGAACAAGCTGAAGTTAGAAGCTGAGTGATTGTCTACCACGCACAGCTGCACCAGATTCTGAGTGCTCCAATTTTAGTAAATCTGCCCCACTGCACTGACGGTCTAACGCTACTATACTTTCTTCAATGCTCCCAGTTAAGTAGAACAATATTATAGTGCAGAAAGCATAACAGAACAACGGGTTCTATTTTTTCATATATTGCTGACACGCTCACTTGATTCAGATCAAGGAGGAGCAGAGAAGAGGTATCTTCTAGCATGAGAGGCAAGTCTTTTGTATCGTGACTCATTTACTTTCCATCACCGAAGAGATCACCACTTCTTCTGTCAATTACTGGTTCATTCAAATAGATATGAATCTCATCATCCAGGCTGATTATTGATGCACATTCAGAAGAATCCTCTGCATGAGGCCCCAATAACACGCTCAACATGGCATTAATTTGACCGCGATGAAGATTCTCTTTTGCTCATTGTCTTTTTTGACGTTTGTCTGTTTTTGCAGCATCCTGCTCTTCCTCATTAGTAACATGCTCTTGACTTGATCTTTTGGCAGGAACCTCCAGTAGCTCTTGTTGATCTTCTGTCAGCCATTGTTTTGCCTTGGTTAATTCATCATCAAAAGAAAAAGCATGATGCTTGTATCGAGGATCCAAAAGACATGCCAGCACAACATTTTTATTCTCTTCATGCTTCTCAAAGCGTTTGGTGAGGCTGTCCTCATGACCTGCCTTAATGCCACGTGTGTTGGGTCCTACATTCACTTGAAGCATCTTCAGGACTCTCACACATGGAATGACAGATGAGTTGTAATGACTCACGTCTAGTGTCACTTCCTCTGTGGGTTAGAGTGTCTCGATGACATTGGCTACAATGTCCCACTGATTAGCTGTAGGACAACTATATCCTCCATGTTCGCCTGAATAGATGCTCAGAGCTCTCTCCTGTTCCAGCATTCTTTGCAGAATGTGAAGTGTTGAATTCCAACGTGTTGGAACAGCCTGAGTTAGGCTGTTTTTGAGTAGGCCAAGGTCTGCCTGAATGCACCTAAGTCTCTGCTTGGCAAGTACTGAATGGTGGAAATGGCCTGCGCACCTCTTCAGCTTGTCAATTATATCTGTCAAAGGTTTTTTGGCTTGCAGACCATCATTTACCACAAGCTGCAGGGTGTGTGCCATGCAGCTGAGGTCTGACACTTCAGCAAGCCTCATTCCTTTCACCATGTTTGTGCTGCTGTCACGAAGCGCAAGCATCTCATTGTCTTTGTTTATTCTCCAGTCTTCAAGCATGCCTAAAAAATATTTCTCTAATGTACTCCCCAGTGTGGGATCCTTGCATAACCTTTGTATTCAACACCAATTGCCTTTTTGTCTATCCGCTGTTAATGAAGTGGCATGTTAAGACTCTTTAGTGACTCTGTTGGTCCTGACCAGCAGTCAGTCGTGAATGAGAGTGAGTTGCCAGCATGCTCTGGTTGCAGGATAGCCTTTACTTTCTCAACTACTTTTTGGTGAATCTTTCCCAGCATTTCGGTTCAGTAATACTTTTCAATCTTCAGTGGGTACTTTGGCTCAGCTCTGGACATCAAATGCTGAAATCCAGAGTCAGACACCAATATAAATGGTTGGTGGCTGGTTATCCGTAACCATCATCTCTGTGATCCAGCTGTTGGGATCTTCCATCCGAATTTAGCCACTTAGCTTTTTTCTGAAACATATCGTTTATTGTTGTTTGGTGGGATTGCGGTATTTCACTTTGTGATTGATTGTTTTCTCTGTGCTTCATTATATAATTCGACATGATGAACTCTTAGATGGGCCCATAGATTTGACATGTGGCCTCACACCTTACTGTGGGTGGGTGGCTTTTGGATGGTATGTCCATTCGTCTGAGTGTCGATGCGAGGGAGGCTCTCAGACTCGATAGGCCCAGTGTGCGGAGGCATAATGAGGTCATGTGAATGTCCCGCGCGCCTCTTCGCACTGGGTCCGCACTCTGCAGGCTTCTTGACCCAAAAGGATGGCTGCGTCCTGCGGAGACCAATATCGGTAATATCTGTCTAGTTTGCGACTGATACCGATTTTTGTGAAAATGCTGATATCGGCCGTACCGATAATCGGTCAATCCCTACTTTAATGGTTTCCCCAGAACTGAAAAGTACTAACTGATACAGATCCATCATATAGTACCATCTAATTGATCCCAAATTCTGCAGCTGAACAATTGCCCAAACATACAGTAGTACAGATGGTACGGTCCCCATAGAGTCAATATTACTTAGGGAAAACTGAGACCCTGCCTATTAGAGACAGCTTAACTCGGGACAGTGTGTGTGAATTTTGAAGTCAGGAGGAAGACTCCCTCTTGCTGCTAAGAATCAGTAGGACCATGTTGTGCCAGCAAAGTAACATTGGTAACACCTTGGCACCTTTCTCAAAGATGGTGAGATACCAAAAGCACAGTAGGCTACACCAGCTTTTCAGGCTTACCAAGGAAAGGACTACAACTTAAATCCTCCAATGTGCCTTGCTTATTTGGGAAGTAATGGAAAGCTGGTTTGGAAATGAAAGGGTCTGTTGTTGCACACGTGCTACGCAACCTACACTGTGACAATTTTTGATAAGTGTTCCTCTTTTTAAAAGCCTGATTAAGGCAAACACAGGTCCTGCAGTACCATCTAGAAAAAACAGAGTGGGTTCCCACGATCTGTACAAAGAAATGACAACCACCCCAACCTTTATTAGCCTTTGCAGCAAGGAGCACATGGAAGGGCAACGCATGTCAAAAAACAAAATTTCCCAGCTCTCTTGCCAGCCAGCCTGCAAAAAGCTGAATTGTCCCTATCTAGCAGTTTTTATATTACAAACGTGGGGTTTAGTTTGCACACTTTTGCAAATTTATGTGTAATCTGCAGCGGCCACGTCATGCCACCTCATTGTACTGCAGTCCTAAAACTCATATCAAAGCACATATATAATAATGGATAGAAGGGTTATCACAATCTCCTGTCAATCAGATTTAAAAGGGTGGTTTCTGTATTGACAAGCTTTTGGCACTCCGTAGCATTACAGTGCCTTGAAAAAGTATTCATGACCCATGATATTTTCCACATTTTATCATGTTACAACCAAAAACGTAAATTTATTTTATTGGGACTGTGATAAACCAAACACAAAGTGGCACATAATTGTGAAGTGGAAGGAAAATGATAAATGGTTTTCAAAATTTTTTGCAAATATGTGAAAAGTGTGGCGTGCATTTGTATTCAGCCCCCCTGAGTCAATACTTTGTAGAACCACTGTTCACTGTAATTACAGCTGTAAATCTGTAAGTCTTTTGGGGTATGTCTCTACCAATTTTTGCCCATTCTGTTTTGCAAAATAGCCCACGATCTGTCAGATTGGATGGAGAGCGTCTGTAACAAGAATTAAAAATTGCTGTTCAGATTCTCAGTTGGATTTAGGTCTGGGCTTTGACTGGGCCATTCTAACACATGAATATGCTTTGATCTAAAGCATTCCATTGTAGCTCTGGCTGTATGTTTAGGGTTGTTGTCCTGCTGGAAGGTGAACCTCTGCACCAGTCTCAAGTCTTTTGCAGACTCTAACAGGTTTTCTTCTAAGATTGCCCTGTATCTGGCTCCATCCATCAACTCAGACCAGCTTCCCTGTCCCTGCTGAAGAAAAGCATCCTCACAACATGATGCAGCCACCACCATGTTTCACAGCAGGGATGGTGTGCTCAGGGTCATTTGCAGTGTTGATTTTATCCCACACACAGCATTTTTGCTTTTAGGCCAAAAAGTTCAATTTTGGTCTCATCTGACCAAAGCACCTTCTTCCACATGTTTGCTGAGTCCCCCACATGGCTTCTCGCAAACTGCAAATGGGACTTCTTATGGCTTTCTTTCAACAATGGCTCTCTTCTTACCACTTTTCCATAAAGGCCCGATTTGTGGAGTGCATGAGTAATTTTTGTCCTGTGGACAGATTCTCCCACCTCAGCTAGTTCTCTGCAGCTCCTCCAGTTACCATGGGCCTCTTGGCTGCTTCTCTGATTAATGCTTACCAGGACTGTCAGTTTAGATGGACGGCCATGTCTTGGTAGGTTTGCAGTTGTGCCGTACTTTTTTTTTTTTTTTTCCCCCATTTTCCGATGATGGATTTAACAGTGCTCCGTGAGATATTCAAGACTTGGGATATTTTTCTTTATTTTTTTTATAACCTAACCCTGCTTTAACTAGTAAAGGACAAAGGATTTCCCCCCTTAATGACCAGGCCATTTTTTGCGATACGACACTGCGTCACTTTAACTGACAATTGCGCGGTCGTGTGATGCTGCACCCAAACAAAATGGACATCCTTTTTTTCCCCACGAATAGAGCTTTCTTTTGGTGGTATTTGCTCACCTCTGTGGTTTTTTATTTTGCGCTATAATCAACCGAGCGACAATTTTGAAAAAACCCAATATTTTTTTACTTTTTGCTATAATAAATATTCACGAAAAATATGTAAAATAAATTCAAATATTGTTTCATCAGTTTAGGCCAATTTATATATTCTTCTACATATTTTTTTGGGGGGAAAAATTGCAATAGGCCTATATTGATTGGTTTGTGCAAAAGTTATCACGTCTAAAAACTATGGGATAGATTCGAGAAACGTATTTTTATTTATTTTTTATTAGTAATGGTAATAATCTCCAATTTTTAGTGGGACTGTGACATTGCGGCGGACAAATCTGACCCCAAATGACACTTTTTGGGGACCAGTGACATTATTACACTGATCAGTGCTATAAAAATGCACTGATCAATGTAAAAATGGCACTGGCAGGGAACGGGTTAACTGTGTTCCCTAGGTGTGTTCTAACTGTAGGGGGAACGGGCTGCCTGGTACATGACAAAGGTCATTGTTCCCGCTGACTGTGAACAGTAGATCTGTCATGTCAGAATGGGGAGCCGCCTTGTTTACAAAGGCGGCTCCCCATTCTTGCCTCTGTACTAGGCGATCGCGAATCGCCGGCGTGCATAGAGTCTGCCCAACCCGCAACTGTGCCTGCGCGAGCTGACATACAATGATGTCGATTCACCCAGGAGAGCCAACCTGCCACAGTAAAGCTGCGGCGACTGGTCTTAGTGGTTAAACTTCTCCACAGCTTTATCCCTGACCTGTCTGGTGTGTTCCTTGGCCTTCATGATGCTGTTTATTCACTAAGGTTCTCTAACAAACCTCCAAGGGCTTCAGAGAACAGCTGTATTTATACAGAGATTAAATTACACACAGGTGGACTCTATTTACTAATTAGGTGACTTCTGAAGGCAATTAGTTCCACTAGATTTTAGTTACGGGTAACAGAGTAAAGTTGAATACAAATGCACGCTACACTTTTCAGATATTTATTTGTAAAAAATGTGGAAAACCATATACCTTATACCTTTTTCCTTCCACTTCACAATTATGTGCCACTTTTCCTTGGTATATCACATAAAATCACAATGAAATACATTTACGTTTTTGGTTGTAACATGACAAAATGTGGAAAATTTAAAGGATATGAATACTTTTTTTTAAGACATACAGCAGCCAATTCAGCTGTTGGAGAACATACCTGGTCCATGTCTTATTCAGGCGCACCATATAAATACCTAAAAACCTCAAATATACAGTTTCTTTAACCGGTTCCCGACTGGCTCACGCAGCTATACTGCGGCAGAATAGCTCTCCTGGGCAAAATCCCGCATGGGTCTGTTCTTCCCCTTTTCGCCCGCTGCTCGTGGCCGGAGATCGCCGCCGGCCACACGCGATCGCGTGCACGGGGATTTGTGTGTGTAAACACACCAATCCCTGTGCTGTTAGAGGAGTGGAGACATGCCGTTTGTTCCTAGTAAGTAGGAACAGCAATATGTCTCCTCTCCTACTCAGTTCTATCCCCATACAGTTAGAATACACATTTAACACCTTGATCGTCCCCTAGTGTTAACCCCTTCCCTGCCAGTGACATTTACACAGTAATCAGTGCATTTTTATATCACCGATCATGGTATAATTGTCAATGGTCCCAAAAAAGTGTCAAAAGTGTCCAATCTGTCCGTTGCAATATAGCTAAAAATTGCAGATCACCGCCATTACTAGTAAAAAAAAAAAAAAAATAATGTAATAAATGCCATAAATCTTTTCCCATAGTTTGTAGACGCTATAACTTTTGCGCAAACCAGTCAATATACGCTTATTGCGATATTTCTGGTAAAAAAAAAGTAGAAGAATATATATCAGCCTAAACTGATGAAGAAATTTTGTTTTTGTTTTTTTCAAAATTGTCGCTTTTTTTTGTTTATAATGTAAAAAATAAAAACCGCAGCGGTAATCATATACCACCAAAAGACAGCTCTATTTGTGGGAAAAAAGGACACAAATTTTGTTTTGTTTTGGGTACAGCGTTGCATGACCAAGCAATTGTCAGTTACAGTGATGCAGTGCCAAATTGCTCTGGTCAGGAAGGGGGTAAAATGTTCCGGGGCTGAAGTGGTTAAAGTGTAAGTTCACCTTTGCAGAAAATTTGTAGGGTGAACTTACACTGGCGATCCCTTGCACTGATTTTTTTAGCACTGATCATTGTATTGGTAACGCTGGTCTCCAAAAAGTATCACTTAGTTTCAGATTTGTTCTTCGCAATGTCGCAATCCTGCTAAAAATTGCTGATTGCCACCATTACTAGTAAAAAGAATAAAAAAATTCCATAAATATTTTCCATAGTTTGCAGAGGCTATAACTTTTGCGCATACCAATCAATATATGCTTTATTTTGATTTTGCCCTATTTCGTCTTTCAGGACAGCACACTTGAGAGACCTCGGCTCCTCCCCTCTTAGGAAACACCGCCTCCACCAGACCTTTAAGTCGCCCCTTCCCTCCAGCCCGTCAGTTTTGGTGTTTCCTCCAGCAGGGAGACATCGCTAGGAACCTGGGCTATTTCAGCTGGGGAGGCTGAGGCCGGTATGATTCAGGAAGGGAGAGATAGAGGTCTCTCATACACAGCAGTACGGCTGGGGAGTCCGGTTACCTGCAGTGCATTGCGCTCCCTGTCCTCCCTTGGGGAATGTGGAGGCCTGGGCGTTTGTTTTTCCGCTGCCTGGGGAAGGTGATGCGGAAGTGTCCAGATCCTCCTCGCTTTGGGGCGGTCAGCATGGAGCTCAAGGCTGAGCCGGATGACGGGCGACGTCATTTAGGCGGGGAGGGCACTTCCGTTTGACCCGCGGCTTCGGTTTCCAGCCTGCGAGATGGAAAACGAATGGCACGAAGACTGGTGTGGGCTGTAAGGCTGTAGTGACAGCTAGAGGAGCATTCTGAGGCGGACCACTACTCTGGCCAGAGGGATGTCGGAGACTGACGGTTCCCGTTCTGTGCCGGGTGACGCCAGCACCAGCCACACTAAGGTAAGTGGAGCCCTGGGGTGGTGTTCCCTTACCATGTTCCCACTTAGCTCCACAGGTGAACCCCCCTCTTAGTGGTCAGAGGGGAGGAGAGGCACGTTTGGGACCCTGGTGGTGGTTGGTCCTGGGGGGTGCACTCCTGGTGTTGGTTACATGATTTTTATTTTTTAAAGACCGTTGCTGATGTTTGGCGGGGCTTGTTTTGTCATTTCAGGACAAATCTGCAGAAAAAACCAAGCCCTTACATGTGTCCAAAAGAAAGTGCCCATCATGTAGGAGTACTTTAGGGGAGTCCTGGGGGAATGTTTTGTGCAATAAATGAATAGAAGGCTTGGTCAAGGAACACACTATGGAACAGAGCTCTGACCTGGCAGCTTCTGTTAAGGAGCTTTCCAGCACGTTTCAATCTTTTAAAGCATTGTTTGAAAATTTTCAGCCTATACAGCCCCCAGCAAGATGTCGCACCTGGTCCTTCAGGTCCCTCTGTCAGTGAGGAGTTAACGGGGGGCTCCAGAGAGGCTTTGGAGGATGAACCAGATAGTGCATCCTCACATTCCTCAAGAGAATCAGATGGAGAGAAGATGAGAACCTCCCGATATAAACTCTCCTTGGAGGAAGTGGAAGAGCTTTTGGGAGCAATCCACACCACCCTAGGTATACAAGAGGAGAAGAAATCTCTGTCTCTACATGACCAAATGTACGTAGGTCTTGGAGAGCAGAAGAAAAAAGTCTTTCCGGTACATGAGGTCCTAGTAGACACCATTAAAAAGGAATGGCGGGACCCAGAAAGGAAACCTTTCTTTTCTAGAGCCTTAAAGCGCAGATTCCCTTTTCCAGAGGATGAAGCTGCTGTTTGGAACAAGTCACCTAGACTGGATGCAGCCTTCTCTCAGGTATCCAGAAAAACAGACTTGGCGTTTAAAGATATGGGGGTGCTCGCAGACCCCATTGACAAGCGGATGGATTCCCTACTTAAAAAGTCCTTGGATTCCTCTCTAGGCAACCTTAAGTCTGCCATGGCCGTCACAGTGGTGGCACGTAACATGGAGCACTGGCTAACACATATAAAAGCTCATATTGAAGCTGGGACCGCTAAGGAGACGATTCTCTCCTCCTTCCCAATGCTTTTGAAGGGGATCGCATACATTGCTGGCGCTTCAGCGGAGTCAGTCCGCATGTCTGCTAGATCTTCTGCTTTGGTCAATTCAGCCAGGAGAGCTCTTTGGTTAACCGCTTGGCTACCGGGCCATAGTCAAATTACGTCCTCACTTTGGGGGGGGATATCTGAATGATGCCTATAGCTACAGACATAATTCAGATATCATTCTTTTCAGCCGGCGATTCTGTGCACGATAAGAACAATCATAGCGGCACTTCCGCCGCTTGATCGTTCTTATAGGCGACGGGAGGGGACGCCATCCGGTGCTTCTCCGGGCTCTCCCTTGCCATCGGGAGCCCGGAGAATGAATTGGCCGGTGCCAGATGAGGACGATAGAGATTTCTGGTGACCAGATGATCACCAGTCATCTCTATGACCGTCGGAGGCCCGGGCGCGATGTTATGACGTCACGCCCGGACTCCGCATTGTAAACAAAGCCGCGATCGCGGCTGTCAGCATGAGAACGGAGAATTTTTTTTTACGATCTTATGCTTTACAGCCTGGAGGAGAGATGTGGGGTTTTATTGACCCCGCATCTCTCCATAAAGAGGACCTGTCACGATAGATTCCTATTACAAGGGATGTTTACATTCCTTGTAATAGGAATAAAAGTGATCAAAAAAAATTTTATGTAAAAAAAAAAAAAAAAAAAGTGTAAAAATAAAGTAAAATAAATTAAAAAAATTTTTTTTTTAAACGCCCCTGTCCCCTGTAGCTCGCGCTCAGAAGGGACCGCACACTTAAGCCCCGCCCACATATGTAAACGTCGTATAAACCACACGTGGGGTATCGCCTCATGCGTTAGAGCGAGAGCAATAATTCTAGCCCTAGACCTCCACTGTAACTCGAAACTGGTAACCTGTAAAAATTTTCAAAGCGTCGCCTATGGAGATTTTTAAGTACCGAAGTTTGGCGTCATTCCATGAGTGCGCACAATTTTAAAGCGTGACATGTTAGGTATATATTTACTCGGCGTAACTTCATCTTTCACATTATGCAAAAACATTGGGCTAACTTTACTGTTTTTTTTTTTTTTTTTTTAAGCACAAAAACGTATTTGAAAAATTGCTGCGCAAATACCGTGCTAGATAAAAAGTTGCAATGACCGCCATTGTATTCTTTAGAGTTTTTGCTAAAAAACCATATATAATGTTTGGGGGTTCTATGTAATTTTCCAGCAAAAAAATGATGATTTTTACATGTAGGAGAGAAATGTCAGAATTGGCCTGGTAAGCAAGTGGTTAAAGACCTGGCAAGGGGACAATGCTTCAAAATTCAAGCTTTGCGGAGTCCCTTTCACGGGGGACCTACTGTTCGGTTCGGATCTGGAGGCTGTTCTTGATCGAACAGCCGATAAAAAGAAGTCCATCCCTTTAAAGAAAAAGTTGGGGGAACAGCCTAAAAAGAAAAACTAAAAATTGTTTTACTGCGCTATCCCAAAAGTGATCGTATGTAAGGGTTTAACCTTAGATACTGTGAAAAAAAGCTGCAACTAGCAATGTGAGACACACACACTAAGAATAATATACAATATAATAAGCTGCGCTATAAATTGATTTAGAACGAAAAAAAAACAAAAAAAGACCATTGAAAAGTTGTGTGAATACACACAAATACATATATACAATATCACATCAACATTCTTATCACCAGTGATATGTGCAAGAAAAAGGGAACAAGTAGTGAACACAACATGTATAGCAAAATGCAAAAAATGCAGAACAGAGTCCAATCAAATAGGCTGATTTAAAAAGCCCACCATATAGACAGTCCTCTAAAGGGTGACTCTGTAATCTTCCTACAAGCGGTGACATGCAACTTCGACACTGGAGTTGGTGTGTGCTGGGGTACAATACAAAAGTGCCTCCACCCACGAGAAATGCTGCCGCTTACCAGCTCCCTAGATCTCTTTTTACGGAGATCTAACGTGCCTTTGGCTCTCAACCCCAGCCTTGGGTCTTTCAATGCCTGTCAACGCTAGAGGGATTCCTCAAAATCTCAGCATAAGATGTCATCTCGTATGGCGAGTATGTGTTCGTAAACCGTGAAATGACATAAAGCTTGTCAATAGTCCCAATCCAAGCCAAGGATGAAGAAATTTATATGCAAAGGACTTGTCCATGTGTTTTGAGGTGCTAAGTATAGGCTCTACAGTTTCAGCATGGTATACTATTAAAAAAGGCAGAGGGTCAATCCACAGTTTAATCAGTGGAAGATCTCGGAGTACCTCAGTGTATTCAATGATTTGTTGAAAGAAATCTGGAGGAGTCTTGGTCAGCAGTAAATCCTCTGCTGATCTGTGATTCCCAGGCAGATGTATGCAGCCTTTTTATTTTGTCTGTAATGCATCCTACTTCATTCAGTGATGTTTCTCTAGCTTGTACAGCTCTCCATATGGCAGCTGGGGTGTCTTTGAGTTCCACAGCAGCTTGCGGTGGAATGGAGGCACCTGCCTGGCTGCATGCTGGCTACTGGGGTGGGGGAATGGCCGTACGCTGTGCAGTTCTTGTTCGGCTTTCCTTTAGGTTTACCAAACCATGTAGTGTGAGATCAACCATAAACCCACTTAATTGTGTGCAATCAGGCACACCCTTGCACTGCCTGGGAATCGCAGATCAGCAGAGGATTTAGTGCCGGTTCACACTGATGCGAGTTCATGGCGAATTTGATGCGTCAAAAACATTCTAAATTCGCATGTCATCCCTAAAGTCATTGTTTTCTATGACCGTCGTTCACATACATGCGTTGCGATTCCTCTATGAATGCGATGCGATAAAAAAAGGGTCTTGTGCGAGTTTACAGCACTGCGTTGCGAATTTAGCCTCCATAGACATCAATGTAAATCGTTCTGGAATCGCATTGTTGGTTCAGATATGTGCGAATTCCACCACACTACTCTCCACAAAAACCAGGAAATACACAGGAAGTTAACACCCTTTTTTTTTTCCATTATGATTCCATTGGCTAGAACATCAATCGCAGCTATGACCAACTCCTGAAATTCGTGGTAAAATCGCACCTCACACAGGACGAAAAAAACGGAACAAATTCGCAGCGCAGCAGTGTGAACCGACACTTACTGCTGACCAAGACTCCTCCAGATTTCTTTCAACAAATCATTGAATACACTGAGGTACTCCGAGATCTTCCACTGATTAAACTGTGGATTGGCCCTCTGCCTTTTTTAATAGTATATCATGCTGAAACTGTAGAGCCTATACTTGGCACCTCAAAACACATGGACAAGTCCTTTGCATATAAATTTCTTCATCCTTGTCTTGGATTGGGACTATCGACAAGCTTTATGTCATTTCACGGTTTACGAACACATACGAGATGACATCTTATGCTGAGATTGTGAGGAATCCCTCTAGCGTTGACAGCCATTGAAAGACCCGAGGCTGGGGTTGAGAGCCAAAGGCATGTTAGATCTCCGTATAAAGAGATCTAGGGAGCTGGTAAGCGGCAGCATTTCTCGTGGGTGGAGGCACTTTTGTATTGTACCCCAGCACACACCACTTCCAGTGTCGAAGTTGCATGTCACCGTTTGTAGGAAGATTACAGAGTCACCCTTTAGAGGACTGTCTATTAAGTGGGCTTTTTAAATCGGCCGATTTGAGTGGACCCTGTTCTGCATTTTTTGCATTTTGCTATACATATTGTGTTCACTACTTGTTCCCTTTTTCTTGCACATATCACTGGTGATAAGAATGTTGATGTGATATTGTATATATGTATTTGTGTGTATTCACACAACTTTTCAATGGTCTTTTTTTGTTTTTTTCGTTCTAAATCAATTTATAGCGCAGCTTATTATATAGCCTAAAAAGAAAACTCACTCACAAAGGAAGTTTAATTTTCCGAGAGCAGAGTCTCAGAAAAAATTTTGGACCAACAAGGGCAGAGGGAGCGGGGCAGCGATTTTTCGCCCTCCTGAACAGCCCCAAAAACCCCAATGACAGGTTAACCCCAGTGGGAGGAAGACTGGTGCTTTCCTCCCACAGTGGGAGTCAGTTACCTCCAATCTGTTTATACTAGGGATTATAGGGAGGGGGTACAGATTAGAATTCTCAAGACCCCCCCCCCCCTACACAGGCTGCTAGTTATGGACTTGACAAAGTGTGCGGAGAAGGCGGCGGCATTACTAGCCTCACTGGAGGATCTGGAACAGCAGGATATAATATCACGTGTCCCATCCGGAGAAATAGGCAGGGGTTTCTATTCCCACATCTTTGTGGTTCGGAAGTCTTCAGGGAAATTCAGGCTCATCCTGAACTTGAAACCTCTGAACCTATCAATCTCCTACAAAAAGTTTCAGATGGATTCCATTTTTTCTGTGAAAACACTACTTTCTCCAAATTGCTACATGGCGTCCATAGATCTAAGGGATGCCTATCTGCACATTCCGATCACAGAGGACAGTCAGAAATTCCTCAGACTGGCAGTAAGGTCTGGGGAGGAAGTAGTGCATCTTCAGTTCCAAGCCCTCCCCTGTGGGCTATCCTCTTCGCCCCGGATATTCACCAAATTTATGGTGGAGGCGCTGGCTTTTCTGCGTCTTCGGGGAATATCGGTAATCGCATACCTGGATGACCTGCTCCTTTTTGCTCCTTTGCAGCTGGTCCAGGATTTGCAGATAGCAAGGGGTGTGTTGGAACATCTGGGATGGCTCTTAAATTTGGAGAAATCCAGCCTGGTTCCATCCCAGAGGATTACGTACCTAGGTTACATCCTGGACTCAACCCAACGGAGAGTTTTTCTTACCGAAGAATGTGCAAAATAGACAGAGCCTTGGCAGTTCTGCAGAGCAATCAACAAATCTCCATAAGAAAGGCCATGTCAGCCTTGGGATTGCTGACAGCTGCCCTTCCAGCAGTAAGGTGGGCAGGATTGCACTTCCGCCCTTTACACTTCATTCTGGAAGTTTGGGACCGCACTCAGAAGTCCCTGGACTCGGCGGTTTTCATTCCAGTTTGGGTAAAGAGATCCCTGTGGTGGTGGAGGAAGGCAGCAAACCTATTGCTGGGTCTGGAATGGGTACTGCCTGTGTCCAAGATTGTTACAACAGACGCAAGCGGCACAGGTTGGGGAGCACACCTGGGGGCGAGTCTGGCGCAGGGTTCCTGGGGAGTCGAGGACGCAAGACAGTCCTTGAACTGGAGAGAAGTGAGGGCCATTTTTCTGACTCTCAGAGCTTTCCAACAGGAGCTCCGGGGACATCATGTGCAGATCCGCGCAGACAATTCCTCAGTCAACCCCTGTCAACCGACAGGGGGGCACCAGAAGCGGTTCCCTTTGGGCTCTGACAGAAACAATTTTCAGGTGGGCCGAGGTCACGGTGCTCTCACTATCAGCGGTTCACCTAAAGGGGGAGTTAAAACAGAGAGCAGACTTCCTCAGCCGGAGGAAGTTGAGGGAGAGCGACTGGGTCCTCAGTCAAGTCATCTACAAGATGATTATCCAGAAGTGGGGGGGTCCCATGTGTGGACCTTTTCGCTTCAGGAGAGAACACAAAAGCTCCCCTCTTCTTCTTCCTGAACCGGTGGGACGGGGCGATAGGGATGGACGCTCTGTCTCAGAGCTGGCATTTTTCCAAATGCTATGCCTTCCCCCCTCCTGTGCTGTTGCCTGCAGTCTTGAGGAAATTCCAATTAGAGGACACGACCCTGATCTTGATAGCGCCACGCTGGCCCAGGAGGCCATGGTTCTCGGTCCTAAAGAAGCTGGCGGTGGAACCACCCTGGATATTGCCGGTCACGGAAGATCTACTCTATCAAGGCCCAGTCTGTTGCCCTCAGGTGGAGAGGTGGAATCTGGCTGCCTGGCTACTGAAGAGGACATGCTGAGAAGTAAGGGGTTTTCCAAAGGATTGGTAACAACTCTTCTAAATTCTAGGAAAGAAGAGACGTGCAAAATATATTTGAAGGTCTGGAAGAAATTCAATTCTTGGTGCGCAGAGAGCTCCTTTAGTGTTCGCAGTCCAGTAGCAGTGCTAGAGTTCCTACAGAGTGGGGCAGATAAGGGGTTAGCACTTAGTACCCTTAAAAGTCCGGTGTCGGCTTTAAGTGTATTCCTTGAACAACAGCTAGCAGTAAATCCTTGGATATCCAGGTTTTTTAGAGCTTTAAGAAGGCAGAGACCAGTCAGCCCTCACCCCTTTCCGGTATGGGATCTATCCTTAGTATTGCAGGCTCTTACAGAGGATCCCTTTGAACCTATTGAGTCTTTTACGGTGAAGTTTTTAACCCTCAAGACGTTTTTTTTAGTAGCTATCACTACTGCAAGGAGGGTTAGTGAGCTACAAGCCCTCTCTAGGAGGGCACCTTTCTTCCAAGTTTTTCCGGATAGGATTATTTTTAAAACCGATCCGGCCTTTTTTTCCGAAGGTGGTTTCTGAATTTCATAGAAGCCAGGAAATCTGTTTACCCACTTTTTGTTCAAATCCTGTGAAGGAACAGGAGCATGTCTTCCACAAGTTGGATGTCTGAAGATGTGCTTTAAAATACTTGGAGATTACGGAACAGTTTAAGAAATCCGATTCCTTTTTTTTATTTCTTTTTCAGGGGCAAGGAAGGGTTCCAAAGCCTCTAGACACACTATAGCCAGATGGCTAAGATTGGCTATCAATCAGGCCTATATAGCAAAGGGGGTGGAAGTCCCGGAAGGTATTAGGGCTCACTCCACTAGGGCTATGGCCACATCACAATCAGAGTGGGCTGGTGCTACACCCGATCAGGTCTGCAGAGCAGCAACGTGGTCAAGTTTCAAGACTTTCTTTAAGCACTACAGACTGGACTTATTGTCTGCCCAGGACCAGGCCTTTGGGCGTAAAGTTCTACAGGCAGTAGTCCCACCCTAGGGTAAGTGCTTGCTTAGCCTCTCAAGTGTGCTGTCCTGAAAGATGAAATAGGGAAAATCGAAGTTACTTACTGGTAACATTTTTTCCAAGAGCTTGCCACATCTTACCACTGAGATTTTTGCCCATTCCTCCTTGCAAAACTGCTCCAGCTCCTTCAAGTTGGATGGTTTGCGCTTGTGAACAGCAATCTTTAAGTCTGACCACAGATTTTCTATTGGATTGAGGTCTGGGCTTTGACTAGGCCATTCCAACACATTTACATGTTTCCCCTTGTATTTAGCATCATCTATCTTTCCCTCAACTCACCAGTTTCCCAGTCCCGACTGCTGAAAAACATCCCCACAGCATGATGCTGCCACCACCATGTTTCACTGTGGGGATGGTGTTCTTTGGGTGATGTGTTGGGTTTGCAGCAGTCATAGCGTTTTCTTTGGCCAAAAGTTAAATTTTAGTCTCCTCAGACCAGAGCACCTTCCTCCATACATTTTGGAAGTCTCTCACATGTCTTTTCACAAACTCAAAACGTGCCATTTTGTTTTTTGCTGGAAAGTAATGGCTTTTTTCTGGCCACTCTGCCATAAAGCCCAGCTCTATGGCGTGTACTGCTTATTGTCGTCCTATATACAGATACTCCAGTCTCTGTTGTGGAACTCTGCAGCTCCTCCAGGGTCACCTTAGATCTCTGTGCTGCCTCTCTGATTAATGCCTTCCTTGCCCGGTCCATGAGTTTTGGTGTGCGGCGGTCTCTTGGCAGGTTTGCTGTTGTGCCAAGTTCTTTCCATTTTTGGTTATGATAGATTTGATGGTGCTCCCCTAGGGATCATCAAAGATTTGGATATTTTTATTTATAACCTAACCCTGACTTGCACTTCTCAACAACATTGTCCCTTACTTGTTTGGAGAGTTCCTTGGTCTTCATGGCAGTGTTTGATTAGTGGTGCCTCTTGCTTAGGTGTTGCAGCCTCAGGGGTCTTTTAAAAAGGTGTGTATATGTAATGACAGATCATGTGACACTTAGATTGCACACAGGTGGACATCATTTCACTAATTATGTGACTTCTGAAGGCAATTGGTTGCACCAGAGCTTTTTATTGGCTTCATAACAAAGGGGTGAATACATATGCACATGCCAATTATCAGTTTTTTATTTCTGAAAAATAGTTGTTATGTATATATTTTTCTAATTTTACTTTACCATCTTAGACTATTGTGTTCTGATCCATCACATATAATTCAGATTAAGAAAACATTGAACTAAAGGCTGTAATGTAACAACATAGGTAAAAAGACAACTGGGGTGAATACTTTTGCAAGGCACTGTATGTAATGCAATGTAATCTATTTTTCATGAAATCCTTTCTTACTGGGTTTCTCTTTCTCCTTAAAAAGCCTTATATGAGCTCCTGATCCTGAAATCTGTTTCTCATTTTGTTTGCAACAAGCAGTGCAAGTTAATTACCATAATGTGCACTGCTCTAAGCACACAACAAATCCCATGGTCCCTAGACCATCTCAGGAGGGAGCAAGAGAGACTGGATATGTTCCTACATAAAGTGGGACAATTCAGGACGAATGTTGCCACCCTCTAACAGGAAGTTGGATCAAAGCATCAAAAAAAAAAAAAAAAATTGGAATTTGGAGGAGGCTGACTGCTCCAGTTTTTCCTTAAAAATGAAGACTATAGGGGGAACTGCAGTCTTATTAACACAATAATTGCTCTGGTCTGGAAACCTACTGTCTTTGTCAAGGTCCTTCAATAATAATGTTTTTTATGCCTTTTAGGATGAGTAAAATTTGTTTATATTTTCTTGATGTGTGATTAAACTTCTTGATAAGGTGGTTGCTATTTCTTTTGTTTTATTCTTTTTTGTGATAAATAGGCAGATTTTGTGTATTCATTAGCAGTAGTTGAATATCTTAACACTGAATAATAACTGTCTACCTACAGTTGGACACTTCTGTTCTAAGCATTGCTAATATTTCCTGTGGTGGTGCCAAGAGATTTCTTGACATTTTTGCAAGATACAGTGACTGCTCTATATTAATACTGCCCTGCCTTTCCCAGGAAAGTACAGTTATCCTTGCATTCCTTTGTAACATGTATCTGAAACTTGAGTTTTTCATTGGTTTCCCATTGTTTTGTCTTTCAGAGAATTGGAAATGCTCAGAATCTAACTGAAGATGATGTTGAATAAAATGGAACCAAGTCATGTTGCTTCAGCACACCTGATCTGTGACATTCAAATGTTATTGAATATGCTACTGTTAAACACAAGCATTTTTCTGTCCTGTTAATACATCTTTGTTACCAGTAAATTAATGTACAAGAAATAAACATAACATCCAAACACTTTTTTGTGGGTAGAGGTGAAGTATTAAAATGTCTTATTGAATTTTAGCAGGTGACACACCATGGAGCCTTTTTATCAAGTTTACATTGGCATCATCCCATAAATATATTGGTAAATTTGTAAAATATATAGACTGTTAGGACTTTAAATATGCCAAATGAGAACACAATAAAAATTTACCTTATATACTCAAGTATAGGTTGGTCCGAATATAAGCCAAGGCCCCTAATTTACCACAAAAAACTGGGAAAACTTATTGACCCGAGTATAAGCCAAGAGTGAGAAATGCAGCAGCTACTGTAAGTGGAAAAGAGGGTCAACAATGCCCATCTACAGCTGCATGCCTCCCTGTGTCCTGTGCATGTCTCACTGTGTCCTGTGCATGTCTCACTGTGTCCTGTGCATGTCTCACTGTGTCCTGTGCATGCCTCACTGTGTCCTGTGCAGCCTACCTGTGCCAATCTGCATCCTCTCTGTGTCTTGTGCATGCCTCCGCGTGGCGATCTGCAGGCTCCGTGTGCCGCTCTGTATCATTCATTGCACTGATCAGCATGTCATAAAAACTTACAGTGGCCATTCCACTGTTCAAAAGCCGCGCCTTCTCCTCGTCTGGGATAGGCAGAATACTCAGTTTCCCAACAGTGTTCAGCCTATCACTGACGTCTGCTCATCCTCATACCACGGACGAGGATTAGAGGATGTCCGTGATAGGCTGAACACTGACTGCTGGGAAATTGAGTGTTCTGCCTATCATAGATGAGGAGGAGGCGTGGCTTTTGAACAGTGGAATGGTCACCGTATGTTTTTATGACACGCTGATCAGGTAGGCAGGCGGCAGTGACTCGAGTATAAGCCGAGGGGGACACTTTCAGCCTAAAAAAAAAAAAGCTGAAAATCTCGGCTTATACTCTAGTATATACAGTATATGTTTTTTATTGTACAAATATAAAAATAGACAATATTTTATACTTCAAAACACTTTCATACAAAAGAATCTTCCAGCTATACAGAGCTACATTGATATTATGTATACATGCATTTGTAAGTGGTCTACGCATTTCGCGGGATCCCCCGATTCTTCAGGACCGTAAATGCGTTATTCATAAGGCTCTTACTATAAATAAAAAGGAAAAAAGTGCATATAAATCATTCAATATTGACAACAACATATACTCTATATACAAAGCATAATTACAAATTCAAACTACCCTAAGGGGGAAGTAGGGAGAAAAAAAACATTTAACCTCTGTGTTTTAGATGGATAATAGAATTGCAGTGAATTATATGTATACCAAAAGAAATAATTACCTATAACCCAGAAAAGGTTTATTATGAGGGAAATTCGTCACTAATACAGAAGAAAGGAACTATCTTAAGATTTTTTTTTTTTTTTTTTTTTTTTGCCTACTGGGCCATGGAATAGAGTCCAGACCTAAAAAACCAACATAGCATAATAAAAGTAAAAGATTGTATCTAAAAAGTTACATACTTGTTTGAATATATTTTTCAAAGCAATTAGATGTTAGATGGATGATTAGAGTATTTCCTTTTTACCATATTACATTATAGGTTGATAATAGGGGTGATATTTCAGATGTATATATCTAATCAAAGGGTGTGAGTCACCCCTCTCAAAGTGTTTAGTGATCTCCCCCACTGAGTTGGTGTGTGTTGTATTCTGACAGGGGGGTGGCCCCCCTCGCTAGAACACTTCAATTGGTGATCTCCCCCATTGGCTGATAGCGCTTATCAGGAGTCGGTCGGCTACTGGTTTTCCAGCATTCTCATCCAACAGAAGCTGGCCGAATGGCCGATTTTTGGTTTTTATTGTTTATTTTTAAACTGACAAATGTATCATTCGGCCCGTGTTTACTTGACTTACATCTCTCTCTCTCTCTCTCTCTCTCTCTCTGCAGTCCATACCTCTTGTAATACAAGAAAGGGTTTTGCTTGCTTTGGAAACCGCAGCTTGGCATTGCATGCTATTAACTTTTTGATCTACCAGAACACCCAGCTCCTTCACCATTGATTCCCCCAGTCGTACTCCCCCCTAGAATGTATGACGTGTGCATATTTTTAGCCCTCAAGTGTATAACTTTACATTTATCAACCTTAAATCTCACTTGCTACATTTGTTGCTTGGTGCTTGCAAGTTGGAGACATCCTGTATGAATGTCATTCCACTGCATAGCTTGGTGTCATCTGCAAAGACTGAAATTGTACTTTTAATCCCAGACCCTATATCTTTTCTAAATCTATTAAAAAAAAAAGTAAGGGTCCCAACAGTGAACCTTGGGGTACACCTAAAGACCTTAGACCAATCAAAGTATGAATCATTAACCGCTACTCTCTGAATATGGTAATTTAGCCAGCTTTTTATACATTTACAAACTGATTTTTCCTAACCTGCAGACTTTACCTTACCCTGTGTCAAATACTTTTGCAAAAATCCAAGTATACTGTATACACAGCCACTTCTTTTGTCTAAGGTTTTGCTTACCTCCTAAAAAGAAATCAGATTTGATGATTTCTGTCTTTCATGAATCCATGCCGACATCACTGGACTCCAGGATAGGTAAGTGTCCTATTATTAAAAGCCAGCAGCTGCAGTATGTGTATCTGCTGGTTGAATTTTTTTTCAGTGGTGGGAGGACATCCGCTTTAACAGATGTGGCTGCATTCGTTTTCTTTTTTCATTTTCTTTGTCTGGTGCTCCTGCCAGTAATATACTTCCTGTCTTAGGGTGTCTGGTAGAAGACCCCTGTGGGCATCTGCATTTGTCAGTCTGTGGAGAGAGTAGTGTTAGTCCAGCAGATTTAGATGGATTTAGAAATTGAAGCTGAACTCCAGCTTAGGCTGATTTCATACAAGCGGTCCAATCAGGTCTGCCTGTCAGTTTTTAAGGCAAACCTGATGAGACTAGTCGTTCTCTATGGAGCAGCGGATGTCAGCGGACTTACACAGTTGCGTACTTGGTAAGGTTGAACAGACACCAGTGCGGGTGGGTGTGTGTGTTTAAGTCAATACCATTTCTTATATCCCCGTATATGAGGTTCGTTAAGATGCCCATCCTAATAAGTTTTTGAAATTATTGACACTCTTTGCTGACACCACCAACTGTGCAAGGGAGTTCCACATCCCTGCCGCTCTTGACAGTAAATAATCCCTTACGTAGTTTATCCACTTGCCGACCGGGCCATAGATAAATGACGGAAGTGGACATAAAAAATTGCAACGATCACCATTTTATTCTCTACGGTCTCTGCTAAAAAAAATGTGTGTATGTATGTATATATATATTATATGTATGGGGCAGGGGACATTACACGGGGCAGAGCACATGACATGGGACAGGCCACATGGACTTCAGTACTTGCTTTCTTCTGGCTTCAGAGCTCATTTCATATCTTCTCCGGTGGCGCGCTGTTTTCCCTCGGCCCCTCCTCCTCCTATCCTCTCCACCCCAGATGATGTCACATACAACCACTCGGGAAGGACAGGAGGGGAAGAGGGGCCTGCGGGGAACATCACGCTACAGCCAGTAGGGTGCCAGCCACTTAAGTGTGCATGGACATGGCTAACATGCAGGGAAAAAACACACCAGGTGCCCATAGCGGAAGCTGCAAAAACATCCAGTGTGTATGAGGCCTAAACCTCATTTGCCAGGTAGTTGCCCATCAGTTCAATATATTGAGGTCATCTTGTAAAAAATTCTGTATGCTGCTGTGAAGTTATTGCCCTGCTTAGCTTTTGGTCATCAGCAAACAGTGAGATTGAACTATTTATACCAACATCTACGTCGTTTATGAATAGATTAAACAGAATTGGTCCTACAACAGAGCCTTGGGGTACCTTGCTCACAATTCCAGTACTTGCTATTTATCACCACCCTTTGGACATCCCCCTGTAACTAGTTTTCTATCCAGCTACATACACTGTCATCCATGCCAACAGCCCTAAATTTGTAAATTGAGCGTTTATGGGATACTGTATATAATGCTTTGGTAAAATCCAGATACACCACGTCCACAGACCTTCTATCTAGACAACAGCTCACTTCCTCATGGAATGTTAACAGGTTGGTCTGGCAAAAATGACCTTTCATAAATCCATGCTGATTTCTACTGATGACACTGTTTTCATGACCAAATTCTTATCGCTTGCATTAACCACTTAAGGACCAGGCCTATTTTTCAAACTTGTTTACAAGTTAAAATGTTTTTTTTTTTTGCTAGAAAATTACTTAGAACACCCAAACATGATCTGTTAACCACTTGCCGACCGCCGCACGACTATATACGTCGACAGAGCGGCACGGGCAGGCAAAAGGACGTATATGTACGTCCTTGCCTGCCCGCGGGTGGGGGGTCCGATCGGACCCCCCCCCGGTGCCTGCGGCGGTCGGCAAATCTCCCCCGGCGATCGGAGGTGAGGGGGAGGCCATCCATTCGTGGCCCCCCCCTCGCGATCGCTCTCAGCCAATGGGATCATTTCCCTGCCTCTGTATTGTACACAGAGGCAGAGGAAATGATGTCATCTCTCCTCGGCTCGGTATTTTCCGTTCCGGGCCGAGGAGAGAAGACTGCAATGTAAGTGCACCAACACACTACACACACAGTAGAACATGCCAGGCACACTAAACACCCCGATCCCCCCCCCGATCGCCCCCCGATCCCCCCCCAATCACCCCCCCCTGTCACAAACTGACACCAAGCAGGTTTTTTTTTTTTTTTTTTTCTGATTACTGTATTGGTGTCAGTTTGTGACAGTTACAGTGTCAGGGCAGTGAGTGTTAGGCCCCCTGTAGGTCTAGGGTACCCCCCTAACCCCCCCTAATAAAGTTTTAACCCCTTGATCACCCCCTGTCACCAGTGTCGCTAAGCGATCATTTTTCTGATCGCTGTATTAGTGTCGCTGGTGATGCTAGTTAGGGACGTAAATATTTAGGTTCGCCATCAGCGTTTTATAGCGACAGGGACCCCCATATACTATCTAATAAATGTTTTAACCCCTTGATTGCCCCCTAGTTAACCCTTTCACCACTGATCACTGTATAACCGTTACGGGTGACGCTGGTTAGTTTGTTTATTTTTTATAGTGTCAGGGCACCCGCCGTTTATTACCGAATAAAGATTTAGCCCCCTGATCGCCCGGCGGTGATATGCGTCGCCCCAGGCAGCGTCAGATTAGCGCCAGTACCGCTAACACCCACGCACGCAGCATACCTTAGTGGTATAGTATCTGTACAGATCAATATCTGATCCGATCAGATCTATACTAGCGTCCCCAGCAGTTTAGGGTTCCCAAAAACACAGTGTTAGCGGGATCAGCCCAGATACCTGCTAGCACCTGCGTTTTGCCCCTCCGCCCAGCTCGGCCCAGCCCACCCAAGTGCAGTATCGATCGATCACTGTCACTTACAAAACACTAAACGCATAACTGCAGCGTTCGCAGAGTCAGGCCTGATCCCTGCGATCGCTAACAGTTTTTTTGGTAGCATTTTGGTGAAATGGCAAGCACCAGCCCCAGGCAGCGTCAGGTTAGTGCCAGTACCGCTAACACCCACGCACGCACCGTACACCTCCCTTAGTGGTATAGTATCTGAACGCATCAATATCTGATCCGATCAGATCTATACTAGCGTCCCCAGCAGTTTAGGGTTCCCAAAAACGCAGTATTAGCGGGATCAACCCAGATACCTGCTAGCAACTGCGTTTTACCCCTCCGCCCGGCCCAGCCCAGCCCACCCAAGTGCAGTATCGATCGATCACTGTCACTTACAAAACACTAAACGCATAACTGCAGCGTTCGCAGAGTCAGGCCTGATCCCTGCGATCGCTAACAGTTTTTTTTGTAGCGTTTTGGTGAACTGGCAAGCACCAGCCCCAGGCAGCGTCAGGTTAGTGCCAGTAGCGCTAACACCCACGCACGCACTGTACACCTCCCTTAGTGGTATAGTATCTGAACTGATCAATATCTGATCCGATCAGATCTATACTGGCGTCCCCAGCAGTTTAGGGTTCCCAAAAACGCAGTGTTAGCGGGATCAGCCCAGATACCTGCTAGCACCTGCGTTTTGCCCCTCCGCCCGGCCCAGCCCAGCCCACCCAAGTGCAGTATCGATCGATCACTGTCACTTACAAAACACTAAATGCATAACTGCAGCGTTCGCAGAGTCAGGCCTGATCCCTGCGATCGCTAACAGTTTTTTTGGTAGCGTTTTGGTGAACTGGCAAGCACCAGTGGCCTAGTACACCCCGGTCGTAGTCAAACCAGCACTGCAGTAACACTTGGTGACGTGGCGAGTCCCATAAGTGCAGTTCAAGCTGGTGAGGTGGCAAGCACAAATAGTGTCCCGCTGCCACCAAGAAGACAAACACAGGCCCGTCATGCCCATAGTGCCCTTCCTGCTGCATTCGCCAATCCTAATTGGGAACCCACCACTTCTGCAGCGCCCGTACTTCCCCCATTCACATCCCCAACCAAATGCAGTCGGCTGCATGAGAGGCATTTTTATGTCCTCCCGAGTACCCCTACCCAACGAACCCCCCCAAAAAAGATGTTGTGTCTGCAGCAAGCGCGGATATAGGCGTGACACCCACTATTATTGTCCCTCCTGTCCTGACAATCCTGGTCTTTGCATTGGTGAATGTTTTGAACGCTACCATTCACTAGCTGAGTATTAGCGTAGGGTACAGCATTGCACAGACTAGGACACACTTTCACAGGGTCTCCCAAGATGCCATCGCATTTTGAGAGACCCGAACCTGGAACCGGTTACAGTTATAAAAGTTACAGTTACAAAAAAAGTGTAAAAAAAAAAAAACACAAACAAAAATATAAAATAAAATAATAGTTGTCGTTTTATTGTTCTCTCTCTATTCTCTCTCTCTCTATTCTCTCTATTGTTCTGCTCTTTTTTACTGTATTCTATTCTGCAATGTTTTATTGTTATTATGTTTTATCATGTTTGCTTTTCAGGTCTGCAATTTTTTATACTTTACCGTTTACTGTGCTTTATTGTTAACCATATTTTTGTCTTCAGGTACAGCATTCACGACTTTGAGTGGTTATACCAGAATGATGCTTGCAGGTTTAGGTATCATCTTGGTATCATTCTTTTCAGCCAGCGGTCGGCTTTCATGTAGAAGCAATCCTAGCAGCTAATTAGCCTCTAGACTGCTTTTACAAGCAGTGGGAGAGAATGCCCCCCCCCCCCACCGTCTTCCGTGTTTTTCTCTGGCTCTCCTGTCTCAACAGGGAACCTGAGAATGCAGCCGGTGATTCAGCCAGCTGACCATAGAGCTGATCAGAGACCAGAGTGGCTCCAAACATCTCTATGGCCTAAGAAACCGGAAGCTACGAGCATTTTATGACTTAGATTTCGCCGGATGTAAATAGCGCCATTGGGAAATTGGGAAAGCATTTTATCATACCGATCTTGGTGTGGTCAGATGCTTTGAGGGCAGAGGAGAAATCTAGGGTCTAATAGACCCCAATTTTTTCAAAAAAGAGTACCTGTCACTACCTATTGCTATCATAGGGGATATTTACATTCCCTGAGATAACAATAAAAATGATTAAAAAAAAAAAAAAAATGAAAGGAACAGTTTTAAAATAAGATAAAAAAGCAAAAAAATAATAAAGAAAAAAAAAAAAAAAAAAAAAGCACCCCTGTCCCCCCTGCTCTCGCGCTAAGGCGAACGCAAGCGTCGGTCTGGCGTCAAATGTAAACAGCAATTGCACCATGCATGTGAGGTATCACCGCGACGGTCAGATCGAGGGCAGTAATTTTAGCAGTAGACCTCCTCTGTAAATCTAAAGTGGTAACCTGTAAAGGCTTTTAAAGGCTTTTAAAAATGTATTTATTTTGTTGTCACTGCACGTTTGTGCACAATTGTAAAGCATGTCATGTTTGGTATCCATGTACTCGGCCTAAGATCATCTTTTTTATTTCATCAAACATTTGGGCAATATAGTGTGTTTTTTAGTGCATTAAAATGTAAAGAAGTGTGTTTTTTCCCCAAAAAATGCGTTTGAAAAATCGCTGCGCAAATACTGTGTGAAAAAAAAAAATTAAACACCCACCATTTTTAATCTGTAGGGCATTTGCTTTAAAAAAAATATATAATGTGTGGGGGTTCAAAGTAATTTTCTTGCAAAAAAAAATAATTTTTTCATGTAATCAAAAAGTGTCAGAAAGGGCTTTGTCTTCAAGTGGTTAGAAGAGTGGGTGATGTGTGACATAAGCTTCTAAATGTTGTGCATAAAATGCCAGGACAGTTCAAACCCCCCCAAATGACCCCATTTTGGAAAGTAGACACCCCAAGCTATTTGCTGAGAGGCATGTCGAGTCCATGGAATATTTTATATTGTGACACAAGTTGCGGGAAAGAGACAAATTATTTTTTTTTTTTTTTTTTTTTTTTGCACAAAGTTGTCACTAAATGATATATTGCTCAAACATGCCATGGGAATATGTGAAATTACACCCCAAAATACATTCTGTTGCTTCTCCTGAGTACGGGGATACCACATGTGTGAGACTTTTTGGGAGCCTAGCCACGTATGGGACCCCGAAAACCAAGCACCGCCTTCAGGCTTTCTAAGGGCGTAAATTTTTGATTTCACTCTTCACTGCCTATCACAGTCTCGGAGGCCATGGAATGCCCAGGTGGCACAAACCCCCCCCCAAATGACCCCATTTTGGAAAGTAGACACCCCAAGCTATTTGCTGAGAGGTATAGTGAGTATTTTGCAGACCTCACTTTTTGTCACAAAGTTTTGAAAATTAAAAAAAGAAAAAAAAAATTTTTTTTTTTTTGTCTTTCTTCATTTTCAAAAACAAATGAGAGCTGCAAAATACTCACCATGCCTCTCAGCAAATAGCTTGGGGTGTCTACTTTCCAAAATGGGGTCATTTGGGGGGGGTTTGTGCCACCTGGGCATTCCATGGCCTCCGAAACTGTGATAGGCAGTGAAGAGTGAAATCAAAAATGTACACCCTTAGAAATCCTGAAGGCGGTGATTGGTTTTCGGGGTCCCGTACGCGGCTAGGCTCCTAAAAAGTCCCACACATGTGGTATCCCCGTACTCAAGAGAAGCAGCAGAATGTATTTTGGGGTGCAATTCCACATATGCCCATGACCTGTGTGAGCAATATATCATTTAGTGACAACTTTGTGCAAAAAAAAAAAAAATAAAAAAATAAATTGTCACTTTCCCGCAGCTTGTTTTAAAATATAAAATATTCCATGGACTCAACATGCCTCTCAGCAAATAGCTTGGGGTATCTACTTTCCAAAATGGGGTCATTTGGGGGGGGTTTGTGCCATCTGGGCATTTTATGGCCTTCAAAACTGTGATAGGTAGTGAGGAGTAAAATCAAAAATGTACGCCCTTAGAAATCCTGAAGGCAGTGATTGGTTTTCGGGGCCCCGTATGCGGCTAGGCTCCCAAAAAGTCCCACACATGTGGTATCCCCATACTCAGGAGAAGCAGCTAAATGTATTTTGGGGTGCAATTCCACATATGCCCATGGCCTGTGTGAGCAATATATCATTTAGTGACAACTTTTTGTAATTTTTTTTTTTTTTTTTTTCATTATTCAATCACTTGGGACAAAAAAAATGAATATTCAATGGGCTCAACATGCCTCTCAGCAATTTCCTTGGGGTGTCTACTTTCCAAAATGGGGTCATTTGTGGGGGTTTTGTACTGCCCTGTCATTTTAGCACCTCAAGAAATGACATAGGCAGTCATAAATTAAAGACTGTGTAAATTCCAGAAAATGTACCCTAGTTTGTAGGCGCTATAACTTTTGCGCAAACCAATAAATATACACTTATTGACATTTTTTTTACCAAAGACATGTGGCCAAATACATTTTGGCCTAAATGTATGACTAAAATTGAGTTTATTGGATTTTTTTTAGAACAAAAAGTAGAAAATATCATTTTTTTTCAAAATTTTCGGTCTTTTTCCGTGTATAGCGCAAAAAATAAAAACGGCAGAGGTGATCAAATACCATCAAAAGAAAGCTCTATTTGTGGGAAGAAAAGGACGCAAATTTCGTTTGGTTACAGCATTGCATGACCGCGCAATTAGCAGTTAAAGCGACGCAGTGCCAAATTGTAAAAAGTGCTCTGGTCAGGAAGGGGGTAAATCCTTCCGGGGCTGAAGTGGTTAAAGGCTATTGTGAGTCCCCTAGCTCCCTGAATAGGAGAGGTCGTATGAAACCATTGGTTGAATGGAAAGCAGGGCATATGGGAGATCGACCCTGCTGCGAAGTGCGTCTCTTGGAGAAATACAATATCTGCTCCCAGGGTACGCAGTTCACACCAGAGACGACCCCTCTTGCACGGAGATCCCAGACCCCTTACATTATATGATACTATCTTCACCTCTGCCATTTAATCCTGAATATATATACTTTCCTGTACCCAATGCCTCCTTGCCATTCCATTCTGGGGTTCCCCTTGCCATCTCCACTCAATATATCTGGTCCAAGAGAAAAAAGTGCCTGGGATAGAGAGAAGGGCGAGAGAGAAAAAAAAATCCCCCCCCCCCCCAATTTCCTTCCATATTGCAAAACCTGAATGTAACAAATTTATATGTGAGAAAAAATAGAGGAAAAAAATACCTATTACTTCCACTAAGGGGAAGACCACTCCCCATGGGGTTGTCCCACCCCTCCCTGGGGTTGTCCTCCCTTCTGCCAAAATGCAGAATAAGAAGTCCTCCTTTCGGGACCTTCCTATTGGGGGGAGTAAAGATGGTTAATGGTATGGATAAGATACCCGGTTTTCCCCCGGGCCCCGAGAGCAAAAAGAGCACCCGCATAAAAAAAAGAAAGAAAAGAACAAAAAAGGAGAGAGGAAAAATAAACTATTTCCCTTCCTCCCTCCTAATATCGGGGGGCCATTAAACGAAAAGGGAAACCCCACCGGTATTTCACTTCAGCTGCCCGCATAGCTTCTAATAAGGGTCTAACAGTCTGGCATTGCATCAATGTTCGATAAGAACAGGGATATCTGACAACCTTTATGCTCTATCCTGGGAATATTGCAGGCTGCTTTCATAATTGCCTCTTTCATTGTAAACGTATGCAATTTACAAACAATATCTTGGGGTCTATCCGTATTCTGATGAACATAAGATAAAGATCGGTGTACTCTATCTATTTCGATAACATCTGGTGCCTGGGGCCCCAATATTTGGTGAAACAGACCAGTCACTGAAGCAAGTCCATGGCCCCTTTTACCTCAGCTAGACCCCGTATCCGGATATTCTGCCTGCGGTCTCTATTTTCCTGGTTGTCCATTTGATCTAATAGAGAGTTTAATTTTTCTTCATGATTCTTTACTGCTTCTTGAGTATCAGCCACTGCTTGCTTAATATCATCTTGACTTATCTCCATCTCCTCCACTCTGTCCCAAAGCTATCTATCCTCTCTGAGCCCATCCACCATTTGCTTACTTGACAGTTCAACTGCAGAAATAAGTAGTTGTATATCGTTTTTAGTAGGGAGGGATCTCAGATGTTCTCTGAGTTCTTTGTCCAAATCTATACTTGTCACTTCTGATTGGGATATCGCTTGGTCTAAGGAGGGGATTTGAGTCGGAGTTATCAATTGCTGTATTTGTGTATCTGAGTCATCATCTCCCCTCCGGGTTAATCCCTGGCTAGCAGACACCGAATCCCAGCCAGGGGTTTCACTCTCACATTCAGCCCCCCAGACATTCTCCCCCGGGATATCCCCCGGTATCACCACTCCACTTCCTCCTATGTCTTGCCCCCACAGTCCACCGTCAGACTCAATACCTGTTCTCAGATGGTCTTTAGGGCTCAATCCAGCAATCAAATGGTTATCCCTCTCAGAGAAAGCATCCCGCTCAGCCCTCTCAGGTCCACACACCGCCAGGTCCTCCCTCACCACTGGGCTCCTCCGGCCATAACCCGATGAGCCCCGGCCCTTCAGTGGTGTCTCCTTATCGTATCTTTGTCTGTTTTTGAGCTCAGGGGGACCGGTCTTTATCCCTTCATGCTCAGATATCCTCCAGTCTGTCTTTCCTCGATCCGCACTCTGTGGGGATAGATATGCTCTCAATCCGTCTGTCTGTACCTTCCCTTTGCTAGGAGGCTGTGGTGTAGTACGCCTGCGTGTCGCCATTCCTGGCTGCGATTCCTGGAAGGATGAGGAGAGGGGAAGCTATCGCTGCAGCTCACTGCTCTTCGAGTCTCTCAGAGCCCGGGATCCTCCGCACACTCACGCAGCGAGTCTTCTCTCCATACCACGCCCCTTCAGTGCTCATGTCCATTTTCACTTATGGAAGTGGAGGTGGATCCTGAAGGTCGCTTTTTGTTTGTAAAGGGGAGTATACACATGCTATACATTTGCCTCAATTTATGCCCCTAATAACTGTACGGTAGATTTCTTATCGAAAACATTGAAGAAACTAGAGAGGACTAGGGAAGGCGTTCTAGTACTGGGGGGTGATTTTAATCTTACACTGGAACCTGAAATGGACACCTCATCAGGTAAGACATCATTATCCTTTAGAGCCCAAAGACATGTAAAACAGAATATAAGATTTCTCCATTTGGTGGATACCTGGAGGGCATTACATAGCCGAGAAAAGGATTATAGTTACTACTCGAAAATACATAATACTTCCTCACGGATCGACTTATTTTTGGTTGATCAATTTTATTTACATCTTGTGCAATCTTCTGTAATTGGATCAATTACGATATCTGATCACACCCCAATAGCTTTGAGTTTACGAGTGAGTGGGGTAAGTAATAAGGACATGGCGATTAAATGAGTCCATTATGGATGATAAAAAGGTTTTTGAAACCCTACATAATAAACTGATATTGTATTTTGAAACCAATATACCAGGTGAAGTGTCCAACCAATCAGTATGGGAGGCGCATAAGGCGGTTATTAGGGGAGAAATGATCGCAAGGTTTCGCGTCTTAGAAAGGAAAAACAAAAGGAAATTATGGATCTTTTAAAAGAAATGCATAAATTAGAAATTAAACAAAAACAGTTGGAACCCAGAAGATGCTAATAGGCTGGGAGAATTGCGACTCAATCTGACTAGAGGTTTAGATCTGAAGGTCAAAAATAAGCAAAGGTATTATACTCATTGCTTTTACGAACAGGGTGGTAAAGGGGGAAAGCTGTTGGCAAGACAATTAAAGAAACAACAGGAGGCAAGGCATGTTCATAAGTTAATAGCAAACAATAAACAAATAATTGACACCCAAAAGATAGCAGCTGAGTTCCAAAGCTATTATAAATCTTTGTATAATATAGATTCGGTTTCAACAGGAGCTGTGGATGGAAGGGTACTGAATAAGATCCGAGAATACCTAAGGGCCTCGGAACTACCCGCTATTCCAACCGCAGCTCTTGAAGAAATGGAACAGCCAATTACGGTGGAGGAGTTGGGCAAAGTAATAAAGGCACTGTCACTGGGTAAAAGTCCAGGCCCAGATGGCTTTACGAATGCATATTATAAAAAGTTTCTCTCGGTTTTAATACATCCCTTATGTAAGTACTTTAATTCTATAACAACATCTAGCCCTTTGCCTCCGGAAGCATTAATGGCATATGTGACGGTTCTCCCGAAGGTGGGGAAGAGCCCTCAGTTTTGTGCCAATTATAGGCCCATCTCCCTCCTGAACTCAGACACGAAGATCCTATCAAAAATTCTGGCCCTTAGAATGCAAGATCATATAGCAAAGATAGTACACCTAGATCAAACAGGCTTTATAAAAGGCTGGGAAGCTAGAGACAATACAATCCGAGCTTTACAGATATTACACTGGGCCCAAAATGGACAAGAGCGAATCCCAAGGGTGGTGCTGTCAATGGATGCTGAGAAAGCATTTGATAGGGTCAGCTGGGTCTTTATGTCCGAGGTTCGGAGGGAGGTGGGTCTAAGAGAACGTATGATGGGATGGGTTTTGGCGTTATATAACAACCCTAGAGCAAGGGTTAAGGTAAATGGTGGGTTATTGGAGCATTTTAGTATTCGCAATGGGACTAGACAAGGGTGCCCACTTTCCCCATTATTGTTCGCCTTGGTCCTTGAGCCTTTTCTATGCATGATTATGAGAAACGGGGGGGTCACAGGGATCCGCATTGGGCAGTGGAGCACAAGATGACCTTTTATTCTATCTATCTAAACCTTAAGAATCATTAAAATAATTAATGCAGGAAATAGATTTGGGGTGTTGTCCAATTTTAAAATAAACTTTGGAAAATCAGTTTTGATGCCAAGTCATGTCCCTACTAGGATGATGACCTCCATCCAACATAATTTCCCTTTTATTTGGAATCTTTGGTATACCTAGGGATTCATATTACAGCAGATTTAAAAAGTTATGTGATCTTAACTACGGCCCGCTGCTAGTGAATGTACTAAAGGATTTGCAAAGTTGGAAGGGCCACCTTCTGACCTGGTTTGGATGAGTGAACGCTCTCAAAATGAATGTATTGCCAAGAATCGTTTATATCTTATCAATGTTTCCTGTGACACTCCCACAATCCTTTTTTAGGCAGATGAGAAGGGCCCTATCGAACTTTGTGTGAGGATATAAGCACCCAAGGCTGTCATATGATATATTAAGGAGATATAAATCGGAAGGAGGGTTAGGACTCCCAGATATAAATTTGTATTATAAAGCTATGGCTTTAGTACGAATAATGAATTGGCGAAATGATTCCTCAAATAAACTTTAGGTAAATTTAGAGAAGACAATAGCTGGCAGGAATTTAGAAGGGGCGCCCTGGATTCAGCTGGGAGTAGGGGATTATCGGAATGGACATCTCCAATAACTGAGACTACTTTATTGGTATGGGATAAGTTAAATGCCCTCGGGAAGTTTGCTCCCATAATATCCCCATTAGCACCAATGGAGGGATACCCATGGTTCCACCCGGGGGAGGATGGAAGAAATTTAGAAGGTTGGGGTAGAGATGGCGGGGTAACGTGCGCTAAGATAGTCCCATCTACCTGGAGATATTTCCAAATAGCAGATTTTTATAATAAAAGGAAATCGATGATTAGACCCCTAAATTCCCTCACCATGTTTGAATCTTGGTGTATAGAAAACCCAGAAGCTAAGCACTTATTATCTAAGATGTATAAACTGATACTCAAAACCCAAAACATATCAACACCCTATTATATTAAGGGGTGGGAAATAAAAATAGGACAGAGGTTCTCAGCCTTACAGATACAAAAGATGATTAAAACAACCCATAGCTACTCAATAAGCTCCCATATCCAGGAGATGGCATATAAATTTTTGACTAGATGGTATCTTACCCCAGCTCGTTTAGCACAAATGTTTCCAAAAGCCGATGCATGCTGTTGGAGGGGATGTGATGAAAAGTGTACATTCCTCCACTTATGGTGGACATGCCCTAAGATTAAAACATTTTGGGAGGCAGTGGCTCCTTGGATCAAGAAGTTGACTTCAAGACCTATAGAATTTTCAGTTACGCACTTCTTGTTCCACAGAATGCCAGCCTCGAATAAAACATATAAAAGAAGTATCACCCCACACTTGTTGAACGCGGCAAAGGCATTGATACCAAGGTATTGGAAGCAATTGAATTGCCCCCACTGCTTGAATGGAAAAGGGAAGTAGATACAATAATGGAAGCTGAAAAATTAGTACATATGATTAAAGATAAATATGAGGAATTTAATGATATATGGAAAATATGGAGATACCACTCACCTGAGATACAATAGAATGGATTAGATGAGTTTGATGTTGCCGTGACGCTCCATTCAAAGTAAGGGGGGGAGCATTTCTCCCATTGGGATGTGCCTGGTGTAGAAGGGGCAAGGGAGTGTGGGGAGATAAGTTCCCACTCTGCCTAACTAGCCTTAACGAATACCTGAGAGAAGGGGGAGGGAAAGGAGGGGGGTTGTTGTTGGGAGGGTTTTTTTTTTTTTTTCTTCCACCTTTTCGCCATCCCCTCCACACAAGGGAGGGAGAGGGGAAAGGGGAAGACATATATATCTATAAAGGGGGAAAGCGTTTTTGTGATGGTGATTTTAAAGAAGAAATTTGAACAAAATATAAAGACACTGGTGGAAGAGGGAAAGAGATTAAGAGCTCAGGAGATATTTGGGGTGCACGGGGATAGAGGGAGGGGGGGAATACATGGATGAAGGGGTATGTATTTTTGCGGTGGGGACTTGGTGGAAGGATTATTGAATTTATCAGGTGGAGTGGTTAAATATAAATGAAGTGAGGGGAAATGTATTTTTGTGGTGGAGATTTTGTTGAAGAAATGTGTGTGAATATAACGATGTAAAATTGTTAAATATAGAGCTACTGGTGTGAGTAAGCGAAAAGGTACAAGAGCACAGAAGATATTTGGGGAGCATGAGGATGGAGGGAGGGGGGAAATACACATATATAAAGGGGAAAAATATTTTTGTGGTGGTGATTTGGATTAGGGACCTTTGATCTTATGTGGTGTGGGTAATATAAATGAAGTGGGGGGGGACTTAAAGGTGAAGTAAGGGGGGATAGGGTGTGTTTGGTATTTAAATATGGGGAAGGGAAAGGAATTATTTATTTATTTTTCTTTCCATATTAATGTATAAAGTATTAGTGGTGAAATATTGAATGTACATAGATATAAGTTATAAATAAGAGTTGGAGCATGTAAATTTTACGCAGAATTGAATGTGTTTAAAATAAATAAATACTTTTTTTTTATTATAAAGAACACCCAAACATATATATTTTTTTCTAACACCCTAGAGAATAAAATGGCGGTCGTTGCAATACTTTGTAAGACCGCTGTGCAAAAACGGTATGACAATAAAAAATAAGACAACAGTAAAATTAGCACAATTTTTTTTTTTAATATTGTGAAAGATGATGTTACGCCGAGTAAATTGATACCCAATATGTCACGCTTCAAAGTTGCGCTCGCTCTTGGAATGGCAACAAACTTTTACCCTTAAAAATCTCCATATGCGAAGTTTAATAAATTCTACAGGTTGCATGTTTTGAGTTACCAAGGAGTTCTAGGGCTAGAATTATTGCTCATGCTCTAACGATTGCGGCGATACCTCACGTGTGGTTTGAACACCGTTTTCATATGCGGGTGCTACTCACTTATACATTCGCTTCTACACGCGAGCTCGGCGGCACGTTTTTAAAAAAAAAATTTTTTCTTATTTATTTTATTTTTTATTTTTACACTTCTTTAAAAATAAAAAAAATGTGTCACTTTTATTCCTATTACAAGGAATGTAAACATCCCTTGTAATAGAAAAAAAAGCATGCCAGGACCTCTTAAATATGAGATCTGGGGTCAAAAAGATCTCAGATCTCATATTTACACTAAAATGCAATAAAAAATTGTTGCTTTAAGAGCTATGGGTGGAAGTGTCATTTTGATGTTGCTTCCACCCTGCAATGGTATGGAGACAAGTGGGAGCCATCTTCCCCTCACTCATCTCCATACCTAACACGGAGAAGGATGCAGATGCCTCCGCCACTGCTGTGGGGGGGCACCCTCTCCCGCTACAGATTTAAAAGTGATTTTGTGGCGAATCTGTCGCAGAGACCACTTTTATCTGAAATCGGACCGCCCGCTGAAGAAGAGGATGCTGGGTTTATAGTAGCTAGCTGCTGCCATAACGATTTCCCTCTTCAAACAGTTGACATATAACGCCCGGAAGTGATTAAATCAGTGCATATGCAAGAGCAGTGAAAGTGCACTAAGAATTTTGTGTTAAATAACGAATGCGGTGTTCAATTGAGCGTTAATTGCCACAATTGCAACCCCCTGACAGCTGATGAGTCATCCGTTGTTAAGGATGTGGCAGCTGGCTTTCCGGCCCCCTCCTTAGCATCCCGCTATTGGGGGTGGACCTCCACTCTGTTTCTGTCAAATAACGTATGTGATACCACAAGCAAAACCCTGGTGATATTGTATGTTTTTTTTACTCTCTTCTATTCGTGAATTGGATGTAAACCCAATGTCATCCTTTCTAAACTACTGCCATAGGGGTTATCTATAAGGATATACATGCCTCCTGCATGTATCTTTACCTGTCAAATGTCTCCCCTCTGTTATGAGAACCCAAAAACTGCAGATTCTGTGGGTGAGTGTTGTCTGGAGCTTGGTGGGTGGAGTCGTGATGTCAGTAGACTCCCCACCCACCTCTACACTCCCCTTGTCAATATGCATTTTCTCCTGCACTGAACTTCTGCTATGATCTCTAACATCCAGTGAAAAGACAGGAAAGTAACCACATGACTTCAGCATGCCAAATCATGCTGGGGTGTGGAACAGCCAATCCTTGCGGAGCTTAAGAAAGGAGTGGGGGTGGGTATTAAAAAATAATGCATGTCTTAGGCTAGTGCACGAGATATGTAAATCACCTGTGGCTCACAGTAAGGGGGAGGATTTGACAACGTTTTTCTCTGTTTGTCAAGTTTTATCCCACTGAACAATAAGAGGATTGTTTAGAGCTGGATTAACTCTTTGTGGCAAGACTGGGCTCAAATGATAGGAAATCTTATACTCTACATTATGACATAAAAAAAAACATTTTTGGGTTTACATCCACTTTAATAGCTTACCGCATGGTTTTTTGACTATATTTACCGGCACATTTCTCATTCTGCGGTAAATTCCACATAATCTTTATTTTATTTTTTGTGAATTGGACTTTATTTGCCACGTGATAATTTATGCAAATAAGTCACGTGACTGTTATTGGATGCGGTAAACTGTAAATTGACCCCATAATCCTTTGATCATTCCCCTCTAATAGTTTACATACTATTGATGTTAGGCTGACTGGCCTTTAGTTTCCAGGTATATATCTTATCTCTTTTTTTTTTTTTTTTTTTTATATATATTGGTGTTACATTGGCAAAAAGCCAATCAGCTGGTCCCATTGCAGTCCTTAAAAAATAAAGAATAACTGTCTGCCTATAACCTGATTAGAGTTTTTTTTTGAGGACTCTAGGGTGTAAGCCATCTATCTGGTCCTGGTGATTTATTTGCATTAATGTTCTCAAGTCTTTTTTAGACACTGGCTTCTGTTGGCCACCAGGATGGCAAAATAATGCATGTAAAAAGCAAAATCCGTATTAACAACACGAAAAGATACAAAAAAAAAAAAATCTGTCAATAACATTAGGGTAAAATACCTGGAATACAAAAAAATTACATTAAATACCCACACAAACATTCACATTGACAAAAATTGAGAAATAATCAAACTATAGATATCTCTACCTCAGCGCTCACAGTGAAGATAAAATGTCAACCAAGCTGCTACTATAATAAAAAACAATGTAACAAAATTGTGTCCAAAATAAATATTTAAACACCAATAGCGCTTATATATTCTGAAAGTCTTTCAAACTTGATACATAGTCCACCTTTGACAAAATAGGCAGCCAAAATGTGATAAAGATGAAGGAAAATCCGCTCCAAAAGAGAAATGTTCAGGGTAAATTATAATTAATTACTCCAGACGATTAACGATCACCGCGATGCTTGAATGACAATCCCAAAAGAAATTTACCAGATATTACTGGATTTATTGCATATCTCTGGGTATGTTGTTATCAGCAAGCCTCTGTGAATCTTCATCCAATATTAGTGGGAAGGTGTGTAAATGTCAGGTGACTAAAATCAGCAATCACTGCATCTTTCCATCTGTATGTTGTTCGTGACAAGCAAGAAAATAAGGGTGCACATAGCGTAATCCAATTTTCCAAAAGGTATGTCTATTTAATAAACCCTCATAGATGTACACTTACAATAAAAACATAAGTTAAAAGCATAAGTAAAATTATACTTGTGAAGTCGCTCCCTCTTGATGTACATCTTCACCGCTACAGCGGTGATCCTCGGGTAAGGTAAACTGGAGACCCGACAGCTTGATTCAATGGCATGGGTTGCTGCGTGATCAGGCCCTTTTTTTTTTTTACTAGTTTCCTCATTGCTTTCGTCATAAGGCATGGCCACACAGCGCAGCTCCCAACCTTTTATACACACACAAGCTCATGGGAATTAACCCACTCTCGTATGTTAATTTTGCTATTTGAGCGGCTCTCACCACCCATCCTAGCTGCACTCGCAAACAATCCTTTAATCTTATAGGGCTATAGTGCATTCTATAACTAATATAAACATTTACAAAAAATATCTCAAACATACCTCCTATACTAAAAAAAAAAGGAAGTGTATATTTAAACACTATGTATTAAGCATAATCAGCACCACAGTTAACTAGGTCAAAACAATCAGTCTGCCGATCATGATCATACTTGATCGCACTGTGTATGTCAAAAGGATTCATTCATTAGTGCAAAATAGATTAACAACCAAATTAATGGGGCGTGGCCGGATGTGAAGCAGGACGGACACGTGACTCCGGAGCTCTGTGCGGATCTGAGTAAACCATCCTGCATACAGGCACTATTATTGCCCACAAGTGATACGGCAGCTCCCGCGTTCACCCAGGACCCCCCTGTGACGGCAATCATGCCTGCCAAAGGCTGGGGTAAGCACAGCAAGGACCCAAAGCCGCAGCGCTCGGTGAAGAGGGGGGGCGTGAGCTCACCAGGCACCATCACAGCCTCCACTTCCGCTATACGGAGCGGGCTGAGAGCTGTGCAAAGCCCAGGAACTGCTGTAGCACTATCTCCTGCAGGCATGTCGGCCCCCTCTGCAGCACAGGAAGTTGATCTTGCATCCATTGCCTTGGAGACAGCACCGAAGGCTATTACAATACCCATTCTGGCTGCTATAGAAGGGTTCAAGTCTATGATGATGGTCCGCATAGACCACTTGGTGTCAGAGTGTACCCTGATTCGCCATGATCTGGACAAAATGAGGGGGAGAATCAATGAAGTGGAGCACCGGATCGGCACGGTGGAGGATCAACAGGGCATGCACACTGCACATATAGCAGAGCTACAATCGCTGGTTAATTCCCTTGTACACAAAGTGGATGATGCTGAAAATAGACAGAGGCGGAACAATGCCCGCGTGATAGGCCTGCCGGAGGGCCAGAGACCCCCCATCTTTTGCTGAAACATTGTTTAAACAATTACTGGATCTACCAGATATGCCACCCACATATGTTGTAGAGAGGGCGCATAGAGTACCCACAGTGAAACGCGCAGGAGGTGCACCACCCAGACCATTCTTGGTGAGATTGTTAAACTACCGAGACAGAGATCTGATCCTGGCGGAAGTAAGAAAGCATCCAGAACTACCATACGAAAACACCAAGCTGATGCTGTTCCCGGATTTCTCGGCCGAGGTCCAGAAATGTCGCAGGTCCTTTAACGAGGTCAGACGTCGTCTCCGAGAAAAGAACATCAAATATGGTATGGTCTACCCTAGCTGGCTGCGGATTCCTCATAAAGGCACGGTTAGAGTTTTTGATACACCTGAAGAAGCAAATGATTGGATTGACACATTGTGAAGTAAGGCACATCTGACTACACTTCCACTTTTAGTTTTAGGGACCTTGCTGTTCATGCCACGGGGGGGGAGCGGTCTGCACTGAGGGGCTACGCATACACTCTCAAAGCTGGAGATGTCGCTTACACTGACTCCACAGCACCACACGGATGAAGGACTAGGACTTCCTAGGGAACGCTTATATTTTTCTTATACCCGTACAGTTGGTGCTCTTACATTGGGTGCTTTACCTAGCTGACACTCCTGGAAGACGCTGTGGGGGGGATAGGTGGGCCTTCACCTCTTCTTAGGGTCAGGGACCGAAAGTGAAGCAAGAACAGACACTTTTTCATGCCGTCTTTTCTATTTTTATTTTTTGGACTGGTTGTCATGACCTGGACAATACTCATTTCTTTTCTTTCCTAGGTCACGTAAGAGTTGGGAGTAGTTTTTGGGAATACGCTGCGTGTATCAGCGAATGTTTTGCACAGCAGCAGGGAATTTCATGTTTTTTTTTTGGGGGGGGGGGAGGGTTACTCATATGTGCAATGTCCCAAAATCTGTCAAAGGTTGCTTGAGCGGTCGGTAGCAACTACACTAAGGTTATATCATTTACGGTTTTACTTGCTAAGGTATCTCGATGACAGGAATTGTATTTGATGTACTGTCTTGGAACGTCAGAGGCCTAAACAACAAATTCAGGCGTGCTCTAATGTTCCAATACTTGAAACCACTGGATCCAACGTGCAATACATGCTACGTATTCGACATACGCCAGAGGCGTGGCTGTGCTAATCAATAAGACAGTCCCATGTATTGTTCATCAGGTTATCACGGATCCAGGGGGCCACTATGCAATTTTTGTGGCGGTCATTCATGGGCATAGGATGGTGTTAGTAAATGTATATGTTCCCCCGCCATTTCAAATACAGGTACTATATGACCTTCTGGGTAAGTTGGCTCCCTTCATGCACCTGCCTCTCATTGTGGCAGGCGATTTTAAATTCTGCTCTGAACTCTTTTAACTCTGGGAGAGGGGCATCTGTAGAACTGGAGGCGTGGGTGGAGACGACTGTTCTCACAGAGTTGTGGAGATGGAAAAATCCCACCACAAAAATCTACTCACATTTATCTAAAACACCATAGGTCCTCATCCAGGATTGACCTGGCGTTTGCTAATGCCCCCGTGTTGCAGCTGGTGAAGGGAGCCAATTACATTGTTGGTGGTCTGTCAGACAATATTCCCCTGCAGGGTTCATATTAGTATACCCTCGCAGGTTAAAGGGGGCGCTTGGCAATTTTTGCTGGCTACTGGGAGGATAACTGGGAGCTACTGGGAGGATAACCTGCAATCACCCCCCTGCCGATAGTATGGGACACCTTTAAGGCGTGTATGCGAGGTCAGTACATTTCGGCAATCAAGCAAGCACCTAAACAATTCAATCTCAAATCACAAGAACTCCAAGATAAAGAGAGAAGGTGTGAGGCAGCTCATGCTATTGACCAATCAGATGTTACCTACCTTGAATTACTCGAAGCGCGGGGTCTTCTGGCGCTGCACTTTACTGAATTGACACACACTTCTTGGGCGAAGAGGGCTGAGTCCCTTTTCGAACAGGGAGAAAAAAATGGGAAGCTTTTGGCTATGTTGGTTGCGGAGCAGCGAGTTCAGACCGGTATACCATGTATCACCAATCCTCAAGGTGCTCTATTGTCAGATCCTAGTGATATTCTTGACACTTTTGTGAACTACTATAGAACCCTCTATATGCCCATCCCGGCATATAACAAACAGGATCTTGAATCCCTGCTCACTTCCTTATGCATAAAAAGGTAATAAATCCACGCAATGGAGATAGGTACCAATGTACTTCAGAACTGCTGCCTCCACAGATGCAATTACCACCAGAGTGGAAAATGCTGAGATAGAAAAAAGATTGGGTGTGGGTGTGGCGCTGTTCTGGTATTTTGGCAGTGTGTTATAACCATGTAATTACATGATGTTGCAGCCTCTAGTGAGTAAAAAGAGGTGAAAATATGTGGAATAACTCATTTCCTAATACCTTTGTCCCGTGTAAATGATATTGTACACAAAAAGTGGTATATTAGGGGACAGATTCCTCAAAGGGTAATTGGCCCCATATAACTCACATCTACCACGTGATATTAATAGTATATAAATATACGGTCATAACAAATGTGTCCATTAAATCATATCGTGCATTACTAAAGTGCATATGCAAAATAAGTGCTGCGGTAAAGAAGGGGAGGGGAAGGGGGGAGAGGGGGGGTGGGGGAAGGGGGAAAAAACCACGGCACAAAGGAAATAAATTAATAAAGTGACTTGTGCTCAGAACAACCAATATTGGTTAGAAAAACAATATTGTTTTGAATAGTCTTATTGGGTGCACTATCAGTGCTGTGCTTGAAAAACTTGTTCCTCTTGTTAAAACAATATTGTTCAAAACAATCTTCTTATGCCAGTGTGCCTTAGTGCCAGTGCTGCTTATTCATGCTCCTACTGTGCAAACACTCACCGAATACCATTACCCCTGCTGGGGTATTGCACGGTCACAGTTTTTGCCACTGTGTAGCAGTTCCTGCCAATTCCGGATCGTGTTTTTATTGTCATTCAACATGAAAAAGAAGGGGTGCCCATAGCATAAAAACGTTTAAAACCTTTATTTCCAAAGTAAACAGAATGGTACTCACATTGTAAAAGTTCAAGTAAAGCATAAAAAAGTCCTGTGCTCGTTTGTTTGGAGGTGACGCAAGGCGTTGGTCAGGCCACGCCCTACGCATTTTGGACGTCTACGGGAGCGCACTCCTTGCTACACCTCCTACTCTTTATATAGTGTGCGGTATCCACCCTGCACTTGCGCACTTAATTTAGCGGCGGCCATTTTGCCTATGATTGTTGCAGACCGAAGCCTGTGCCAATTCACTATCTACTGTGGTTACACAAGTTCGTTCCTTCTAAATGTAGATTAGGCTTGTGTCCGGATTGGTGACACCACAAGATTATTGCTTGTATCCATGTTAGTGACACCGCTCGTTTATTTCTTAGAGTAATTGGTGAGTATAGCCTCAGATACAAGAATATAGTATAACAAATAAAAGTGCCATCATCCCGATTAAGAATGAAAGAATGGAGGAGTGGAGGTGCGGAGGCAGTTACCACCACTTGCCTGCTCGCACGTACACGCCTCAAAGGTGGGGGTGGGACTATCTCGACACTTGATAATTAATCACAGTTAAATTAAAAAATAACAAATTTTAATGAATATAATACAAAAATACAGAAATACAAGGATATACAGACAATATTAAAAACAAAGATTGGTATACACCACAGTAAAAAATTACTTGCGGGTGTCCCCATGGAGTTTCTATTGGGGGGGAGTATACATGAAAGTCCTCAACCGGTTTTGCGGTAAAAAACGCTTCTTCAAGAGGGGTGGTCTATAAAACAATTAATATTTTTATAGCAATGTAGCAGGTACAATAAAACAAATTTAGGGCAACATAATATATTTCATAATATCAAAAAAGAGAAGACAAGCTCACCCATTCAAACGGGGTCAGTAAAACGACAGGACCCAAAACAATTCCCTCCACGGCGGACATGGGGGATTGTAGAAACAGAATCTGGTTGGTTGAACAATAAAGAGTAGAGTAAAATTATAGAGCCTATGGATGTTTTGGATTGCACACCCAGGTGTGATAGGAAGGTGGACGGAGTGGAAGGGTAAAAAATGACATGAGGATAAGTGCATGGGGGGGGGGGAGGAGGAGGGTTGGTATGGGGAAGGGAAGAAGGAGAGATAAGGGGGAGGGAAAAAGGGAAGGAAAGGGGAAGGGGTAAGAAGGGGAGGAAAACAAGGGACAAGGCAAGGGAAACGGGGGGGAGGGAGAAGGCGGGGAAAAAAGGGGGGGGGGAGGTAGGAAGGGAAGTGGGGGAGGAAAGAGGGAGAGAGAGGGGGGGAAGGGGAAAGGTGAAAGGAGGGGGGAAAAGGGGAAAAAAGGGGGAGGCGGGGGGGAAGGGGGGGGAGGGGGAAGGGAGAGGGTGAGGAAAAGGAAGGGAGGAGAGGAGGAGGGGAAAAGGAGAGGGGAAGAGGAGGGGGGAAGGGAGGAGGGAGGGGAAGGAGGAAGGGGAGGGAGGGGGGAGAAAACAGGAAGGAAAGAAAATGAAGAGAGGGGGAAAAAGAGGAAGGGAAGGGGGAGGGAAAAGGGAGGGGAGGGGGAAGGGGAGGAACAGGCGGAAAGGAGTGCCAGAAAAACAAAAAACCCATAAAACGTCCAAATAATCAACAAAGATATGTGAAGGCACTATAACTCACCAGATATATAGTAAGCCAATTGTGATTGCATGGGCTGTGTATATCGATCGAAATACGGTATATACCGATAGTAGTAAAGTACACGTTACCCCTAGAGTCAGACAGTTGACACTACAAGTTAGGGATACAGCAGTTCTGCCACCTGCCGGATAGTAATCTGTAAAGTACAATGGTACATGAGATCAAACACTGAAGGCTGGGAGCCAGGAGGGGTGAGGGAGGGAGGGACAAGGGAGGAAGGAATGGAGTACAGACGATGTGGGGAATGGGACATGGAAGGGGGGAGTTGTCCATCCCTACACCGCTCACCAGAACACGCTAACCTTCAGAGGAAACGATCTCCGTGACAGCCCAGCAAGAGGAATCTGTTAATGCCCACACAGCGGTCCACCATGCACCGCTATATGGTCTTCCCAACCCAGTCGGCGTTAGGTAACGCCGCCGTTTGACGTCACAGGGTCTGTTTACCCGCACTGCGCAGGTGCACAAGGATATGCTACTGCGCAAGCTTCCTCCCTTGTCCCTCCCTCCCTCACCCCTCCTGGCTCCATGCCTTCAGTGTTTGATCTCATGTACCATTGTACTTTACAGATTACCATGTCACTGTGAGATCATATGCGGCAGGTGGCAGAACTGCTGTATCCCTAACCTGTAGTGTCAACTGTCTGACTCTAGGAGTAACGTGTACCTTATTACTATCGGTATATACCGTATTTCAATCGATATACACAGCCCATGCAATCACAATTGGCTTACTATATCTGGTGAGTTATAGTGCCTTCACATATGTTCGTTGAATATTTGGATGTTTTATGGGTTTTTTGTTTTTCTGGCACTCCTTTCCGCCTGTTCCTCCCCTTTCCCCCCTTCCCTTCCTTTTTTTCCCCCCTCTTTTCGTTTTCTTTCCTTCCTGTTTTCTCCCCCCCTCCCCTTCCTCCCTCCTCCCTCCCCTCCCCTTCCCCTCCTCCCTCCCCTCCCCTTCCTCCTTCCCCTCCCTCCTCCCTTCCCCCTTCCCCCCCCTCTCCTCTTCCTCTCTCCTTTCCCCCTCCTCCCTTCCTTTTCCTCCCCCTCTCCCCCTCCTCCCTTCCTTTTCCTCCCCCTCTCCCCCTCTCCCTTCCTTTTCCTCCTCCTTTCCCCCCTCTCCCTTCCCCGCCCCCCCCTTTCCCCTTCCCCCCTCTCTCCCTCTTACCCCCTCCTTCCCTTCCTACCTTCCCCACCCTTTTTTCCCCACTTTCTCCCCCCCTGTTTCCCTTGCCTTGTCCC